>NC_143543.1:6213139-6873309 GCF_031878675.1 Megascapheus bottae
TCTTAATCACAACTCATTAATATTCTACTATTAAAAATGTTTGATGTTTTCATAAAGTCATTAGAGCATGTTGTGCTTAATACATGTATATTTCTATTCATATGTCTGCCTATTTTCATATTCCCCATTTTAATTTAGTTGGATCATTGTCCTGCATCCTGTCTGATTTCATTGCCTCTCTTTTTCCTATTATATCCTTTCTTTCTCCTCTCTCTCTCTGTCTCTGTCTCTGTCTCTGTCTCTGTCTCTCTCTCTGTCTCTCTCTTTCTCTCCCCTTCCCCCCATGGTATTTTACAGAGATAAAGTGAACATTCACTGATAAGTGCAGAGATTTGGGTGTTCTGTGTACTCTCAAAGCTCCATAGGATGATGCTCCCAGACTTTTGATCAACTTATCTTTATTTGAGGCACAAATGCTAAGTGAAATTCTGGGACTGGGAGTTTGGCCTAGTAGTAGAGTCCTTGCCTAGCATGCACCAAGATCCACGTTTGCTTCCCCAGTACTACATACACAAATGCCAGAAGTGATGCTGTGGCTCAAGTGGTAGAGCTCTGTCTTTGAGAAAGCCCAAGGAGAGTCACAGGCCCTGAGAAATTAATTTATTCCACTACAGCTACCTAAGGAAGAGTGAAATAAAGTGAAACATGGCCTAACAAAAGTAAGTTACATGGGCAGGGATATTGGACTAGTGGTAAGAGTGCTTGCATAGCATGCACAAAGACCCAGGTTCAATTCCTTGGTATAACATATATAGAAAAAAATGCTGGAAATGGTGCAATGGCTCCAGTGGTTCAGCTCCAGACTTGAGAAAGGCCAAGGACAGTGCTCAGACCTCAACTTCATGGCACAGGACTGGCAAAAATAGTAAGTTACACATCATATAGATAATCTGGAAGTAAATACAACATTCTGGCATCCTTCTTTTGAAGTACCATGACACACATTCTTTTAGTTGTTCATACTCAACCTGCATTTAATGTCTACTGAAAAATCTCTTCTAACCTCTTCTGAATCAGTTCTTCCACATAAAAGGAAGGAAAGGTGAAAGGAAAGAGGTGATATGTACTTCCTTTCCTTAAACCAAGGTTATCACCTAATCCTGTAAAAGTAAAACTGTTACATTTTTTCTTAGATGAGAGACATGAGATGTCTGTGTAAAACGTTGGGAGGAAATATGTTATAATATCCTGTGAAGCAGAGCCTTGAAAATACATTGTATTCACTCTCCACATTGCAATAACAGTAAAATTGTAGTAAAGATTTGTTGAGATTATTTAATTCAGACATAGAAATTCCTTTGAAAAAGAAACCTAAGACTTTTACAGCTAGTTGAAAACTAGAGAAAGAATTCTTGAAGTTATGGCCTAAGTTTTGATACATAGTTTACATGGGATTTCAAACTTACGGTGTATAAATCTTAAATATTGCTCTGATACAGACTCAAAGATTTCTGATTTTTAATAAAGTAGATTTGTAGTAAGGGAATAAGAACTTAGAACTTGTTGAATGTTATCACAGTGACAGTGACAATTCCCTCACTACTTCTGACACCGGGGGAAGAGATAAAGAACCCAAAATGAAACTTTGGAATTTTGCCTCCATTCTGCTGTAAAACAAACAGATTTCAAAAATGTCTGACATCCTCAAAATGTTCTAAAACAAAAGATTCCTACATTGGAAAAAAGTGACCCTAAAATCAGAACATATGTCATTTTACGATTCAAATGTCTGCTTTTAATGACAATGAAGTCATGAATATGAAAATAAAATGCAAATATTAATAAGTGAGTAATAATAAAGATAATTTATTTATGGAAATTAACAATTTCTGACAATTCTAACACCTAACACTTACTGAAAGCACTTTCTAGTACTGTCACTATTGTGATTAAGTTACTCAGAGAAACTATAAAAAGGAAAAAAACCCTTAGGAACAAGGGGTGCATATATATGTTTGTATAATATCAATAAAGTTTAAAAGATCATCAAAAGGACCACAAATAAATTTTGTTTTTATAAACTATCTTACATAAAGCCATTACTACATTTTTTCAGTGTTGCAATACAGCAAAAGGAATATATCCACATGTGCAAGAGTTTACATCAATTGAGCTCCCAAATAAACTTTTTCTGCATGATCAGATTAGAAACAAAAATTTCTCAGAAATCCATAAGAGCTGATAAAGCTATAAGAAATTAAATTCCCTGGTATCAGTGGATCTCACCTGTACTCTAAGATACTCGGGAAGCTAAGATGTGAAAATCAAGCTTCAAATTCAGCCTGTGAAGGAAACACAGAATAACAAACTAATCAGAAAAAGCCAGAATTGATGCTGTGGTTCCATCTGTACAATGCTACTTTCAAGCAAAAGAAGCTCAGCATTCAGGCCATAACTTCAAGCTCCAGGACCAAGAAGGAAAAGAAAGAAAGAAAAAGGAAGGAAGAAAGGAAGAAAGAAAGAAAGAAAGAAAGAAAGAAAGAAAGAAAGAAAGAGATAGAAAGAAAGAAAGAAAGAAAGAAAGAAAGAAAGAAAGAAAGAAAGAAAGAAAGAAAGAAAGAAAGAAAGAAAGGAGGGAGGTAGGGAGGGAGGGAAGGAAGGAAAGAAGGAAGGAAGGAAGGAAGGAAGTAAAAAGAAGAGAGACAGAGAGAGAGAAAAAGAGAGAGAGATATGGAGGGATTGAAGAAGGAAGGAAGGAAAGTAATCCATCCCTTGGTTTTCTCTTTCACAGTCTAAAGAGTGGCTCAATAACTTTCCCAGCCACTGAAAGTGATGTTCTTCAATATTATTTTTCATCCAGAATTTCTGTTCATAAATCTGTGGTGTTTTCTGAAAAATCTTCAATTAATTTCAAATATTTTTATTCCTTTGAATGGTGTAAAGTTTCTTTATTAGAAATTTGGATCTTCTCAAAACAAATACAATCAAGTTTTCAGGGCTGTCTTCTTGAAACAAAAATTGAACAGTAGTCTGTCAATGGCTCCACGTATTGGTAAGGGGATAGAGATCTGAGCATTGCAGTTCAAAGTCATATAATGTAGGAAAATTCATAACATGTTAGTCTAGAGTTAACTACAAAAAAAGCTTAAGGTGGAATAGTGGTTCAAGTAGTAGAGCATTATCCTGGAGCAAACACCTAAGAGACATCTGACAGGATCTGAAATTAAGATCCTCGAGTGGTACTTATGCTCACATGCATCTTCACCTGTGTGTGCATGCACATGCATATGTTTATGTTTGTGTGTGCACAATCACACACACACACATAAATAGAAAAGGAAAACAAGTTCCTTCACCTTTATTATTTCAATATGGCACTGCAATAAGACACACATTATGACCCCATACATGTCCCAACATCAATACCATGATTTTGTCCAGTTCTGTCCACTTATCAATTCAGTTGCATCATCTAGTACGGTATTCATGAAAATACTTTCTTTACACACTGCAGGACTATATCTATCAAAAGTAACTTTATCCCTAGGGCTTCACTATTTTTGGTCATGAGGAGAGAATGACCTACAAACATGTTTTCCAAATTGTGATTTTTCTTTGGAAAATCTGATTTCCTCAGATGCATAATCTCAGGAAAGAAAGTTTTACACATTTTTACAGAGGATTTCAGGAAACTTACATGAGAAAATCTGTGTTAGATTGACCATCTCTATCATATAGATGACATGTACACAAATACAACATATTTGTATAAACCTGGAGGAGAAACACTAGCTTCATGCAAAGTAAAATTTCATCTTGGCAGAGGCTTTAGTGATAATTCCTTTCAACATTTCTGTTTATTCTTTTTCAGTTTCTTCTCCTTATCAGATTGGTGAGTTGCAATGTCTGCTTTTCCAGAATGAAGCACATGGCAGACATGGATGGAGATGTGATAATTGCTGTGTTTCCCCTCTCTGTAATTTGGAAATAGATGATAGTAAAAATGATTCATTTAACTATGAAGAAAAGAGCATACGTAATGTACCATTTTATTTGCATTAAAAGTTTGTTCTGAAGATGATCAATGGCTGAGGGAACTCTGAGTATTCACATGAATGCTCTTTATCCTAACCTCCAAAATCCTACTGCACCACAATCACTCAAATTCAGATGACAATTTTTGCTGAGTCATTTGAATCCTATTAAGAAACTTACTTGTGCCTGTATCTTGAAATATTTTCTCTTTTTTCCTACTAGTTTCAAATTTAAAGAGTAAAGGGTAGTGTTGATTCATTTCTCAAAATACAGATAACTTGTATTCACAGGGCCATGCTTATTAAGAAGGGCATCTTCAAGGAATCAGATGTCTGTATCTGTTTTTAATTATTTTTGAGACTTATTTTTCTTTTGCCACGCCTGGGGATTGAACTAAGGGGCCTGGGCACTGTCCTTGGACTTTCTGAAGGCTAGTGCTCTACCACTTGAACCACAGAATCACTTTTGGCTTCGTCTGTGTATGTGGGTACCCGGGACTCAAACCCAGGGCTTTGTGCATGTTAGGAAAGCACTCTACCACTTGATCCAAGTCTTCTTTTTTAGTTTCACTTTTTAATGTATTAGTGTGTGACAACACACACGCACACATACACACACATGACTGTATGTATAAGTGTAAAGGCATAAACACATGCACACATGCATGGTTATAATGATATGTGTGTGTTTGTGTGGTTAAAACACCCTAACTGAAAACACGTGTAGTGATACAACCTTGCCTTTTGTCTAATTAAAGCTTATGTTAGCTTTAGCTATCATGAAGTGTGTGATGGGAATTTTATTGCGTTTCTGGCTCTTTTTAGTAATATGGCCATATTCAAAATATTGTTTATGCTTATGTACCATTATGGAATATTCTATTTATCAATCACATTTGGACTTATGGCATGCTTCTTGAAGGTTGTTGTTCACATTTGTTTTTTATTTTATTTTTTGAGGGGTCATGGGGCTTTAACTTGGCCTGGGCTCCTCAGCTCAGGGCTACTGCCCTATCCTTGGCCTAGCCCCACTTCTGGTTTTCTAGATGTTAATTGGAGATAAGGTTCTCAGGTCCTTTTGTGCCTAGACTGGCTTTGAACCTTGATTTCAGATCTCAACCTCCTGAATAGCTAGGATTATAGGCATAAGCCACCACACCTGGCTGTTGACTTTTGTTTTAATTCAAGGAACATTTGTTCTTTTCTTGCTAACTGTTCATGATACAGATCTGCTGGTTTACAAAAGCAATACATTTGATTTTTTTCTGTTTCTCATTTGTACATGTCATTCTGTGGACATTTAGTTTTTCAAAAGCTCTGAAAATTGTGGCTCTTTTGCAGGACAAGTCTATCTTATGATCTGAATTAACGCTGTATGTCGATGTCCACAATTCTGCCTATATTTGGGCAATTTGGGCTATAATGTTTCTGAATAGACTGCTAAAGCTTTAGTTTAATTCATAGTTTTGTTTTCTTTTCTCCTGTGAATTTTAAATTTGTGCTGTTGATCAAAGCACAGAGATTCTGGATATTTAGCTATGTATTTGGACATATTTTTTTATCATTCATATGGTCATAAACCTCCCAGCTTTAATATGTCTCCATGATGTTTCTTCTACTTAATAGATATAGTTGGTGATGCCTTTCATTGACTTAATTTCATTGTGTTAATTTACACATGATTTCCTTGTTCATTGATCATATTTAATACATTTCAGTGAGTTTACTTAGGCCCACCCAAGGTATACTCCTTGGTACCAGGTAAGCGGTATTTAGTGAACCACCATCTACAACAAATGTGAAGAGATCATGAAACCCACCTCAAGTAATACAGAATTGGGTGTGGTGGTACAGCCCATCACACCATCCGTATACCTTTATGAAAAGTTAGTGAAAATTTTCTCTGATAAACACAGTACTTTAAAAACAAAAATCACACAAGATGAAACACTTGCTTCCACATTCTGGAAATCCTTTCACTAAGCCTCATCCTAGATTACTATATCTAGGTTTTGCAATATTGTAATCTTCTTCTAGGAGAGTCCTAGATCCCTACTAATTATTACAAAGAGGGAAAATATTGAGCCTGTGTTCCTTTGTGTCTGGCTTACTTTACTTAATATGAATTTTTCTAAGTCTTTTCATTTCCTTACAAATGGGGCAATGTCATTCTTTCTAATAGCAGCATAGAATTCCATTGTGTATAAATATCATATCTTCGTGATCCAAACATCTACTGAGGTTGGTTCCATATCTTTCCTATGGTAAATATTACTGCAATGAACATCTTTGTGCTACTGGTTTTAGCATGTCCTTGTTTCTTGACATTTGGATAAACGGCAAGGATTGGAATTGCTGGGTCATAGGGGAGCTGTATGTTTAGTCTATTGAGGAACCTCCATACAGCTTTCCATAGTGGTTGAATGAGTGTACACTCCCACTATCAAAGTAGCAGTGATCCCTCCTGGCCTCATAACTGTCAGCATCTCGTTTTATTAAATTTCTTGATCATGGTCATCTGACTGAAGTGAGGTGGAATCTCAAAGTTGTTTTGATTTGCATTTCTATTATCAGGAGAGATGTCGAGCATTTCTTCATAATTCTATAGGCAATTCTTATTTCTTCTTCAAAGAAATCTCGCTTTAAGTCTTTGTGCCATCTTTTAATGGGACGGTTGTTTCTTTGAAGATTTGTTTTAGAGAGATTCAATTGTTTTTAGCTGTAGATATATTTTAAATATGAGGCCTTTGTTTGTTTTATGCTTAGTGAAGAGACTCTATTTTTTCTGTTTTATTTCGGCTATCTTATCAAAGATTAGGTGGCCATAGGTCTGTGGCTTAATATCTGGGTCCTCAATTCTATTCCATTTGCCTTCATGCCTGTTCTTGTTGCAGTACCACCAACTGTTTTGGCCACTACAGCCCTGTAATTGAGTCTAAAGTTTGGTATTGAAATTCTTCCTGCACAGTTCATTCTGATAATTACTGCTTTTGCTATACAGGGTCTTTTATTATTCCATATGAAATTTTGTATTGCCTCTTCTATTTATTTAAAGAATGATATTGGGATATTGATGGGTAGTGCATTGAATTTGTAAATAGCCCTTGGCAATATTGTCATTTTCACAGTGTTAATTCTTCTAATCCAGGAGCATGGGAGGTTTTTCAGTTCCTCAGTTCTGCTTTAATTTCCTTTCTCAGGGTTTTAAATTTTTCATCAAAAAGGTCGTTTACATTCTTAGTAAGGTTAATCCCTAGGTACTTTATTTTTTTGAGGCTATGGCAAAAGGAGTTACTTTCCTGATTGTTTACTTGTTCCTTTCATTTTGGGCATATAGGAAGGCAGTTGGTTTTTTGACAGTTAATTTTTTTGTCAGTCCTAGGCTGAAACTCAGGGCCTGAGCCCTGTTCTTGGACTTTCTCAAGGCTAGAGCTCTACCACTGAGCCTAAGCACCATTTCTGTCTATTTTCTATGTATATGGTACTGAGGAATCGAACCGGGATCTTCATGCATGCTAGGCAAGCACTAGACCAAACCCCCGGTGCCTTTGAAGGTTAATTTTTTACCCTGCCAAAGTTTTGAATCAGCTCAAGCAGCTTGGGAGTGGAGTCATGGGGTTTTTTAAAATACAGAATCATGTCATCTGCAAAGAGGGAATGTTTCAGTTCCTCTTCTCAAGTTTGGATCCTCTTTATGCTTGAATCTTGCATTATTGCTCTCGCTAGGAATTCGAATACTATGTTAAAATAGAGTGGAGAGAATGGGCATCCTGGTCTTGTGCCTGATTTAAGAGGGAATCTCTCTAACTTTTTGCCAGTAAGTATAATGCTAGCTGTGATTTTGTCATACACAGTACATTAAGGACAACAAGCATTGATTATATGGCTCTTGTTTCTATATCCTGGATGTCCTTTCATTTAGTATCATACTCTCTGGCCTTATGTATCTAGGTTTTCTTCTATTGTAAATCTCTGCTAGGAGAGCCCAAGGGAAACAAGGGAAACAATTGAGCCTATGTTCCTTTGAGTCTGTCTTACTTCACAATATCATTTTTTCTAAGTCTTTCCATTTCTTTAAAAATGGAGCAATCTTTCTGACTGTGAAATAGAATTCCATTGTGTATAAATACCACATATTGTTGATCCACTTATCAACTGAGGGATATCTAGGTTGGTTCCATCCCTTTGCTATGGTAAATGGTGCTGCAATGAACATCGTTGTGCTAGTGGATTTAGTATGTTCTTGTTTCTGGACTTTTAGGTAAATGCCAAGTAGTGGAATTGCTGGGTTTAGTCTTTTGTGTAACTGCAATACTGATTGCCATAGTGGTTGAACAAATTTGCATTCACACCAACAGTGTAGTAGTGACACCTCCTGGCTGTTTTTATTTAATTGCTTGATTCTGGCCAATCTAACTGGAGTGAGATGGAATCTTAGAGTTGTTTTTGATTTGCATTTCTTTTATGACCAAAGATGTTGAGCATTTCTTTATGTGTCTGTAGGCCATTTTTATTTCTTCTTCAGAGAATACTCTAAGTCTTTGCCCCATCTTTTAATGGGATGGTTGTTTCTTTAGAGATTAGTTTGGTAGTGATTTGAGCTGTGGATATATTTTAGATATGAGGCCTTTGTCCGTTGTATGGCTACTGAAGATCTTCTCACACTCTGTATGCTTTCTAGTTAATTTGCTAGCTATGTCCTTTGCCAAACCAAAACTCTGCAATTTAATTTAGTCCCACTTATCCAGACGTTCTCTGATCTTTTTCTGATTTGTTTTGTTTCTTAGTCCTTATTAAGAAAGTTTTGACCTGTGCCAAGGAGACCTAATGTATCTTCGATTCCTTCTTGTAAAATTTTCAGTATATCTGCTTTTATCTCTATGTCTTTGATCCATTTGGAGTTAATCCTAGTGCAGGATGAGAAAGAAAACTCCAAATTATTTTTCTGCACCTCTGTAGGGTTCTCTGAGGTTGAACCTTGTGTTTACTAAAGAGTAGCTGAGGGAGTGTGTGTCAAGTTAATGGGGCAACCTCCCACAGGTTATGTTGGGAACTCCTTAGGAAGCTCTGTTGGGCAGGGTCTTCATCCGTTGAGCCCTGCCCTCATTTCACAAGTTATCACCATCCCAACTCAACAGACAGGTAAGCCAGGAGCACTAGGGGCCCTCATCTCAGCTATGGGGAAAGTGTGAACAGGACTTTGTCTAGGAATGTGGTACCAAGCAATGGGATCCAGCTAGACAAGCACTCCATTGCACTGGGCCAAACGACCGGAGCCTGTCTTTGCTTGTGTATTTGTTGGTTTCTTTTTGTTGTGGTTACAGTTTTCTTTATTTTTAATTTGGGGTTCCTGTATGTCTGTTTAGGGTTTTGTGAGAGGATTAGTTCACTTTTTGGTTTTTTGTTTCATTTGTGGTGGGGTTTGTTGTTGCTTTGTGTTGGGTTTTCTTTTTGGAAGAGGCTTCTTTGTTTGGGCATGGGCTCTTCTGGATTGAGATCTTCCTGTTCATCCCATCCCCATAGCTGAGATGACAGGCCAGATGGGTTCTCAGATGTGGAGTTCCCAACACCTGAAAAGGCTCTCAACTCACTATAATGGGTTGCCCCTGTGGAAAACCTGACCGTAATTTGGAGAGTGCCAATGAGGTATCTCCAGATAAGGGAACTCTTTGCGACATTCCAAAAGCTCACACTCCCACTGACCAGATAAAGGAACACTGCAACCAGGTCCAGAGGCATCTCCATGTCATGAAACAGAAGTGGAAAAGTGGTGAAAAGACTGTGGTAGGTGTTGGATTTCATAGTTAAGAGGAGAAACAGGCCTGAGATTCATCCAATAAATGAGTCTTCCCAATAAACCAGTCTTGCCCTGACGAGACTCCCTGGTGCGTCTGAGTGTCCTCCCTCTGGCGAGAGAGAGCTGGCCATGTCTTAATCAGAGCGTGTTCTCTCTGTCCCTTTTGCGGGTCAGGATGCAAGAAGGACTAAAAACCCTGACATTCTGTGCCTGAACTTGGGGCAGGAAAAGAATGCTCATCAGAATTGGGATCGTTGGTGAGTCAAGCCCAGTGGGTTATGAGGGAAGCGTCTCCCTGAAAAATGGGGAAAACTTACACCAAGAGTGAGGACCCAGCACTTAAAGTGTGTAGATTTAAAAGGAGAGATTTGGAGATCTCGGATTCCCAGACTGAGGGGGTCTGGGAGGCCTTCATATGCGCCGCTTCCTTGTTAATTGAAGCCAATCTTTTCAATTGGGTCACATGGGACAAGTGCCTGGTGAGAAGGAGGAAGATTAACTTGGGAGAGGACCCTCCCCTCGGGGTCTATCTAACTTTGTCCACCCTTAAGGCCTGCTTCTCTCCTGGCTCAATTACATCTAGCACCAAGGAAACTTTAATTGAGGAATGCTCAGAGTTGTGGACAGTTAGCCCTCCTGCTACTCAGAATAAAAGGGTTTAGAGCCTCACCCTGAGGAGGGATTTTTGGTCCCCTTTGATCCTGGGGCCAGGCCTCTGAGCCCTAAACCAAGTGCTCCTGCTCTGGAATTTGCAGCATACTTTTTGGGTGCTGAGCGACCTCTGCTATATTACTATCCTGTGTCCCATGAAAACTCTCCACCACCTCATATTAAACTGGAAAAGGAGGTTAAGCCACAGTTTTACAACGGTGATTCCTCCCTTAAACTGGAAGAGGAAGTTAAGCCGCCATTCTATAGTGGTGGCTCCTCCCCTAAACCAGAAGGGTGGGTTAAGCTGCCATTTTACACCTCCCCACCATGCTTTGTTTTCCCCGCAAATGCTAATGCTCGGGGTAATAGACTGGCCCAATGGTATCCCTGGGAGGCCCAAGATTTAAAGTAGCTTAAGCAAGCAGTCTCCGAGGATAGGCCTAATTCGCCCATGGCCGAGACCATTCTCCAAGGCGTGGCTCACCAACAGTGCACCACCTAAGACTAGAAAAATTTAACCACGGCTGTGCTCCCTTGCCTCCTGTACCTCAAAAGGTGTGCTGTTTTTAATGAAGAGTGCCATGCCCAGGCTGAGAGGAACCACGCTGTTAATTCCTGTGACTTATGGGATGCTATCAGGATCCAGTGATCACTTTTCCACAGGCCTCCAGTAGGCTGCTATCCCTGCCTCCTACCAAGAACAAGAATGGGCTTTGGGATTGGCTGCATTGAAAAAAATGGAAGAATGCCCCTCAGAGTCTCCAATAATTACACAGAAGGCTACTGAGGACCTTGCCATCTTTATAGAATGAGTAGAACAGGCCTCCAATGAAAGTTCCCCTTGGGGTCCCTCCAAGATCAGTTTATGCAGGTCAGGGAGGGGATGACTGCAGACCACAAACTGGCCTGTATAGGAATAAAGGAAAGATCTATGGGGAGGTGGATAGTTGCCACTAAGGATGTAGGCACTCAAGCCCACCACTCATAGACACAGATTGCAGTCCTAAAAGCCCAAATGTCTTCACTTGGCTAGGCACTTTCTACCGCCCTTACCTCTTTCAATGGGGCTGGAAGAGGAGTTTGTTATGGTTTGGCCAGCAAGGCCACTTCAAAAGAGATTGCCCTAGGGGATGGATAAGACCTGATCACCCACAGGGACATTTTTCAGGCCAGACAAAAGGCCTAACTCCACCTAAAATATCCTGTCCTGAGGAGCTACTATCTCCTCTCAGGCTTTAAGTTCCCAGTTCCCAGAAACTGCAGCAAGCCATAGCTCCTGGGCTTACCTGGCCTAGCAGTATCTTAGCAAATGGCACACACCCTGTCTTGGCCAGAGTCATTCAGCCTCTGTTCTTAAAGAGGACCTGCCCTATAATCTCTAGGGTGAGACAAGATAAAGACGTTGTGGCATTCTCTGATGACTGCATTAGTTATGAAAAAATTGGCATAGAACTGCTCCCTCAATTCTAGGGGCCACAGTCTAATCACATGGCCCCCTGTGGGTTGAGCAGTGGAGTATTGGCAGGAAAAACAATTGGAGCTACTACAGTAACAGCTTCAGAACTCTCCATATTTGTTATCATAAGGATCAAGCAAATACAAGTTTCAAATACAGGTTTTTTCATGTTCTCCCTGCAGTATGCTCATGGGGGCCACGCAACCAGGGCTCTGAAGTCTTTCATCAATTCCTAATAATTTGTATATTTATGTTATTGAGTTAAAGGATTGCTTTTTTCTACTACCCCTCCTATAACAACATTTTTGGAAAAGATGCCCAGGTTTAAAGCAAAGGCATCCAGAGGTAAGTAAAAGTTGGCCGACCACCCTTTATGTCTGTCTAAAAAGTGCACTGTGGGCCAAAAAGCTGGATGCTGCAAGCTCTCTAAGGCCTGGGTGGTCAAGGGACGCCTCGACTCCATTCTGGACTTCTAGTCAGTAACAGGGCATGCCTGAGAGTTTCACCGACAAGACATGTATAATCTAAATAAGTTGTTTGGTGAGAACATTCATCTGAGTTCATGTTTTGTGTTAAATGTATCCGATTGAGTCCCATTTTCTGTTGTAAATCAGTGTCTGGCTCTGTTTGAGAGTAGGTTAGGATGGCCTCCACCGGCCAGCTACCAGGGAATGGAAATTTCCATAGGAGAGGCGGCCCCTGAGTTCAGGGCCTCTTGGTCTTTCCATCACACTGGTAGTTTAAGGCCAGGCATGCCATCAGAAGTTTAGGAGTTTCTTAAAATCTCTGCTTCTCTGTCTTGTTCTTGCTTTTCCTTGAGTATATTTCCTTGTTCAGTTTTGTCTTTGAAATTGGTACCAGTTCTAAATATGTGGTTTTTGTGTGTGTGCTCACGTACGCATCTTTGGTATCTATTTGAATATTTCTGGGAAGTACCCCAACTGGGGTAGGTCTAGGGCCTGGTATGGCCCCTCCCACTTGGCTGCAAGTGAGGTGAGCCAAGGCCAGACAAAGCAGCTGCAGGCTTAGTCCAGTTTCCTTTTTGCTAACAATCTGCTGAAGTGACAGTCTGGAGACTGTTGGTGGCAAGACGCAGACTTCAGTCTTAGTTCTCCTAGGTTTAAGACTCCCACCCAACTTTCATCTGCAAAAAGTATTATGGTGAAATTGATTCCCATCCTAAACATGGATCCTTGTGGTGTGTGTGAGTGTGTGTGTGTGTGTGTGTGTGTGTGTGTGTGTGTGTGTACATGAATCATTTTTAAAATGTACGGCCGATATTAATTTTGTGCGCTTTAAGATCTTTGAGTATGAATGCATGTGTGAATGGGTGTAAGTGAATATGTTCAAAGTTAAGTTGTCAGCATCCAAAACCATGGATAAATTCATAATTGAAACACAATAGCAATTGGGTAAATCTAAGTCTAAACTTCAAGAAAACTATTAGGTTTGAATGTTTTCCAATGTCTCAAAGTATTATTGCATTATTATAAAGAGAAACTGGTTAGTAGGAGTTTTCTGATTATAAAATCTGCATTAAAAATCTGGTATTGTCTTACTTCTGCCTTCCCTACCAGACATACAATCACTCAGCCACTAACTTTCCAATGATGTCTCAGAAACACAGAAGACTCCACATTTGTTTGGTTACATAAAGAAAAAAGAATCCCTACTTTCTACATAATTCCCAGGTCTCCTCTAGTGAAAGAAACCAATGAAAAAAGTATGCAGATCACTTGATCAGAATAAGCTACTAGACATACATAATGGATTTGTTGGAGACTCAGAACAATCTTGTTTATATAATAACTAGATATCAATGAACAGCCAGAACAATGGTCAAGTTTTTGCAGAAATTCCACTTCTGAGAGAATCAATGAAAGGACAGACTCTTCAACACCTGGACTCTCCTACAAATTCCTCTATCCTATTAGGTTTCCCTTTCTCCTAAAATAAGATGCATAAACTGGGTAAATAATTGGCAGTCAGGAAATAAACCTGTGATTATTCCTTTTGTTCAAAAACTATTTAAAAATAAATATTTTTCAGGAAAATAAAAAAAATCTGGTATTGTTTACCTTGTAAAAATTGTATCCTGTTTAGTCCAGCAGCATTGGGGAATTTGGAATTTATTTCCTTGAGTTAAAGTTTGGAGATAAGTACCAAAATTTAAATGTAACTTTTTTATCATTGTCAGAAGCTTTGCCTGCCTGTCTCTTAACACTGTTTAGTAATCAATCGTCAAGAGAAAGGACCGAGAGAACTTCAGATAGTCCTGTGTGACCATCTTTGGGGGTGGAGAGGTGAACAGGCAAAGGTCCAGCTCTGGATAAAATAAGCTGGCATAAATGCTGCTCATCTAAACCTGGTCAGATGGACTGAGTGGACTTTCTTTGTCCTTCCTTGCAGAATGACACTGGAAATCTGATGGTAAAGTGGGTGATATGATTAGTAATTCTTAAATTTGCCACCTAATAATTCAAGTCAGATCCCTGCCACGTGAAATGACTCACTTAAATTGGAGAGGGATGCATCAAAGATTTCCCCTGGTCCCTATAAACACTTAAAAATTTTTTTCAGATTTGGAATATTAAAAAATCAACTAATAAAAAAGGGGGAGGCAACCCCCATGATCAATTGAGGACAAGCATGCTTACACTAAATATTTTAAATTTTTCCAAGGATCAGCCTCTGGCTGCCTTTCAGAGACATTGGTCTAATCAGACACGTTACTTAAAGGTTGAAGTCCGTTGGAGAGATCCTCTTACTGGAGAGGCGCTGTTCCCCTCATTAGTGTGGGGAGAGGATTTGGACGTGTCTTCCCACTGGGAGAACCAAACCCAATTTGGGTATCGGCTAGAGATTTAAAATATTGCCAGCAAACTCAAAAATAATTACCCAAGAGCACCCCCTCTTGAGGTATAATTTTTCTTCTTCCTCTCGCTCACAGGAATGAGCAGACCATACCAGATGCTCTGCTTAGCACTTAGCTGTGGTTGGATCCCTCAGTTGCCTTCCTTCTCCTCATCCTGGGCATCATTATCCAGGCTGCCCACAAACACACTAGTTTGTAACTATGAAGTTGATTTCCTGACTGCAGTAGTCCTCCAAAATCGTCCAGGCCTTGATCTGCCTAAAAAGGCTACAGGAGGTTCTCAACTGCAGCCAAAATGAACTCAGTGCAAACTACCCATGGACTGGACTAAATGGTTGGCTCCCTTACTTCTCCCCTTTGTGGGTGGGCCCCTTGGTTACAGTGTTTTCTGTATTCACCTTCAGACCTTGTGTAATCAATAAGCTCCTTCAGTTTCTCAGAGATCAGGATCAGCTTAAAACTGTTCATCTAATGATGGTCTAGCAGCAATATGCTGTGCTATGAGATGGCAGACTGGAAACCCTATGAGGTGGGCCCTGGCCCTTACCAGGATGTGCAGGTGTGCAGAAGGGTTTCCTATACTGAAGTTGGCCACCCACCCTATTTCAAATCTCCATTTGAGTTTGCCAACCCTACAGTTAAATTGTCTGAAGATCTACAGTGGTAGTCAGTGATGGGTAAGATCCCCAGAGGGGTACTACCTCTCAAGTAAGGCAAACTCTCGAGTAAGGCAAACACCTGCTTAATAAAACAAAAAGGGAGGAGATGTGGGGCACATCACATCAGGGAAATGTTCTCACTTCTTGGTTTAGGGACTCAACCTGCCTGTTCACCTGGTTGGAAGGCTTGTCTGTGGTTAGGCTACCTCTGAGATTGGCCCATTAGCCCGCTCGGACAGCACCTATCTCCCACTTCCCTGCCAACCATTATACTGATAGGCTCCTGCATCCTATGTTAACCCACTGTACTTCCCAATAAACGAGTCTTGCCCTGACAAGTCTCCCTGGCCCGTCTAAGTGTCCTCCCTCCAGCGAGGGAGGGCTGGGGGCAGGTCGCTAGCCAGCCCTTTCCTTTCTCAACCTTGGCTTAGTCGGGGTTTGTTCTCTCTGTCCCTCTTGCGGGTCAGGAGTCAAGAAGGACTAAAAACCCCAACAATGCGAGCCAGCAATGCCCGGCTCCCCAGTTTCAACGATAGATGGCGACACTCTGCAAGCCTTCCAGAAAGAGCTGAGGTATGCCATCTGCAGAAATACCTTCCTAGACCCAGTCACCTTAGACTGCAGCCACAGTTTCTGTCGACCTTATCTCTGCCTGTCCTGGGAAGAAAGGCAGACCCTTCCAGGAACTTGTGCTGCCTGCCGGGAACCCACCCAGCACGGAGACCTCAAGTCCAATGTCATTCTGAAGAGCCTGGCAGCCCTTGCCAGAAAAGTCAGCCTCTAGCGATTCCTGAGCTCTGAGGAACACAAGTATGGCCCACACAAGGAGACAAAGCACATCTACTACCACTTAGACAAGGATCTGCTTTGTTCTCAGTGCTCTCACTCTCAGGAGTACGAGTCTCACAGCCACCTCAATACTGGTTGAGTCTCTCCAGTACTCCAGGGAATGGAAGAGTACTGAGCTGTGGCCACAGAGAGCCAGGCATGAAGGCCAGCACTTCCTTAAAACTCTCCAGTGTCAAGTCGACAGCCTGGAGATGTTCTAGATCTGGCTTCTGGTACATGTGGATCAGCTCCTGGTAGGTTTCTCTGAGGTGGCACCTCTTCTGAATCATCTGGGTTTCCATTTGGCTGAGTTGCTCTAAAACATCTCTTCCTTGGCTGAGAAGTTTCTCTGGATGCTGCTTTTCCACCTCCTGGCATTCCCGATCCAGCATTGAAAAAACCTTCTTGTTGGTCCCTCGGTACATGTTCACATAGCGAACGCACTAGATAATGAGTCTCCTATTCTGTATGTTCCTCTGGTTTTCTTGTATCTTGTCCCAGATGGTTGGCATCTCCTTGAAAATGGCCTCCTGATGCTCTTCAACAGCCCTTTCCACAGGATATTGGCTGTGAGACTCATGCTCCTGAGAGTAGTAGCACTGTGGACAGAGCAGATCCTTGTCCACCTGGCAGAAGATGTGCCTTGTCTCCTTGTGTGGGCCACACTTGTCTTCCTCCGATCTCAGGAATCTCCAGAGGCTGGCTTTTCTGGCAAGGGCTGCGAGGCTCTTCAGAATGACGTCAGACTTGAGGTCTCTGTGCTGGGTGGGTTCCCGGCAGGCAGCCCAAGTTCCTGGAAGGGTCTGTCTTTCTTCCCAGGGCAGGCAGAGACAAGGTCGACAGAAACTGTGGCCGCAGTGTATGGTGACTGGGTCTAGGAAAGTATTTTTGCAGAAGGCGCAGCTCAGCTTCTTCTGGAAGGCTTGCAGTGTTTCACCATCCACTGTTGAACCTGGGAAGCCTGGCGTCACTGGCTCACACTGCTGATTTTAGCTACTCGGGGGAGGCTGATATCTGAAGGTTCTGCTTCTTGGCCTACCCATGTAATAAAGCTCGCCTGACCTCCTTCTCTCCACCCTCCGATCAGCCACATGAAAATCAGCCATGGCACTGTGGCTCCAGTGGCACGGTGCTAGCCAGGAACCCAGAGGGCTTCAGGGGTAGCACTCTGGCCCTGGGTGCAAGCCCCACAACCGACCGACCCACCGAAGTAATGAATGACAGACTCACCAAGCAACTGAACATAAGACCAAACCAAACATCCAGAAGAATGAAAAGAGCAGACCCTACCATTCTCCCACTCAGCAGCACTATCCAAGCTCCCAATGTAGATGGTTTTGCTGGGGTAGCCCTTTCTCCGGGAAGCCTGAGAGGCTGACCAGCGCTCTGTTTTATGATGACAGGGGGCAGGCCCCCAGAAGTGTTTACAACAATGCACTTCTTCCAGGGGACTTGATTTACCTATCAATAGTAGCTCGAATTTACATCCCAACAACAACACCTTTAAATTCCTTTGTCTGCCAAATGCTTCTGACCACTTCTTTCTACATTGTTACTTTGAGGTGAATTTTAAGCAAAAGTTAGGTTTTACCAGCATGGCCAAAAGGCTTTCTTTTCTTCCCCTTTCTGTCTTTTCCTTGGCTGGTTTCTTTGTTTGCTTGCTTGCTGGCTGGCTGAATTGCTTGCTTAGTGGTTATGGGGCTTGAAGTATGGAAACTGCTCCTGAACTCTTCAGCTCAAAGCTACTGCCCTACCCCTGGTGCCACAGCCTAACTTCCCTTTTTCTTATGATTCATTGGTGGTGAGAGTCTAAGGTCCTGTAGTTACCAGGCTGGCTTTGAACTGCAGTCCTCAGATCTCAGCCTCCTGAGTAGCTAGGATGTACAATCTTGAGATACTCCTCCCCAAACCATCTTTTATCCTTCTCCTTCCCCCAGCTTATTTCTCTCCATCTCTTACTGTATGACTTCACCACACAAGGTAGGCAAGCTCGGTGGAAACATCCATTGTACCTTGTGTTTACTCAAGATAGCTGAGGGAGTTTATTTCAAAATAATGGGGCATCCTACTACAGTTTATTTTTGGGACTCCTTAGGAACCTCTGTTGGGCATGGTCTTCACCCGTTGAGCCCTGCTCTCATCCCACAAGTTATCACCATCCCAACTCAACATACAGGTAAGTCAGGAGCACTATGGCTTGTCACCTCATCTATGGAGAAAGGGTGAACAGCAGGATCTCTGTCAGCTTTGTCTATGAATGTGGTACCTAGGAATGGGATCCAGCTAGGCAAGCACTCCCCTGGGGTTTGTTGTTATTTTGTTGTTGCTTTGTTTTCTTTTTTTCTTTTTGGAAGAGGATCTTGTGTTTGGGATTGGTATCACCTAGACTGAGATCTTCCTGTTCACCCTTTCCCCATAGTTGAGTCGGGTTCTTGGATGCAAATTTCCAACACCTGGAAAGGCTCTCCACTCCCTGTAATGGGTTGGACCTTTGAAAAATGGGTCTGACTAGAAATTGGAGAGTGCCATTGGGGTATCCCCAGATAAGGGAACTCTTCAGCACATTCCAAAAGCTGACACTCCCACTGTCTCCGTAAAGGAACACCCCAACCAGGTCCAGAGTCATCTGCATATAGTGAGACATTTGGCTGAATTGCCCTAAAACCTCTCTTCTTTCACATCTCAGCTACTTCTGGATGGCTTGCAGTTTTCCATCTATCATTGAAACTGGGGAGCCAGGTGTCACTGGCTCGCATCGCTTTTCTTAGCTACTCGTGGGGCTGAGATATGAAGGTCCTGATTCGTGTCCTGCCTACAAAGGAAATCCCACCTGACCTCCTTCTCTCCTCCCTCTGATCAACCACCCCAAAAATCAGCCTCAGCTCTGTGGCTCCAGTGGCTGAGCACTAGCCCAGAGCCCAGAGGGCCTCAGAGGCTGCCCCCAGACCCTGGGTGCATGCCCCACAACCTACCAACCTAACCATCGACCCACCAAGTGACCAAAGAAAAGACCAAACCAGATGGAGGTCGCAAGATGGCACGGAGATAATAGGGACCCAGTCTAGCTCTTCCCAACAAAAAGAGAGAATCAGGGATCCCCCAAGCCACATAATTTAAGGAACCCACGACCACAATTTCAAGAAGCAATTTAGAAGTAAAGAAACCTGAAAAGAAATCCAGATAAAGCTTATATCCAAGGTTCTCAAAGAATTCAGTACGTGAGGGCCCCTCCCCCACACTTCACTCCAGGCTCCAAGAGGGGAAAGATGCGGCTTAGGGCTTTGGGCCTGGGAAGCCCCAAATTTCAGCAACACCAGCAAGGGGAAGAATCCAGACACAGAAATCCATACAGACCCAGGCACGGACAGCACAGATGGCAGCAGAGACCAGAGGGGAAGCGAATGGTCCTCCAACACCACGGAGCAACTCACATCAAACCCTGTCAGTATGTAGCCCAGTGGGTTCCCCCACCCATCAGTAAAGCAGAGCTGGTGGTGAGCTACAGAACTTAACACAGATCCTTCCTCCCCACCCAAGAAAGTCTGGCAAGTGCAGGGGTGAAGGTATTTAGAATCCTTTCCCTTCCTCCAATAGGCCACTCCCTCAGGCCACTGAACTGGAGACTGTGGGGTGCTGAATCCATGCCTTCCAACAGCGGGTGGGGGTGCAAGGGATTCTGGGAACCAGCACCTGACTAACCCAATCCTAGGAGAGGAGCCCTCCGGCTGAGAGTCCCCAGCAAGACAGCACCAAGGGCACCCCCCCGCACTGCAGTCACAGACAGACTCTGCCAAAGCAGTTGAAACACAGTAGGGAACTGAAGGGCAGACCAGCAGGGTTTGAACTCAATCCCTGAGAGCCAGAAAGGTGCGGCTCCACCCTCAGAGCCCACGTCCTACTCTGGGCTCCATCCCTGGTAACAGGGCGGAAACCACCCATACGGGTGTAGCTGAGAGCTACCAGAAAATCCCAAACCCCAGGCCTTCGGCTAGGCCTTGCCCCTGGGAACAGGGCAGGTAAACTAGCCATCCACAGAGTTAGCTGAGACTGAAGTGCACATCTCCATCCTACTGCCCACTGTGAGACCACTGGTAGGGCTGAAAGCTAGCCTTGCAGCAGCACATAGGCTCTGGGTACAGGCTGAACACCGGTAAAATCTACAAACTCTGACCTACTCAGCGGGAGAACCAAGTATGCACTGATTCCCACAACCACCAGTCCCAATCCAAGTAAAGACTGTCACCTACCGACTACAGAGCGAACCTACAACAAAGTCCTTGATGCCTCAAAAAGCACAATGACGTATTACAACATATATAAATACTCAAAGTCCCACACGAAGCCCAAAAGGAAACAACAGCGAGGATACAAGAAAGATGTCACCATCCTAAGAAATGACACCTGTAGAGACATGAAATATGACTCTATTCAAGGAGATGATTGTGACCATGACCAAAGAAATTAAAGCAGAATTCCAGAAACAATTCCAGGATCATAAGCATGGAATTACCAAAGAGCTCCTCAAATTCAAAAGAGAAATGGAAGCAAAGATTAATGCACTCTCAGTGGACACTGGCAGTTCACTGTCCACAATTCAAGCAAAAATGGATGCATTAAGCAAAAGATTGATTCTGTGTTCCAGCTCTTGCGGTCTACTTCTGTTCCTGATGTCTTATTCTCCATCCAAGTCAGTATGTAGAAATCAGTCAGAATTCACCCAAGAGAACTCCAGGACCCAGCAGATGCAGCTGAGAAGCCTAATCTTCATATAATACCCATCGAAGAGTGGGCCGAGTTGCAGGACCAAACAATGCAACCCTTGTTCACCAAAATCATAGCAGAGAACTTCTCCGATCTCAAAATGGAAAATACTAACATTATTGAAGGTTTCAGGACTCCAAACAGGCAAGATCCTATAAGGAACTCATCTAGACACATCATAGTAAACATACTAGACCTGAATACCAATGAATTGATCTTAAATGCTGCTAAAAAACGAAAGAGCTCTACTGAAATGGGAAACATTAGAATAACAGCAGACATCTATACGCAAACCCTAAATGCAAGAAAAGCTTGGAAAAACATCATTCATGTCCTGAAGACCAACAACTGCCAACCCATACTGATATATACAGCAAAAATAGCATTTACATTTGAGGGAGAAACAAGAATATATCACTCCAAAGAGAAGCTATATGCATATGTGCACACTAAACCAGCATTACAAAAAATATTTATTAATCGAGAGCAAATTGCAGATCATCAAGAACCCCCATCAAGAAGCACTTACCTATAATTCACTAAACACAAAAGGAGAAAAATAGAAAGAAATTTAGAAGAAAAAATAAATAACAATGGATACTGACCACTTCTCCATAATTTCCCTAAATGTGAATGGGCTGAACAATCCAATCAAAAGACAAAGAGCAGCGGACTGAATTAAGAAAGAAGACCCATCCATATGTTGCCTCCAAAAGACCCACCTCACTGCCAAAAACAGAAAAAATTTCAAGTAAAAGGATTGAAACGATTTTTCCACTCTAATTCACCATGCAAAAAAAGCAGGAGTAGCAATCTTATCTCCAAGAAAGTTAATTTCTCAGTAAAAAGAGAACACAAAGATATAGACAGCCACTACATATTAGTAAAGGGTACAATACATACCCATAATATTATGTTATGAACATTATTTTGGGAGCACAGAAATATATCAAACAAACGTTGTTTGAATTATAGAACAAGATAGACTCAAACACAATTATAGTGGGAGACCTCAATACACCACTCTCAACAAATGACAGGTCAACTCAACAAAAGTTAAGCAAAGACACCATCAATTTAAACAACACTGTAGCCCAGCTGGGCTTAAGAGATACACAGAGTCTTCCACCCAACTGCAAAACTGTTTACATTTTTCTCAGCAGCTCATGGAACACGCTCCAAAACAGATCATATAATAGTTCATACGGAAAACTTAAGCAGATACAATTGTCCTGATATAATCCCATGAAATCTATCTGACCACAGTGGAGTCAGACTAATTCTGAATAATGCAGTCAAAGTAAAAAAGCATTAAAGCATTTGGAAGCTGAACAATACACTTCTAAATAACTCCTGGGTTACAGACCAGATCAGAAAAAAAATTCAAAACTTCCTTGAATGTACTGACAATCAAGAGATATCACAAAGGAACCTATGGGACACAGCAAAGGCAGTTCTAAGAGGCAAATTTATCTCATTAGGAGCGAATATTAAAAAACAGAAGAAGAGCATGTAAATAACCTAAAAAACAAACTGAAACACCTAGAGGAGTAAGAAAAATTAATTCTAAAACAACTAGAAGGACAAAAATAACAAAAATAAAATCAGAAATATCAGAGATTGAAATAAGATCTACTTTATACTAAATTGATAAATCAAAAAGTTGGTTCTTTGAAAGAGTCAACAAAATAGACAGACCCCTGGCAATATTAATCAAAAAACGGCGAGGGGGTACTCAAATAAACAAGATTACAGACCCCACGGGAACAATCAGAACTGAAATACAAAAATTGCGACCATAGTGAATAAGTACTACCAGGGCCTACATTCAAAGAAACAAGAAAATGTAGTAGAAATGGACGATTTCTTTAAAAATATAGGCTACCCACGCTGAACAATGAAGAGTTAAACAAACTGAACAAATCAATCTCTTAGTTTTTGACCATTAAGTATAATGCTACCTGTGGGTGGCAAATTGCATTTATGTCCATACATAATCCTGTATACAAAAATATGACACTACATTCAAATTCCATACTAACTTGGAATAATCCTTTAACATATTCGTTGGCACAGAAGCAAGCATTTAGCCCATTAAATTCATAAGTTTTAATTTCCTGTGCTCATTATGCAGGTATATACAAGTACAAGTATCTATTGGCCTTGACTTTTGCAATTGAAGAGTTCAATGAAAACTCTGGTGTTTTACATAATTTGACCCTGGGATTTAATATCTATAATGCTCAAAGGGACATTTGGAAAGTGTTTAAAAATCCCTTCATGAGCCTCTTTGGGAAGTACAACATTCCAAACTACTCTTCTATGAGAGACAGCAAGTCTATAGCAGTAATTACAGGACCATCAGGATTATTATCAGCCCCAGACTGGTATATTGCTGGACCTGTACAGGTTTCCATAGGTGAGCGTGGAAGGGGTGTAGGGATATTAAAAAGTGCCTAACCTGTGCCATTTTAGGTGTTAGAAGAGAATGAATATAAGAACCAATCAAGTTTTGCCATAGCAAGGAGTAAGAATTCAAGGTAATGGAGCATCTACACTGCCATTGTTTGGAAAGTAGAAGGAAAAGTTAGAGCAGGCAAAGGGATTTTTTGTATTTTTAAAGCTTATCAATAAATTTCTTTAAAATCAGGAAATGGAAAATGACATTAAAGTATAAAGTTATGTTGAGCTGGAAGCTGATGGACTTATCTCTAACCAGATTAAAGCAGAAAATGCTGTGTGGTTCAAGTGGTAGAGAACTAGTCTTGAAGAAGAAAGCTGAAAAAGTGCATGTAGTCCTGAATTTATCCCCCTGCACTAGTACACACACACACACACACACACACACACACACACACACACACACACACACACACAAGATATTATGTTGGGTGAAGTAAGGCAGGCTCACAAGGAGAAGGGGGCATATATTCTCTCATATGTGAATTTACATCTAAAATATAAACCTGCAATATGAAATAAACATAGATCTCACATAAGCATTTACATATATACTTGATTAATCTGTAAATTATGGTACATATCGAGATGGAATTCCATAATATAAACTCTCTGATCAACAAACAGTATCAAAAATGGGCACAAGAAAATTGAAACATCACTTGTCTGAAGAGGGAGATGTTAAGGGGATATGGAAAGGGGCAAAGAAAAGGAGAGTAGATGGGTGGGAAAATACAACATATATGTGTAAATATATATGTATCAATATATGTGTATATGTATGTGTGTTTCTGTGTATGACAATGGACCTAGGAAATTGGAGGAATAGGTGGGGTTGCTATAGATGGAAAATATTGATAGAAATACTGACGAGATCAAGGAGCATCATATGAACAAATTGAAATGTTTTACTAATATTAAAAGCAATGAAAATTTTTCTAAACTAAAAGAAAATTCTATCTTCCAGCTACTTCAATGATTATTTAATATACAGTATGACTAAGATTATGATGGACAGAAATCTTATTCATGAAACTTCTCATTTTCATTCCCTTCAGGTAACTTTTGGGACTTTTGATCATACACTGAGTGACAATTACCACTTACCTGCTCTTTATCAAATGCCCTCAAAAGACACCTCAATAGCCACGTCTATGATCTCCTTATTCCTTCATTTTAGCTGGAACTGGATGGGACTGTAGACCTTTCAAGATGAGAATAATTTGTGGATTGTTCCCGAATTGAAAGAACAGATGGACAAGAATAAAATTTGTGTAGAATTTGAGTTAGTATTTCCTACCTCAAGCCTGGCATATATTTTGTAACTCATGGCATTTTAGAAACAGATTGATAAATCTTCAGCAAATGTTCTCATCATACATGGTGAAAATGGAGCCTTACTAGATATGATGAGGTGTATTGAGCAATTTTTAATAATAAGCAAAGTTTGTATCATGAACTCACAATTGAAGTTCACCGTAAGGAAGAAATATTTCATACTTGGTCCATTGCATGTACCTTTCATTTTTTCACACCCAGATGTTTCTGGATTCACAAATTTTGTCAAGGCAGTTAAACCTTCCAAATACACCCAGAAGACTTTTTCCTTGCTAGGCTGTGGTTTCTCTCCTTTACTTGTTCAGATTCTGAGTCTGACTATGTAACGTGGGAGAATGTGCTCATGAGGCCTCCTTGGATTGGTTGCTGAGGCACAATTATCACATGAGTATGTCTTCAGACACTTACAGTATATGCAATGCTGTGTATGCTGTAGCCCAGGCTCTCAATGAGATGCTTCTTCAACAAACGGAAGTACAAACAATGGAAAACAGAAATGGGATCTTGCCTTCCCCTACACAAGTAAGACCTTCTGTTTTAGATGGCACAAATTACAAACTTTACTTCCTAGTTTTCTTATTGAATAAAATTTAACTAAATATTTTTTCCAAAACCCATGATATCCGTTTAAATATCTGTGAGGTAATTTTGATGCGTATTTTAGTACTCTTAAGACAAAGTAGGCCATAACAAGGGTCAAGGGACAAGTCAGCTCCAATTAATGAATACTTCTTTTTGATGGACATTTTATGAATTCATTTAGTTACAGATAGCCTCATATATTCATAGCAGATCTTTTGAAAACTGTAAAATTACGTTTTCCCTATGAGTTTCTCATGTATTTGCGAAAGATGTCCTGAAAAACAGAATTATCCATACTTTTCATTCTACTTAGGTTTTAAAGTTTTATCAAGCTCAAACTGACATTCATGAACTTAGTGATTGTGGCAAACTGTAGCTAGGCAAAAGAAAATAATGGCATTCATGACTATCTATCTACACGGAATCAAGTAGTATTGAAGAGGCTCCATCTTCTGCTTTACTCAGTGACCAAGATTCAGCAAGATTAATTTTATTCCTATATGTATTTTTTCTCGACTACTTCATAAGGTGGCTCTGTTATTATTGCATTCTGAATCAGAAATTACAGGCAACCAGGAACTTTATTTTTTACCATATATTTCATTGTAATTAATAGAAGGGTTACATTATACTCGCCAGATAGAAGGTACATTAATTCACATATATTGATACCATTTCTCATGTCTTGGTCCCCATTTAATTCCTCCCCAACCCCACCCCTCATCTTGATTTCCCCCCTTCTCTATCCAATTTCAAAACATCAAATACAATATATCAGATAAAAAGTGAGATACGGTAAAAATATGAGATAACAAAGGGATAGCAAAAAAGATGAGAGAGAGCATAGTATATTAAGGACAACAATCACTCATTATGTGGCTTTTGTTTCTATATACTAGAGGTACTTTCATTTAGCATCATACTATATGGCCTTATGTATCTAGGTTTTGTGCTATTACAACTCTCCTCTATGAGAGCCCAAGTATTCTACCTATTAGGACAAATGAGGGAAACCATTGAGCCTATGTTCTGTTGAGTCTGGCTTACTTCACTGAATATGATCTTTCCATTTCCTAACAAATGGTGAAATGTTATTCTTTCTGACACCAGCATAGAATTCCACTGTGTACAAATACCATAACTTACTGATCCACTCATCAACTGAGTGGCATCTGGGTTGGTTCCATATCTTTGCTATGGTAAATAGTGCTGTAATGAACATCGTTGTGCTAGTGGATTTAGTATGCCCTTGTTTCTGGATGGTTGGGTAAATGCCAAGTAGTGGAATTGCTGGGTCATAGGGGAACTCTATGTTTAGTCTTTTGAGGAAATGCCATACTGCTTTCCATAGTGGTCGAACGAGTTTGCGCTCCCACCAACAGTGTAGTAGTGATCCCTCCTGGCCATATCCCTTCCAGCATCTGTTGTTATTAATTTTCTTGTGGAATCTTAGAGTTCTTTTGATTTTCATTTGTTTTATGACCAGAGATATTGAGCATTTCTTCATGTGTCTATAGGCCATTTTTATTTCTTCTTCAGAGAAGACTCTCTTTAAGTCTTTGGCCCATCTTTTAATGGGATGGTTGATTCGTTGGAGATTAGTTTTGGAGTGATTCAATTTTTTGAGCTGTTGATATATTTTAGATATGAGGCCTGTGTGTATTGAATTGTTAGTGAAGATCTTCTCCAGTTCTGTAGACTTCCTAATTAATTTACTAGCTATGCCCTTTGCCATACAAAACCTCTGCAGTTTAATGCAGTCCCACTTATTCAGCCTTTTTCTGATTTATTGTGATTCTTGGTCCTTATTAAGAAAGTTTTGATCTGTGCCAAGGAGGCCTAGCAAATCTCCTCGTCCTTCTTGAAAAGTTTTCAGTCTGTTGGGTTTACCTTGAGGTCTTTGATCCATTTGGAGTTAATTCTAGTGCAGAGTGACAAAGAAGGACCAACTTTCGTTATCTGCAGGTGCTTAACCAGTTCTGCCAGCACCACTTGTTGAAAAGCTATCTTTCTTTGATTCCATTTTTTTGGCTCCCTTGTCAAAGATTAGGTGGCCATGGGTCTGTGGTTTAATATCTGGGTCCTCAGTTCTATTTTATTGGTCTTCAGGCCAGCTCTTCTGCCAGTACCAAGCTGTTTTGATAATTATAGCTCTGTAATAGAGTCTAAAGTTGGCATTGAAATTCCTCCTGTGCTGTTCTTCATGCTAAGAAGCGTTTTTGCTATACGGGGTCTTTTATTATTACATATGAAATTTTGGATTGCCTCTTCTATTTCTAGAAAGGATGACATTGGGATATTTTTGGGAATGGCATTGAATTTGTAGATAGCCCTTGGCAAGATTGTCATTTTCATGATGTTGATTCTTCCAATCCATGAGAATTGGAGGCTTTTCCATTTCCTCAGTTCTGCTTTAATTCCCTTTTTCAGGATTTTAATGTTTTCAGCCAAAAGGTCCTTTAGGGAGCAGAAAATGGCGCCAAGACAATAGGGACACTGCCTAGCTCTCTCCCACAAAAAGAGAGAATCAGGGAATCCCATAAGACAACTACCTTAAGAAATCCAAAACAGCAAACTCAAGAAGCAATGGAGAAGGACTGAAACCAGAAAAGAAATTCAGATAAAACTTACATCCAAGTTTCTCAAAGAATTTGAAATGTGAGGATTGATGAGGGTGCAGAATTTCAGAACAAAGGAATGCAACCCTATTCACCAAAATCATATCAGAGAACTTCCCCAACATCAAAAAGAAAAACACTCAAATTATTGAAGGTTTCAGGACTCCAAACAGGCAAGATCCTAGAAAGAACTCATCTAGACATATCATAGAAAAGACACTCAACACAAATACCAAGGAATTGATCTTAAATGCTGCAAAAAACAAAGAAAGACCTATACTAAAATGGGAAAAAATCCAATTACAGCAGATCTCTCCACACAAACCCTAAATGCAAGAAAAGCTTGGAAAAACATCACTGATGTCCTGAAGACCAAAAACTGCCAACCCAGGCTGATATATCCAGGAAAACTACCATTTATATTTGAGGGAGAAACAAGAATATTTCACTCCAAAGAGAAGCTTTATGAATACGTGCACACTAAACCAGCATCACAAAAATTACTATTTAATCGAGAACAAACTGTATAACATCAAAAACCCGCAACAAGAAGCAAATATCTATAAATCACAAAACAGAAAAGGAGAAAAAGGAGAGAGAAAGATATTTAGAAGTAAAAATAAACAATGATAATGGACACTGACCACTTCTCCATAATCTCCCTAAAAGTGAACAGGCTGAACAATCCAATCAAAGGCACAGAGCAGCAGCCCGGATTAAGAAACACCACCCATCCATATGTTGCCTCCAAGAGACTCACTTCACTGCCAAAGACAGAAACAAATTCCAAGTGAAAGGGTGGAAACGAATTTTCCACTCCAATGCATCATGAAAAAAAGCAGGCATAGCAATCAAAATCTCCGACAAAATTAACTTCTCAGTAAAATCAATACATAAAGATAAAGATGGCCATTATATATTAGTAAAGGTACAAACCATGCCCATAATATTACAGTTAGAATCATTTACTCCCCCAACACGGGAGCACCAAAAGTCGTTAAACAAACTCTCTTAGAATAACAGAACAAGATAAACTCAAACAAAATCATAGTGGGAGACCACAATATACCACTCTCAACAAATGACTGGTCAACTTAACAAAAATTAACCAAAGACACCATCAATTAAACGACACCATACACAGCTGGGCTTAACAGATATACATGGAGTCTTCCACCCAATGGCAAAACTTTTTACATTTTTCTCATCAGCACATGAAACACCCTCCAAAATAGATCATATAATAATTCATACAGAAAACTTAAGCAGATACAAGAGCACTGATATAATCCCATGCATTCTATCATCCCACACTGTGGTGTGACTAATTCTGAACAATGCAGTCAAAGTCAAAACCAGTCAATCATTTGGAAACTGAACAACACACTTCTGAATAACTCCTGGGTAACACACCAGATCAGAAATGAAATACAAAACTTCCTTGAATGTATTGACAATCAAGAGACATAACAACGGTATTTATGGGACACAGCAAAGGCAGTTCTAAGTGCAAATTTGTCGCACTAGGAGTGCATATTAAAAAGACTGACGAAGAGTATGTAAATAACCTAAAAAAATGAAACACCTAGAAGAGCAAGAAAAAGTTAATTCTAAAACAACTAGAAGGACAGAAATAACAAAAATAAAATCAGAAATATAAGAGATTGAAATAATATCTACTATACACAAAACTGATAAATCAAAATTTGGTTCTTTGAGTCAACAAAATAGGCAGACCGCTGGCAAGATTAATCAAAAGAAAGGAAAGCGGAGACTCAAATAAACAAGATTAGAGACCCCGCGGGAACAGTCACAACTGATTCCCAAGAAATTCAGTCCATAATGAATAGGTACTACCAGGGCCTGTATTCAAAGAAACAAGAAAATCTAATAGAAATGGATGATTTCTTCAATAAATATAGGCTACTCATACTGAACAACGATGACTGAAACAAATTGAACAAACCAATCGCTTAGAATGAAATTGTGGAAGCAATCAGGGAAATGCCAACCAAAAAGAGCCCAGGTCCAGATGGATGCACTGTGGAACTCTATAAGACATTTAAAGATGAAATAACACCTATACTCTTGAAACTCTTCCGAGAAATAGAAACAGAAGGAGCAATACCAAACTAATTTTATGAAGCTAATATTACTCTCATCCCCAAACCAGGGAAAGACCCAACAAAAAAAGAAAACTACAGACCTATTTCTATAATGAACACAGACACACAACTCCTCAATAAAATATTAGCCAACAGAATCCAGAAACAAATTTTAAAAAATCATAAAATATGATCAAGTAGGCTTCATCCCACAGATGCAAGACTGGATAAACATTCGCAAATCAATCAATATTATACATCACACCAATAGAGCTGAGGATAAGAATCGTATGACAATTTTTCTGGAGGCGGAGAAGGCATTTGACAAAATACAACATCCATTCAGGTTGAAAGCACTAGAAAAAAATAGGAATAAGTGGTAAATTCCTCCAAATAGTTAAAGCCATATATGAAAAACCTACAGCCAGTATTGTGGTAAATGGTGAAATACTGGAACCAATCACCTTAAAATCAGGAACTATACAGGGATCCCCACTCTTTCCACTACTCTTAAATATAGTGCTAGAAAACTTAGCCGGAGCAATAAGGCAAGAAAAAGATATCAAAGAGATCCACAGAGGGAAAGAAGAAAATAACCTCTCCCTATTTGCAGATGACATGATCCTCTACTTGAGTCACTCAACAAACTCCACTCCCAAACTTCTAGAATTAATAAACTACTTTAGCAAAGTGGCAGGGTACAAAATTAATCTTCAGAAGTCAGTAGGCTTCTTGTACACCAACTATACACAAACAGAAGGCCAAATCAAGAAAATGATCCCATTCACAATAGCACCCAAAAGAATAAAATACTTAGGAATATATTTTACTAAAGATGTAAAGGAATTATTCAATGAAAACTATAAAAGCCTAACAAAAGAAATTAAAGAGGACACTAGGAAATGGAAAGACATCCCATGCTCCAAGCTAGGGAGAACCAACATAGTGAAAACGGCTATACTGCCAAAATTGATACACAAATTCAATGCAATCCCTATCAAAATCCCAAAGACATTCTTTACGGAAATTGAAGATATAATCCAAGGATTCATATGGAAAAAGAAAAGACCTAGATTCCAAAACAGTTCTAGGCAAAAAGAGCAATGCTGGTGGTATTACAATGCCAGACTTAAAACTCTACTATACAGCCATTATAACAAAAACTGCTTGGCATTGGCACAAAAACAGACCAGAAGATCAGTGGAACAGAATAGAAGACCCAGAAATAGAACCACATACCTATAGCAACTTGTATTTGACAAAGGAGCCAAAGATATACAGTGGAACAACACAGTCTATTCAATTTTTGGTGTTGGCAAAACTGGGCAGCCACATGCAGAAAACTAAAAATTGACCATAGCCATGCACAAGCGTTAACTCAAAGTGGATCAAAGACCTCAATGTCAGACTGGAAATTTTAAACTTCTACATGATAAAGTAGGACAGACACTGGAGCTTATAGGGGCAGGCAAATGATTCCTGAACAGAATTCCAGGGTCACAACAGATTGGAGAGAGACTTGATAAATGGGACTAACTAAAATAAAAAGTTTCTGTACAGATAAAAACATAGTCGCAAAAATAGAGAGACAGCCAACCAACTGGGAAAAGATATTCACCAATAATACATCTGACAAATGCTTAATATCCAGTATCTATAGGGAACTCAAGAAACTAATCGCCACAAAACCCAATAAAACATTCACTAAATGGGCAAGGGAACTAAAGAGAGACTTATCAGAGGAAGAGATTAAAAAGATAGAAAAGCATATGAGAAAATGTTCATCTTCTATGGTCATAAAGGAAATGAAAATAGAAACAACCCTAGGATACCACCTTCCCCAACAAGAATGGCCAAGGTTTTGATCTCAGACAATGACAGTTGTTGGCGAGTTGTGGAGAAAAAGGAACCCTACAAAACTGCTGGTGGGAATGCAGACTAGTTCAGCCACTCTGGAAAGCAGTGTAGAGGTTTCTTAAAGAACTGAAAACAGACCTTCCCTACGATCCCGCCATACCACTTCTGGGCATCTATCCTGAACATCATGACCCAAGATATTATAAGGACACCTGCTAAGCTATGTTCATCTCTGCACTATTCACAATAGCCAGGCGATGGAAACAATCCAGATGTCCTACTGCAGATGAATGGATACAGAAAATGTGGTATATATACACAATGGAATTCTACATACGTAACGGACAAAATAATGGCATTCACAGGGAAGTGGATGAATCTAGAGTGAATCGTGTTGAGTGAGACAAGTCAAGACCTAAGGAACAAAAGGCCCATGGTATCCTTAATATGTGGCTATTAAATCCAAAGAGTACAAGAGTGAGGACTCAATAACTGCATACCCAAAGCTATGGACATGGTAATGGAAATATAAACATAACTATATAGACATCAAAACCTATGACTCTATAGACATAATGTTTTATTTCATAAATTGATATGTTTCTATGACATACAATCCTTTAGCCTAATTTTGATAAAGTTCTAAATACTAAGTCCCAGTGATTGTAAATAAAGATTCCCTCCTTCAACACTTGTTTGTTAAACTTGTCATTTAAAATATGATGTAGAAATCAACGTTAATTAATTCCTTAATAAAAAATAAAGAATGTATGTTCCCTAAATAAGCTTAACTTTTGCTTTTTAAACAAAATAAATTCGCTTACATAAAGTAAGAACAATTATGTTCCACAATATCTCTGGGGAGCATTTTAAACTTCTATAAATTTTAATAATTAGTCATTTCTTTTACTGGTACCAGAGCTTGAACTCAGAGCCTCAGTAGCTGGTTCAGTCACTCTACCCCTTGAGAAAACACTTCTAGCCTGTATTTTTTATTAGAGACAGTCTCATGTACTTTTCTGCCTAGGCTACCTTAGAACTGATCTCAGCTCCTAAGTAGCTAGGATTACAGATGTGATTATAAGTGAGTGCTACCAGATCTTTTGCTAAATTTTCAATGTTTCATTATGATGCAACAGAAAGAATATCAAATTCTTAGAGAAATGAATTTAAATTACAAACTGAAATTCCAGCACTTGCTAAAATGGGGGTAAGCTCAGTACAATGGTTCCTACACAATATAGAATACTTCAATCATGGTTAAGTGACTTGGCATTTTAAAAGAATTTGCAAACACTGGGCACAGTATAATGTGCATTTTTCCAAATGTTCATATAAATTCATAAAGATAGATCATATACACTGAGTTATAGTACAAATCATAACAAATTTTTAAACATAATTGAGATCTGGCCATTTATATTAGCTGATCAAATAGTAATATATACATAGGAATTACAGTGTATTATTCAGACTAAAAAAAATAAATCCTGTCACTTGTGTCAACATGAATAAATCCAGAGGACAATACCTAAAGTGTAATAAAGAAGGCACAGAAGCAAAAAGAACATAATTTCACAAGTTAACAATGTATTTTATCCTTTAAAAAAAACCTGCTGACTCAAAACCTAGGTACATAAGGTCATATAGGATGACCTAATGAAAGGGTCTTTAGGATATGAAACAAGAACTTTTTCTTGTATGGTTGTTGCTCTTAATGTACTATTATTTCTCTTCTCTTTCTTTTACCCTTCTGTCAATCTCATATTGTTACTGTACCTGACTGTTACCTGGCATATTTCATATATGTTTATTTGAAATAGGAAAGGGAAGGGAGGAAAACAATGATTGGGAGGGGGAGCAAGTGAAGACAATAACATGAGAAGGTGTATCACTGTGTGTGAAGTAATGCATGTACGGTCTAGCAAATGTAACTGTAACCCCTCTATACATTACTCCAACAGTAAAAAATAAAATTTAAAAAATAAAAAAGGTCTTTACATTCTTAGTTAAGATAATTCCTGGGTACTTTATTTTCTTTGAGGCTATTGCAAAAGGAGATGCTTTCCTGATTTTCGCCTCGTGCTTCTCACTGTTGGCATAGAGGACGGCAGCTGATTTTTGAAGATTAATTTTATACCCTTCTACACTTCCAAAGTTAGGAATCAGCTCAAGGAGCTTGAGAGTGGAGTCTATAGGGTTCTTTAAATATAGAATCATGTCATCTGCAAAGAGGGAAAATTTTACTTCCCCTTTCCCTATTTGGATCCCCTTTATGCTTGCTTCTTGCCTTATTGCACTGCGTAGGATTTCTAATATTATGTTAAAGAGGAGTGGAAAGAGTGGGCATCATTGTCTCGTTTCTGATTTTAGAGGGAATCACTTTAGCTTTTCACCATTAAGTATAATAGTAGCTGTGGGTTTGTGACACACAGCTTTATTACACTGAGGAATGTTCCATGGATTCCTAGTTTCTCCAGAGCTTTTAACATAAAGGGGTGGTCAAATGCCTTTTCTGCATCTATTGAGACAATCATTTGGTTTTTGTCCTTGCTCCTGTTAATGTGTTGAATTATATTAATTGATTTGTGTATGTTGAATCAGATTTGCCTCCATGAGATGAATCCTGTTTGATCAGATGTATAGTTTTTTGATGAGTTGTTGTAGACAGTTGGCCAGTATTTTGTTAAGTTTTGCGTCAATATTCATCAAATAAATGGATCTAAAGTTCTCTTTTTTTGATGAATCTCTCTTTGATTTGAGGATGAGGGTTATACTGGCTTCATAGAATGAGTTTGGTAAAGAGCCTTCAATTTCAATTTCATTGAAGATCTTGAGAAGTATTGGTGTGACCTCTGCTTTAAAGACCTTATATAATTCAGCTGTGAATCCATCTGGCCCTTGTCTTTTCTTAGGTGGAATGCCTCTTACTGTCATTTCTATTTCAATGCTTGAAATAGGACTGTTTAGTTGGCTTAGTTGTTTTTGGTTCAGTGTGAGTATGTAATATTGGCTAGGAATTCATCCCTTTCTTCTAGATTCTCAAAATTGTTGGCATAAATGTTTAAAAATATTATCTCATGATGCTCTGGATCTTGGAAATTTCTGTCATGATATTACCATTCTCGTCTGGATTTTGTTTATTTTCTTATGCTCCCTCTTTTTTTTGGTAAGATTTGCTACAGGCCTGTCAATTTTGTTAATTTTTTTCAAAGAATCAACAGCTTTTTTGTTGATTCTTTCTATAGCTTTTTTTTGATTCCAATTCATTGAATTTTGCTTTGATTTTAATAATTTGCTTTCTTCTACTGGGGTTAGGGTTGGTGTGTTGCACTTTTTCCAGAAGTTTAAAGTGACACATTAAATTGTTGGTTTCTGATTTTTTCCAAGTTCTTACTGTACCCACTCAGAGCTATAAATTGTCCTCTGAGTACTGCCTTTGCCGTGTCCCAAAGGAGCTGGTATTTTGTGGGCTCATTATTGTTAACTTTCATAAAATGTTGGATTTCTGTTCTGATCTCCTCGATGACCCATTGGTGATTCAACAATGTGTTCTTCAGTCTCCATGAGTTACAGGGTTTTTGTTGGTGAAGATGGGTGTTCAGTTCCAATTTGATACCCCTGTTGTCTGAGAGAGTGCAGGGAATAATTTCAGTGTTTCTGAATCTGCCCAGGTTTGTTTTATGTCCTAAAAGATTGTCTGTCTTGGAAAATGTTCCATGTACTCCTGAAAAAAACTGTATATTGTGTTGCTGATGGGTGGAATAATTTGTAGATGTCTGTTAGACAAAGCTGGTCTACACAGTTGTTGAAATCTAAGGTTTCTCTGTTCAGTTTTTGCCTGGATAATCTGTCCATAGGTGAGAGTGTAGTGGTGTGTTAAAGTCACCAACAATCATTGTGTTTCGTTCTATGTATTATTTCAGTGAAAGTAAAGTTTGCTTGATGAAGTTCAGAGCTCCAGGATTAGGTGTGTAGATATTTAGGATGGTTATGTCCTCCTGGACGATGGATCCATTTAGTAGTATATAGTAACCTTCTTCATCTTTTCTCATTAATTTTAATTTGAAGTCAATTTTATATGTTATGAGGATGGCAACTGCAGCCTGTTTATGGGGGCCATTAGCTTGATAGAGTTTATTCCAACCTCTCTCCTTCAAAATATGTTTGTTTTGGGGGGTAAGATGTGTCTCTTGAAGACAGCAGAACGATGTATCTTGCTTTTTGATCCAATTATATAGTCTATGTCGTTTAATTGGATAGTTAAGTCCATTGATATTGAGAGTCAGGATTGAGAATTATTTATTAGTCCCTGTCATTTTTAAGAGCTTTCGTTAGGGCCTGTGTACTTAGATGGTATGAGTTTTAGGTGCCATTTCTTTCTCTGTATTACATGTGTTTTCTATGTGTAGAACATCTTTGAGAATTTTCTGTAATGTTGGTTTGGTTGCTACATAATTTTGCAGCTTATCCATGGAATGGAATGTTTTTATTTTTCCCTCAGTTATGAGAGCTTAGCTGGGTACAGTATTCTTCATGTGTAGATATTTGACTTCAAGGCATAACATATACCCATCCAATCTCTTCTTGCCAGCATGGTCTCTGCTGAGAAATCTGGGGTTATTCTGTTGGTTTGCCTTTGTAGGTGATTGTCCTCTTCTCCCTGGCTGCTTTTAGAATCCTTTCTTTGGTCTCTATTGATTCCGTTTGGATTATAATGTGGTGATGGAAGGTCCTTTTCTGGTCAGGTCTGTTTGGGGTTCTAAAAGCTTCTTGTATCTGGATGGGCCTGCCCTTGTGGATATTTGGGAAATTCTCTGAGATGATTCCCTGAAGTATATTTCCAATGCCATTGACCTCTTTCTCCAGACCCTCCTCAATACCAATTAGCCTTAAATTATGTTTACTAATTGTATCTTGGACCTCCTGAAGCATTTTCACATTTTTCCTAGATTTAAATTGACTCATTTTCTGTTCTTTCTCTATAACAAACTATCTTCAGCCCCAGAAATTCTCTCTTCTGCATTGTCTAACCTGCTATCCAAGCTTTCTTATTTATTCTTCTACCCCCTTGCTTCTAATTGCTCATTTTTGATGCCTTGCATCTCTTGTTTTAGATCATGTATGGATTCCTTTAACTCCTTGATTTCCATTTGAGAGGTTAGCTCAGCAGCTTTAGTCATCTCTTTGTTTGTGGGTTCTATGAATTCATCCATTTTTATGTGAACCAAACAGAAAACTTTGGGGAGGAACAGATAAGGAGTGAAGGAGGGGGGACGAGTTCTCCAAGTCAGACTACCCTTTCTCCTCCTTTTCTGATCCTGAAGATGTGACCTGCTTTAGAGTGAGAGAAACAGTTTTTGTTAAGCAGGGGGAGGTTCCTTCGGTTGTCATTCTGTAAAGAAAGTGGTCCATTCCAGCTGGCAGAACATTTTAAGTTTTCCTGGGTAAACTTTCTCACCCCACTGGGCGGCCTTGTCTTGGAAGTCCTTAAAATGTTGGAGGATAAGGTTTAGGGGTGTTGCAAGCTCATTACTCCCTGTATGACCCATTTTCATGTCGGGTGGTAAAGAGAACTACCCAATAAGGGGTTCTTCATGAATAGTCAGCATGAAAATGTCAACTCCTACAAGACAAGGATCAGCTCTAAGATGCACAAATACCAAGATGAATACAACTGCTGTACAAACACAAAACTACAGTAACACACCCATCGTACCTGGAGACTCTCTCTCCCTAATCTCCAGATGTGAGCACCGGGAGTCTCGAACTCCCTATTTTTGTGACGACCGTCTTTGTCGTGCCCGGGAGACTCGAACTCCATGTTTTTGCGACGACCCTCTTTGTCTTGCCCGGGAGACTCGAACTCCCTGTTTTTGCAATGAACCTCTGGAGTGATGGGGCGTCCCTGCATCCACTCCGGCCCTAGGGAGCTATACTGCGTCCAGTTTCTCCCCAGTGGGCCACTCCCCTGGAGCTCCCCAACAAAAAGGACAAAACATAAAGACCAAAGAAAAAACTAGTGCTCAAGATCTTACCTCCGGAGGTTTTGTTCAAAATTTTGATGCTGGCTCAGTCCTCATCTTTTGATCCCGGAAGAGCCCCCAAATGTTAGGGTCCGTGATCAAAGGAACGAGTCTGACTCAGTGTTGTTTTGTTATTGTTGAGTTAAACACTGCTTACGCATTCAGTAGCAATCCAATTAACAATCATTACAATATAAAAACTCCCCAGTATCAACTGTGGAGCAGTCAGGGTGCATGTTGACCATCAGGAAGGAAAGCAGGTTATCAAGTCTGAGTAAGGAAAAGTGAAAAGTGATGGCCCTTAAGACATCCCATCCGTGTTGTGCAAATGTAATACTCAATGTAGATTGAAGCTCTGGTGTTCACAGTAGTGATAATAGGCATAAAAATGAAGCGGAGAGGCCAGAAGTTTGGCCTAGTGGTAAAATGCTTGCCTAGCATGCACAAAGTCCTGGGTGCGATTCCTTGGTAACACATACACAGAAAATGCCAGAAATGGTGCTGTGGCACAAGTGGTAGAGGGTTACCCTTGAAAATGCCCAAGGACAGCGCTCAGGCCCTGAGTTCAAGCCTCAAGACTGGCAAAATAATCAAGGGGACATTTAAAGGCTTTCTACTCCCTGAAATGATAGTTCATGAGATGGGAAGGCCACTCAAAGTGGTAGCAAGTATATCAGGGAAGTACATCTTAAATACACTAGTATTTTATGTATTTATAGATTCACTGAAAGGGGAAGATGTATGATTGGATTGAGTCCCCTTTCATTAGGATGATGTCCCTAGGATTCTGATCACCGTATTTTCACAAAACCAGATGGAAACTCCATTACCATCATGGTTGAATGATGTCACATACTTTAACGTTATAATTCCTGCTGTAAGGATATAGGAAATATCTTCTCAAACACACAAGAAAAAGTAAAGAAAAAAGCAACAACTGTTTTAGACTCAGAAAACCAAGATCAAATATAACTCATAGCAAATATACCGGTGATAAAACAAGACTCAACCCAGTACTGATGGCTCACATTTATTATCCTAGCTACTGTGGAGGCTGAGATCTGAGGATCATGGAGCCAGTTTAGGCAGGAAAGTCCATGAGACCCTCATGTACAATTCACGATTATCACTCCCCAAACTAGAAGTGGCGCTATGGCACAAGTGGCAGAATGCTAAACTCTGAGTACAAATGCTCAGAGACAGAACCCAGGCCCCATGAACTCTATACACACACACACAGGAACACGTGAAGCTGACTTTCAAGCATCATCTGGGGTGGGGCAAATCTTTCACTTAGTCTTGCACATTTGACTTCATGTGACAATTCTTGGATCCTATTGGCCTTCATGTTCCTAGACATATTATTGCTAGGTATTCTCTGTTCTTCTCCTGATTAAAAGAAAAAATGACAAGCAAGGATGTTTTTCAAATAAAAATCAAACAAAATTCTTTGAAATAGGAAATTTAAGTAGCCAACTAAAAGGAAATCACATTTATAATCTGAAAATAAATACTACATTGTAACATTCTTCTATCTAAATCCTACAACAATTACTCTTGGCCTTTCTTAAAATGCAAAATCTAGTCTCACCACTTTTGCCTCAATTCTCCCTTTAGGTTGAAAAGAATATGTGGCCTGTATTTACTTTTCTTACTCCAATATGATAGCAGAGCTGAAACACTGATATCTTAGAAGAGAGATACAAGCAACTTTGGTATGAAATGTGTTCTAATGCAGTATTAAGAAGGGTAATGCAAATATATTGCACTAACCTCAAACATTGTAGTTATGGTAAAATTCCAATGACGCATTTTCTGAGAACATTTTCTTCAAAGCTCCTTATTCCTTGGAATGAAAAAGATTTTCACATTTCAAGTAGAAAAAAAAACTGTTTAGGGACTAAATTTAGATGCTTAATTCTCATTGAATTTCAAATAAAGGAACTTAAAATCTTATGTTTTCTTAAAGATTGCAACATATCTACTTTAACAGTCCTTTGGTTAAAGATAAAATAGCCTTTTGTTTGGGTTTTTCTTTTGTTTTGTCTTTTAGTCGTGGGGCTTGAACTCTGGGCCTGGTCTTCAGCTCAAGGCTATTGCTCTACCACTTTGAGCCACAGCACCACTCTGGCTTTCTCGTAGCTAATTGGAGATAGGAGTCTCATGGATTTTTGTACCTCGGCTGGCTTTAAACCACATTTCTCCGATCTCAGACTCCTGAGTATCTAGGATTACATGAGCCACCAGCACCTGGCTTGAAAAATGGGTTACACTGAAAACTGAACATGAACAAAAATCCTGTACCATGTCACCCTGACAAACAGTTAAAATTCCCTGACTTCTTCTGACATTAGGGAGAAAAAGGGTAAAGAATCCAGATGGAAATAATGATTTCTGTTTTGGTACGTTTTGTTTTTGCTAATCCTGGGTCTTGAACTCAGCACCTGGGCACTGTCCTTGGATTTTCTTAAGGCTAGTTCTCTACCACTGGAACCACAGAACCACTTCCTGCTTTTTTTCTGTGTATGTGGTAACTAGAGGTAGAGAGCAAGCAATCTACCACTAGGCCACAGTGCTGAATTGAAAACTTGGGGCTTTACCAATGTTCTGCCATAAAACAGATTTCCCAAATTCCTGACCACTTCAGAACCACTACACAACCAAAGATTCTTACACTGAAAAAAGTGAATCTGATGTCTGAACTTATACCATTCTACTATTCACATACCCTCTCTTCAATGACAATAAAAAATAAAATATCAATGTAAATAATATAAACATGAAAAATGAAAAAAGGAAATAATTTCTCAATGGAAATGAAACAATTTCCAGCAAATATCAGACACAAAATTTATAAGACAACACACTAGAAACTGGAAAGTGTAATGAAAGTGTTCACAGGCACTACAATGAAAAAAAGCCCCCAAATCAAATGAAAATTATGCTTGTATAAGAAATATCAAGGAATAATTAGATGTCATCAAAAGGACTACAGAGAAATTATGCATGTATAAAGTCACTTTAAGAAAGCCATTACTACATTTGCTCAGTGGGTCACTAAGACAAGAGGATAAAAAATCATTCATAAAGATAAAAAAATTAATGAAATAATACAGCATGAAGAAAAGTAAAATGAAGAGACTGTATTACCAGCTTCTTCACTGTAGGAACTGGTTAAAGGAATTTTCTAGAGTAGGAATATGTATGTTAACTCTGATCACAAAAAAAAAAATAAAATTGCAGGGTCGGGAGTTTGGCCTAGTGGTAGAGTACTTGCACGAGAACCTAGGTTTGATTCCTTGGTACCAAATACATAGATAAAAGATGAAAGTAGTGCTGAGGCTCAAGTGCCAGAGATCTAGCCTAGACCTAAGAAAGTCCACAGACAGTGTTCAGGCCCTGACCTCAATTTCACTTCTAGGAAATAAATGCAGTATAAAATATAATTACATGAATGTGCAGAAAAATATCAGCTGAATTGTGATGAGTGCACAGAAATCATTGCTGCAATTCATGGCATATTCCATCTATTGACCTCTTCTAACATGACAGAACATATCATGACAACAACTTGGGCTGGAAACTTTTTTTTATTTTATTTTTAACTTTATTTATTGTGACAGTCCTTGCTTGATCTCAAGCATGGTCACTGTTCTTATACTTCTTTATGCCCAAGGCTAGTAGTCTACCATTTGAGCCACAGTTCCACTTCTGGCTTTTATTGGTGGATCTTTGGAGATAAAAGTATCACATACTTTCCTGCCTGTGCTAGCTTGAAATCATAATCCTTAGATCTTAGGCCTCCTGAGAAGGATTTCAGCCAGGAGCCACTGGCAACCCACTGGAAATTTCTATACACACATAGTGCACTTATGTCATTTATATTATGTAAACAGTTGCATTTACTGTATAAATCTGAATATTTCTGAATAACAGTTGTATTCTAACCAAATAATTCTCAAGTCTCCACTTTATATGTAACACATTTCCCATTATGCCTGACCTAAATTCTGTGATCATCAGCTTTATTCCTCAGATATTTCAAGTACCAGATGTTGATTCATTCATGATAGAAGAGAATGTATAAAATTAGCAGAAAATCAAGAAACACAGCCAAGACAGATTTTGCTCATCTAGGAAGAAATTGCCAGGGCTTCACGGACTGGAACATGAATTATAAACAACACACACATCTCAATACATTTCACCTTTCAATGGCACATGGGAAGAACAATTTTAGAAATGAAAAATCTGCATTGTAATAGTAAGAGAAAGTGCGTTCCAGAATTTTACCTCATTTTTGGAAAGCTGGACCAGTGGACCAGGAGGAAGCACAGGTACTTTTTCCATAGTATGACGATAGTGTATAATCTGTTTCTAGTGACACAAAGATCACACACACACACACACATACACACACACACATACACACACACACATACACACACACACACATACATACACACACACACAATGCTAATATGAAGCAGAAAGTCCTAATACCAGCAACTCGTGGCTCATTTGAAAAGGCCAAACTCGGTGTCTGCCCTGTGCCAGGAGAAAATGGAAAGAGAGGGGCTGCAAGTTTGGTCTAGTGGTAAAGTGCTTGCCTAGCATGCATGAAAACCTGGGTTCAATTCTTTGGGGACACAAACATGGAAAAAAACAGAGGTGGGGCTGGGAGTTTGGCCTAGTGATAGACTGATTGCCTATCACGCACGAAGACCCGGGTTCGATTCCTCAGTTCCACATACATAGAAAAAAGCTGGAAGTGGTGCTGAGGCTCAAGTGGTAGAGCTCTAACTTTGGAAAAGTCCAAGGACAGTGCTCAGGCCCTGAGCTCAAGGCCAGGACTGGCAAAAAAAATAGAAGTTGTTCTGTGGCTCAAGGGGTAAAGCTCCAGACTTGAGAAAGCCCAAGAACAGTGCTTAGGCCCTGAGTTCAAGCCCCAACACTAAAAAAATAATAAAATAAATTTTATAAAGGAAAGAGATTTATAAAACACCATCCCTAGGTGATTATAAATCAAGAGAAATTGAACCAAGGAATTACTTAATATCTGAATTAAGAACCACAGTAATTCACTTATGTTCTTCTAATAAATAATATCAAGGACATGTACCCTATTAGTTTTTAAAATTTAGAAAGAAATATTGACATTGATGAGTTGTTGTAGACGGTTGGCCAGTATTTTGTTGAGAAGTTTTGCATCGATGTTCATCAAAGAAATTGGTCTATAGTACTCTTTCTTTGATGAATCTCTGTCTGGTTTGGGGATGAGGGTTATACTGGCTTCATAGAAAGAGTTTGTTAAGGAACCTTCATTTTCAATTTCATTGAAGAGCTTGAGGAGTATTGGTGTGAGCTCTCCTTTGAAGACCTTATAGAATTCAGCTGTGACTCCATCAGGCCCTGGGCTTTTCTTAGGTGGAAGTTCTCTAATTGCCATTTCTATTTCAGAGCTTGAAATAGGCCTGTTGAGTTGGGTTAGTTCTTCTTGGTTCAGTGTGGGTATGTTAATATTGGCTAGGAATTCATTCATTTCATCTAGATTCTCAAATTTGTTGGCGTAAAGGTTTGAGAGGTATTCCCTCATGATATTCTGGATCTTAGTAAAAAATTACACACTATGATCAAACTGGATTCATCACGGAGGCAAAGCTGGTTCAAAATATGCAAATCAGTTAATATAATTCAAGACATCAACAGGAGGAAGGACAAAAATCACATGATTATATCAATAAACGCGGAAAAGGCATTTGACAAGATCCAACACCCCTTTATGTTAAAAACTCTGGAGAAACTAGGAATCCATGGAACATTCCTCAATGTAATAAAGGCTGTATATGAGAAACCCACTGCTAGTATTACACTTAGTGGTGAAAAGCTAAAGCCATTCCCTCTAAAATCAGGAACGAGACAAGGATGCCCACTCTCTCCACTACTCCTTAACATAGTACTAGAATTCCTAGCCAGTGCAATAAGGCAAGAAGCAAGCATAAAGGGGATCCAAGTAGGGAAAGAGGAAATAAAATTATCCCTCTTTGCAGATGATATGATTCTGTATTTAAAGAATCCTATAGACTCTACTCCCAAGCTCCTTGAGCTGATTCAAAATTTTGGAAGAGTAGCAGGCTATAAAATCAACCCTCAAAAATCAACTGCCTACAGTTACGCCAACAGTGAGAGGAACGAGGCAATAATCAGGAAAGAAACTCCTTTCACAATAGCCTCAAAGAAAATAAAGTACCTAGAAATTATCTTAACTAAGAATGTAAAGGACCTTTTTGATGAAAACTTTAAAACCCTAAAAAAGGAAATGAAAGCAGAACTAAGGAAATGGAAAAAACCCCAGTCTCCTGGATTGGAAGAATCAACATTGTGAAAATGACAATCTTGCCAAGGGCTATCTACAAATTCAACGCAATACCCATCAATATCCCAATGTCATTCTTTAAAGAAATAGAAGAGGCAATTCAAAATTTCATAATAAAAAGACCCAGTATAGCAAAAACACTTCTTAGCAGAAAGAACAGCGCTGGAGGAATTTCAATTCCAAACTTTAGACTCTATTACAGAGCTAAAAAAAAATCAAATGTGTGTCAGTATCTGTTTAACCTTTTTCCTAATTCTCCCAAAGTTCTATTATTTGAAATAATTGGTTTATGAAACACAGTATTTCTACACATATAAATCCAGTCCGTAAATTAAATGGTGTTGTGGTTTGCACAGCACGTGACCAAAAAAGGCTTATGTGCTACCGGTTTGTTCTCTAGTCTGTTGAAATACTGATAAACATGAACATTTTAAAATTCAGAGATTAATATTGAGAATGTAAATCTTTGTGGCGCATCCTTGAATTCATGTCATTTCATGTCTCCTACTCATCTGTGAAATGGTAGAGAGCAAGGATTAAGAAACCTCTTTAGAATTAAAAAATATGCTGTAAGTTAAAGCACAGAGCTCCCTATTTAGGATTATGTGAACCACATATACATATTATCTTCTTACTTTTCCAGTATCTGTACTGTGAGAATCTTTTTCTCACAAATTCAATGATTTCTTTCAATGATTCCTTTCTTAAAAATATCTGTGTAGCAGACCAACCTACAATTAAATGAACTTCCACAGAAGAGAGCAAAATAAACCATTCAAACCCATAAAGTGATCCCTGAGACAATTTATAACAGTGCTAGAACATATGAAGAAATATGCAAATTGCATTTTTGATAATATTCTAAATATATTTAGAAACAAACTTTCACTTTCTTAGGGGGATGCTGATTCTGGAGTTGAATTCAGGGTCCAGACACTGTAATTGACCTTTTCTTACTCAAATTTGCACTGTACCATTTGACCAAGTGCTCAAGCTTATTTTATTAGTTATATATTGACTGAGCAACACAGACTTTGCTATCCTGTCAGTCTTAAAATTCATCTGTAGTTTATATATGAGCAAGGCAGCCTCCTGATTAGATAGGACTACAGGCATCAATCACAAGCACACAGACCTGATTTTGTGGTGGTTAAATTAAGATAACTGTTTTCCAGGTATTCCTGCTTGGATTGAATTCAAACCCGTGATAGTCAGACCTGAATAGCTACCATTATATTAATCACTTGTTCCCATCCAATCAATATACAGTTTTAGGGTAAAGTTAACTTCTATATCCTTAAAATATTTCCATTAAATGCAACCCATGCCTGTCAATTCTATGGTCCACTCTATCATATCTTCAGCTAAAAACAGTTGATGACCATGTAGAACATTTGGAGAAAATTTTCCTATTTTCACTTAAAGATAAAGGCATTCTGGAAAACTCCATATGTTCACAATGTCATATTCTGCCACCAATTTTCTGTTGTCATCTAAAATCACCTGATACCCAACAGGATAGTAAAATATGATTTTTTGAAAATAGTGTATCTGAAAGAGATACATTGTCTTATGGTGAAGTATATTCCAAAGTTCAGATAGAAAAGCTGAACTGAAAAATGTTCCTGATTGTTTTTAATCTCTGATTCCGAATTCAAGGATAGAAGAAACATCTAATGAAGTACTCCAGAGGTAAATCTTTGAAATAGTAAAAATAATCTTTCTGAATCTTGATCACTTCACAAAGGAGTAGAAGGCCTTTTTGCAAGAGAATCTTATTTCACATAAATAATCATAAATGAGACATTTATCATATAGCAATTTCCATTTTGCCATAAACATAAACTCTATCAGTGTCTATAGTTCGAGTTCCTGAAAATTGTAATTCCTACAGCAGAATGCAACTAGGTCACTTAAAAAATATATATATATATATAGTTACTTTTGTTCAGTAGACCTTAGAACCTAATAGGGAAATGTATACATTTGGTCTTTTTCAAAACATTAGTTATAAATATATTGAGTCTATTTGTAACTTGAAGAATTTGTAAAACATGGAATTCATTTGGTCCTTGTTATTGGCATGTTCTTCCTTAAGAGCACATGAACACATATTTAATTGCCTAACAAAGATTTACAGAAGTATAATTTCTTCAGTTTTGGAAAAATATCCAAATATTTAATGTGATATAGTAAGAAATACTTCTAGAAAGTGACTTGGCTCATAGTTTGAGCCATCCAAATGAGAAGGCCCTACCTGTACAGAGGAAGATACTATCCCTTTCCTATTTCCCATTGTTTGTACTTCTGTTTGATGAAGAAGGAGTTCATGCAGACCTGGGCCACAGCATACACAGCGTTGTACATATTGTTACTAAGTTCAGACATAGTCATGTCAAAAATGTGCCTAGGCAACCACCACAAGAAGGCTTCGTGAGGACAGTTTTTCCATGTTACTCAGTCAGACTCAGAATGTGAACAATTAAAAGAGAGAAATCACAGCCTAGGAAAGAACAAGTCTTTTGGCTATTTGGAGGGGCTAACTGCCTTGAAAAAATCTGTGAATCCAGAAACCTCTGGGTAATGGTGTGAGAAAATGTATGGCACATGAAATGAGCCTTGCATGATATATGTTCTCCTTGTGTTTAAATCCAACTGTGAGTTCATGATACAAACTTTTCCTTTTATTAAGTACTGTTCATTACACATCATTAAATTTAATAGCGATTCATTATCACCATATATAAGGAGGAAATTTGCTGAAGAATTATTAATCTGGTTATAAAGTGTCATAACTTTAATTGAGAGGGTACAGTTTGGGATTGTTAGCTCAAAGGCTACACAAACTCTGTTGTTGGCCATCTGTTCTTTCAACTCAGGAACAATCCGCAAACCATTCTCATCTTGTACAATTATCAAGTCCACCTAGTTCCAGATGAAGTGAAGCAATAAGGAGACGATGGCAGTAGCTATCCATGTATCCTTTGAGGCCATCTGATAGAGAGCAGGAAACTTTTGATGGTCAATCAGGGCATGATCAAAAGACCCAAAGCTAAGTTAAAGGTAATGAAAATTGGATTGTAAATTAATGAGAAAATTTCTATACAACACAATCTCAATGAAGATACATGTTAAGTAATCAGTTAATGTAAGCAAAAGTTGGGATTTTCTTTCAGGTTTAAAAAACAGGAAAAAGTGTTCTAGTTATTTTGTATGTAAATTGTCTCTTGAACTTTGTCAAACATTCTGTCAACTCCTTCCTTCTATATCAACCCAACTCATTCCCTGAGTTTCCTAGTTCCGTTGTCACATATGTACATTGAATATTATGTTGTATTTTCCAACATATATATTCCCTATTCTTCTGGCCCCATGCACAACCCTTGAGCCCTAACACCCTCAGATAATATATGAGTCATTTATATGGTTTTTGGTTTGTTTTTATATTGTTTGTTATTTGATTGGAGAGATTATGCCCTGGAATTTCACCCCATATGTAACATACTTTCCTCATTAATCATATACATAGATGTGTGTGTACCTATTAATGTAAATTGTATGTTTCTCTGATTTTTTTGTAGTCCTGTGGCTGGAAGTCTGGGCCTGGGCAATGTCCCTGTGCGTTCTCAAGGCTAGGACTCTACCATTTGAAAAACAGCACCACTTTTGGCTATTTTCGGTGTATATGATACTGAAGAAATGAACCAAGGTGTTCATCCATGCTAGGCAAGCACTCTACCACTAGGCCACCCTCTGGCTCTCTTCTGCATGTATATGCTATTTCATGCTCATAGTTTTTATTTAATATTTACATAATAGGAGCCTGACTGACTTCATTAAACATAATAACTTATGCATGTGCCTCTGTGTTTGTGTTTGTGTTTTTGCATGCATGTGTGCACACATGTGTGTTTGTGTTTGCTAGCACAGCTCCACTGACCCTCAGAACCTCATGCAGTTTCTTTGATTTTTCCCTGAAGGTTAGAACATATTACAAGACTATACGACAATTTATTACCTGCTTTTGATAGTTAATTAGATAATTTCTTAGTAGCTATGATTACAGGTGTAAGAAACCAGCATAACTTTATATTTCAAGCCATTTTCTTTTTAAAGAAATCTATTTTTTAAAAGAGGAAACAATGGAGGCAAGATATAAATGCAAGAGAGAGGATGAATTTGCTCTAAAGAATGTGTATGTATATGTCACATTTCAAAATGAATGATTATCATTCTCATGATATCTTCCAATAAGAAGATAATAGTGAGCATGAAGAAAAACTAATTGAACAAACACATATGGAGCAGCAACCTGAAAGCAAGAATGATGATATAAAGAAATGCATGTACCAAAAGTTGAAAACATTATTTCAAAAAGCAAACATTTCTGTTCTGGGGATTCAGTAAATATTTAGGAAAGCAAAACTTTAAATGACTTTTATTATAAGTAATGACAAAATTTGAAATTCCTAATGTAGAGAAGGATGCTTATATAACCTGTCTAAAGCTGAAAGGTCATCAAGTATTAAACCAAGACATCTACATGTCTACATGTAAGGCAAGGTGCCTTATATGTATACATATTTATGGAAGCTTCTATAGATTAGAAGAGTAAAGAGAGCGATAACAATTATATGCACCCATGTCCCTTTCTTCACAAGAAACCACAGAAGCAGAATAGCATTGTAAGACATGTATTCAGATAAAAATTAAAAAAAACTATAAGGCAAAACTCTAAAGTAAAATTATAAACTATTCCCCAAGATCCCTGTACCTAGCAGAAATATCATTTTAATGTGAAGATTAAATGGATAATGATATTCCCAGATAATACAATTTAAGAGAATATATTTCACCAGACCTGTACAAGATATATGAAATTATTCTGTCCAATGGCAGAACCATTTTAGAGCAAGAAAAATATACAAGAACTTATCAAACTTACTAGTAAGAGTGTGTATACAAGAGAGCTGAGAATACTTTAACATAGTAAATATGGTAGAAAATAATACACAATTTTTTGCTAGGGGTAAATATTAATAGAACTATATTTGGACATTTTTGTAGAACAGCATAAAATTAGATATCTAATATTAGAAATAATGTTTGCCTTTAATGTTTCATCTTAATAACTTAAGTGAAAATTTTTCACTATAACATCTCTGTTCATTTCCTTATGGATTTTGATTGATTGCTTTTGTGATTGTTTTCTGTTTTTCTCTCATTACCATTACTATCTCAGATTATTATAATTATTCAAAAATAACTTTCTGTTATCTTTTTAAGACCCTTAATTACATGAACATCTATAACGTAGAAATAAAAACTCCCAATTCAGAAATCACCACATACATAGACAAAAACCTGTAGTGGTGCTGTGGCTCAAGTAGTGGGGTTCTAGCCTTGAGAAAGGCCAAGGACAGTGCTCAGGCCTTGAGTTCAATCCCTACAACTGGCAAAAAAATATATTCCCTCAAGAATACTAACTGCTGGGTGTCGGGACTGAGTGCCAGCCTCGATAGCAAACATTTTTTTTGGTAATCCATTCACATTTGTGCTGAATCTACTTCTGTATAAAACAAAACAGCCAGTTTTCATGCAAAACTTCTGGAAAACAGAGGTAGCAACTCAAAATCACTGCTAGATTTCTTTAGTAGAAAATCTATGAAAGAAGAGGCAAATTTAGTTCAAATGTAGTGTGCACATGTACAGAACTATCAGAATGAAGTCCTTTGTAATGTAATTTGTAGTAATTTAAATACAAAATAAGAATTTTAAGAATCCTCTGTTTCAGTAAAGAATGTCTTTGGAATTTTGATAGGGATTGCATTGAATTAGTATATCAATTTTGGCAGTATAGCCATTTTCACTATGTTGGATCTTGAAGCTGACATCTGAGGATAATGCATTGAACTCATATTAGGCTTGGTGTGTGAGAGAATCTTAATTTAAAGTTAACAACCAAAAGTGCCAGATATGGACCTGTGGCTCAAGTGGTAGAGCAATATCCTTGAGCCAATAAGTTCAAGAACAGTTCCCACAAGCAACAGAACAGAAAGAAAGATAAGCAAACATTCCAGCACCATATAAAGATACATATTTTCTATACCAGGGAAGAGAATAATTTTAGCCCTGTCATCTTGTCTTCAAACTATGGGAGGCAATCTCAGGATACACTTGTCAAACAAGAAATTGAGAAGAATGAAAATATAGAGGCAATGACATCTTATCCTGCAACAGGCAAGTAGTATGTTTCCAGATCATCTTGAAATTCTGTCCTTTTCTTGAAGTGATTAGTGAGAGATATTTATTGCTGTTTATGTCTAGATTGTGAAGCATATCTGACATGAAATAATGTTGGAAACAGTGATTACTTGCCTACAATAAAGTGTGTGTGTGTGTGTGTGTGAGTGTGTATATGTGTGTGTTCTAGAGCATGAAATGAGTGGCAAAATGTTCTTCTTGAGTTTATTTTCTCAAGGCTAGGATTTTGGCACTTCAGTTACAGGTCTCCTTCCATATTTGAGTGGTTAATTGGAGATAAAAGTCTCACAGGCTGGCTACAAACCTCAAACCTCAGTCATTAGACAGAAGCCTTTTTAGTAGTTAGGATCACAGTCATAAGCCACCACCCTAAATTATATTTTTATAACTCCCCTCACGATGTAAGTATTAGCAAATAAATCTCAGACTACCGGTCACCATGGAAGGAAATGTGTCTGCAGCCTTTTAATACAGAACTCATTCACTGATTCAGTTTGTTTGTAATAGCATTACTTCTTCTTCTCCATTGACAGCTGGTATAGAGGAGATACAGGGAACCTGGAATAAAGTGTAGATGTTACAGCCCTGGAAAGACAGCAAACCCAAAATCCTCTCCTAACACCAGATAGAAAATTACCCCACAGTAGATACAAGATAATACAATGAAATAATCTACTTCTTGTGCATAGGGATGGGAGTTCAGGGTAGAGAACACAGAGAACATTCATGTGTGCACCTAGTTCTCACAGCCATAGCTCATAATAAAACAAAACAGTACATGAAAAGGCAATGTTGAATTACTTATGGCTTGTTCTCTTCATGAATAGAAGCATCACTGATATTGCCTTCTGTTCCCAAAGTGTAGAGAGGGAAAAACCCAGAAATCATCACATCTCCATCCATGTGTGCTCGGTGTTTCCTTGTAGAGAAGCAGCTAGTGCCAGCTAGACCTGACATAGCATGAAACCTGGAGAATAATGAGAGTGAAAATCAAAAGGCACATCCTCGAAGCATCTACACAACTGAAATTCTGGCTAGAAGTGAAGCCCACAATGTCAGATACGTATAACAACATATCTTTATATATATGCACTTAATTCTAAAATTCTCCTCATATGTTATTAATACATGTGCATATGTGTGTGCATGCAATGGGAACTCATACTACAAAAATATACTTTCTTTTTTTATTGTAATTAGTAAAAGGGTTACATGATATTTGCCAGATAGAAGGTGCATTAATTCACATACATTGATACCCTTTCACATGTCATGGTACCCGTATCCCTCCCCCACACACCCCCCACCCGTCTTGGTTTTCCCCCATTCCCTATCAAATATCAAATATCCAAATACAAATAAATTCAATAAATCAGATAACAAAGTGAGATGCTATACCAATATGAGATAACCAAGGGACAGCAAAGGAGATGAGAGACAACATAGTACATTAAGGACAACAACCATTCATTATATGGCTTTTGTTTCAACATCCTGGAGGTCCTTTCAATTAGCTTCACATTATATGTCCTTATGTATCAAGATTTTGCTCTATTGCAAATCTCTGTTAGTAGAGCCCAAGGTTTCTACGGATTATGACGAATGAAGGAAACCATTGAGCCTAAGTTCCTTTGAGTCTGGCTTACTTCACTTAATATGATTTTTTCTAAGTCTTTCCATTTCCTAACAAATGGGGCGATGTCATTCTTTCTGACAGCAGCATAGAATTCCATTGTGTACAAATACCACAACTTGTTGATCCACTCATCAACTGAGGGACATCTAGGTTGGTTCCATATCTTTGCTATGGTGAATAGTGCTGCAATGAACATGGTTGTGCTAGTGGGTTTAGTATGTCCTTGTTTCTGGGTACTTGGGTAAATGCCAAGTAGTGAAATTGCTGAGTCATAAGGGAGTTCTATGTTTAACCTTTTGAGGCACTGTCACACTGCTTTCCATAGTGGTTGAATGAGTTTGCACTCCCACCAATAGTGTAGTAGTGATCCCTCCTGGCCACATCCCCTCCAGCATCTGTTGTCATTCGTTTTCCTGATCCTGGCCATTCTAGCTGGAGTGAGGTGGAATCTTAGAGTTGTTTTGATTTGCATTTCTTTTATGACCAGAGATGTTGAGCATTTCTTCATGTGCCTATAGGCCATTTTTGTTTCTTCTTCAGAGAAGACTCTCTTTAAGTCTTTGGCCCATTTTTTAATGGGATAGTTGTTACTTTGGAGGTTAGTTTTGGAGTGATTCAATTTTTTGAGTTGTTGATATATTTTAGATATGAGGCCTTTGTCCGTTGTTTGGTTGGTGAAGATTTTCTCCCACTCTGTAGGCTTCCTAATTAATTTACTATCTATGTCCTTTGCCATACAAAAGCTCCGCAGTTTAATGCAGTCCCACTTATCCAGCCTTTCTCTGATTTGTTGTGATTCTTGGTCCTTATTAAGAAAGTTTCGATCTGTGTCAAGGAGGCCTAGTGTATCTCCTATTCCTTCCTGTCGAGTTTTCAGTGTGTCAGCTTTTACCTCCAGGTCTTTGATCCATTTGGAGTTAATTCTAGTGCAAGGTGACAAACAAGGATCCAGCTTTACTTTTCTGCAGGTGCTTAACCAGTTCTGCCAGCACAACTTGTTGAAGAGGCTGTCTTTCTTCCATTCTATTTTTTTGGCTCCCTTGTCAAAGATTAGGTGGCCATAGGTCTGTGGTTTAATATCTGGGTCCTCAGTTCTATTCCATTGGTCTTCAGGCCTGTTCCTGTGCCAGTACCAAGCTGTTTTGAGAATTATAGCTCTGCAATAGAGTCTAAAGTTTGGAATTGAAATTCCTCCAGCGCTGTTCTTTCTGCTAAGAAGTGTTTTTGCTATACGGGGTTTTTATTATTCCATATGAAATTTTGGATTGCCTCTTCTGTTTCTTTAAAGAATGACATTGGGATGTTGATGGGTATTGCATTGAATTTGTAGATAGCTCTTGGCAAGATTGTCATTTTCACAATGTTGATTCTTCCAATCCAGGAGCATGGGAGGTTTTTCCATTTCCTCAGTTCTGCTTTAATTTCCTGTTTTAGGGTTTTAAAGTTTTGTCAAAAAGGTCCTTTACCTTCTTAGTTAAGATAATACCTAGGTACTTTATTTTCTTTGAGGCTATTGTGAAAAGAGTTTCTTTCCTGATTATTGCCTCGTTCCTCTCACTGTTGGCGTAAAGGAAGGCAGTTGATTTTTGAGGGTTGATTTTATAGCCCGCTACTCTTCCAAAGCTTTGGACCAGCTCAAGGAGCTTGGGAGTAGAGTCTATAGGATTCTTTAAATACACAATCATGTCATCTGCAAAGAAGGATAGTTTTATTTCCTCTTTCCCTACTTGGATCCCCTTTATGCTTGCTTCTTGCCTTATTGCACTGGCTAGGAATTCTAGTACTATGTTAAAGAGTAATGCAGAGAGTGGGCATCCTTGTCTCGTTCCTGATTTTAGAGGGAATGGCTTTAGATTTTCACCATTAAGTGTAATACTAGCAGTAGGTTTCTCATACACAGCCTTTATTACATTGAGGAATGTTCCATGGATTCCTAGTTTCTCCAGAGCTTTTAACATAAAGGGGTGTTGGATCTTGTCAAATGCCTTTTCCGCGTCCATTGAGACAATCATGTGATTTTTGTCCTTGCTCCTGTTGATGTGTTGAATTATATTAATTGATTTGCATATGTTGAACCAGCTTGTCTCCCTGTGATGAATCCAGTTTGATCATAGTGTATAATTTTTTTGATGAGTTGTTGTAGACGGTTGGCCAGTATTTTGTTGAGAAGTTTTGCATGGATGTTCATTAAAGATATAGGTCTATAGTTCTCTTTCTTTGATGAATCTCTGTCTGGTTTGGGGATGAGGGTTATACTGGCTTCATAGAATGGGTTTGGTAAGGAACCTTCATTTTCAATTTTGTTGAAGAGCTTGAGGATTATTGGTGTGAGCTCTGCTTTGAAGACCTTATAGAATTCAGCTGTGAATCCATCTGGCCCTGGGCTTTTCTTAGGGGGAAGTTCTCTAACTGCCATTTCTATTTCAGAGCTTGAAATAGGCCTGTTGAGTTGGCTTAGTTCTTCTTGATTCAGTGTGGGTATGTTAATATTGGCTAGGAATTCATCCATTTCATCTAGATTCTCAAATTTGTTGGCATAAAGGTTTGAGAAGTATTCCCTTATGATATTCTGGATCTTGGTAATTTCTGTCGTGATATTACCATTTTCATCTGCGATTTTGCATATTTCGATATGCTCTCTTCTTTTTTTGGTAAGATTTGCTAAGGGCTTGTCAATTTTGTTAATTCTTTCAAAGAACCAACTCCTTTTTTTGTTGATTCTTTCTATAGTTTTTTTGGATTCCAAATCATTTAATTCTGCTTTGATTTTAATTATTTGCTTTCTTCTACTGGCATTAGGGTTGGTTTGTTGCTCTTTTTCCAGGAGCTTAAGGTGAGACATTAACTTGTTGGTTTGCAATTTTTCCAACTTGTTGTTGTAGGCACTCAGCGCTATAAATTTTCCTCTGAGTACTGCCTTTGCTGTGTCCCAAAGGAGTTGGTATTTTGTGTGCTCCTTACTGTTAAATTTCATAAACTGTTCGATTTCTGTTCTGATCTCTTTGATGACCCACTGGTGATTCAACAATGTGTTGTTCAGTCTCCATGAGTTACAGGGTTTTCGTTGGTGGAGATGTGTGTTCAGTTCCAATTTGATGCCTTTGTGGTCTGAGAGTGTGCATGGAATAATTTCTGTGTTTCTGAATCTGTCCAGGTTTGTTTTATGGCCTAAGATGTGATCTATTTTGGAAAATGTTCCATGTGGTGCTGAGAAAAACGTATATTGTGTTGTTGCTGGGTGGAATATTCTGCACATGTCTGTTAGATCTAGTTGGTCTATATAGTTGTTCAGTTCTAAGGTTTCTCTGTTGAGTTTTTGCCTTGTTGATCTGTCCAGAGGTGAAAGTGGTGTGTTAAAGTCTCTGACAATCACTGTATTTCGGTCTATGTATGGTTTCAGTGTAAGTAAAGTTTGCTTGATGAAGTTTGGAGCTCTGGGATTGGGTGTGTAAATATTTAGGATCGTTATGTCTTCCTGGAGGAAAGATCCCTTTAGTAGTATGTAGTAACCTTCTTTGTCTTTTCTTACTAATTTTGGTTTGAAGTCTATTTTATCTGATATGAGGATGGCAACTCCAGCCTGTTTATGGGGGCCGTTAGCTTGATAGAGTTTATTCCAACCTCTCACTTTCAAAAGATGACTGTTTTTTTGGGTAAGATGTGTCTCTTGAAGACAGCAGACGATGGCTCTTGCTTTTTGATCCAACTAGACAGCCTATGCCGTTTAATTGGAGAGTTGAGTCCATTGATATTGAGAGTTAGGATTGAGAGATATTTATTACGTCCTACCATTTTTAAAAGCTTTTATTTGGGCATGTGTCTTGACAGTTCTTGTGGTCCTTAGGTGGTATGCTGTTTAGGTGCCATTTCTTACCCTATATTGCATTTATTTTGGTTTTCTCTGTATAGAACATCTTTCAAAATTCTCTGTAGTTTTGGTTTTGTGGCGACATATTGTTGCAGCTTTTCCCTGGAATGGAAAGTTTTTATTGTTCCCTCAGTTATGAATGAGAGCTTAGCTGGGTACAGGATTCTTGGTTGGTAGTTATTTGACTTAAGGGCATGACATATATGCTTCCAGTCACTTCTTGCTTGCATGGTCTCTGCTGAGTAATCTGGGGTTATTCTGATTGGTTTTCCTTTATAGGTTACTGAACCCTTTTCCCTGGCTGCCTTTAGGATCCTTTGTTTGGTTTCTACTGATCCAGTTCGGATTACAATGTGGCGGTGAGATGTTCTTTTCTGGTCAGGTCTGTTTGGGGTTCTAAAAGCTTCTTGTATCTGGATGGGTCTGCCCTTCTGGATATTTGGGAAATTCTCTGAGATTATTCCCTGAAGTATATTTCCAATACCATTGACCTCTTTCTCCACACCCTCCTCAATACCAATTAGCCTTAAATTAGGCTTCCTAATTGTATCTTGGACCTCCTGAAGCGCTCTCTCATTTTTCCTAGATTTGGATTGACTCATTTTCTGTTCTTTTTCTATAATAACTAAATTATCTTCAGCCCCGGAAATTCTCTCCTCTGCATTGTCTAACCTGCTATCAAAGCTATCTACTTTATTTTTCATCTCCCTTGCTACTAATTGCTCATTTCTGATGCCTTGCATCTCTTCTTTTAGATTATGTATGGATTTCTTTAGCTCCTTGATTTCCATTTGAGTGGTTAGCTCAGTAGCTTTATTTTCTTTGAACATTTGCTGGAGTTCGGTCACCTTTTTGTTTGTGGATTCTATGAATTCATCCATCTTTCTTTGAACAGCCTTCATTATGGCCTCCTTTATGGCTTCTTCTGTTTTACTTATCACCTTGTTTATGGTTTCCTCTTGTTCAGCTATGGCTTCCTCCCTTACCTCTTTCTTTATATTTTCACATTTTTCATTAATGATTTTTATTAATTGCATTTGTACAGCACTTGGAAGACTCTCCTCTAGGTTTGCCAATGACTGTTCCATTGGCTGTTTACATTGGGTGGGGGAGGTGGGAGATTTTGTTTCTTGATTTGACATTTTTCTTGAGTTTCTTGTTCTGCCCATTTGAAAATGGGAGCAAGATTAATACTAAACATGATTATAGTTTTTCAGATATAACCAACCTAGACCTCTGTAGCTGGCAGACTCTAGATGTTCACAAGTTTTGATTGGTGTTACACTCTTTCTTTTTGTGCAGTTACCGAGTAGCCTAATTATTCACTGATAAGTGATTTATATCCAAAACAATAAGCCTCTCAATCCAAGGAAGGAAGATGGTGCCGAGACAATAGGGACAATAGGGACGCTGCCTAGCTGTCTCTGACAAAAAGAGAACCAGGGACTCCCAGGAGCCAACTATCTAAAGAAATCCACAACAACAAACTCAAAAAGCAACGGAGAAGGACTCAAACCGGAAAAGAAATCCAGATAAAGCTCACATCCAACTTTCTCAAAGAAGTCGGAACACGAGGACCCCTCCCCCACCTCTCGCCCAAAGCCACAGAAAGCCGCACCGGACCAAGCTGCAAGAAGCGGCTTGAGCGGGCACCGGCTCCACGCGTGGAAAGCAGGGGTGGGCACCGGCTCTAATCCACGAAATGCAGCGGCAGTGGAGGGCACCAGGCTGGTTGCCCAACGGCTGTAGAAACCAGCACAGAACCGGGCCAGTGAATGGCGGAAGCAGCGGAAGCCAGACGCGGAACCAGAACAGCAAGCAGCAGAACCCAGATGCAGAACACAGGCGGCGGCATGGACCCGAGGGGAGTGAAAGTCTCCCCACCACGGTGGAACACCTGCAGATGGACGCAGAGGCCTGTGTAATACAGCGCATCCCCAAACACATCGGGAAAGCGGAGCGGGTGCCAAGCAATAGAACTTAACTCAGACCCCAACACCCCGCCCTAGAAAGACTGGCGGGAGCAGGGGGGCAAGGAATTTAGAATCCTGTCCCTCCCCTCAACAGCCCCCTCCCTCAGGCCATTGACTGGAGATTGACAGGCGGGCTACCCATAAGACCCAGCACCCCACCAAGTGAGGCGGGGCTGCCCCAACTCCCACCCGCCCAAGGGGCTCAACCCCCAGCCCTCTGGAGACTGACAAGCGGGCAGACCCTAAGACTCAGCACCCCACCAGGGGAGGCGGAGCTGTCCAAGCTCCCACCCGCCCACCAGGCTCCTCACCCAGGCCACTGGATCTGGAGAGTGGAGGACTTTGGGACCCTGCCTTACAAAAGTGGGTAGGGGGTGCGGGTAAATACGAGCCAGCATCTGCCCCCCCCTCAATTCTCGAGCGGGGCATCCTCCAGCTGGAAATCCTGAGCAAGACACCACCGAGGGCCCCCCCCCACAGTCACAGACTCTGACAAAGCAGTGGAAACACAGCAGGGATCTGAAGGGCCAACCAGCAGCCAAGCTCCCCTTCTGAGAACCAAAAAGGCACGGCTCAGCCCTTGGAGCCCATGTCCCCAGCTGGGCCCCGCCCCTGGGAACAGAGGGGCCTCCTGCTGGTCCTGCTTGACAGTTCCTGAAACTCTCAATCCCCAGACCCTTGGCTTGGGGCCGCCCCTGGAAGCAGCACAGGAAAACGTCTGCCAACCATGCTCAGAAGGAAGCTCACAGATCCATCCCATGGTCCACTGTGAGGCCACTTGCAGGGCTAAGAGCTAGTTGCGCAGCAACACGTAAGTTTTATTCTAACACTTTCCAAACTTTGTACTCAAATACTCTACAAACTTACCCCCTGACCTCTCTCATTCTATTTTTCTATCGCTGGACCTCTGCTCCTCTTTCAACCCTTATACTGCATGGATCTACACTTGATGGCTGTTGAGCAACATTTTATATCTAGGTGTTTAATCATTCTCTAGGCTCAGAGGGACTTAAAGACAAATATACTTTCTTGTAAAAAATACATACCAATTTCCTTAGCACATGCATTAACTTGCATTAATCATGTGTTGGATTCCCCTTTTTCCTTTATTTTTGGCAGCTTGTATTCTTAGTCTTCTTGATAGAGATTGTCACTGAAGTGAGATAAAAGACAGTGTTGGGGGCTGGGAAGGTGACCTAGTGGTAGAGTGCTTACCTAGTATGCACAAAGCCCTGGATTTGAGTCCTTGGTGCCACGGTGAGAGATCAGGATGAACTATTTTAATTCATCTAGCTTAACTGTACAGCAACTTAGCTGGTAAATGTGTTGCCGTGATAGGGTGTAAATTTGCAAACAATGAACAAGGAACTAAGCCCAACCCTAAGTTTTGCTTCACTGCCAGTGAGTTGCAGTTTCCTGAAAGTCCTCTGCCATACCATAATATTAGTTCCCCCAGTAACAACCACAGGAAGGCAGAGAATATGGACATAAAACAACGGTTTGGGGGAAGACTTCGGAACCAATCAAAATACAAATGATTTTTTTGTTCAAATTCTATCCATCCAGGGTATACTGTAATGGTACCTCCCCTAACCTCTTACCATCGCGAACAAAAAACACTTCCCCAACCCTTTTGAGACTCACTTCCAGCTGGTCCTGCTATTTTAGGATGTGCTGGTGTGAGTGCAGGCTGGAGCTTGCCCTGCAATAAAGGCCTTTTTTCTTTTTGCACCTGTGGTGGTCTCCTGGTGTTCTTTGAGGATACCTCAATCTGGACATTTCAACGGAAACAGAAAAATCTGGAAGTAGTGCTGTGGCTATGTATATTATATATACTCAATAGATTTCTATGTTTCTATCAGAAAGAAAGACTTGGCAAATTTTATAATTAAATGGAAAGACTGGGAACTTTTTTATTATGATCAGTAAATCAGACCCACAGAAACAACAGTGCAATTCTAGCTTTGGAAAACCTCAAGGATAGTGCTCTGAGTTCAAGCTGCAAGACTAGCAAAAAATATTTTGAGTAGGAGATGATGGCCAAAAGAGAATAAGGAAAAGTAAAACTCTCTACACAAGCAGAATTTTAGTTTCCCCTCGGGATTTACACATCTAGGAACTCACACCAAATAAGATTTAATTCTCCAGATGTAAACCAAAGAATAGGTGAGCTGAGTCAGGGAAAGTAACCATGACAAGGTTGGCCTAGCCTGTGGGCTTCAGCTGTTCCTTCAGTATGAATTCAACCAGAAGAAAAGGGGGACCAAAGCTCATCCATACAGTTGGTTGCTTGTTCCTCAGCTGGACTGGCTCCCCTCCCCTACCCCAACAGGTGGCCAATGACCCCGAGGTGGTGGGGAGGGGAGAGCAGAGGATGGCAGCAGGCCAGCAACAATGCTGAATTTTGGGGAGGTGCCATCAACTGTTTAAGGAAGAGCATGGAGTCTGACCTGGGTTTATTCAGGTTCCCACAGGGCCTGGACAGTTGCCAGAAGTGGGAGGAGATTTGTAGGAGAGCAGACTTGGTAGATAACACACCTGATCAGGTGAATACACATGATTCACAGAGACCTCAATGATCTGTAGAACTGGTCCTCACAGGACAGTTGAACTGTTTCTATGTTGGACTATGGCTGACTGAGCAGTCGGCCCCTATTCCTCTCATTTAAATTCATGCAAAGACCGCCAGCTGGGCTGACTCTACTACTGTTGCCACCTTGACTTGGCTCACCTTTTCTTTGGAGAAGATCTCTGTATCATTATAGCTTCCTCGATGTGACTACTTAGACTGGAAAGCCTAAATCGAAACTAAAACTCTTCTATGGAGAGATAGTAGTAGCTCATTGGAGATATAATTTCTTCCCTGATATCTTTCCATCATCTTCTCCTACTTGACATCAAATTTTTTCCAATTCTGATCATGATGTCTCTTAGGAAGTCTAATAACAAATCCTGCTGAGATTAAGGGAAAAGGAACAATTACACATGATTGATGTAGGTTACACAAGGAAGTATAAAGAGATTTATGACATTAAGCATGGCCACTAACTTGTGGGAATGAGGCCCATTGCACATATAAATGCATTTTTTCTATATAAGCTCTTTGTATAGTTAACTTACAATTATGAAAATTAAAATTTTTAAGTGATAAACAGATCCCATAAGAAACCTCCACACTGCTTTCCAGAGTGGCTGAATTAGCTTACAATCCCACCAGCAGTGCAGTAGGGTTCCTTTATCTCCACAACCCCGCAAGCATCTGTCATTATCTGAGTTCAAAATCTTGGCCATTCTTGTTAGGGTTGTTTTTATTTGCATTTTCTTTATGAACATGGATGACTAGAGTTGTCTCATATGATTTCTGCCATTTTAATCTCTTCTTTTGATAAGTCTGTCTTTTCTGTCCTGAACATCATAACCAGGATTTGATAAGGACACCTGCTCAGCTATGTTCATCTCTGCACTATTCACAATAGCCAAGGGATGGAAACAATCCAGATGCCCTACTGCAAATGAATGGATATATATATGTATATGTATATATATGTATATATACAATTATATGTACATACAATGATATAATGGAATACTACATAACCAAGAGACAAGATAAAATCATGGCATTCACAGGGATGTGGATAAATATAGAGCGAATCGTGCTGAGTGAGATAAGTCAAGACCAAAGGAACAAATGTACATGCTGTCCTTAATATTTGGCTATTAGATACAAACAGTACAAGAGCAGTGACTCAATATTTCTGTACCCAATGCTATGGACAAGGTATTAGAAATATAAACACAACTACATAGTCATAAAAATTTATGACTAAAAAAAGATCCTATAAAATATAATGAATATAATATAATGAATAGTCTATTGCAATAGAATGGAATTCTCATTAGAAATTACAATCCTGAAGTAAATCTGTTTTCAAAGGCCATTGAGGTGTCTTCATTAAAAATGTGTCTAATATATTTTGACAAGGAGAAAGCATAGTTATCTGTAATAGTAAGGCTTGTAACAGAGAACATTTTTTTGTATTATCACATGTTCTCAGACAAGTACATCATGAAAAAAACTGATTTTTGTGTGTAGAAAATTCAGAAAAAGCTACCAGTTTTGTTGGGGGCTGAGTGTGGAATCAGACTGAGCTAGCACCTGCAGTACTGATTAGAGCTAAGCACACAAGGACATGAGCTGCCATGAAAAACTCCTTGTATTATAATGAATGACACCATGCTTACCAGCTTTGAGCTCTTTCAACAGTATTGTGAACTTTCTGGCTTTATCGCTTCTTGCTGGTGTGCTATGTCTGAAACTTGCTTGTTGTTTTATATGAAAGTAACCCCTGGATGTTTCCTGTTTCTAAGATAGTATATAAGACTAGAACCAAAAATAAATGGTGCTACAGTATAAATCTTCAGTCTCTTTAGGCTCCATTCTTAACCTGTAGACCTCCCAACCCCATCTGTTTCTTGTGTTTCTCTTCTCATCCTCACCCCCTTAACCAGGAATCCTGCCTTGATGCTGGTTGGCTCTGGCACTGGTTGAAGGTGAAATTTCATTATACAAACTTGCAACACATTTATGACAATGACTTTATTGACATGAAATTGCTGGTTTCACCAGCATCATTTTGAAGTAGGCAATAGCATATGGCTGATTTTGTGAAGGCCTCTGTACAATAGCTTGAATCAAATAGTAATCTGTGGATCTTATGGCAATTTGGTGTGCAAATTGACCATCTGTGTATGATACCCTAATAACTTTGGTTGACATGTCACTGGGAAAGAATTTTTCTCCAAGCATTGTTATGTGCATCTGATGTAGCATCCTCTAATGCAATCCAATTTCACCATCCTAAATGGCTTTCATTCAAATAGTTCCTTGGCACAGATGTTGAACCAAATTTATCAAAGGTATCTTCCTTCCTGGGGACTCTCTGTGATTTTGGATTTCTTCACAAATGTTGATACCCTTTCTAATCTCATGATCCCCAATTCCATTCTCTGCGCCCCCCTCTCATCTTGATTTTCCCCCTTCCCTATCCAATTTCAAATAACCAATTAAGCATGTATAAAATATATCAGATAACCAGGTGAAATATTGTAACAATATATTCAGGGTCATTTAATATTCCATATGAAACTTAGAATTGCCTCTTCTATTTCTTTAAAGAATGACATTGGTATATTGATTGGTATTGCATTGTATTTGTAGATAGCCCTTGGCAGGATTGCCATTTTCATGATGCTACCTGCTCAAGTTTCAAATCAGCTCAAGCAGCTTGTGAGTAAAATCTACACTATTCGTTAAATATAGAATCATGTCGTCTGCAAAGAAGAAAGCTTCACTTCCTCTTTCACTATTTGGATCCCTTTTATATTTGCATCTTGCCTTATTGCTCTAGCTAGGAATTCTAATAGTACATTAAAGATAAGTAGATAAAGTGGGCTTTAGTTTTTTTGCTATTAAGTGTAATGCTACCTGTGTGTATATGTCTTACACAGGCATTATTATACTGAAAAACGCTCCATGAATTCCCAGTATCTCCAGAGCTTTTAGCATGAAGGCATGTGGTATCTTGTTAAATACCTTTTTTGCATCTGTTTAGATAATCATGGGATTCTTGTCCTTGCTCTTGTTGATGTGAATTATATTTACTGACTCTTGTGTATGGAACCAGTTTTGCATCATTCTGATGAATCCTGTTTGATCACAGTGCATTATTTTTTGATGAGTTGTGGAAGACAGTTGTCCAGAATTTTGTTGAGAAGTTCTGCATCAACATTCATGAAAGAAATAGGTCAATACATGTCTTTCTTTGATGAAGCCCTGTCTGGTTGTGGGACAAGACTTGTGATGGCTTCATAAAATGAATTTGGTAAAAAGCCTTCTCTTTTGCCATACAAAAGCTCTGCAGTTTAATGCAGTCCCCTCATCCAGCCTTTCCCTGATTTATTCTGATTCTTTGTCATATTAAGAAAGTTTTGACCTGTGCCAAGGAGGCCTAGTGTATCTCCTATTCCTTGTAAAATTTCTGGTGTGTTGACTTTACCTCCAGGTCTTTGATCCATTTGGAGATAATTCTAGTGCAGGGTGACAAAGAAGGATCCAACTTTAGTTTTCTGCAGGTGCTTAACCATTTCTACCAGCACCACTTGTTGAAGAGGCTGTCTTTCTTCCATTCTATGTTTTTGGCTCCCTTGTCAAAGATTAGGTGGCCATATGCCTGTGATTTAATATCTGGGTCGTCAGTTCTATTCCATTGGTCTTCAGGCCTGTTCTTGTGCCAGTACCAAGGTGTTTTGATTATCATAGCTCTGTAATAGAGTCTAAAGTTTGGTATTGAAATTCCTCCTGCGTTGTTCTTTCTGCTAAGAAGTGTTTTTGCTATACAGGGTCTTTTATTATTCCATATGAAATTGTGGATTGCCTCTTTATTTCTTAAAAGAATGATATTGGGATATTGATGGTTATTGCGTTGAATTTGTAGATAGCCCTTGGCAATATTGCCATTTTCACGATGATAATTCTTCCAGTCCAGGAGCATGGGAGGTTTTCCATTTCCTCAGTTCTGCTTTAATTTCCTTTTTCAAGTTTTTAAAGTTTTCATCAAAATGGATCTTTACATTCTTAGTTAAACTGATTCCTAGGTACTTTATTTTCTTTGAGGATACTGCAAGAGGAGTTGCTTTCCTGAATGTTGCCTCATTTCGCTGACTGTTGGCATGGGGGAAGGCGCTTGATTTTGGGGGGATAATTTTATACCCTGCTACCTTTCCAAAGTTTTGAATCAGCTCAAGAAACTTGGGAGTGGAGTCTATAGGATTCTTTAAATACAGAATCATGTCATCTGCAAAGGGGGAAAGTTTTACTCCCTCTTTCCCTACTTGGATCCCGTTTATGCTTGCTTCTTGCCTTATTGCACTGCCTAGGAATTCTAATTCTATGTTAAAGAGGAGTGGAGAGAGTGGGCATCCTTATCTCGTTCCTGATTTTAGAGAGAATGGCTTCAGCTTTTCACATTAAGTATAATACTAGCTGTGAGTTTGTGATACACAGCCTGTATTATACTGAGGAATGTTCCATGGATTCCTAGTTTCTCCAGAGCTTTTAACATAAAGGGGTGTTGGATCATGTCAAATGTCTTTTCTGCATCTATTGAGACAATCATGTGATTTTTGTCCTTGCTCCTGTTGATGTGTTGAATTATATTGATTTGTGTATGTTGAACCAGATTGCCTCCCTGTGATGAATCCTGTTTGATGAGTTGTTGTAGACGGTTGGCCAGTATTTTGTTGAGAAGTTTTGCATCGATGTTCATCAAAGAATTAGCTCTTTAATTCTTTTTCTTTGATGAATCTCTCACTGGTTTGGGGATAAGGGTGACAATGAGTTTCATAAAGAGCCTTCAATTTCAATTTTCTTGAAGAGCTTGTGGAGTATTGGTGTGAGCTCTGTTTGAAGACCTTATACAATTCATCTGTGAATCCATCTGGCCCTGGGCTTTTCTTAAGTGAACGGTCATTTATTGCCATTTCTATTTCAGTGCATGAAATAGGCCTGTTTAGTTAGGTTACTTCTTCTTGCTTCAGTGTGTGTATGTTAATATTGTCTAGGAATTCATCCATTTATTCTAGATTCTCAAATTTGTCAGCATAAAGGTTTGAGAAGAATACCTTCATGATACTCTGGATCTTGGTAATTTTAGTCATGATATTACTATTTTCATTTGTGGTTTTGTTTATTTTGGTATGCTCCCTTCTTTTTTGGTAAGATTCGCTAAGGGTCTGTCCATTTTGTTAATTTTTTCAAAGAACCAACTCCCTGTTTTGTTGATTCTTTCTATGGTATTTTTGGTCTCCAATTAATTTAATTCTGCTTTGATTTTAATAATTTGCTTCCTTTGCTGGGATTAGGGTTCGTTTGTTGCTCTTTTTCCAGGAGCTTAAGGTGACACATTAAATTGTTGGTTTGCGATTTTTCCAATTTGTTATTGTAGCCACTCAGAGCTATAAATTTTTCTCTGAGTACTGCCTTTGCTGTTTGCCAAGGGAGCTGGTATTTTGTGTGCTAAATTTCATAAACTGTTAGATTTCTGTTCTGATCTTCTCGATGACCCTTTGGTGAATCAACAATGTGTTATTCAATCTCCATGAGTTACAGGGTTTTCGTTGGTAGAGGTGGGTGTTCAGTTCTCATTTCATGCCCTTGTGGTCTGAGAGAGTGCAGGGATTAATTTCAGTTTTTCCAAATCTGCCCAGATGTGTTTTATGTCCTAAAATGGGGTCTGTTTTGGAAAATGTTCCATGTTCTGCTGAAAAAAGTGTATATTGTGTTGTTGCTGGGTGGAATAGTACTCAGATATCTCTTAGATATAGTTGGTCTAAACAATTGTTCAATTCTAAGGTTTTTATGTTGAGTTTTTGCCTGGTTGACCTGTCCATAGGTGAGAATAGTGTGTTAAAGTCACCAAAAATCACTGTTTCGAAGGAAGGAAGATGGCGCTGAGACAATAGGGATGCTGCCTAGCTCTCTCTCACACAAAGAGAGAACCAGGGAGTCCCACGAATCAATTACCTTAAGAAATCCACAAAAACAAACTCAAGAAGCAATGGAGAAGGACTCAAACCGGAAAAGAAATCCTGATAAAGCCCACATCCAACGTTCTCAAAGAATTTGGATGGTGAGGACCCCTCCCCCACCTCTCTCTGCCGGCTCCCAGCTGCGAAAAGCGGCAGTGAAGGGCGCCGGAGGGAGCCGGGCTGGCCAGCCCAAAAGCTGCAGAAACCAGCGCAGGACCAGCCAGCAAGCCCTGGAAGCAGCAGAACCCAGACAAGGAACCAGAACAGCAAGCAGTGTAACTCAGACATGGAACACAGGCAGCGGAGGAGACCCGGTCGGGGGGGGGAAGACTCCCCAACACCGTGGAACACCTGCAGACGGAACGCAGAAGCATGAGAAATACAGCGGGTCCCCAAACACATAGGGAAAGCAGAGCGGTGCCCAGCAATAGAACTTAACTCAGCCCCCTCTAGCCTTCCCGAGAAAGACTGGCAGGAGCAGAGGGGCAAGGAATTTAGAATCCTGTCCCTTCCTTCAACAGCCCCCTCCCTCAGGCCATTGACTGGAGATTGAGAGGCAGGTGGTGCTTAGACCCAGCACCCCACCAAGGGAGACAGCTGTCCCAACGCCCACCCGCCCAACGGGCTCAACTCCCAGCCCTCTGACTGGAGACTGACAGGTGGGCGGACCCTAAGACTCAGCACCCCACCAGGGAAGGCAGAGTGTCCCAGCTCCCACCCACCCACCAGGCTCCTCTCCCAGGCCACTGGATCTGGAGAATGGAGGGTGCTGGGACCCTGCCCTACAACAGTGGGTAGGGTGTGCGGGAAAATAGGAGCCAGCATCTGGCCCCCCTCAATTCTTCAGCGGGGCATCCTCCAGCTGGGAATCCTGAGCAAGACAGCACTAAGGGGTCTCCCACAGACACAGACTCTCTGACGAAGCAGTGGAAACACAGCAGGGTTCTGAAGGGCCGACCAGCAGCCAATCTTGCCTTCGGAGAATTAAAAAGGCGCGGCTTCGCCCTTGGAGCCCATGTCCTCAGCAGGGTCCCACTCCTAGGAACAGATGGATCTCCTGCTGGTCCTGCTGAGAGCCCCTGAAAACTCTCAATCCCCAGACCCTTGGCTTGGGGCCACCCCTGGAAGCAGCACAAGAAAACGTCTGCCCAGAGTGCTCAGGCTGTAGTTCGCAGATCCATCCCATGGCCCACTGTGAGGCCACTGGTTGGACTAAGAGCTAGTCATGCAGCAACACATAAGTTTTATTCTAGTACTTTCCAAACTTTGTACTCAAATACGCTACCCACTTACCAACTGAGGTTAGTTATCCTTATGCTATAACTTTTCTTCATTACTACAATATTCTTACACTTCTATGTTAATACTCTTGTACCTCTCCTGACCTCTCTCATTCTATTTTTCTAACTCTGATCCTCTGCTGATCTTCCAACCCTTATAATGCCTGGATCTACACTTGATGGCTGTTGAGCAATACTGTATATCTAGGTGTTTAATTATTCTCTAGACTCAGAGGGATTTAAACACCATAGAGATAGGATTGAGAGGCTTATTTTTGGGGGTATAAATCGCTTATCAGTGGTTGTATTAGACTGGTCTGTAAGTACACAAAGAAAGAGTGATAACACCAATCAAAACTTGTGAACATCTAGTGTCTGCCAGCTACCACGGTCTAGGTTGGTTATATCTGAAAAACTATGATCGTGTTTAGTATTAATCTTGCTCCCATTTTCAAATGGGCATTGCAAGAAACTCAAGAAAAATGGAAATCAAGAAACAACATCCCCCACCCAACATAAACAGACAATGGAACAGTCACTGGCAAAAATTAATGAAAAATGTGACAATATAAAGAAAGAGATAAGGGAGGAAGCCATAGCTAAACAAGAGGAAACCATAAACAAGGTGATAAGTGAAAAAGAAGAAGCCATAAAGGAGGACATAATAAAGGTTTTTCAAAGAAAGATGGATGAATTCATAGAATCCAAAAATAAAAAAGTGACCGAACTCCAGCAAATGTCCAAAGAAAATAAAGCTACTGTGCTAACCACTCAAATGGAAATCAAGAAGCTAAAGAAATCCATACATGATCTAAAAGAAGAGATGCAAGGCATCAAAAATAAGCAGTTAGAAGCAAGGGAGATGAAAAATAAAGTAGATAGCTTTGATAGCATGTTAGACAATGCAGAGGAAAGAATTTCAGGGCTGAATATAATTTAGTTATTTTAGAGAAAGAACAGAAAACGAGTCAATCCAAATCTAGGAAATATGAGAGAGCGCTTCAGGAGGGCCAAGATACAGTTAGGAAGCCTAATTTAAGGCTAATTGGTATTGAGGAGGGTCTGGAGAAAGAGGTCAATGGTATTGGAAATATACTTCGGGAATCATGTCAGAGAATTTCCCAAATATCCAGAAGGCAAGCCCATCCAGATACAAGAAGCTTTAGGAACCCCCAAACAGACCTGACCAGAGAAGAACATCCCACCGCCACATTGTGATCTGAACTGGATCAACAGACACCAAAGTAAGGATCCTAAATGCAGCGAGGGAAAAGGGATCAGTAACTTATAAAGGCAAACCAATAAGAATAACCCCAGATTTCTCAGCAGAGACCATGCAAGAAAGAAGTGACTGGAAGCAAATATGTCATGCCCTGAAGTCAAATAACTACCAACCAAAAATCCTGTACCCAGCTAAGCTCTCATTCATAACTGAGGGAAAAATACAAACATTCCATTCCAGGGAAAAGCTGCAGCAATATGTTGCAACAAAACTAACACTACAGAGAATTCTGAAAGATGTTCTATACATAGAAAACCAAAATAAATGCAATATAGGGAAAGAAATGGCACCTAAACAGCATACCATCTAAGGACCACAAGAACTGTCAAGACACAGGCCCAAATAAAAGCTTTTAAAATGGTAGGAACCAATAAATATCTCTCAATCCTAACTCTCAATATCAATGGACTTAACTCTCCAATTACATGGCATAGCCGGGCTAGTTGGATCAAAAAGCAAGAGCCATCATTCTGGTGTCTTCACGAGACACATCTTACTCAAAAAAACAATCATCTTTTGAAAGTGAGAGGTTGGAATAAACTCTATCAAGATAATGGACCCCATAAACAGGCTGGAGTTGCCATCCTCATATCACATAAAACACACTTTAAACTAAAATTAGTAAGAAAAGACAAAGAACGTTACTACATACTACGAAAGGGATCTTTCCTCCAGGAAGACATGATAATCTTAAATATTTACATACCCAATTCCGGAGCTCCAAACTTCATCAAGCAAACTTTACTTACACTGAAACCATACATAGATCGAAACACAGTGATTGTCGGTGACTTTAACACAACGCTCTCACCTATGGGCAGATCAACAAGGCAAAAACTCAACAGAGAAACCTTACAGCTGAATAACTACACAGACCAACTAGATCTAACAGACATCTGCAGAATATTCCACCCAGCAACAACACAATATACGTTTTTTCTCAGCAGTACATGGAACATTTTCCAAAATAGATCACATCTTAGGACATAAAACAAACCTGGACAGATTCAGAAACACAGAAATTATTCCCTGCACGCTCTCAGACCACAAAGGCATCAAATTGGAACTGAACATACATCACCACCAATGAAAACCCTGAAACTCATGGAGATTAACAACACATTGTTGAATCACCAATGGGTCATCGAAGAGATCAGAACAGAAATCCAACAGTTTATGAAATTTAACAATAAGGAGCACACAAAATACCAACTCCTTTGTGACACGGCAAAGGCAGTACTCAGAGGAAAATTTATACCAATGAGTGCCTACAACAACAAGTAGGAAATATCGCAAACCAAGAAGTTAATGTCTCACCTTAAGCTCCTGGAAAAAGAGCAACAAACCAACCCTAATCCCAGTAGAAGAAAGCAAATTATTAAAATCAAAGCAGAATTAAATGATTTGGAATCCAAAAAACCAAAGAAAGAATCAATAAAAGAAGGAGTTGGTTCTTTGAAAGAATTAAGAAAATTGACAAACCCTTAGCAAACCTTACCAAAAAAAGAAGAGAGCATATCGAAATAAACAGAATCGCAGACGAAAATGGTAAAATTATGACAGAAATGACCAAGATCGAGAATGGCATGAGGGAATACTTCTCAAACTTTTACGCCAACAAATTTGACAATCTAGAAGAAATTGGATGAATTCCTAGATAATATTAACATACCCACACTGAACCAAGAAAAACTAACCCAACTCAACAGGCCTATTTCAAGCTCTGAAATAGAAATGGCCATTAGAGAACTACCACCTAAGAAAAGCCCAGGGCCAGAGGGATTCACAGCTGAATTTTATAAGGTCTTCAAAGCAGAGCTCACACCAATACTCCTCAAGCTCTTCAATGAAATTGAAAATGAATGTTCTTTACCAAACTCATTCTATGAAGCCAGTATAACCCTCATACCCAAACCAGACAGAGATTCATCAAAGAAAGAGAACTATAGACCTATTTCTTTGATGAACATCGATGCAAAACTTCTCAACAAAATACTGGCCAGTCGTCTACAACAACTCATCAAAAAAATTATACACTATGATCAAACAGGTTTCATCACTGGGAGGCAAAGCTGGATCAACATACGCAAATCTATTAATATAATTCAACACATCAACAGGAGCAAGGACAAAAATCACATGATTGTCTCAATAGATGCAGAAAAAGCATTTGACAAGATCCAACACCCCTTTATGTTAAAATCTCCAGAGAAACTAGGAATCCATGGAATATTACTCAATATACTAAAGGCTGTGTGTGAGTATTACACTTAGTGGTGAAAAGCTAAAGCCATTCCCTCTAAAATCAGGAATGGGACAAGGATGCCCACTCTCTCCACTCCTCTTTAACATAGTATTAGAATTCCTAGACAGTGCAATAAGGCAAGAAGCAAGCATAAACGGGATTCAAGTAGGGAAAGAGGAAGTAAAACTATCCCTCTTTGCAGATGACATGATTCTGTATTTAAAGAATCCTGTAGACTCTACTCCCAAGCTCCTTGAGCTGATTCAAAACTTTGGAAGGGTAGCAGGCTATAAAATTAACCCTCAAAAATCAACTGCCTTCCTCTACGCCAACAGTGAGAGAAACAAGTTAATAATCAGGAAAGAAACTCCTTTCACAATAGCCTCAAAGAAAATAAAGTACCTAGGAATTAGATTAACTAAGAATGTAAAGGACCTTTTTGTTGAAAACTTTAAAACCTTAAAAAAGGAAATTAAAGCAGAACTAAGGAAATGGAAAAACCATCCATGCTCCTAGATTGGAAGAGTCAGCATTGTGAAAATGACAGTCTTGCCAAGGGCTATCTACAAATTCAATGCAATACACATCAATATCCCAATGGCGTTCTTTAAAGAAATAGAAGAGGCACTTCAAAATTTCATATGGAATAATAAAAGACCCCGTATAGCAAAAACACTTCTTAGCAGAAAGAACAGCTCTGGAGGAACTTCTATTCCAAACTTTAGACTCTATTACAGGGCTATAATTCTCAAAACAGCTTGGTACTGGCACAAGAACAAGCCTGAAGACCAGTGGAATAGAACTGAGGACCAAGATATTACACCACAGACCTATGGCCACCTAATCTTTGACAAGGGAGCCAAAAAAATAGAATGGAAGAAAGACAGCCTCTTCAACAAGTTGTGCTGGCAGAACTGGTTAAGCACCTGCAGAAAACTAAAGTTGGATCCTTCTTTGTCACCCTGCACTAGAATTACCTCCAAATGGATCAAAGACCTCGAGGTCAAAGCTGACAGATTGAAAACTTTACAAGAAGGAATAGGAGATACACTTGGCCTTCTTGGCACAGGTAGAAACTTTCTTAATAAGGACCAAGAATCAAAACAAATCAGAGAAAGTCTGGATGAGTGGGACCGCATTAAACTGCGAAGCTTTTGTATGGCAAAGGACATAGCTAGTAAATTAATTAGGAAGCGTACAGAGTGGGAGAAGATCTTCACCAACCTAACAACGGACAGAGGACTTATATCTAAAATATATCAACAACTCAAAAAATTGAATCACTCCAAAACTAATCACCAAAGTAACAACCATCCCATTAAAAGATTGGCCAAAGACTTAAAGAAAGTCTTCTCTGAAGAAGAAATAAAAATGGCCTATAGGCACATGAAACAATGCTCAACAACTCTGGTCAGAAAAGAAATGCAAATCAACATTTTAAGATTCCACCTCACTCCAGTTAGTATGGCCAGGATCAGGAAAATGAGCAATAACAGATGCTGGAGGGGATGTGGTCTGGAGGGATCACTACTGCACTGTTGGTATGAGTGCAAACTCATTCAACCACTGTGGAAAGCAGTATTGTAGTGCCTCAAAAGGCTAGACATAGAACTCCGCTATGACCCAGCAATACCACTACTTGGTGTTTACCCAACCATCCAGAATCTAGGGCATACTAAATCCACTCGCACAACAATGTTCATTGCAGCATTATTCACCATAGCAAAAATATGGAACCAACCTAGATGTCCCTCAGTTGATGAGTGGATCAACAAGTTGTGGTATTTGTACACAATGGAATTCTATGCTGCTGTCAGAAAAAAACGACATTGCCCCATTTGTTAGGAAATGAAAAGACTTAGAAAAAAATCCTCTTAAGTGAAGTAAGCTAGACTCAAAGGAACTTAGGCTCAATGGTTTTCCTCATTTATCATAATCAGTAGAAACCTTGGGCTCTACTAGCAGAGTTCTGCAATAGAGCAAAATCTTGATACATAAGTCCATATAGTATGAAGCTAATTGAAAGGACCTCCAGGATATGGAAACAAAATCCATATAACGAATGATTGTTGTCCTTAATGTACTATGTTATCTCTCATCTCCTTTGCTGTCCCTTGGGTATCACATATTGTTACAGTATCCCACTTTGTTATCTGATACATTGAATTTATTTGTATTTGTTTATTTGAAATTTGATGGGGAAGGAGGGAAAACCAAGATGGGGGTGGGTGGGGATGGGGGCGGGGGGGGAGGGTAATGGGTACCAAGACATGTGAAAGAGTATCAATGTATGTAAATTAATGCACCTTCTATCTGGCAAATATCATGTAAACCTTTTATTAATTACAATAAAAATATTTTTAAAAAATCACTGTGTTTCGATCTATGTATGGTTTCAGTGAAAGTAACATTTGCTTGATGAAGTTCAGAGCTCCGGTATTAGGTGTGTAGATATTTAGGATGGTTATGTCCTCCTGGAGGAAAGATCCCTTAATTGTATGTAGTATCCTTTTTGGTCTTTTCTCAGAAAATTAGTTTGAAGTCTATTTTATGTGATATGAGGATGGCTACTCCAGCCTGTTTATGGGAACCGTTAGCGTGATAAAGTTTCTTCCAACCTCCCACTTTTAAAAAATGTTTGTTTTGGGGGGTAAGATTTGTTTCTTGAAGATAACAGGATGATCGATCTTGCTTTTTGATCCAGCTAGATAATCTCTGACTTTTAATAGGAGAGTTAAGTCCTTATATTGAGAGTCAGGATTGAGAATTTTTTATTAGTTTCTCCCATTTTTAACAGCTCTCATTAGTGCTTGTTTCTTGCCAGTTCTTGTGGTACTTAGCTGTTATGAGATTTAGATGCCATTTCTTTCTCTGTATTACATTTGTGTTGGTTTTCTTTTTTTCCTTTTTCTTTTTTTATTGTAATTAGTAAAAGGGTTACATGATATTTGCAGATAGAAGGTGCATTAATTCACATACATTGATACCCTTTCACATGTCTTGGTACCCATTTCCCTCCCCTCCCACACCCCCCACCCATCTTGGATTTCCCCCCTTCCCTATCAAATTTCAAATATCCAAATACAAATATATCAACAAATACAATATATCAGATAACAAAGTGAGATACTATAACAATATGAGATAACCAAGTGACAGCAAAGGAGATTAGAGACAACATAGTACATTAAGGACAACAATCATTCATTATATGGCTTTTGTTTCACTATCCTGGAGGTCCTTTCAATTAGCTTCACATTATATGTCCTTATGTATCAAGATTTTGCTCTATTGCAAATCTCTGCTAGTAGAGCCCAAGGTTTCTACTGCTTATGACTAATGAGGGAAACCATTGAGCCTAAGTTCCTTTGAGTCTGGCTTACTTCACTTAAGAGGATTTTTTTCTAAGTCTTTCCATTTCCTAACAAATGGGGCGATGTCATTCTTTCTGACAGCAGCATAGAATTCCATTGTGTACAAATACCACAACTTGTTAATCCACTCATCAACTGAGGGACATCTAGGTTCGTTCCATATCTTTGCTATGGTGAATAGTGCTGCAATGAACATGGTTGTGCTAGTGGGTTTAGTATGTCCTTCTTTCTGGGTGGTTGGGTAAATGCCAAGTAGTGGAATTGTTGGGTCATAGGGGAGTTCTATGTTTAGCCTTTTGAGGCACTGACACACTGCTTTCCATAGTGGTTGAACGAGTTTGCACTCCCACCAACAGTGTAGTAGTGATCCCTCCTGGCCACATCCCCTCCAGCATCTGTTGTCATTCGTTTTCCTGATCTTGGCCATTCTAGCTGGAGTGAGGTGGAATCTTAGAGTTGTTTTGATTTGCATTTCTTTTATGACCAGAGATGTTGAGCATTTCTTCATGTGTCTATAGGCCATTTTTGTTTCTTCTTCAGAGAAGACTCTCTTTAAGTCTTTGGCCCATTTTTTAATGGGATGGTTGTTACTTTGGAGGTTAGTTTTGGAGTGATTCAATTTTTTGAGTTGTTGATATATTTTAGATATGAGGCATTTGTCCGTTGTTAGGTTGGTGAAGATCTTCTCCCACTCTGTAGGCTTCCTGATTAGTTTACTAGCTATGTCCTTTGCCATACAAAAGCTCTGCAGTTTAATGCAGTCCCACTTATCCAGCCTTTCTCTGATTTGTTGTGATTCTTGGTACTTATTAAGAAAGTTTCGATCTGTGCCAAGGAGGCCTAGTGTATCTCCTATTCCTTACTGTCGAGTTTTCAGTGTGTCAGCTTTTACCTTCAGGTCTTTGATCCATTTGGAATTAATTCTAGTGCAAGGTGACAAAGAAGGATCCAGCTTTACTTTTCTGCAGGTGCTTAACCAGTTCTGCCAGCACAACTTGTTGAAGAGTCTGTCTTTCTTCCATTCTATTTTTTTGGCTCCCTTGTCAAAGATCAGGTGGCCATAGGTCTGTGGTTTAATATCTGGGTCCTCAGTTCTATTCCATTTGTCTTCAGGCCTGTTCCTGTGCCAGTACCAAGCTGTTTTGAGAATTATAGCTCTGTAATAGAGTCTAAAGTCTGGAACTGAAATTCCTCCAGCACTGTTCTTTCTGCTAAGAAGTGTTTTTCTTATACGGGGTCTTTTATTATTCCATATGAAATTTTGGATTGCCTCTTCTATTTCTTTAAAGAATGACATTGGGATGTTGATGGGTATTGCATTGAATTTGTAGATAGCTCTTGGCAAGATTGTCATTTTCACAATGTTGATTCTTCCAATCCAGGAGCATGGGAGGTTTTTCCATTTCCTTAGTTCTGCTTTAATTTCCTTTTTTAGGGTTTTAAAGTTTTCATCAAAAAGGTCCTTTACATTCTTAGTTAAGCTAATTCCTTGGTACTTTATTTTCTTTGAGGCTATTGTGAAAGGAGTTTCTTTCCTGATTATTGCCTCGTTCCTCTCACTGTTGGCATAAAGGACGGCAGTAGATTTTTGAGGGTTGATTTTATAGCCTGCTACTCTTCCAAAGGTTTGAATCAGTTCAAGGAGCTTGGGAGTAGAGTTCATAGGATTCTTTAAATACAGAATCATGTCATCTGCAAAGAGGGATAGTTTTACTTCCTCTTTCCCTACTTCGATCCCCTTTATGCTTGCTTCTTGCCTTATTGCACTGGCTAGAAATTCTACTACTATGTTAAAGAGTAGTGGAGAGAGTGGGCATCCTTGTCTCGTTCCTGATTTTAGAGGGAATGGCTTTAGATTTTCACCATTAAGTGTAATACTAGCAGTAGGTTTCTCATACACAGCCTTTATTACATTGAGGAATGTTCCATGGATTCCTAGTTTCTCCAGAGCTTTTAACATAAAGGGGTGTTGGTTCTTGTCAAATGCCTTTTCCGCGTCTATTGAGACAATCATGTGATTTTTGTCCTTGCTCCTTTTGATGTGTTGAATTTTATTAATTGATTTGCGTATGTTGAACCAGCTTTGCCTCCCTGTGATGAATCCAGTTTGATCATAGTGTATAATTTTTTTGATGAGTTGTTGTAGACGGTTGGCCAGTATTTTGTTGAGAAGTTTGGCATCGATGTTCATCAAAGATATAGCTCTATAGTTCTCTTTCTTTGATGAATCTCTGTCTGGTTTGGGTATGAGGGTTATACTGGCTTCATAGAATGAGTTTGGTAAGGAACCTTCATTTTCAATTTCGTTCAAGAGCTTGAGGTGTATTGGTGTGAGCTCTGCTTTGAAGACCTTATAGAATTCAGCTGTGAATCCATCTGGCCCTGGGCTTTTCTTAGGTGGAATTTCTCTAATTGCCATTTCTATTTCAGAGCTTGAAATAGGCCTGTTGAGTTGGCTTAGTTTTTCTTGGTTCAGTGTGGGTATGTTAATATTGGCTAAGAATTCATCCATTTCATCTAGTTTCTCAAATTTGTTGGCATAAAGTTTTGAGAAGTATTCCCTCATGATATTCTGGATCTTGGTAATTTCTGTTGTGTTATTACCATTTTCATCTGTGATTTTGTTTATTTCGATATGCTCTCTTCTTTTTTTGGTAAGATTTGCTAAGGGCTTGTCAATTTTGTTAATTCTTTCAAATAACCAATTTCTTGTTTTGTTGATTTTTTCTATAGTTTTTTTGCATTCCAAATCATTTAATTCTGCTTTGATTTTAATTATTTGCCTTCTTCTACTGGGATTAGGATTGGTTTGTTGCTCTTTTTCCAGGAGCTTAAGGTGAGACATTAACTTGTTGGTTTGCAATTTTTCCAACTTGTTGTTGTAGGCACTCAGCGCTATAAATTTTCCTCTGAGTACTGCCTTTGCTGTGTCCCAAAGGAGTTGATAGTTTGTGTGCTCCTTACTGTTAAATTTCATAAACTGTTGGATTTCTGTTCTGATCTCTTCGGTGACCCATTGGTGATTCAACAATGTGTTGTTCAGTCTCCATGAGTTACAGGGTTTTCGTTGGTGGAGATGTGTGTTCAGTTCCAGTTTGATGCCTTTGTGGTCTGAGAGTGTTCATGGAATAATTTCTGTGTTTCTGAATCTGTCCAGGTTTGTTTTATGGCCTAAGATGTGATCTATTTTGGAAAATGTTCCATGTGGTGCTGAGAAAAACGTATATTGTGTAGTTGCTGGGTGGAATATTCTGCACATGTCTGTTAGATCTAGTTGGTCTATATAGTTGTTCAGTTCTAAGGTTTCTCTGTTGAGTTTTTGTCTTGTTGATCTGTCCAGAGGTGAAAGTGGTGTGTTAAAGTCACCGACAGTCACTGTATTTCGATCTATGTATGGTTTCAGTGTAAGTAATGTTTGCTTGATGAAGTTTGGAGCTCTGGGATTGGGTGTGTAAATATTTAGGATCGTTATGTCTTCCTGGAGGAAAGATCCCTTTAGTAGTATGTAGTAACCTTCTTTGTCTTTTCTTACTAATTTTGGTTTGAAGTCTATTTTATCTGATATGAGGATGGCAACTCCAGCCTGTTTATGGGGACCGTTAGCTTGATAGAGTTTATTCCAACCTCTCACTTTCAAAAGATGCTTGTCTTTTTGGGTAAGATGTGTCTCTTGAAGACAGCAGAACAATGGCTCTTGCTTTTTGATCCAACTAGACAGCCTATGCCGTTTAATTGGAGAGTTGAGTCCATTGATATTGAGAGTTAGGATTAAGAGATATTTATTAGGTCCTACCATTTTTAAAAGCTTTTATTTGGGCCTGTGTCTTGACAGTTCTTGTGGTCCTTAGATGGTATGCTGTTTAGGTGCCATTTGTTTCCCTATATTGCATTTATTTTGGTTTTCTATGTATAGAACATCTTTCAGAATTCTCTGTAGTGTTGGTTTTGTGGCGACATATTGTTGCAGCTTTTCCCTGGAATGGAATGTTTTTATTGTTCCCTCATTTATGAATGAGAGCTTAGCTGGGTACAGGATTCTTGGTTGGTAGTTATTTGACTTAAGGGCATGACATATATGCTTCCAGTCACTTCTTGCTTGCATGGTCTCTGCTGAGTTATCTGGGGTTATTCTGACTGGTTTTCCTTTATAGGTTACTGATCCCTTTTCCCTGGCTGCCTTTAGGATCCTTTGTTTGGTTTCTACTGATCCAGTTCGGATTACAATGTGGCGGTGAGATGTTCTTTTCTGGTCAGGTCTGTTTGGGGTTCTAAAAGCTTCTTGTATCTGGATGGGTCTGCCCTTCTGGATATTTGGGAAATTCTCTGAGATGATTCCTTGAAGTATATTTCCAATACCATTGACCTCTTTCTCCACACCCTCCTCAATACCAATTAGCCTTAAATTAGGCTTCCTAATTGTATCTTGGACCTCCTGAAGCGCTCTCTCATTTTTCCTAGATTTGGATTGACTCATATTCTGTTCTTTCTCTATAATAACTAAATTATCTTCAGCCCCGGAATTTCTCTCCTCTGCATTGTCTAACCTGCTATCAAAGCTATCTACTTTATTTTTCATCTCCCTTGCTACTAATTGCTCATTTTTGATGCCTTGCATCTCTTCTTTTAGATCATGTATGGATTTCTTTAGCTCCTTTATTTCCATTTGAGTGGTTAGCTCAGTACCTTTATTTTCTTTGAACATTTGCTGGAGTTCGGTCACCTTTTTATTTGTGGATTCTAAGAATTCATCCATCTTTCTTTGAACAACCTTTATTATGGCCTCCTTTATGGCTTCTTCTTTTTTAGTTATCACCTTGTTTATGGTTCACTCTTGTTCAGCTATGGCTTCCTCCCTTATCTCTTTCTTTATATTTTCACATTTTTCATTAATGATGTTTATCAATTGCATTTGTACAGCACTTGGAAGACTCTCCCCTAGGTTTTTCAGTGACTGTTCCATTGGCTGTTTACATTGGGTGGGGGAGGTGGGAGATGTTGTTTCTTGATTTGACATTTTTCTTGAGTTTCTTGTTCTGCCCATTTGAAAATGGGAGCAAGATTAATGCTAAACACGATTATAGTTATTCAGATATGTCCAACCTAGACCTCTGTAGCTGGCAGACTCTAGACCTTCACAAGTTTTGATTGGTGTTATCACTCTTTCTTTTTGTGCAGTTACGGACTAGTCTAATTATTCACTGTTAAGCGATTTATATCCAAAACAATAAGTCTCTCAATCCAATCTCTATTGTCTTTAAGTCCCTCTGAGCCTAGAGAATGATTAAACACCTAGATATACAAGGTTGCTCTATAGCCATCAAGTGTAGTTCCATGCAGTATAAGGGTTGAAAGAGGAGCAGAGGTCCAGAGATAGAGAAATAGAATGAGAGAGGTCAGGGGTAAGTAGGTAGTGTATTTGAGTACAATGTTTGGAAAGTATTAGAATAAAACTTATGTGTTGCTGCACGACTAGCTCTTAGCCCAACCAGTGGCCTCACAGTGGACCATGGGATGGATCTGCGAGCTTCCGTCTGAGCGTGGTTGGCGGATGTTTTCCTGTGCTGCTTCCAGGGGCGGCCCCAAGTCAAGGGTGCTGGGATTGAGAGTTTTGGGAGCTCTCAGTAGGACCAGCAGGAGGCCCCTCTGTTCCCAGGGGCGGGGCTCAGCTGGGGCATGGGCTCCAAGGGTGGAGCTATGGCTTTTTGGTTCTCAGAAGGGGAGCTTGGCTGCTGGTTGGCCCTTCAGATCCCTGCTGTGTTTCCACTGCTTTGTAGGAGTCTGTGACTGTGGGGGGGCCCTCGGTGGTGTCTTGCTCAGGATTCCCAGCTGGAGGATGCCCCGCTCGAGAATTGAGGTGGGGCAGATGCTGGCTCGTATTTACCCGCACCCCCTACCCACTGTTGTAAGGCAGGGTCCCAAAGCGCTCCACTCTCCAGATCCAGTGGCCTGGGTGAGGAGCCTGGTGGGCTGGTGGGAGCTGTGACAGCTCCGCCTCCCCTGGTGGGGTGCTGAGTCTTAGGGTCCGCCCGCTCGTCAGTCTCCAGTCAGAGGGCTGGGGGTTGAGCCCGTTGGGCGGGTGGGAGTTGGGGCAGCCCCGCCTCCCTTGGTGGGGTGCTGGGACTTATGAGTAGCCTGCCTGTCAATCTCCAGTCAATGGCCTGAGGGAGGGGGCTGTTGAGGGGAGGGACAGGATTCTAAATTCCTTGCCCCCCTGCTCCCGCCAGTCTTTCTCGGGCGGGGTGTTGGGTTCTGAGTTAAGTTCTATTGCTTGGCACCTGCTCCACTTTCCCGATGTGTTTGGGGATGCGCTGTATTACTCACGCCTCTGCGTCCCTCTGCGGAAGCTCCTCGGTGGTGGGGATTCTTTCACTCCCCTCGGGTCTCCTCCGCCGCCTGTGTTCTGCGTCTGGGTTCCGCCGCTTGCTGTTCTGGTTCCGCATCTGGGTTCCGCTGCTTCCGCCGTTCACTGGCCCGGTTCTGTGCTGGTTTCTGTAGCCGTTGGGCTACCAGACTGGTGTCCTCCACTGCCACCGCTTTTCGTGGGTTAGAGCCGGTGCCCGCCCCCGCTTTCCCCGCTTGGAGCCCGTGCCCGCTCAAGCCGCTTTGCGCAGCTTGGTCTGGCTCGGCTTTCTGCGCCTTTGGGCGAGAGTTGGGGGAGGGGTCCTCACGTTCCGAATTCTTTGAGAAAGTTGGATGTGAGCTTTCTCTGGATTTCTTTTCCGGTTTGAGTCCTTCTCCATTGCTTTTTGAGTTTGTTGTTGTGGATTTCTTTAGATAGTTGGCTCGTGGGACTCCCTGGTTCTCTCTTTTTGTCAGAGAAAGCTAGGTAGTGTCCCTATTGTCTCGGCGCCATCTTCCTTCCCTCTTGTGTTGGTTTTCTATGTGCAGAGTGATAACACCTATCAAAACTTGTGAACATCTAGTGTCTGCCAGCTACCACGGTCTAGGTTGGTTATATCTAAAAAACTATAATCGTGTTTAGTATTAATCTTGCTCCCATTTTCAAATGGGCATTGCAAGAAACTCGAGAAAAATGTCAAATCAAGAAACAACATCCCCCACCCAACATGAAGAGACAATGGAACAGTCACTGTCAAAAATTATTGAAAAATGTGAAAATATAAAGAAAGAGATAAGGGAGGAAGCCAAAGCTAAACAAGAGGAAACCATAAACAAGGTGATAAGTGAAAAAAGAAGAAGCCATAAAGGAGGACATAATAAAGGTTTTTCAAAGAAAGATGGATGAATTCATAGAATCCAAAAATAAAAAAGTGACCGAACTCCAGCAAATGTCCAAAGAAAATAAAGCTACTGTGCTAACCACTCAAATGGAAATCAAGAAGCTAAAGAAATCCATACATGATCTAAAAGAAGAGATGCAAGGCATCAAAAATAAGCAGTTAGAAGCAAGGGAGATGAAAAATAAAGTAGATAGCTTTGATAGCATGTTAGACAATGCAGAGGAAAGAATTTCAGGGCTGAATATAATTTAGTTATTTTAGAGAAAGAACAGAAAACGAGTCAATCCAAATCTAGGAAATATGAGAGAGCGCTTCAGGAGGGCCAAGATACAGTTAGGAAGCCTAATTTAAGGCTAATTGGTATTGAGGAGGGTCTGGAGAAAGAGGTCAGTGGTATTGGAAATATACTCCAGGGAATCATGTCAGAGAATTTCCCAAATATCCAGAAGGCAAGCCCATCCAGATACAAGAAGCTTTTAGAACCCCCAAACAGACCTCACCAGAGAAGAACATCCCACCACCACATTGTGATCTGAACTGGATCAACAGACACCAAAGTAAGGATCCTAAATGCAGCGAGGGAAAAGGGTTCAGTAACTTATAAAGGCAAACCAATAAAAATAACCCCAGATTTCTCAGCAGAGACCATGCAAGCAAGAAGTGACTGGAAGCAAATATGTCATGCCCTGAAGTCAAATAACTACCCACAAAGAATACTGTACCCAGCTAAGCTCTCATTCATAACTGAGGGAAAAATACAAACATTCCATTCCAGGGAAAAGCTGCAGCAATATGTCGCAACAAAACCAAAACTACAGAGAATTCTGAAAGATGTTCTATACATAGAAAACCAAAATAAATGCAATATAGGGAAAGAAATGGCACCTAAACAGCATACCATCTAAGGACCACAAGAACTGTCAAGACACAGGCCCTAATAAACGCTTTTGAAATGGTAGGAACTAATAAATATCTCTCAATCCTAACTCTCATTATCAATGGACTTAACTTTCCAATTACCTGGCATAGACGGTCTAGTTGGATCAAAAAGCAAGAGCCATCGTTCTGCTGTCTTCACGAGACACATCTTACTCAAAAAAACAATAATCTTTTGAAAGTGAGAGGTTGGAATAAACTCTATCAAGATAATGGCCCCCATAAACAGGCTGGAGTTGCCAACCTCATATCACATAAAACAGACTTTAAACTAAAATTAATAAGAAAAGACAAAGAATGTTACTATATACTACTAAAGGGATCTTTCCTCCAGGAAGACATGATAATCTTAAATATTTACATACCCAATCTCGGAACGCCAAACTTCATCAAGCAAACTTTACTTACACTGAAACCATACATAGATCGAAACACAGTGATTGTCGGTGACTTTAACACACCACTTTCACCTATGGGCAGATCAACAAGGCAAAAACTCAACAGAGAAACCTTAGAGCTGAATAAATATACAGACCAACTAGATCTAACAGACATCTGCAGAATATTCCACCCAGCAACAACACAATATACGTTTTTTCTCAGCAGTACATGGAACATTTTCCAAAATAGATCACATCTTAGGACATAAAACAAACCTGGACAGATTCAGAAACACTGAAAATATTCCCTGCACGCTCTCAGATCACAAAGGCATCAAATTGGAACTGAACATACATCTCCACCAATGAAAACCCTGAAACTCATGGAGATTAACAACACATTGTTGAATCACCAATGGGTCATCGAAGAGATCAGAACAGAAATCCAACAGTTTATGAAATTTAACAGTAAGGAGCACACAAAATACCAACTCCTTTGTGACACGGCAAAGGCAGTACTCAGAGGAAAGTTTATAGCAATGAGTGCCTACAACAAGTAGGAAATATCGCAAACCAAGAAGTTAATGTCTCACCTTAAGCTCCTGGAAAAAGAGCAACAAACCAACCCTAATCCCAGTAGAAGAAAGCAAATTATTAAAATCAAAGCAGAATTAAATGATTTGGAATCCAAAAAACCAAAGAAAGAATCAATAAAAGAAGGAGTTGGTTCTTTGAAAGAATTAAGAAAATTGACAAACCCTTAGCAAACCTTACCAAAAAAAGAAGAGAGCATATCAAAATAAACAGAATCGCAGAGGAAAATGGTAAAATTATGACAGAAATGACCAAGATCGAGAATATCATGAGGGAATACTTCTCAAACCTTTATGCCAACAAATTTGACAATCTAGAAGAAATTGATGAATTCCTAGCCAATATTAACATACCCACACTGAACCAAGAAAAACTAACCCAACTCAACCGGCCTATTTCAAGCTCTGAAATAGAAATGGCCATTAGAGAACTACCACCTAAGAAAAGCCCAGGGCCAGAGGGATTCACAGCTGAATTTTATAAGGTCTTCAAAGCAGAGCTCACACCAATACTCCTCAAGCTCTTCAATGAAATTGAAAATGAAAATGAAAATGAAGTTTATATCAGGCCATAAAATCAACCCTCAAAAATCAACTGCCTTCCTTTATGCCAACAGTGAGAGAAACAAGGCAATAATCAGGAAAGAAACTCCTTTCACAATAGCCTCAAAGAAAATAAAGTACCTAGGAATTAGATTAACTAAGAATGTAAAGGACCTTTTTGTTGAAAACTTTAAAACCTTAAAAAAGGAAATTAAAGCAGAACTAAGGAAATGGAAAAACCTTCCATGCTCCTGGATTGGAAGAGTGAACATTGTGAAAATGACAGTCTTGCCAAGGGCTATCTACAAATTAAATGCAATACACATCAATATTCCAATGGCATTCTTTAAAGAAATAGAAGAGGCAATTCAAAATTTCATATGGAATAATAAAAGACCCCGTATAGCAAAAACACTTCTTAGCAGAAAGAACAGCTCTGGAGGAACTTCTATTCCAAACTTTAGACTCTATTACAGGGCTATAATTCTCAAAACAGCTTGGTACTGGCACAAGGACAGGCCTGAAGACCAGTGGAATAGAACTGAGGACCAAGATATTAAACCACAGACCTATGGCCACCTAATCTTTGACAAGGGAGCCAAAAAAATAGAATGGAAGAAAGAGCCTCTTCAACAAGTTGTGCTGGCAGAACTGGTTAAGCACCTGCAGAAACCTAAAGTTGGATCCTTCTTTGTCACCCTGCACTAGAATTACCTCCAAATGGATCAAAGACCTCGAGGTCAAAGCTGACAGACTGAAAACTTTACAAGAAGGAATAGGAGATACACTTGGCCTTCTTGGCACAGGTAGAAACTTTCTTAATAAGGACCAAGAATCAAAACAAATCAGAGAAAGTCTGGATGAGTGGGACCGCATTAAACTGCGAAGCTTTTGTATGGCAAAGGACATAGCTAGTAAATTAATTAGGAAGCGTACAGAGTGGGAGAAGATCTTCACCAACCTAACAACGGACAGAGGCCTTATATCTAAAATATATCAACAACTCAAAAAATTGAATCACTCCAAAACTAATCACCAAAGTAACAACCATCCCATTAAAAGATGGGCCAAAGACTTAAAGAAAGTCTTCTCTGAAGAAGAAATAAAAATGGCCTATAGGCACATGAAACAATGCTAAACAACTCTGGTAAGAAAAGAAATGCAAATCAAAATTTTAAGATTCCACCTCACTCCAGTTAGTATGGCCAGGATCAGGAAAATGAACAATAACAGATGCTGGAGGGGATGTGGCCTGGAGGGATCACTACTACACTGTTCGTGTGAGTGCAAACTTATTCAACCACTATGGAAAGCAGTATTGTAGTGCCTCAAAAGGCTAAATATTGAACTCCGCTATGACCCAGCAATCCCACTACTTAGTGTTTACCCAACCATCCAGAATCTAGGGCATACTAAATCCACTCGCACAACAATGTTCATTGCAGCATTATTCACCATAGCAAAAATATGGAACCAACCTAGATGTCCCTCAGTTGATGAGTGGATCAACAAGTTGTGGTATTTGTACACAATGGAATTCTATGCTGCTGTCAGAAAAAAACGACATTGCCCCATTTGTTAGGAAATGGAAAGACTTAGAAAAAAATCCTCTTAAGTGAAGTAAGCCAGACTCAAAGGAACTTAAGCTCAATGGTTTCCCTCATTTATTATAATCAGTAGAAACCTTGGGCTCTACTAGCAGAGTTCTGCAATACAGCAAAATCTTGATACATAAGTCAATATAGTATGAAGCTAATTGAAAGGACCTCCAGGATATTGAAACAAAATCCATATAATGAATGATTGTTGTCCTTAATGTACTATGTTATCTCTCATCTCCTTTGCTGTCCCTTGGGTATCACATATTGTTACAGTATCTCACTTTGTTATCTGATACATTGAATTTATTTGTATTTGGTTATTTGAAATTTGATGGGGAAGGAGGGAAAACCAAGATGGGGGTGGGTGAGGATGGGGGCGGGGGGGGAGGGTAATGGGTACCAAGACATGTGAAAGAGTATCAATGTATGTAAATTAATGCACCTTCTATCTGGCAAATATCATGTAACCCTTTTATTAATTACAATAAAAATATTTTTAAAAAATCACTGTGTTTCGATCTATGTATGGTTTCAGTGAAAGTAACGTTTGCTTGAAGTTTAGAGCTCCGGTGTTAGGTGTGTAGATATTTAGGATGGTTATGTCCTCCTGGAGGAAAGATCCCTTAATTGTATGTAGTATCCTTTTTGGTCTTTTCTCAGAAAATTAGTTTGAAGTCTATTTTATGTGATATGAGGATGGCTACTCCAGCCTGTTTATGGGAACCGTTAGCGTGATAAAGTTTCTTCCAACCTCCCACTTTTAAAAAATATTTGTTTTTTGGGGTAAGATTTGTTTCTTGAAGATAGCAGAATGATCGATCTTGCTTTTTGATCCAACTAGATAATCTCTGTCTTTTAATTGGAGGGTTAAGTCCTTATATTGAGAGTCAGGATTGAGAATTTTTTTATTAGTTTCTCCCATTTTTAACAGCTCTCATTAGTGCCTGTTTCTTGCCAGTTCTTGTGGTACTTAGCTGTTATGAGATTTAGATGCCATTTCTTTCTCTGTATTACATTTGTGTTGGTTTTCTATGTGTAGAACATTTTGAGAATTTTCTGTAATGTTGGTTTGTTTGCTACATAATGTTGCAGCTTTTCCCTGAAATGGATTGTTTTTATTGTTCCCTCAGTTATGAATGAGAGCTTAGCTGGGTACAGTATTCTTGGTTGGTACTTATTTGACTTCAGGGCATGCCATATATCCTTCCAATTTCATATTGCTTGCATGGTCTCTGCTGAGAAACCTGGGGTTATTCTGAATCTGCCTTTAAAGGTGATTGTTCTCTTCCCCTGGCTGCTTTTAGGATCCTTTATTTGGTCTCTATTAATTCAGTTTGGATTATCATGTAACGGTAGAATGCCCTTCTGGTCAGGTCTGTTTGAAATTCTATATGCTGCTTGTATCGGGATGGGTCTGCCCTTCTGGATATTTGGGAAGGTCTCTGAGATGATACCCTGAATTTTATTGCCAATGCCATTGACTTTCTCCAGACCCTCCTCAATGCCAATTAGAGTTAAATTAGGTTTCCTAATTGTATCTTGGACCTCCTGAAGAGTTTTTTCATATTTCCTAGATTTGAATTGGCTCATTTTCTGTTCTTTCTGTTGTTTCTCTATAACAACTAAATTATCTTCAACCCCTGAAATTCTGTCTTCTGCATTGTCTAACTGGCTATCAAAGCTTTCTACTTTATTCTTCAACCCATTTGCTTCTAATTCCTCATTTTTGATGCCTTGTATTTTTTGTTTTAGATCATGTATGGATTTCTTTAACTCCTTGATTTCCATTTCAGTGGTTAGCTCAGCAGCTTATTCTCTTCGGACCTTTGTTGCAATTTGGTGAACTTTTTGTTTGTGGATTCTATGAATTCATCCATTTATCTTTGAAAAACCTTCATTATGGCCTCCTTTATGGCTTCCCTTTTTCACGTATCACCTTGTGTATGGTTTCCTGTTGTTTAGCTATGGTTTCTTCCCTTATATCTTTCTTTATGTTTTCATACTTTTCATTATTGAAGTTATCAATTGTATTTGTATAGTATTTGGAATGATCTCCTATACATTTGCCACTGACTGCTTCATTGCCTGTTTATGTTGGGTGGGAGATGCTATTCCTTGATTTGACATTTTTCTAGAGTTTTCCGTTCTGCCTATTTCAAAATGAGAGTAAGATTAACACTAAACAAGATCATAATTTTACAGATATAACCAATACAGAACTTTTTAGTTGGCAGACAAGAGATGTTCGCATTTTCAGTTTGGTAATATCACTCTCTCTTTCTTTTTGTGCACTTACATACAAATCTAATACAATCACAGATTACTGATTTATGACCAAAACAATAAACTGCTCAATCCAATCTCTATTTTATTTAAGTCCCTCTGTACCTAGAGTATACTTGAAAACCTAGATACACAGCATTCCTCAACAAACATCATATGTAGATTCATGCATTTTAAGAGTTGAAGTTTGAACAGAGGACAAGAGATAGAAAAATATTATGAAAGACAACAAGGGAGGTAGGAAAAGAATAATGCAGGCGTGTAAGGTTATTATAGAATGAAGAAAAGTTATCATGTAAGGATATCTTACCTAAGGTGATTGACAGATAAAGTACTTGAGTAGAAAGATTAGATGAACTTAGATAAGTAAGAAGTGTAATAATGAGAATATATAGAGAAAAGAGGGAGGTAGATATAGGAGATTTCAATGATACAAATTTTAAAAAGAAAAAAGAAACAAAACAACAAAATAAGACAAAACATTTCCCTCTCCCCACCCCACCCCACCACCTCACTCCAGTTAGAATGGCCAGGATCAAGAAAACTAGTAACAACAGATGTTGGATGGTATGTGGTCAGGAGGGATCACTACTACACTGTTGGTGGGAGTGCAAACTTCTTCAACCACTATGGAAAGCAGTAGGGCAGATCCTCAAAAGATTAAACATAGAGCTCACCTATGACCCAGCAATTCCACTTCTAGGCATTTACCCAATTGTCCAGAAACAAGGTTAGACTAAATCCACTAGCACAACGATGTTCATTGCAGCACTATTTACCATAGGAAAGGTATGGAACCAACCCAGATGTCCCTCAGTTGATGAGTGGATCCGCAAGATGTGGTATTTGTACACAATGGAATTCTATGGTGCTGTCAGAAAGAATGACATTGCCCCATTCGTTAGGAAATGGAAAGACAGAAAAAATTATATTAATTGAAGTAAGCCAGACTCAAAGGAAGATAGGCTCAATGGTTTCCCTCATTTGCCATAATCAGTAGAAACCTTGGTCTCTCCTAGCAGAGATTTGCAATAGAGCAAAACCTAGATACATAAGGCCATATAGTATGATGCTAAATTAAAGGACCTCTAGAATATAGAAACAAAAGCCATGTAATGAGTGATTGTTGTCCTTAATCGACTATGATATCTCTCATCTCTTTTGCTATCCCTTGATTATCTCATATGGTTACATTATCTTACTTTGTTTTCTGATATATTGGATATATTTGTATTTGGTTATTTGAAAGTGGATAGGGAAGGGGGAAAACAAGATGAGGGGTAGAGTGGGGGGAGGGATATGGGGACCAAGACATGAGAAAGTCTATCAATGTACGTGAATTAATTTACCTTCTATCTGGGAAGTATAATGTAACCCTTCTATTAATTACAATAAAAATATATGAAAAAAGAAAACAAAAGCAAAATTCAAAGTAATACAGGTTACTGAGAGTTGGACAGGATCGTTACAGAAATAAAGCTCACAGTACACTTTTTATAAATGTCATTCTTAACTATTGCATCCCCTCACCATGGAAATTGTTGAAAGTGGTTAAATTCGACACAGTGAATTCTTTAAAACTGGATGGTTGGGCCAGGAATCTGGCCTAGTGGTAGAGTGCTTGCCTAGCATATACAAAGGCCTGAGTTCAATTCCTCCATACTACATACACAGAAAAAGCAAGAAGTGATGCTGTGACTCAAGTGGTGGAGCTCTATTCTTGAGAAAAGACATTCTTGCCCTGGCTGACTTTGATCCATAATCCTTAGAGCTCAGCCTCCTAAGTAGCTGAGATTATAGGCATGAACTACTGGCAAAAGGCTTAAGATAGAGACCTTTTGTGCAAAGTCTAGCTATCAGTGTGATTATACACTCCATCAAACTTTTACATTATTTTTGGAACACAGTTTATTTTCCATGAGACCTTTAATTCTAAAACAACAAGAGCTTCTACATAATAGAATCAGAGACAGTGTATGCCACGCATTTAATAGTGAAGAAGCCTACAGAAACCAATTTCTATTATGGAATGTTGAAATGGTTCATTTGACTATTTGCTTCTGATGGCCTAGGTGTATTCTGTTGTGTTATTTTCATAAAACTAGAAAATATTAGCATGCACCTGATATACTATGTATACAGGTAATTAAGCTGATGGCACCATGGCTGTTCAGGAAGAAATGGACCTAATATTCTGAATGAGGCTTGAGCTGACAGCCCTGGGATTCTCCAAACAGCCCACATGCCATGGGTCCCGTACACACATGTGGCACAATGAACCATGGGTCTCATCTGCGAGAAAAGCTGTGTGCTAGATACTCCCTCCTTTTAACTGACTGCGAGCCCTGTCATTGTGAGGGATGTTCTTGGTAAGGAGGGGCGATACAAGGAAGTCCAGGGCAATCAGTGCCAAGGCCAGAGCTGGACCAGTGACTTGTCCAAAGCTGGGCGAGGTGACCCAGGGCTGCACTTCACACACCGGGTGTCTGTAGGGGCAGCTTCTTGTGGACATATGAGCCAGCATCACAGCCAGGCCTAGGACCACCCCCTCTGAGCCCAAACATCCAGCTCCTCTTTCCAGTCAAGTTAAGCCTCCCCCAGTGCTGTTGGGAGCTCTCCTGGTCCTCTGCCACTAGGTGATCACAGCGTGGTAATGAGTGGATGAAGATGTTTCTGAGATCAGTGAGTGTCGCGGGACCTGGGCGGACCTGGCACTGGCTGTGACACCCCAATTCCAGGGTCATAACAACGAAGTGTGCTGCAGACCTGACAGGCGGAGCCTCAGTACGCCCAGGGGTCTGGAAAAGCAAGTCTGTAATCCTGAGGACTATCCCCTCCTTGCCTATGGAGCCTCTTTCTTTCTGCCCATTCTTGTTGGCATAAGATAATATCTTAGGTTTGTTTTTATTTGCATTTCCTTTATAACCATGGATGATGAGCATTTTCTCATATGCTTTTCTGCCATTTTAATCTCTTCATTTTATAAGTCTCTCTTTAGTTCCCTTGCTCATCTGATGATTGGTTTGTTGGGGTTGGGGCTATTAGTTTCTTGAGATTCGTGTAGATATTGGATATGAAGCATTTGTCAGATATATTATTGGTAAATATCTCTTACCAATGGGTTGGATGTCTCTCTACATTTGGGGCTATGTTTTATCTGTGCAGAAGCTTTTTACTTTTACATAGGCCCATTTATCTAGTCTCTCTCCAATCTGTTGTGACCCTGAGGTTCCCTTCAGGAATCTTTTACCTGTGCCTATGAGTTCCAATGTCTCTCCAACTCTATCGTGTACCAGTCTCAAGATTTCCAGTCTGACATTGACAACATTGATCCATATTGAGTGAATGCTTGTGCACGGAGAAAGGCTAGGGTCAAATTTTAATTTTCTGCATGTGGCTGCCAGTTTTGCCAGCACCAATAAATGAATAGGCTGTGTTTGTTCTACTGTATATCTTGGTCTCTTTTGTCAAGTACAAGTTGTCTATAGGTATGTGGTTTTATTTCTGGATCTTCTATTCTGTTCCATTGATCTTCTGGTCTATTTTTGTGCCAATATCATCCTGTTTTTGTCATTATGGCTGTAGAGTAGGGTTTGAAGTCTGGTATTATAATACACCTATATTCCTCTTTTCCTAGAATTGTTTTGACTCTTCTAGGACTTTTCTTGTTCTGTATTAACCTTTGGATTATATCTTCTATTTCAGTAAAGAAGGTCTTTGGGATTTTGATGGGCATTGCATTGAATTTGTATATCACTTTTTGTAGCATGGCCATTTTCACCAGATTATTTCACCCTACCCATGAGCATGAGATGTCTTTCCATTTCCTTGTGTCTTCTCTAATTTCTTTTGTTAGGTTTTGTAGTTTTCATTAAATAATTCCCTTGCATCTTTGGTTAAGTTAATTCCAAATATTGTATTCTTTTGGGGGCCATTGCAAATGGGATCATTTTCTTGATTTGACCTTCTGTTTGTGTATTGTTGGTGTGCAAGAAGGCTACCAACTTTTGCCAGTTAATTTTGTATCCTGCCACTTTGCTAAAGTGGTTTATTCATTCTAGGACTTTGGGAGTAGAGATTATTGGGTCACTCAGTTAGAGGATCCTATCATGTGGGAGTAGGTATGGTTTAATTTCTTCTTTGCATATTTGGATCCCTTTGATGTCCTTCTCTTCCCTTATTGCTCTGGCTAAGCATACCAGCACTATATTGAAGAGAAGTGGAGAGAGTGAGCATCCCAGTCTAGTTCCTGATTTCAAGGTAAATAGTTCCAGTTATTCTCTATTTAGTATAATACTGGTTGTAATCTCCCCCAAACAAAACAAACCAATCATCAAAGGGGCAAGGGAACTAAAGAAAGACTTATCAAAAGAGGAGGTGAAAATGCCAGAAAAGCATGTAAGAAAATTATCATCATCCACGGGAATAAGGGAAATGCAAATAAAAACAACACTAAGATACCACCTTACCCCAACAACAATCTCCAAAGTAACAACCATCCCATTAAAAATGGGCCAAAGACTTAAAGAGAGTCTTCTCTGAAGAAGAAACAAAAATGGCCTATAGACACGTGAAGAAATTTTGTACTTAGACACTGGCCAATGCTGGTCCGGTTGTGGTGAGGCGAACCATACTGTATTGCTGGTGTAATTGTAAGCTAGGTCAGCCACTTTGGAAAGCAGTGTGGAGGTTTCTTAAATATCTGAAAACTGACCTTGCCTCTGATCCCACCATACCACTCCTGGGCATCTATCCTGAACCTCATAACCCAGGATATGATAAAGACCCTTGATCAGATATATTCATCTCTGTACTATTCACAAATAGCAAGGAGATGGAATCAATCCAGATGTCCTACTGCAGATGAATGGATACAAAATATGTGGTATGTATATATACCATGGAACTCTACATAGCCAACAGACAAGAGAAAATAATGGCATTTGCAGAGAAGTAGATACATCTAGAGCAAAGCATGTCAAGTGAGACAATTCAATACTAAAGGAACAAAAGGGTTGTGCATTGACTGTGGTTTCTTCATCCTTACTCTACATGAGAGGCCTGGGCTCAGTTCAGAAGACGTTACGTGTTACCAGGATTCAAGCTTGGATTTTCCACCTTCATAGTCCAAGTTGCTGTCCTTAACACACAGTAGGGATCAGAACTTACTAGTCTTCCATGTGTTAGTATAAGGGTAATTACATTCCAGTGAGTGATGAAAGCCAGGGTTTTCTTTTTCCCTTACCATATTCAAGAATCATCTAAGTTGTCCAAATGAAAAGTTCTTTTTGGACAAATATTAAATGATTTTGCTACATCTTCCCTTCACAATGTTAGGCCAAATATACCATGCATCTCTGATCTTTGCTCACTGTTCTGATCAGCAATTGAAACCCTTACCTAGCCCTGGTGTTTAGAGTTAAAACTTCAGTAAAATTAGTTCAGTCCATATTCCCAAGGAGTAAAGAGAATTCTCAGGTTTCATAGAGTATCCTGAAGCACATAAGAATCCCTTAGTTTTTGCTAGCACCACTCACCGTAAAACATCATATTGGGTTCCTTAAAGGTTGTCATGGCTGCTTAAGAAGATCGTTATCTTATCCATGGTCTGTATTTGAATATGGAGAGAGGCCTAGATCCTTTACAAAGCAGAGAGCATGCAGAGATTGGCAGTGTGCCTTTGCTTCAATGGAGAGGGAGGCTAAGTATCTAAAAACTTTTTTCTTCTCCTGAGAAATGAAGGGGAGTGAGCTGATCCTAGATGGGCCTACCATGAAGAGATCTCACAAAATTTCTTAGTCTTAAGAGAATCCGAAGCCCTTCACAAGATTCAGATGTCTTCGAGAGAGGGATATTTAGAAGGTACAGGTGCTATATTAATTTCCAGCCTTTTAAGAGCCCAAAGGTCTGCTAAGCTTTGTATGTATTTACAAAATTTTTCCTATGGTTTAGGAATGCTTCTTAGGGGTTGAGTGCTTGCCTGGCATGCATAATGCCCTGTGCTGGATTCCTCAGTACCACAGAAAAAGTTGGAAGTGGCACTGTGACTCAAGTGGCAGATCACTAGACTTAATAACAGAGAGACTGAGAGATTTAGCCCAGGCCCAGAGTTCAAGCTCTAATACTGGCCCCCCAAAATTTTGTCTTTAGTCACAAATATCCCAAGTCAGACGCAAAGCCAATATAGCTGTCACAGTGACTACAGTTGGCCCAGTATAATCTTAGCTGATTGAACTAAAAGCATTCTCTTTACACAAGAGCATGATTCTCCATTCATGTTAAATTAACACCCTTTTTCCCTTTCTGGTTACTCTCATGTGGTTACTGTATCTGACTTTGTTAACTGGCATATCGTGTTTATGTATATTTGAATAGGGAAGGGAAAAAAACAAGATGATTGTGAGGGGCTGGATAAGGGAAAGGGGGACAAAATCATGAGATACCAAGGTTCGAGAAGTAGTGCCCCCATTACTTTACAGATAGAACTGTAATCCCTCTGTACAGTAGCCAGACAATAACATATAATAAAAATATCTTTGGAAGCTATTAAACACATGTTTTGAGAGCTTCAGTTCAAAAGATATTACCCTTCCCTGCCTTTTCTACTGTGTCACATTGAATACTTGAACTGTAGCCTAGAAAACACAAAACTGAGGAGCGCATTTCCCCCCTCACTAGCAGAACACTCTGGCTTGTGTATCCTTTCCCTTACACCAATCACAACTCCCAATATCTCAGCACCCTTAAAGAGGAAGAAGTTTTAAAATACTTAATCAACAGGTTGGTGACAGTAGCATTGCCACTCTTGGGGCATAAACCCTTAGGTACCCTCATATCATGGCACAATGAGATAGTTATATGGAAATTTGATCATGAGATTGAGAAGCCATGTCTAGAGATGTCTAATTGTGAGTCAATTAGAAAGCTAGCAACTGCAAACAAACATATGTCCCCAGAAATTGCAGGTTGAATTCTAATTTGTCTTGTTCTTTGTTCCTCAGTGCTGTCACAACAAAATATCATATTCTTAAGGTGCTACAAGCATCTGTTAAAATCAAGAAAGGTCATGTGCAACCTTCTCCCAACCTCAAAAAATGGGAAACTAGCGCGGTACGGTGGTTCACACCGGTAATCCTAGCTACTCAGGAGGCTGAGATCTGAGGATCAAGGGTCAAAGCCAGCCACAGAACAAAAGGACCTGCGACTCATCTCCAATTAACCTCTAGAAAACCAAAAATGGGGCTTGGTTCAAGGGTAGGATAGTTGCCTTGAACTAAAGAGCTCAGGGACAATTTCCAAGCAAAGTGGTAACTTGACCCACAAAAAAGTGGGAAATTTATGACTCAAGAGCTCAGCCATGTCAAAACTTTGATATATATGTGCTGACTATTGTGTGCCATGGTGGTGTCCTCAAATGTAGACATGGGCTCTTGGACATGAGGATAAATGGCCATAAAACCCTTGAGTTTACACTGAGGAAAGAGGGAGCTATCTTTAGAAATGGCTTTGCTTATTCTGTCTTCAAAAACTGACACACAATGGGATATATTCCACATAAGGTATTTCTTTCTCCACCTAAATGTAATCCCATATACTTATTGCTCAGATCACCACCTGCAAAGGGAAATGTTGCCTGATTAAGGAGGCAGCTCTGTACAGAGTGAGCTCAGTTTACAAGTCCCTGGTATGGCAAGAGATGCTTCTGAATTTCCAGGACCAAGTTGAATGGTGTTTTGGGAGCCTGTTTTTCTGTCTGTATCTCTTTGGCTCTTGTGACTGGTATTTTGAATTCTTTTTTACCTGTGCTTTTTTAGATTATGTTCTTAGAATTCTATGCAAATGTGAAATGCAAAATATTAATCAAATATGTCAAAATTTCTTGGACAGCCACTTTAGTTTTGTTCATAGCCTTAGCCCACATGGCTTTTGATAGGTATTTTTTGGATTAAAATACATGTGTTGCATATGCTCCATTCACAAGTAAGAACAATAGCTCAGTCAAAACGAACAGCTTGTGGATTCAGAATTTGAGCACCAGAAATGTTGTCTACCTGAACCAGTGTGCAGAAGTGGTATAAGTAAAGGCAACACTCAAATGCCTAGTACTCAGAGCAAGACATTTTTATTCTTGAGCCAAAATGCTTTGATCACTTCCTTGGAGTATGAGAAGGCATAGGTAGAATCTTTTATTAGGATATTAGCAGGGAACCAGAGCTATCAGTACACTTATTGAAAGGATGATCCTTAACATGATCGTGAAAGTAAAAGTTGACCTAGAAGCACATGATTAATTGCATTTATTTCTATAGAAAGTGTTTTTAATTGCCTGTTTTGTTTCAATATTAATCCATGCTGACTCACCCTTGAATGAGCTATTAATCTTGCAGCCTGTTATCAAACTATCTTCAAATGCTCAAACACAAGGCAAGAAGGCATGGCTTATCCTACAACAATATATTCTGTGACTTTGATTAGAGGTGGGCCTCAGGGGTTAAATTTTGACTTATACCCTTATTCCCAAGACAAGTAGATTCTATGTAGACACAGGTGACTCCAGATATTGTCTTCTTAAAAAACAGCAATTTTCTGTGCTTGCTGTCATGTGGTATTCACCTACATGGAAATGATGTGCAGCTTTATGTCAATCTTATGTTCTGATTAGGTAGAGTGGGTCAATGTGTACCATTACCGATAATAGAGGTCAAGCCTGGCTAGCTGTCTTAGTATCTACTTCATTTGACCGAAATATAATCTGGATGTTTTGTGTAACTGTTGACATTACTAGAGCATTATTACAACTAAAATGTTCAAAGCTGAAAGTCTATGTGAGTACCAAAGAAGTCTGTGAGCTTCCTTGTTGTTAAATAATCATATAGCTCTTTACTCATGAAGCAGTTTATCCTTGTGTGTAGGCTCTCAGAATGGTTCCTCATTGCCTTCCATGTGCTGGTTTCTATGCTTGCAGTCACAGGATGTCTCTAATCCTGGAGCTGGACTGCAGGAAGCATATGTCCATGATGTATTCTGGAGAAGCTTACAATGTGGCTGATTTGAAAGATAGATATGGTGATTACAATTTCTCTGTGTTGATGGGAGTTCGAGAAGTGGCTACTGGAACTACTTGACTCTGGTTTTGGTTTGAAAATCCTTGCTGTTATATGTCTAAAATATTGAATGACTGCTTTGGGAACATTCTTTTGTAGATGGTGCTTTGAAAAGGCCATGGTTCAGTTCAGGTACTTCAGTAAGGCTGGGCGTTTGGAGGCTGAACTCAGGCTGAATTATCTATGATGATTTCTATGGAAAGGTTGCATGTTCCCACTAGCAAAAGGGTCAGACTGGAATGCATGTGATGGACAAAATTAACCAGACATTTTCTATGCTGTTATTTATGTCTCTGGTGTTGAAAAATGAGGGTATTTTGTACAGCATTTGTTTCTTGGGCACGCACAGCATATCCTGTCAGTGGAACTGTGTCTCTTTAGCTGTGCTAAGAGGCCAGTGTCTTCCAGAGTTGTTCATGCCCTTAGAACGAGCAAATCATCATTAGACTGTTATACATTACAAATGATTTTACACTCTGGGGACCCCAGATGGATGCTGTCCTACCACTAGGCCAAACTCCCGGCCCCTTTCCTGAGTGTTTTAACTATGATTTAACTATGAATCTTATGACTGATTTAGCTCACCAGTAAAAAGTTCTTGAGCCAAGATGTTCTTCTCTTCTCTGAACAAAACTGTCAAGCATGCAGAGAAAAGGCAGTAGGTTGAGACAGTACTTTGCATTCCTGGGCTCTAAGTCTTGGCCTAAATCTAAAGTGCAATCCAGGTAAAAAGCTTGATGGTTAGGAAATGGACCCTTATGATAGCTTGCAAGACATCACTATTTGGTCACTGCATTGTACACTCCACAGAAGGATAGGAAACAGCACCACAGTGCCCATATGAGTGTAGTCTATGAATGAGTGTACTGTTTTATGGCATTTCAAGGAAGGGGATAAAAGTTGATTATTCTCTCAAGCACAATGGCACATGCCTCAGAATGGAGATGGGCTGTTTTCTAGTGAATTCCCTGGATACCTGCAATTGGTATAAAGTAGCTCAGCTTTAAGGAACTAAATGTCTGTAAATATCAATGGACTATGAACAGATTCAAGTTGAGAATTATGTAGTCTTCTTTGGCAGAGGCCACCTTTGCTTTTTCAGTCATGAAAAAAGAAAGGTGGCAACCCCAAAGGATTCTGATACTTGTCTTTACAAGACAAATATATAGGAGTTTCAGGTGTTGTCCTTACATAGTAAAGCAATCTTTTATCTAAGTTATAGATTGTTCTATGGGGTCATGGCTTTTACTTTTCAGAAAACTCTACTCACAATATCATCTCAAACCTGAAGTCCTTTCCTATGGCTCTTTTCAGCAAAGACTTGAGTGTTCATTCCTTCTGTGTAAACACTGACATCCATGTCAGAACACTTCTACTTACCCCACTAGTACTTATGTCTTCTATTGCACAATCCTCTATCACTTGGATATGTCCTGATTATTATGGAGTTTAATTAACATCTTTTGGATAGTGGAGTTATATTCCATTGTGACAAAAACTTGTCTTCATGCTTCTAACTAGTGGACGAGGGGTTGTTAGTGCTGAGTGAGCTGCTCCTGAGCACTTATGTCAACATGCCATACTCTGCTATGGTGTGACTGATGGGGTAATAGAATGTAAGCATTTCCTCCATCACTTTAGAAATTTTGGAGGGCAGAATATTCTAGAAAGGGTGTTTCAGTTTTTTCACAGAATATACTTGCTTAAACCCTCTTGGAAATACTTACTCTAGTTGGGCCTGGGACTCATGCCTGTTCTATTTTCCCCTTCATTGCTAATTCTTGCAGACCTTGTTACTCAATGTCATGGTGTCTATGGATTGAACATAGCCAAAAAGTTGTCTCAACTTTCATGACATGCCTAACATTGTGTGGGCCAATTTTGCTCAGAACTAGAATCTTGGAGCAGATAAAAGATATTGTGCCTCCTTTATCTTGTCTGAATCAGATTTACATGAGAATATTTTTTACATGAGAACTTAACTATCTTGCCCAAGCCAACTTTGAGTGTACCCCTTCTGGAATTGAGGCAGTAATTGTTCCTTTTTCCATAGGAGTAAGTATTTTTCCAAAGGAGCAAACATTAAACAACTTCAGGGTGATTCATCAGATGATGGTGCGTGCTTCTTCACCACGTAGCTCATGAGGAGATAAGGCTATATGGTTCTTTCCTCAGAATTGCTGAGGAAAGTACTGCCTGCTTCATATTTAATCCTGAGAAACTGACACTAGAGAACATACCTTACTGGAAAGTGCTTAATTTCTGAAGTAGCTGGTAAAGTTCTCCCCATCCCTGCCAGCAGTATAACATCTGGCCTGAATTACTCCATGGCAGCATTGATCTGGACTTTGGGGTGTAAGAGTGAGCCTTAAAGTTCAAATGTTTTTAAGGGTTCCCTTTGGGTATAGATAAATGTGTTTGGACCTGTGCCTCATTGTTAGAATGCTTGAGCACAATTCTTGGCTTGCAAGCCTATAAATTTTCTTAAACATTCTAGTTTGAAGAATTCCATCCTCTCTCTAACAAGAACAAGCTAACATGTCTAGTAATAAGAGAAATAGGTAAAAAAGCTGGTTATGTTTAAGGTGAGTTTGGGTGCATTTGTCACATTTGTAACAAAGTCCTGGACTAAACTGATAGGACACATCCTGTAATTTGTAGAATATGGCATAGGTGATAGCTGCCCCTTGAAAGTTTACATTCCATGCCCATTTCTTGCTGGTTTTTGGTTGATTGGCTCAATACCAATCAACTCTAATGACTACCCATTCTAAGCTTGCTATTATATGCTGTGATATTTCAAAGGAAAATGTCTTTTTAGGGTGCATGTGATTGTTTTATCATAATGCTGAAGTGTGCTCCTTGAGTTTCCTATCGCAGGATTAGGGCTTTGCGAGGGTATTGCATTGTGTTTCTTTGCGAAAATGTTTTCATGTACTCTGATGTCCCCAAACAAAAGATGATTCGTCATTCTTAGAAATCTGCGTTTCCAAAAAGCCATATAATGTGTGATTGTTGTCCTTAATGTACTGTTATCTCTCACAGCTTTTGCTGTCCCTTGGCTATCTCATATTGTTACCGTATTTCACCTTATCTGATACATTGTATATATGCATATTTGGTTATTTGAAATCAGATAAGGAATGGGGGAAAACAAGATGAGGGGTGGGGCGTTGGAGAAGGGAAATTGGGACCAAGACATGAGAAAAGGTATCAATGTATGTGAAGTAATGCACCTTCTAGCTGGTGAATATAATAGTCACATAATTTTGTGTGGGACCAGTGATGGAAACTTCACTGGCTAGCATTGGTTTCTCCTTGAGGAGACCATTTCATGTGCAGAATCCGGCATGTGTATAGGATTTGCAGGATGATGGCTATAGAGGCATAAAATTTATTTCCTTCCAGCAAGTTACCAAGAACCACTAGTGCATTTGATATGGCCAAACATGAAAAGATTTTTCCAATTACAATGGAGCATAGGGGAGACTGCAGAGGTACACTGTTCTACTGAAGCTTAGAATTTGAATTGCCCTTACAGAAGCTATATTTGAAAGTGGCACTTTTCCTCAAGTTTCCGGTGCTAGCTTTGAGGCCAAAGGGGATAGGAATAGTACCTAGGCCCTGACTGCAAGCCCTATGGTCAACAGCCTTGGCCAGTACTGATTTGTCAGCAGTTTCAGAAAGGGAGATGACAAACATCATTCTCCTAATGAAAAGGCATCTGATGGTGCTCAGTGCTTGAGTCTGGGTCCATCCTCTGGCAGATGAGTAATTGGTCCCCCGTTTGATTGTTACATGGCACAAAGGTCTCCATAGGTTGCAGATGGAATCTGGAAACTCAACTTTTATTACAAACTCTGTTGCCTTCAAGGATTTTCAAATATCAAATCAATGTACAGCACTGAAAGTTCTTCAATTAAACGGTATAGAGATAGGCAGAGTGATTTATCTTGCAGCTCTGACTATAAGGCTCTAGTATTTGGTTGTAGCATTCTATTATACTTTCCTAATTTTAATGTAATATTTCAAAATCCTATAATTTTCTTGATAAGTGTAAAGACTAAAAAAATGGAGAATGATCCAGATTTTCTGTTCTAAAAGAACCAGTTAGTCCATCCAAATTCTGAGATTTCTTGGCCTCCACATTCTTGATTTTGGGCGGTATGCTTTCTCTCAAGAGCTGTTAGAAAGGACAGGATTTGATAGGATGTCATTACGCAGATGCTGGGGTTGGGCAATGTGCATTTGGATCTCATGCCAGACTGTAGTAAGAGGCTAGTCACCTCAGAAGAAGAAAGAGGAAGTGATGTTTTTCTAGAAGTAAAGCAGTTGTTCCAAAGGCCAGATCATGAGCAAATGCTGAATGATAGAAACTTCCAATGATTTCAAGTAATGAAGATTTTTTTCAGATGCCATGACATCAGGCTTTTTCAGTTGGTGGGACAAACTTATTGCATATGAAGCTTTGGGTTGTATCTTCTATTTCAGTAAAGAAGGTTTTAGGAAATTTATGGGGGTTGCATTGAATTTGTATATCAATTTTGGCAGTCTGGCCATTTCACTATATTGGTTCTCTCTGCAAATGAGCATGGGATGTCTTTAAATCTCCTAGTGTCCTCTTTATTTTCTTTTGTTAGTCTTTTATAATTTTCATTAAATAATTCCTTTCCTTTCTTTGGATTGACTCATTTTCTTTTCTTTCTCTATAACAAATAAATTATCTCGCTTCTGTATTGTCTAACCTACTGTCAAAGCTATCTACTTTATTTTTCATCTCCCTTGCTTCTAATTGCTCATTTTTGATGCCTTCCATCTCTTCTTTTAGATCATGTATGGATTTCCTTAGCTCCTTGATTTCCATTTGAGTGGTTAGCTCAGTAGCTTTATTTTCTTTGGACATTTGCTGGAGTTAGGTCACCTTTTTATTTGTGGATTCTATGAATTCATCCATTTTTCTTTGAAAACCTTTTATTATGGCCTCCTTTATGGCTTCTTCTTTTTCACTTATCACCTTGTTTATGGTTTCCTCTTGTTTAGCTATGGCTTCCTCCTTTATCTCTTTCTTTATATTTTCACATTTTTCATTAATGATGTTTATCAATTGCATTTGTATAGCACTTGGAAGACTCTCCTCTATGTTTGCCAGTGACTTTTCCATTGTCTATTTATATTGGGTGGGGGATGTTGATTCTTGATTTCAAATTTTTCTTGAGTTTCTTGTTCTGCCCATTTGAAAATGAGAGCAAGATTAATACTAAACACGATTATAGTTTTTCAGATATAAGCAACCTAGACCTCTGTAGCTGGCAGACACTAGATGTTCACAAGTTTTGATTGGTGTTATCACTCTTTCTTTTTGTGCACTTACAGACTAGTCTAATACAACCACTGATAAGCAATTTATGACCAAAACACTAAGCCTCTCAATCCAAACTCTATTATATTTAAGTCCCTCTGAGCCTAGAGAATAATTGAACACCTAGATATACAGTATTGCTCAACAGCCATCAAGTGTCGATCCATGCATTATAAGGGTTGAAAGATGAACAGAGGACCAGAGATAGAAAAATAGAATGAGAGAGATCAGGGGAGGTACAAGAGGATTAACGTAGGAGTGTAAGATTATTGTAGTAATGAAGAAAAGGTATAGCGTAAGGAAAACTGACCTAAGTTGGTAAGTAGGTAGCCTATTTGAGTACAAAGTTTGGAAAGTATTAGATAAAACTTATGTGTTGCTGCATGACTAGCTCTCAGCCCAACCAGTGGCCTCACAGTGGGCCGTGGGATGGATCTGTGAGCTTTAGTCTGAGCCTGCTGGGCATACGTTTTCCTGTGCTGCTTCCAAGGGCAGACCCCGGCCAAGGGTCTGGTGTTTGAGAGTTTCCAGTGGCTCTCAGCAGGACCAGGAGGAGACCACTCTGTTCCCAGGGGCGGGGCCCAGTTCAGGACGTGGGCTCCAAGGGCAGAACCTTGCCTTTCTGATTCTCAGAAGTGGAGCTTGGCTGCTGGTTGGCCCTTCAGATCCCTGCTGTGTTTCCACTGCTTTGACAGAGAGTCTGTGACTGTGGGGGGCTCCTCAGTGCTGTCTTGCTCAGGATTCCCAGCTGGAGGATGCCCCGTTCAAGATTTAAGGGTGACAGATGCTGGCTGCTATTTTCCTGCACACCCCACTCGCTGCTGTAAGGCAGGGACTCAGCACCCTCCATTCTCCAGATCCAGTGGCCTGGGAAAGGAACCTGTTGGGTGGGTGGGAGCTGGGACAGCTCTGCCTCCCCTGGTGGGGTGCTGAGTCTTAGTGTAGCCTGCCTGTCAGTTTCCAGTCAGAGGGCTGGGAGTTGAGCCTGTTGGGTGGGTGGGAGTTGGGACACCTCTGCCTCCCTTGGTGGGATGCTGGGTCTTAGCACTGCTCACCTGTCAGTCTCCAGTCAATGGCCTGAGAGAGGGGGCTGTTGAGGGAAGGGACAGGATTCTAAATTCCTTGCCCCCCTGCTCCTGCCATTCTTTCTCGGGCAGGGTGGAGGGGTCGGAGTTAAGTTCTATTACTTGGCACCAGCTCTACTTTCCCAATGGTTTTGGGGACCTGCTGTGTTACTCATGCCTCTGCATTCCGTCTGTGGGTGGTCTACGACGGTGGGGAGTCTTTCACTCTCCTCGGGTCTCCTCCACTGCCTGTGTTCTGCTTCTAGTTTCCACTGCTTGCTGCTCTGATTCCGCGTCTGTGTTCCACTGCTTCTACGGCTTCCTGGCCAGGTCCTATGCTGGTTTCTGCAGCTGTCGGGCCTGGCTGGCCCAGCGCCCTCTGCCACCACTTTTCGCGGCTGAGAGCCAGCGGTGAGGGGTGGGGTAGGGGTCCTCGCATTCTGAATTCTTTGAGAAAGTTAGATGTAAGCATTATCTGGGTTTATTTTCTGGTTTGAGTCCTTCTCCATTGCTTTTTGAGTTTGTTGTTGTGGATTTCTTAAGGAAGTTGCTCGTGGAACTCCCTTATTCTCTCTCTTTGTGAGAGAGAACTAGGCAGCATCCCTATTGTCTTGGCGCCGTCTTCCAAACTCCAAATCTAGGATATATGAGAGAAAAATGAGAGAGCGCTTCAGGAGGTCCAAGATACACTTAGGAAGACTAATTTAAGGCTAATTCTTATTAGGAGGGCCTGGAGAAAGAGGTCAATGGTACTGGAAATATACTTCAGGGAATCATCTCAGATAATTTCCCAAAAATCAAGAAGGGCAGGCCCATCCAGATACAAGAAGCTTTTAGAAGCCCAAACAGACCTGACCAGAAAAGAACATCCCACCGCCAAAATGTAATCTGAACTGGATCAACAGAGACCAAAGAAAGGAGCCTACAGTCAGCCAGGGAAAAGGGATCAATAACCCATAAAGGCAAACTAATAAGAATAACACCAGCTTTCTCAGCAGAGACCATACAAGCAAGAAGTGAATGAAAACATATATGACCTGGCCTTCAGTCAAATAACTACCAACCAAGAATACTGTACCCAGCTAAGCTCTCATTCATAACTGAGGGAACAATAAAAACATTCCATTCCAGGGAAAAGCTGCAACAATATGTAGCAACAAAACCAACACTAAAGAAAATTCTCAGAGATGTTCTACACATAGAAAACCAAAATAAATGCAATATATGGAAAGAAATGGCACCTAAACATCATACCATCTAAGGACCGCAAGAACTGTCAAGACACAGGCCCTAATAAAAGCTTTTAAAAATGGTAGGAACAAATAAATATCTCTCAATCCTAACTCTCAATATCAATGGACTTAACTCTCCAATTAAACGGCATAGACGGTCTAGTTGGATCAAAAAGCAAGATCCATCATTCTGCTATCCTCAAGACACACAACTTACCCCCAAAACAAACATCTTTTGAAAGTGAGAGGTTGGAATAAACTCTATCAAGCTAATGGTCCCCATAAACAGGCTGGAGTTGCCATCCTCATATCAGATAAAATAGACTTCAAACTAAAATTAGTAAGAAAAGACAAAGAAAGTTACTACATACTACTAAAGGGATCTTTCCTCCAGGAAGACATATCAATCCTAAATATCTACACACAATATCCCGGAGCTCCAAACTTCATCAGGCAAACTTTACTTTCACTTAAACCATATATAGATCGAAACACAGTGATTGTCGGTGACTTTAACACACCACTCTCACCTATGGACAGATCAACAAGGCAAAAACTCAACAGAGAAAACATAGAACTGAACAACTATATAGACCAACTATATCTAACAGACATCTGCAGAATATTCCACCCAGCAACAACACAATATACGTTTTCTACAGCAGCACGTGGAACATTTTCCAAAATAGACCACATTTTAGGACATAAAACAAACCTGGACAGATTCAGAAACACTGAAATTACTCCCTGCATGCTCTCAAAGGCATCAAACTGGAAATGAACACACATCTCCACCAACAAAAACCCTGTAACTCATGGAGACTGAACAACACATTGTTGAATCACCAATGGGTCATCGAAGAGATCAGAACAGAAATCCAACAGTTTATGAAATTTAACAATAAGGAGCACACAAAATACCAACTCCTTTGTGACACGGCAAAGGCAGCACTCAGAGAAAAATTTATAGCAATGAGTGCCTACAACAACAAGTTGGAAATATAGCAAACCAACAAGGTAATGTCTCACTTTAAGCTCCTGGAAAAAGAGCAACAAACCAACCCTAATCCAAGTAGAAGGAAGCAAATTATTAAAATTAAAGCAGAATTAAATGATTTGGAATCCAAAAAAACTATAGAAAGAATCGACAAAGCAAGGAGTTGGTTCTTTGAAAGAATTAACCAAATTGACAAACCCTTAGCAAATCTTACCAAAAAAAGAAGAGAGCATACCAAAATAAACAAAATTGTAGACAAAAATAGTAAAATCACGACAGTAATTACCAAGATCCAGAATAACATGGGGGAATATTTCTTAAATCTTATGACAACAAATTTGAGAATCTAGAAGAAATGGATGAATTCCTAGCCAATATTAACATACCCACACTGAACCAAGAATAACTAACCCAACTAAACATGCATATTTCAAGCATTGAAATAGAAGTGGCAATAAGAGAACTTCCACCTAAGAAAAGCCCAGGGCCAGATGGATTCACAGCTGAATTCTATAAAGTCTTCAAAGCAGAGCTCACACCAATACTCCTCAAGTTCTTCAATGAAATTGAAAATGAAGGTTCTTTACCAAATTCATTCTATGAAGCCAGTATAACCCTCATCCCCAAACCAGACAGAGATTCATCAAAGAAAGAGAAATATAGACCTATATGTTTGATGAACATCGATGCAAAACTTCTCAACAAAATACTGGCCAAGCGTCTACAACTACTTATCAAAAAAAATTATACACTATGATCAAATACGATTCATCACAGGGAGGCAAAGCTGGTTCGACATACGCAAATCAATTCACATAATTGAACACATCAACAGGAGCAAGGATAAAAATCACATGATTGTCTCAATAGATGCGGAAAAGGCATTTGACAAGATCCAACACCGCTTTATGTTAAAAGCTCTGGAGAAACTAGGAATCCAGGGAACATTCCTCAATATAATAATGGCTGGGTATGAGAAACCTACTGCTAGTATTACTCTTAGTGGTGAAAATCTAAAGACATTCCCTCTAAAATCAGGAACGAGACAACAATGCGCACTCTCTGCACTCTTCTTTAACATAATATTAGAATTCCTAGGCAGTGCAATACGGCAAGAAGCAAACATAAAGGGGATTCATGTAGGGAAAAAGGAAGTAAAACTATCCCTCTTTGCATATGACATGATTCTGTATTTAAAGAATCCTATAGACTCTACTCCCAAGCTCCTTGAGTTGATTCAAAACTTTGGAAAGGTAGCAGGCTACAAAATTCACCCTCAAAAATCAACTGCCTTCCTCTATGCCAACAGTGAGTGGAACAATGCAATAATCAGGAAAGCAACTCCTTTCACAATAGCCTCGAAGAAAAGTACCTAGGAATTAGCTTAACTAAGAATGTAAAGGACCTTTTTGATGAAAACTGTAAAATCCTAAAAAAGGAAATTAAAGCAGAAGGAAGGAAATGGAAAAACCTCCCATGCTCCTGGATTAGAAGAATCAACATTGTGAAAATGACAATCTTGCCAAGGGCTATCTACAAGTTCAACACAATACCCATCAATATCCCAATGGCATTCTTTAAAGAAATAGAACAGGCAATCCAAAATTTCATATGGAATAATAAAAGACCCCGTATAGCAAAAACACTTCTTAGCAGAAAGAACAGCGCTGGAGGAATTTCAATTCCAAACTTTAGACTCTATTACAGAGGTATAATTATAAAAACAGCTTGGTACTGGCACAAGAACAGGCCTGAAGACCATGGAATAGAACCAAGGACCCAGATATTAAACCACAGACCTATAGCCACCTTATCTTTGACAATGGAGCCAAAAAAATAGAATGGAAAAAAGACATCCTCTTCAACAAGTTGTGCTGTCAGAACTGGTTAAGCACCTGCAGAAAACTAAAGTTGGATCCTTTTTGTCACCCTGCATTAGAATTAACTCGAAATGGATCAAAGACCTCGAGGTAAAAGCTGACACACTGAAAACTTTACAAGAAGGAATAGGAGATACGCTAGGCCTCCTTGGCACAGGTCGAAAAATTCTAAATAAGGATCAAGAATCACAACAAATCAGAGAAAGGATGGATAAGTGGGACTGAATTAAACTGCGAAGCTTTTGTATGGCAAAGGACATAGCTCGGAAATTAATTAGGAAGCCTACAGAATGGGAGAAGATCTTCACCAAGCAAACAATGGACAAAGGCCTCATATCTAAAATATATCAACAGCTCAAAAAATTGAATCACTTCAAAACTAAACTCCAAAGTAACAACCATCCCATTAAAAAGTGGGCCAAACACTTAAAGAGAGTTTTCTCTGAAGAAGAAATAAAAATGGCCTATAGATCCATGAAGAAATGCTCAACATCTCTTGTCATAAAAGAAATTCAAATCAAAACAACTCTAAGATTCCACCTCACTCCAGTTAGAATGGCCAGGATCAGGAAAACGAATAAAAACGGATGCTGAAGGGGATGTGGCCCGGAGGGATCACTACTACACTTTTGTTGGAATGCAAACTCATTCAAACACTGTGGAGGGCAGTATGTGATTTCCTCAAAAGAGTAGACGTAGAGCTCCCCTATATCCCAGCAATTTCACTACTTGGCATTTAACCAATCGTCCAGAAACAAGGGCATACTAAATCCACTAGCACAATGATGTTCATTGCAGCACTATTCACCATAGCAAAGATATGGAACCAACCCAGATGTTCCTCAGTTTATGAGTGGATAAACAAGATTGGGTATTTGTACAAAATGGAATTCTCTGCTGCTGTCAGAAAGAATGACATCTCCCCATTTGTTAGGAAATGGAAAGACTTAGAAAAAATCATATTAAGTAAAGTAAGCCAGACTCAAAGGAAGATAGGCTCAATGGTTTCCCTCATTTGTCATAATAAGTAGAAACCTTGGTCTCTACTAGCAGAGATCTGCAATAGAGCAAAACCTTGATACATAAGGACATCTAGTATGAAGCTAATTGAAAAGACCTCCAGGATATTGAAACAAAAGCCATATAATGAATGATTGTTATCCTTAATGTACTATGTTATCTCTCATCTCTTTTGCTGTCCCTTGGTTATCTCATATTGTTACAGTATCTCACTTTGTTATCTGATATATTGGATTTATTTGTATTTAGTTATTTGAAATTGGATAAGGAAGGGGGTTAAACCAAGACGGGGGGGTGGAGGGGCGGGTAATGGGGACCAAGACATGTGAAAGGGTATCAATATATGTGAATTAACGCACCTTCTATCTGGCAAATATCATGTAAGCCTTTCATTAATTACAATAAAAAATATAAAATAAATAAATAAATGGGATCATTTTCTTGATTTGCCCTTCTCTTTGGGTGTTGTTATTGTACAAGAAGGCTATTGACGTTTGAAGGTTAATTTTGTATCTTGCCATTTTGCTAAAATGTTCTCTTAATTCTAGAAGTTTGTAAGTGGAGCTTATTGGGTTACTCAACATGAGGACCCTGTCATCTGTGAATAGGGATAGTTTAATTTCGTCTTTCCCTATGTGGAACCGTTTGATGTCCTTCTCTTGCATTATTTCTCTGGCTAAGGTTTCCAGCACTATACTTAGGAGAAGTGGAGAGAGTCGGCATCCCTGTTTAGTTCCTGATTTTATGGTAAATGTTTCTAGTCTTTCACCGTAATACTGGCTGTATGTTTTTCTAATTATTTTAAAGAATATTCCTGTTATTCCTGTTTTTTCTAGTGCTTTTAACATGAATGGATGTTGTATTTTGTTAAATACCTTCTCTGTGTCCAGAGAAATTATCATATAATTGTTATCCTTACCTCGATTGATATGATGTATTACATTAATATGTGAATGTTAAACCAGCCTTGCATGTGTGGGATGAAAAATATTGATCGTAGTGTATTGTTTTTTTCAATATGTTTCTGGATTCTGTTGGCTAGTATTTTATTGAGGACTTTTGCATCTGTGTTCATTAGAGAGATAGGTCTGCAGTTTTCTGTTTTTGGGGGTCTTTCCCTAGTTTGGGAATGATTATAATACTAGCTTCATAAAATGAGTTTGGTATTGCTCCTTCTGCTTCTATTTCTAGGAAGATTTTCAAGAATATAGGTATTACTTCATCTTTAAATATCTTGTAGAATTCCACAGTGAAACCATCTGGACCTTGGCTGTTTTTTGTTGAGATTTCCCTGATTGCTTTTGCAATTTAATTGCATGAAATTGGTATGTTCAATTTGTTTACCTCGTTATTTTTCATTGCAGGAAGCCTAAATTTATTTAAGAAGTCATCCATTTCTCCTAGAATTTCTTGTTTCTATGAATGTAAGCCCTGGGAATATTATTCATAATGACTGAATTTCTTGGATATCTTGCTTGTTCCCTTTGAGTCTCTAATCTGGTTTATTTGTGTCTCTCCTCTCCTTTTTTGATTCTTCTTGCCAGAGATCTATCAATTTTGTTGACTCTTTCAAAGAACCAACTTTTTGATTTATTAATTTTGTGAGTAGTAGATCTTATTTAAATCACTGATATTTCTGATTTGCTTTCTGTTATTTCTGTCCTTCTAGTTGTTTCAGAATTAACTTCTTCTTACTCCTCTAGGTGCTTCAATTTCTTTTTTAGTTATTTACATACTCTTCTTCTGTATTTTTAATATGTGCTACTAGTGCGATAAATTTGCCCCTTAGAACTGCATTTGCTGTGTCCCATAAGTTCCTTTGTGTTGTCATTTAAATTTATTGTGTCTTTGCTTAACTTTTGTTGAGTTGACCTGTCATTTGGTGAGAGTGACATATTTAAGTCTCCCAGTATGATTGTGTTTTGAGTCTATCTTGTCCTGTAATTCTAAGAGGTTGTTTGATGAATTTGGGTGGTCCCGTGTTGGGGAAGTAGACATTTATAATGGTTTTATTGTGGGTATGGATTTACCCTTTACTAATGTGTAGTGGCCATTTTTATCTTTATGTACTGATTTTACTGAGAAGTTAATTTGTTGGGCATTAAGACTGATGCTCCTGCTTTTTTGCCCAGTGGGTTGGAGTGGAAAATTCTTTTCTATCCTTTCACCTGTAGTTTGTTTCTGTCTTTGGCAGTAAGGTGGGTCTCTTGGAGGCTACATATAGATGGGTCTTCTTTCTTATTCCAGTCTGCTGTTCTCTGTCTTTTAATTGGATTGTTCAGCCCGTTCACATTTAGTGAAATTATGGACAAGTGGTCACTGTCCTTTGTCATTTATTTTTACTTGTGAGTTTCTTTCTCTTTTTTTCCCGTTTTGTGTTTAGGAATTCATAGGTAATTGCTTCTTAATGGGGATTCTTGCTGTTCTGCAATTTGTTCTGGATTATTTAATATTTTTGGTAATGCTAGTTTAGTGTGCATGTATTCATATAGCTTCTCTTCAGAATGAAATATTCTTGTTTCTCCCTCACATGTAAATGGTAGGTTTGCTGGATATATCATCTAGGTTGGCAGTTGGTCTTCAGAGCATGAATGATGTTTTTGCATGTGTTTCTTGCATTTAGGGTTTGCATGGAGATGTCCGCTGTTATTCTAATTTTTTCCCATGGTAGTATAGCTTTTTTCTTTGTTTTTGCAGCGTTTAAGATCAGCCTCTTGGTATTTGGGTTTAGTGTTTTTACTGTGATGTATCAAGACGAGTAAGTTCTAGGAACTTGCCTGCTTGGAGTTCTGAAACATTCAATAGTGTGAGTATATTTCCTTTAAGTTTGAGGAAGTTCTCTGGTATGGTTTTGGTAAATAATGGTTGCATTCCTTTATCAAGGAACCCCACCCCTTTATCGATCCCTATTATACAAAGATTAGATTTCTTGGCTGCTTCTGCTAGATCCTGGAGTTCTCTTTGGTGAATTCTGACTGATATCTCCAGACTGATGGTTCTCTGTTCCAGCTCTTATGATTTATCTTCTGTTCATTACGTCCTATTCTTCATCTCAGTCAATCTGTTGCTTAATGCATCTAATTTTGCTTGAATTTTAGACACTGAGCTGATCATATCTGCTGAGAGGGTATTAATCTTTTCTTACATTTCTCTTTTAAATTCAAGGAGCTCCTTGGTAATTTCCTGCTTTTATTCCTGGAATTGTTTTTGGAATTTTGCTTTAATCTCTTTAGTCATGTCCACAATCATCTCCTTGAATAGAGTCATATTTCGTGTGTCTTCCGGTGTTATGTCTTTGGATGGTGACATCTCTCTTGGCCCTTCCCTATTGTTTCCTTTGGGCTTTGTGTGCGACTTTGATTATGTATATGTTATAATTTGTCATTGAGCTTTCCATGGCATCGAACACTGTTGTTGTAGGTTCACTCTGTGGTTGGTAAGTAGTGGTCTTTACTTGGTTTGGGCCTGGTGGTTCTGGGAATCTGTGTATACATGCTTCTCAGCCAATTTCGTTCCAGCGATGACTAGGTCAGAGTTTGCAGCTCTCAGCCCAACCACTGGCCTCACAGAGGACCATAGGGTGGATTTGAGCACTTTGCTCTCAGCTAGCCCGGTGGATGGCTAGTTTTCCTACCCTGTTCTCAGGGGTGGGGCCCAGCTGAGGGCCTGTGGTTTGGAGTATCCTGGAGCTCTGAGCTAAACCAGCCCAACTGATTTCTGCTCTGTCCCCAGGGATGGGGCTCACCCAAGGATGTGGGCTCCAAGTGTGGATCTCAGAGGGTAAGCTCTACCCCTGCTGGTCTGCCCTTTAGTTCCCTGCTGTGTTTCAGATGTTTTGGCTGAGAGTCTTTCTATAACTCCTTGGGGGACCACTTGGTGTTGTATTGCTGCAGGCTCTCAGCCTGAGTGTTCCTCACTTAGGTTTGGGTCAGTCAGATGCTGGCTCACAGACTCCAACACATCCCCAACTGCTGTTGGAAGGCAAGTTCTTAGCGCCCCTCAGTCTCCACTTTCAGTGGCTTGGGAGAGGAGGCTGTTGGGCACCTGGGGAAAGGGACAGCTCTGCCCCCTTTGGTGGGGTGCTGGGTCTTAGTGCCTGCAAGCCTGTCAGTCTCCAGTAAATGGCCTGAGGGAGAGAGCTATGGGGGGTGGAGATTGGATTCTGAATTCATTACCTCCCCAACACGTGTCAGTCTTTCTTGGATAGGGTGGGAGGGGTCTGCATTAAGTTCTGTAGCTCGTCACCAGTGCTGTTTCCCGGTGGGTGTGTGGGAACCCGCTGGACAATTTTTCCCCTTTTATTATTCCCTCATCTCTCCTATACATGTTTTTTCTTTGCTTGTGAAAGAATGCCTGTGTGTGCAGTATTGGTTTTGTTCTTGAAGTGCCACACTTGGTCAAGTCTTTAAGCTTACAAATATTCTTAAACTCTCCATGAGTTTTCACTCCTGCATTAACCAAGAATCAGAGTTGGTATTGCCCAAAGGACCATATGTGTTGAGGTTAGAGAAAATATTGTAGCAAGGCATAGAAAACACGAGACCATTCAGTCACATTCTATGTCTTTTTTCAAGCATCAGAAACACCAGGGTAGATTCCAATACTGTTTTCATGGTAAATGTCATCAATTTTCTTCAGGAAGTTTATAATATTTTACTAGGCTGTGAAAAATAGCTTCTAATACCTGTCATTCACGTTATTTACACACTTGAGGAATTCTTTGAATACTCTGGTTGGTACTAATCTGGGACAGAATTTGGGATCTATGGCTATGGAGATTTAATTTTGAGTTAACCAGGTAAATTTAAACACATTGCAGCCTGACTTGTGTGTAGCAAGTGAGCACTTTTATGAGAGATTATTCATACTTTAGGAAATCTGATCTGTTAACCTAACATGATCCCTAACCAGAATAGCTGGCAAAAAGCCCTTTGGGTATAACCACCTTCTCCCTCATCTTGGTGTGACATTCCATTTGGCTACTTAGATCTATAAGTGGTAGCAGTGGTACCTCATCAAAGTAACATGCTGCGCAGGCAGCTACAACCTTAAATGGCAGTAACAGGAACCCCTAAGTTTGGTCAGGTATAGCCACATGACAGAAATGGCAGGCCCCTTATTTACACTTTGGCAGCTACCATAAATCTTAGCCGCCGTAATGAATTCCTCTGCTCATCTGACCACATAGATTCCCCCACCACTATCCCATCTAAATTCTAAAAATCTTCCCAAAGACAGGCACTGTTTCTCTCCCACTGGTGAGGGAATTAGCCCTGTCAATCAGTCTGATTACAACAATTATTTGTTCTATGTCTCATGTTGACTGTGTCTCATGTTTTTTGTAGGTAGCTTTCAAGAGCTCCTTTATTAACAACAAAAAGTTATAATGCATTGGGTTGGAAATTCAATGTTTCTGCTCTAATGGTGTCTATCCATATGTCCTAATAAACTGACCAAGGTTTCACTCACTGACAAGAGAATGTGGTCTTTCTGATCTATAGTGACAAACTGGTCGAGTCTCAGTTTTCAGGATATTATTTGTGTCATGTGGATTTCTGCATTACTCCATAGACCCTTAGTTCTCTCTCCTTCAAGACACTGGAATATACCAGGCAAGTGGCCGGGGTTATCTTCAAGTACCATTCCAAATGGGTGGCTGACTATTGATTGAGTTGAAGGTAATATTTTCTTGTCATTATAGATATAAAAACTGGATATTAAGTTAGCCCTGGAGAACTACTTATGGCATAGATCCTTATGGGGCTAGGTAGAGTTTCAAGGCCAAATGTATTACAGGTCAATGACGGAAACTATTTGTTCTATTGATGCTACATGTGTTTTCTCCTGGAAGTGAGACTCATCTTGGTTCAGGGTCCAGTATGATGTGGGTCATTCGTGGAGAGCTGCCTATCTTGGCAGTACTCATCTAGATACCTTTTTCATGATACAACATGCCAGTTCCATCTCAAGAAGGATCTTTTTATTCTGGAGCAAAGGAGGTGCAGTGCTAGTGGATGAAAGCTTGGTAGTTCTCTAGCTGTTTCACTACTTGGCGAGAAGAGCAGGCGTGCTGTTAATTTTGCAGACTGAGCACATTTCTTTCAAGAATTCCCTGTGTGGTTCTGTATTCTTAATTATCCTACCTTCCTCTGGATTTGCACAGGGAAATGTCTTGTGTTGTATCTAAAGAAAGAGTAGACAGCAAGTGGGAGGATCTTCTCGGATGCCTGGATCCATTTCACGCTGGAATCCTTGTTTGGCTAGAAGTCATGTGGTTAGGTAAAACTTAGTGCCTCCTACCTTATGTCCCTCATAGATATTATTTATGCATTTAGTGCATTTTGTCCACAGCTAGACCAAGGATTTTTTTTACCTTTCTGATCTCTTGTCCTCTGAGCTTGATACCAGACATTATTTCTGAATTTTATGCATGAAGGGGACATTGCTACCTGAATCTGTTTAGGTGGCTTATCTTCCTTTGTGGGTACAGTGACTCCAGCCCACATTGACCAGTGAAGTTTTCCTTAGGCACCAGGACCAGTTGAATGATGCTGGGTCACAATGTTTTAATGGCATCTTTCTGGATATAGGCTGTTGATATTCCTCACTATCTGTGCCAGGACCTGGTTGGTCATCAAACTAACCCATAAAGTACAAATGTTTCACGAGCTCATTTCTTCTTTTAATCAACAGATTTCTTAAGCCACATGTCTGATCTCCTAATGCATCCTTGCCTACCTGGTACCCTGCCCTGCTCGTGGAAGGACTGAGGACCCTCCCTGCTCCCCATAGTCCTGGCCAAGGCCTAGCTCTGGGACAGCTTGGAAGGTGGTGTCAGTAGTGATGACATTTTCTGAAGCTGGGCTCCAAGACTAGTTTGAACCTTGCCTCCATGCTCCTGCTATTGCTGCAGCAACCTGAACCTAGAAACCTGGCCCCCAGCTTTGACCATTCATCAAGGGCTGAGCTGTGGGGCTTTTGCCCATTGATCCCCACCTCTTTCCCAATGAGGCGATGCCACTATAGTGGCATAAGGCATGCTCATGTCCTAGAGTTGGGCTGTGCCTACCAGTCATGAATTTCATCAACTGCACACCCTGGCCTTTATCTAGAAACCCAGTTTCAGGTTTTGGGGAAAACAAGGAAGTACTCTTCTCTCCATCCTCTTCAAACTTCCCTTCCTTTGAAGCAAAAATTCTAGAAATAGGCTTCTCTAGGTGCAAGATCTTCTATCTCAAAAATTTTCTGGAGAAAAGTATTCAAGAAAAGATACGGAGATGCTTAGAAAACAAGGGTAGAGATCAGTGGGCTTCTATTGAAGCTGCAAGGCTTCAGGAAAGACCTCACCCTCATCTTTTGGAGTCCTCTCTCTTGAATCTGAAACCTCTGTACTCTACACAGCATTTGTGCGCTCTCTCTTTCTTTTGAGATATTACTCATGTTTAACTCAGACTAAAAGAAATAATGATTTGAAAACCAGGCCAGAAGAAAATAGTTACATAACTCTTGAGAATGAATTTACAGATGTTGGAGGAGAAAGGATAAGTTTTCCTCCACTGAGAAAGAAGTTTGACCTTGTTAGTATGACTGTTACAAAACAACTTCTATTATACCTACATTGTGATCAAAACTTTTGGGAGGAAATATGACACCACGTTTGTTTGCATCAAGCTTTGTTGGAGCTTGTACTGGAAATGACTAAATACACTTGTTCCTCAATCTCTGGTAGTATGCTGAGCTTTATGTCTTAAACTTTCAGATTTTGCATTTTTTATTGTAATTAGTAAAAGGGTTACATGATATTTGCCAGATAGAAGGTGCATTAATTCACATACATTGATACCCTTTCGCATGTCTTGGTACCCGTTTCCCTCAACCCCTACACCCCCCACCTGTCTTGGTTTCCCCCCTTCCCTATCAAATTTCAAATAACCAAAACAAATAAATTCAAAATATCAGATAACAAAGTGAGATACTATAACAATATGAGATAACCAAGGGACAGCAAAAGAGATGAAAGACAACATAGTACATTAAGGAAACAATCATTCGTTATGTGGCTTTTGTTTCAATATCCTGGAGGTCCTTTCAATTAGCTTCATACTATATGGCCTTTTTTATCAAGACTTTGCTCTATTGCAGATGTCTGCTAGTAGAGCCCAAGGTTTCTACTGATTATGACAAATGAGGGAAACCATTGAGCCTAAGTTCCTTTGAGTCTGGCTTACTTCACTTAATATGATTTTTTCTAAGTCTTTCCATTTCCTCACAAATGGGGCGATGTCATTCTTTCTGACAGCAGCATAGAATTCCATTGTGTACAAATACCACAACTTGTTGATCCACTCATCAACTGAGGGACATCTAGGTTGGTTCCATATCTTTGCTATGGTGAATAGTGCTGCAATGAACATTGTTGTGCTAGTGGATTTAGTATGCCCTTGTTTCTGGATGGTTGGGTCAATGCCCAGTAGTGGAATTGCTGGGTCATAGGGGAGTTCTATGTTTAGCCTTTTGAGGCACTGACACACTGCTTTCCATAGTGGTTGAACGACTTTGCACTCCCACCAACAGTGTAGTAGTGATCCCTCCTGGCCACATCCCCTCCAGCATTTGTTATTATTTGTTTTCCTGATCCTGGACATTGTAACTGGAGTGAGGTGGAATCTTAGAGTTGTTTTGATTTGCATTTCTTTTATGACCAGAGATGTTGAGCATTTCTTCATGTGTCTATAGGCCATTTTTGTTTCTTCTTCAGAGAAGATTCTCTTTCAGTCTTTGGGCCATTTTTAATGGGATGGTTGTTACTTTGGAGTTTAGTTTTGAAGTGATTCAATTTTTTGAGTTCTTGATATATTTTAGATATGAGGCCTTTGTCCATTGTTTGCTTGGTGAAGATCTTCTCCCGCTCTGTAAGCTTCCTAATTAATTTACTAGCTATGTCCTTTGCCATAGAAAAACTCTGCAATTTAATGCAGTCCCACTTATCCAGCGTTTGTCTGATTTGTTGTGATTCTTGGTCCTTATCAAGAAAGTTTCGACCTGTGCCAAGGAGGCCTAGTCTATCTCCTATTCCTTCCTGTAAAGTTTTCAGTGTGTCAGCTTTTACCTCCAGGTCTTTGATCTATTTGGAGTTAATCTAGTGCAAGCTGACAAAGAAGGATCCAACTTTACTTTTCTGCAGGTGCTTAACCAGTTTTGCCAGCACAACTTGTTGAAGAGGCTGTCTTTCTTCCATTGTACTTTTTGGCTCCCTTGTCAAAGATTAGGTGGCCATAGGTCTGTGGTTTAATATCTGGGTCCTCAGTTCTATTGCATTGGTCTTCAGGCCCGTTCTTATGACAGTACCAAGCTGTTTTGAGAATTATAGCTCTGTAATAGAGTCTAAAGTTTGGAATTGAAATTCCTCCTGTGTTGTTCTTTCTGGTAAGAAGTTTTTTTGCTCTACGCGGTCTTTTATTATTCCATATGAAATTTTGAATTGCCTCTTCTATTTCTTTAAAGAATGCCATTCACCTCAAGTTCCTCAGTTACATGTTTGGATCAAAAGCTTTGGGTGTGGTGGAGGACAAACAGATGTCAGCAACCCCAGTGGGATTCCTTCCTCTGGAATCTAAAATTTGCTAGAATTCAGGGCTTCCTGAACACAGGGTCCACTGTCAGTTGCGTGGCTTCTTTTGTAGCTGGGAGTCTCAGACACAAGTGGTAGTGGAGTTGGTATTCACATTTGATTCTTGGAGAGAATTGATTATAAGGTTTTTTTCTGTGTTTCTTCTCTGGTTTATATACTTCTTCATTGCTTCTTAAATTTGTAGTTGTTGATTTCTTAAGATAGTTGGCTCCTGGAATTCCCCAATTCTCTGTTTGTGGGAGATAGCTACACTGGGACCCTATTGTTTCAGCACCACGTTTCTTCTTTGTGCTCCATTTTTATGGCTTATTTGCCTTTTGCTCTAGGTAAGTTATAACTTCTACCACACCACCTTCTGCTGTGCATAGACTCAGCAAGCTTAAAGGATAATATAGGCTAATACTTCAGTGTGGGAACCTATGTTTGTGAACATATTGGAGTCACTTGAAGGTTCAGTGGATGAACACATAGGACTTAATTGAATGCTAAAGTATTGGAAATGGTAAAGGTGATTTTTCCAACAACCTTGAGTAGGGGTTGAATTCACTCCATTAATCTCTGTGGCATTTGATATGTGTGTGTCATGGGCCAAGTGTGCACTGTGGGGCTGATGTTGGGGCAGACATGCCCATTGGTGCTCACATTCTTTTCTTTGAATCTCTGGTGTTTAGACTTCTCTTCTTCAAAGTGGTGCCTGTGTCTGTGTAGGACAGATTAATTTCTTCAATTTTTCTCAGGATGAATCCAAATATGGTGGCTGAGTATTCATAATGGAATCTATCCTCTTTATGGAGTCAGCCATGACTTTATTTTGGAAATGATATTCTGGAAGCCTGGCTCTGATATCTTGGGGAATATTGGAATAGGGGAAATAATGTTTGCATGGCTTCTCCTAGTGGTCAGAAGAAAAGCCAGGAGAAATAGTGCTGCCATTATTAACACTAACAGATGAATATAAACTGTTCAGTGTAAACTATATAAACTTATATTCATCTTTAGAAAGAGGAGATTAGCTCTGAAGTCTCTAGAATGTGTTTTCTGTCAGGGTTTTTAGCACTCTTTGCCTCCTGACCATCAGGAAGGGGAAAAAGAACACGCCCTGACTAAGACAAGACAGAGAAAGGATAGGGCCGGCTGGCCGCCTTCACCCAGCCCTCCCTTTTCCAGAGGGCAGACACAGATGCACCAGGGAGAATGTCACAGCAGACTCATTTAATGGGAAAATACCAGGGGCTAAAGTAAGAAGCAGGAATCTATTAACCTAAAAGTAGGCAGGACAGGGGGAGGTAGGTGTGATCAGAGAGGGCGGCGGAGGGGCAAATCCATGGGATCGAGGTAACCTTATTTTACATCACAAACCATAGCCAAACCTCCCAACCAGTAGACAGGCAGGTTGGATCTCCAAAACCAGGAAGTGAGCACTGGGCCATGAGGTAGGCCTTTTACCCTTGGTGTGACGTGCCCCACATCTCCTCCCTTTTGTTTTATTAAGCAGGTATTTGCCTTACTCGAGAAGTGTGCCTGTCTTAGGTTGTCCCCCTCTGGAGATCTTACCCGTCATTGACTACTACTCTAGCATTTCAGGCAATTTACCTGTAGGGTTGGCAGTCCCAAATGCAGGTTTGAAATAGGGGATGGCCAACATCAGCAAATTAAACCCTTCTGTACACCTGCACATCCTGGTAAGGGCCTGGATCAACCTCACAGAGTTCCCAGTCTACAATCTTATAACACACCATATTGTTGCCAGACCACCATTAGCTGAACAACTTTCCCTGATCCTGCTTTCTAAGACACTTATTGATTACACAAGAACTGAATGTGAATACAAAACCCAATGTAACCAAGGGGTCCGCCCACAAAGGGGAGAAGGTAAGGGAGCCAACCATAATCCAGTCCATAGATAGTTTGTATCGAGTTCATTTTGGAGGCATTTGAGTACCTACGGTAGCCTTTTTAATCAGATCAAGGCCTCGACTATTTGGAGGACTCCTGCAGTCAGGAAATCAAGTTGAGATTGTACATAGTGTCTTTGTGGGAGGCATGGATAATGATGCTCAGGATGAGGAGAAGGAAGGTGACTGAGGATTCCAACCAGAGCTAAGCAGGGTGTCCGGTTTGGTCTCCTTATTCCTGTGAATGAGGGAGAAAGCATACCCTAAGAGGGGGTGCTCTTGGGTAATTAATTTTTTGTTTGCTGACAATATTTTAAATCTCTAGCCGGTACCCAAATTGGGTTTGGTTCTCCCACTGGGAAGACACATCCAAATCCTCTCCCCACACTAATGAGAGGATCAGGGCCTCTCCATGATCCAGTAAGAGGATCTCTCTAACAGACTTCAACCTTTAAATAAGGCATCTGATTAGGCCAATGTCTCTGAAAGGCAGTCAAAGGTTGGTCCTTGGAAAAATTTAAAATATTTAATGTAAGCATAGCTGTCCTCAATTGGTCATGGGGATTGCCTCCCCCCTTTTGTTTTATTAAAACAAGGCCCATTATCCATTTTAATCTGTAGGGGTAAACTCAAGATAACAAAACATTGTAAAGAAAGGCTTTCAGCGTGTCAGGCTCTTTCGCCGCAATGAGCGGTGGCCCAACAAGCATGTGAATGAGTATCTACAGACATAATTTTCCAAAGGGTGCTTAGTAGGTTACATCAGTCTGGCAGATAATGTTATGTTTAAGGCCCTAGGCATTGACCCCAGGGAATTGTAGAGGTGGGACTTGTAATAATGGCATACATGATTTACATGTCCTCACGATCTTTTTTTCAGTTCACGTGGCAGGGATCTGACTTGAATCATTAGGGGACAAGTTTAAGAAATACTAATCATATCACCAACTTTACCAGATTTTCTTTTTAAATGCAGATTTTAGAATCTTTAGAAAACTCCCCTTGTGTTTTAATTATGAATTTATTCATTGTTTTGGATGCTGTCAATTTAACCTTGAACATGTTTACTCATACCCATTCACACACACATTCATAAAAATCTTAAAGGGCACAGAATTAATATCGGTTGTACATTTTAAAAAGGATTTGCGTACACACACTCACACAAACCACAAGGATCCAAATCTAGCATGGTTATCAATTTTACCACACTACTTTTTGCAGATGAAAGTTGGGTGAGAGTCTTAAACCTAGGAGAACTAAGGCTGAAGTCTGCATCCTGCCACCCACTGTCTCTAGACTGTCACTACCAAGCCTGCAACTGCTTTGTCTGGCCTAGGCTCACCTCCACTACAGCTGAGTGGGAGGGGCCATACCAGGCCCTAGACCTACCCCTACTCTGAGCTCTCCTCAATTAAAGTTTCCTTGGTCCTAGATGTAACTGATCCAGGATAGAAGCAGGTCTTAAGGGCAGACAAGGTCGGAGAGACCCCAAGGGGAGGGTCCTCTCCCAAGTTAATCTTCCTCCTTCTCACCAGGAGCTCCACGCGGTCCCATGTGGCCCAATTGAAAAGAATGGCTGCCATTAACGAGGTGCATGTTAAGGCCTACCAGACCTTCTCAGCCTGGGGGGTCTGAAATCTCCAAACCTCTGCTTTTAAATATAGACACTAGGAGTGCTGGCTCCTCACTCTTGGTGTGAGATTGCCCCACCTTTTCAGGCAGATCCGTACCTCATCACCCGCTTGGCTCGGCTCGCAGACAGTTCCACTTCTGATAAGCTTTCCTCTCGTGCCCCACGTTGGGTGCCAGAAATGTCGGGGTTTTTAGCACTCTTTGCCTCCTGACCAGCAGGAAGGGGAAAAAGAACACGCCCCGACTAAGATGAGACTGAGAAAGGATAGGGCTAGCTGGACACCTTCACGCAGCCCTCCCTTCTCCAGAGGGAAGACACAGACATGCCTAGGAGAATGTCACAGACTGGATATAAATGATATTATTATTGCTTTTTTTGCCGGTGTTGGGCTTGAGCTCAGGGCCTGAGCACTGTCCTTGGACTTTCTCAAGGCTAGAGCTCTACCACTTGAGCATCAGCACCACTTCCAGCTTTTTTCTATGTATGTGGTACCGAGGAATCGAACCCGGGTCTTCATGCATGCTAGGCAAGTACTTTAACCACTAGGCTAAACTCCCAGGCCTATTTTTATTGCTTTTATTGTCTAAGAACGCACAATAGTGTGGGATCTCCCCCTACCTTTTTTCTTTTCTTGGGGGGGTGTTTTGTGTTCTATGGTTTTCATTTATTTATACTTTTTAAAAACTTTACCATTGAACTTTCCTATATATACTTTCCTCTTTTCTCTACATATTCTTCTTATTACTCTTATATTTTCTAAACTTTGTACTTAAACACTTTACGTTTTCTATCACTTTAAGTCAGCTATCCCCTTTCTTCATTACTGTATTAATCTTCCACTCCTACATTACTCTTTTCTTACCTCCCCTGTTATCTTTCATACTATTTTACTATCTCTGGCCTCTGTTTATATTCAACTCTTACAATGCATGGATCTACAATTCATATTTGATGAGCAATACTGTATATCAAGGTGTTCAATTATATTCTAGGCCCAGAGGGACATAAATACAATAGAGATTGGTTTGAGGGGTTTAAAATTTTGGTCATAAATTAGTGATTAGTGGTGGTATTAGATTTATCTGTAATTACACAAAAAGAAAGAGAGAGTGTTAATACCAATCTTAAATTATAAACATCTGTGTCTGGCCAGCTAAACAGGGCTAGGTTGGTTATATTTTAAAAATTGTAATCTTATTTATTATTAGTCTTGCTCCTATTTACAAATGGGGAAAACAAGAGACTCAAGAAAAATGTCAAATCAAGGAATAGCATCTCCCACCCAATATAAACAGGCAATGGAGCAGTCAATGGCAAATCTAGAGGAGAGTCCTTTAAGTGCTATACAAATGCAATTGATAAACATGATTAATGAAAAGTATGAAAACATACAGAAAGAGATAAGGGAGGAAGCCATAGATAAACAAGAGGAAACCATAAACAAGGTAATATGTGAAAAAGAGGAAGCCATAAAGTAGGCCATAATGAAGGTTTTTCAAAGAAAATTAAATGAATTCATAGAATCCACAAAAAAAGCTGACCGAACTCCAACAAATGTCCAATGAGAGTAAAGCTGCTGAGCTAATCATCAAATGAAATTCAAGGAGTTAAAGAAGTCCACACATGTTATAAAACAAAAGATGCAAGGCATCAAACATGAGCAATTAGAAGGAAGGGAGATGTAGAACAAAGAAGAAAGTTTCAATATCAGGTTAGACAATGCAGAAGAGAGAATTTCTGGGGTTGAAAAACATAGCTGTTATAAAGAAAGAACAGAAAATGAGTCAAACCAAATCTAGGAAATATGAGAGAATGCTTCAGGATATCGAAGATACAATTAGGAAGCCTAATTTAAGGAAAATTGGTATTAAGAAAGGTCTAGAGAAAGAGGTCATTGATATTGGAAATATACATCAGAAAATCATCTCAGAGAACTTCCCAAATATCCAGAAGAGCAGGCCCATCCAGATACAAGAAGCTTTTAGAACCCCAAACAGACCTGATCAGAAAAGGACATCCTACCACCACATTATAATCCTTACAGGTTCAATAGAGACCAAAAAAGGATCCTAAAAGGAGCCAGGGAGAAGACAACAATAATCTACAAAGGAAAACCAATCAGAATAACCACAGATTGCTCAGCAGAGACCATGAGCAAGAAGAGATTGGAAGGATATATGTCAAATAACTACCAACCAAGAATAATGTACGCAACTAAGCTCTCATTCATAACGGAAGGAACAATAAAAAACATTCCATTCAAGGGAAAAGCTGCAACATTACATAGCAACCAAACCAACATTGCAGAAAATTCTCAAAGATGTCCTACACATTGGACACCAACACAAACAGAGGTCCTCCACCCTTCAGCAGGAACAAGATACAATTAGATTGAAGGGCCATTACTTCACAAAAATTGATATGCTTTCTCATGACATGGTCCCATTTCCCTCTCCCCCGCACCCCCAGCTCACCTTGATTTCCCCCTTCCCTATCCAATTTCAAATAACCAAATAAGCCTATATAAAATATATCAAATATCAAGGTGAAAAATTGTAACAATATGAGATAGAAAAGGGACAGCGAAAGAGATGACAGATAACATAGTATATTAAAGAAAACAATCACTCATTATATGGCATTTGTTTCTATATCCTGGAGGTCCTTATATTTAGCATCGTACTATATGGCCTTATGTGGCTAGGTTTTGTTCGATTGTAAATCTCTGCTAGTAGAGCCCAAGGTTTCTACTGATTAGGACAAATGAGGGAAACCATTGACCGTAAGTTCCTTTGAGTCTGGCTTACTTCACTCAATATAATTTTTTCTAACTCTTTCCATTTCCTTACAAATAGGGCGATGTCGTTCTTATGACAGCAGCATAGAATTTGATTGTGTATAAATACAACATCTTGTTGATCCAGTCATCAACTGAGGGACATCTGGGTTGGTTCCATATCTTTGCTATGGAAAATAGTGCTGCAGTGGACATCATTGTGCTAGGGATTTAGTATGTCCTTGTATCTGGACTATTGGGTAAATGCCAAGAAGTAGAGTTGCCTGGAATGAGGGAGCTCTATATTTAGTCTTTTGAGGAACTGCCATACTGCTTTCCATAGTGGTTGAAGGAGTTTTCATTCCTACCAGCAGTGTAGTAGTTATCCCTCCTGGTCAAATCCCCTCCATATTTCTTATTAGATTTCTTGATCCTGGCCATTCAAACTGGAGTGAGGTGGAATCTTAGAGTTGTTTAATATGCATTTCTTTTAAAGCCAGAGATGTCAAGCATTTCTTCCAGTGTCTGCAGGCCATTTTATTTATTTTTCAGAGAATACTCTAAGTCATTGGAGCAACTTTTGATGGGATGGTTGTTTCTTAGGAGATTAATTTTGGAGTGATTCAATTTTTTGAGCTGTTGATATTTTTAGATATGAGACCTTTGTGCATTGTATGGTTAGTGAATATATTCTCCCATTCTGTAGGCTTCCTAATTAATTTACTAGCTATGATGTTTGCCATACAAATGCTCTGCAGTTTAATGCAGTCCCACTTATCCAGCCTTTCTCTGATTTGTTGTGATTCTTGGTCCTTATTAAGAAAGTTTCTACCTGTGCCAAGGAGGCCTAGTGTATTTCCTATTCCTTCTTGTAAAGTTTTCAGTGTGTTGGCTTTACCTCGAGGTCTTTGATCCATTTGGAGTTAATTCTAGTGCAAGGTGACAAAGAAGGATCCAACTTTAGTTTTCTGCAGGTGCTTAACCAGTTCTGCCAGCACCACTTGTTGAAGAGGCTCTTTCTTCCATTCTATTTTTTGGCTCCCTTGTCAAAGATTAGGTGGCCATATGCCTGTGGTTTAATATCTGGGTCCTCAGTTCTATTCCATTGGCCTTCAGGCCTGTTCTTGTGCCAGTACCAAGCTGTTTTGATAATTATGCCTCTGTAACAGAGTCTAAAATTTGGTATTGAAATTCCTCCTCTGCTGTTCTTTCTGCTGGGAAGTGTTTTTGCCATATGGGATCTTTTATTATTCCATATGAAATTTTGAATTGCCTGTTGTATTTCTGTAAAGAATAACATTGGGATATTGATGGGTATTGTGTTGAATTGGCAGTTAGCCCTTGGCAAGACCATAATTTCCACTATGTTGATTCTTCCAATCAAGGAGCATATTAGGTTTTTCCATTTCCTCATTTCAGCTTTAATTCCCTTTTTAAGGATTTTCTAGTTTTCATCAAAAAAGTTCCTTTACATTCTTATTTAATGCCTAGGTGCTTTATTTTCTTTGAGGCTCTTGCAAAAAGAGTTGCTTTCCTGATTGCTTCCTCGTTCCTCTCATTGTTGTCATAGAGGCAGGCAGTTGATTTTTGAGGATTAATTTTATACCCTGCTACATTGCCAAAGTTTCGAATCATCTCAAGGAGCTTGGGAGTGGAGTCTGTAGGATTCTTTAAATATAGAATCATGCCATCTGCAAAGAGGGAAAGTTTCACTTCCTCTTTCTCTATTTGGATACCCTTTATGCTTGCTTCTTGTCTTATTGCTCTGACTAGTAATTCTCATACTATGTTAAAGAGTAGTGGAGATAATGGGCATCCTTGTCTTGTTCCTGATTTTAGAGGGAATGGCTTTAGCTTTTCGTCATTAAGTATAATTCTACCTGTGTGTTTGTGATACACAGCCTTTATTATACTGAGGAATGTTCCATGGATTTCTCGTTTGTTCAGAGCTTTAAAATAAACTGGTTTTGGATCATATCAATTGCCTTTTCTGCATCTATTGAGACAATCATGTGATTTTTGGCCTTGCTGCTGTTGATGTGTTGAATTACATTAATTGATTCGCATATGTTTAACCAGATTTGCATCCCTGTGAGGAACCCTGTTTTTCATAGTGTATATTTTTTGATGAGTTGTTGTAGATGTTTGGCCAGTATTTAATTGAGAAGTTTTGCATAAATATTCATCAAAGAAACGGTTGTATAGTTCTTTTCCTTTGATGAATCTGGTTTGGGGATGAGGATTATACTGGCTTCATAGAATAAGTTTAGCAAAGAGCCTTCATTTTCAAGTTCATTTCAGAGCTTGAGGAGTATTGGTTTGAGCTCTGCTTTGAGGATCTTTTAGAATTCAGCTGAGATTCCATCTGGCCCTGGACTTTTCTTAGGCAGAAAGTGTCTCATTGTCATTTGTATTTCAGTTCTTGAAATAGGCCTGTTTTTTTGGATTAGGTCTTCTTGGTTTAGTGTGGGTATGTTAATAGTAGCTAAAAATTCATCCATTTCTTCTAGATTCGCAAATTTGTTGGCAACAAATTTTGAACAGTATTCCCTCATGATGCTCTGGATCTTGGTAATTTCTGTCGTGATATTACCATTTTCATCTGTGATTTTTTTTATTTCGATTTGCTTCCTTCTGTTTTTGGTAAGATTTGCTAAGGGTCGGACAATTATGTTATTTTTTTCAAAGAACCAACTCCTTGTTTTTTTGATTTTTATCTATGGTTTTTTTGAACTACAATTCATTTAATTTTGCTTTGATTTTAATAATTTGCTTCCTCCAACTGGGATTAGGTTTGGTTTGTTGCTCTATTTCCAGGAGCTAAAGGTGACACATTATATTGTTGGTCTGTGATTTTTCCAATTTGTTGTTGTAGGCCCTCAAAGCTATAAATTTTGCTCTGAATGCTGCCTTTGCTGTGTCCCGAAGGACCTATTATTTTGTGGGCTCATTATTGTTAAATTTCATAAAGTGTTGGATTTCTGTTGTGATCTCCTCGATGACCCATTGGTGATTCAAATATGTGTTGTTCAATCTCCATGAGTTACAGCGCTTTCATTGTTGGAGATTGGTTTTCAGTTCCAATTTGATGCCCTTGTGGTCTGAGAGAGTGCAGGGAACAATTTCAGTGTTTCTGAATCTTCACCAGTTTGTTTTATGCCCAAAAATGTGGTCTATTTTGGAAAATGTTCAATGTGCTGCAGAATAAAAATCTATATTGTGTTGTTGCAGGGTAAAATAACCTGCAGATGTTTGTTACATCTAGTTGCTCTAAACAGTTATTCAATTCTAAGGTTTCTCTGTTGATTTTTTTCCTGGTTGATCTGTACATAGGTGAAAGTAGTGTGTTAAAGTCACCAACAATCACTCTGTTTTATCTATGTATGGTTTCAGTGAAAGTAAAGTTTGCTTGATGAAGTCCAGTGTTCTGGTAAATAGTGCTGCAATGAACATTGTTGTGCTAGTGGCTTTAGTATGACCTTGTCTCTGGACGTTTGGATAAATGCCAAGGAGTGGAAATCCTGGGTATTAGGGGAGCTGTGTTTATTCTTTTGAGGTATTTCCATATTGCTTTCCATAGTGGTTACAAGAGTTTACACTACCACCAATAGTGCTGAAGTAAAGTCTCCTGGCAATATCCCTGCCAGTATCTGTTATTATTAGATTTCTTGATCATTGCCGTTCTAACTGGAGTCCGGTGGAATCTCAAAGATGTTTTGATTTGCATTTCTTTTATGGCCAGAAATATCAAGCATTTCCTCATTTGTCTATTCATATTCATAGGCTATTCTTATTTCTCTTCAGAGAAGTCTCTTAGGCTTTTTCCCATCTTTTAAATGGATTGTTGTTTCTTAGAAGATTTGTTGTGGAGAGATTCAACTTTTTAGCTGTCACTATATTTTTGTATGGATAGGGAAGTTGTTCTCCCACTCTGGGCTTTCTATTTAACTTGTGAGTTCTGTACTTTGCATACAGAAGCTCAGCAATTTAGTGCAGTTCCATTTTTCCACACTCTTAATTTGTTGAGTCTCTGTGTCTTGATTAAGAAAATTTCAACCTTTGCCAAGGAGAACTAGTGTATCTCCTATTCCTACTTGTAAAGTTTTCACGGCATCTGCTTTTACCTCAAGGTCTTGATGCATTTGTAATTCTCATGCAGGCTGATAGAAAGATCCAAATTTAGTTTTCTGCAGGTGCTTAACCAGGTCTACCAGTACCAACTTTTGAAGATGGTGTCTTTCTTCCATTCTACAATTTTTGCCTTCCTTACCAAATATTTGGTGGCTGTGGGTCTGTTGGCTCCTTCCTGGGTCTTCAGTTCTATTTTCATTTGTCTCTTGGCCTATTCTTGTGCCAGTAAAAACCAGTTTTGCTTAGGATAGCTCTGTAATAGGTTGGTATTGATATTCCTGAAGTGCTGTTTCTTCTGCTTAGAATACTTGATAAAAAGGAACCAATTTACTTAATAGAATAATAATTTTTAACTTTTGTATATTTTGATAATTCATCTTTTGTGGCCTGTAGGCCTAGACATTCTAAATAATGCTGGTAATGATTAATATATCTGAGAGCCTGAGTGTGAATGTTACATCACTGTAGCTGCCTTCACTCTTTCTTCTTCAAAGTTTCCAAAGGAGAAATTGTTATGAATACTGTCCCTGCAATACAAGAGAATATAGCATATGGCAATGAACAGCCATGTTAACGGTACACACACACACACACACACACACACACACACACACACACTCTAGATTCCAATATGACCAGGAAATCAGACCTGCACATTTATTCTACAATATTTATCTTGCAATAACTTTGGCAAAAGATGTGGGGGCATGCAAATTTCAATATTTTTAGATAGTTTCACCAAGATTTACCAGTGAGCAAAAGCATGAGATTTGGATATATTTGAATATATATGCATTCATTTAGCTATCCTCCTCCTCCTATGTGAATCTCTAGGAGCAGTATGCATCTCTAGTGGGTCTGAATCATCAGTACCATCCGTGGCTGGTAAGAAGACCTTGTGCTTTTCCCCAATATTTTGTTCTATCTGTTCTAGCTTCTATGGCATTTCATTCCATTTCACATTAAGCCTGAGACAAGCTCTAGATGACTGATAGTGTTTCCATTTCCAACTGCCTGTATGGCTTAACCTCCATCTCTGAGGGATTAGAAATCTGATTTGTAGTGAAAGCTGCTGTGAGCCGTGTGTGGCTTTGTCATTGTTGTCTTATGTGTGATTTTCCCTTCATCTCTGCCCCTACTGTGTTCAGAAAGGTAAGACACAGATTTCCTTCCACCTGAAGCTCTTGATTCCTGTCCATGGTGGGCCCACGATGAAATTCTTATTACTCAGCTGATAAAACGGTACAACTCCATTTTATAGACAAGGGAGTTTCTCTGGATGTCAGTCATGTTGATATTATTCCTACAGATCTGGGTCACCATGGTTCCTTCATTGATGTACATATATGATACTCAGATCACACGTGTTCTGTGCCATTGGTTCTCCTTGCTGGGTGCAATACTGAGGATAATGACGAAGGATTCAGTGATGTGTGTGGACTATCTTGCATGATCCACCCATATACTGACAAGGTGTTTTTCACCTTACCTGAGCTTCATACCTCGTAGCCTCAGGGACATGTCACAGGTATGCTCTTTTATGTGTATGGAAACACATTGGTTCTTCCTGAGTGGATATCTGTAGAAACCTGATGACATTTATTCCCAATGAAAGTCCTTTCTTGATGATGATCTATAGTGCTAGAACATGAGGATGATTTATAATGCTATAAAAAGAGAAGTGGTAGCACTCACATTGTAGGTGCCAGGTAACACCCTGAAATACATTCCTAGTTGGGGTCTCATTCCCTGTTGTCTTGTCCTCATTTCTGTGTTCATTATTTCTGTGCTCTTAACCTTGTTGTCATCCTTGCATTAAACATTTGTTTAGAGTTGAAAATATTTTTAGTGAACTCTGACTATAAATATTTGTATGGTTCTGGATTTATATGCTTTGTGGGGACAGAACTCAGATTTTGAGAAGACAATGTTCACCTTGATGTCTGAAATTGAGACTGTCAAATTATTAAATTCATAAAAATTGTATCCTACAGATTTGGAAATACTTTTATAAAGATGTAAATGTTGTGATTAATCCTACATCAAATATTTCTGCTGATTCGCAGAATTAAGGCCATCTAGGGAGCTATGATGCTTGATGGCTGTGCATTCCAAAAACCTTCTTTGGAAGGAGTAACTCATACTACTCCTTCCTTTACCACTTGAATGTGTGCAGGTTTGTCAGATTAAATTGTCTCTGCCAAAGGATGCATTTGTAAGTAGATGAGGTACATCTATTTTAAAGTGTGAAAGATGGATGTGATATAAGGGAAACTGTGGTATCCCTGTAGTTCATAGAAGCCAATATATCTCCACTAAGTCAAGGAAGCCTTGTCCCGCAACCAGCACACTCTAGCAATGTTTCATATGGGGGTGCTGGAAAGAATGAAAAAGTCAATTCCACCCACTCCCCTAATTCCTGATTCTGGAGAGGCGAAGAACCAGAGTAGGTTGTCAAGAAAGATGTAGAGTCTGTCATGGGACCTCAATTCAGAAACCTTAGAGGCTCTCTGTCATAGGAGAAATAAAAATGTCAAAGCTGTGTTTCAGCTGCACACTACTGCTTCCATCTCTCAAGGAAGCTCTGATATACATCTGTCTTCTATGAGTCAGTGCAAGCCTCTTTGTCAGTTTTAAGCATATAGACTTGGATCTCCTGGGGATGACTTCTGTGTTCAAACTATTCTTAGGAAATTATTGCATCCTTTCATACTAGATGTTTACCTCTGGGAAAGTTGGAGCAATTTTGGAAATAATTACGATGAATAAGTGTGTGTCCTGTTTCTGTTTCCCAGTTCTTGATATGAACAGGGATAAGTTACCTGTTTCCCTAGGTATGCATTTTGCAGAGTCATCTTATATGTATACTTAGCTTGATATATTTATTGGAGATACTTAGTGTGGCATTTTTTAATCTGTCATTGGGGCTTGGACTATGGGCCTGGGCATTGTTCTTGAGCTCACCTCAAGGCTAGTGCACTACCCTTTGAGTCACAGCACCACCTATGGTTTTCTGGTGGTTAATTGGAGAAAGAGTATCACGAACATTCGTTCCTGGGCTGGCTTTGAAATGTGATCTTCAGCTCTAAGCCTCTTGAGTAGCTAGGATTTTAGGCATGAGTCACCAATACTTGGCTCTCAGGTAATGTTATCAATCCTCAAATTGAATATCCAGGAGAGATGGGTATTGGATAGTCCATGGTGTCATTTCATCTTCCATGATTGTGGTCTGTTCATTGATTACCTTTAGATAAGACTTGGTTGTGTAAACTTGAGTTGGATGTTTTTCTAATTAATTGGAAGTGCCTCCCACAAAGGTAGTAAAAAATTTGATCTTATAAATGGATCCAGGGAACTATAGGAAGGAGTACCAAGATGATGATTTTGGTGTCAGGACTGATGCATTAGCCTATTGTTCTTGCTGCCATCAATGGGAATTCTTCCTCTCCTTCCAACTATCTACTCAAGAAGTTATTACCAATAAGAAATCCATTATATCATGTTTGGGTATCTGTGTCAAGAACTCCTTGTAAATGATCAGGAAGCTCTTAGTCTGTGTGTATGAAATCTTGAGTGCCTGGGAGTGGGATCTCTAATTCCTTACAAACTGGAAACTTTCCAAACACGGAGAGCAGGAAGACATTTTTGAGAGTATTCTCTGATTGAGGCATGTTTGGCTTTCTCAAAACACTAAGTTGGCTAAAGTCTGGTTTTGTGGAGTTTGTGGGGGAACATGCTTTTGAATGCTATCTTAATCTTTGTTTAATAATGAGAAAGATTTAGGTTGAGGTGTCATTCCTGGAAAACGAAGTAGATCTATGCTTTGTAGAATTTTTAAAGACATGTTTTAGTCTACAAATCAAGATAGTTTGGAATGTTGATTGAAATGGGACTTGTCATACAGCACACATTCCAGCAAGTCTTCCAAACCACTTACAGTTGTTCTTTACGGAGGATTTAGAACTTTGTGTGGAAGAATATAAAACTAAACTTTTACTTAGTAGCTCACCATAAAACTTAAATTGTCATGAGGATTCTACATTGTTTTGGAATGACCCCAGAGTATAGAACACAGCCAAAGAAGATAAAGCAAACAACATTATGTGTATTGGGAACTAATGCTTTTCCATGAAACACTTCATGTTAGATCTCTGCTGCTCAGGAAGTTTGTGGCTCTCCTAGAACTGATGCCTCTGTGTGTGGCATCCCCTAGTGGTGGCAGGGTACACGCATCCTTTTGATATTATGCTGGATTTCCCTGATCAGATCAGTGTTCTCCAGAAAGAGGACGCTGTTTATGTGTCCTTGTACCATGTGCGACAACTAGGAGGGGGTGATATATGAGGGAGAAGTTGATAGAAAGCTGGTCTATGAAAACCTAATACTTTTGTCATGCATACTATCTGGGGGTTGATTTACTGTTCTTGGACTCTTTGCTCAATTTCCTCTAACCTAGCTAGCTTTTGGCTGGGAACCAGGATTGGAAGGTTAGGGTCTCTAATTTCCAGAAAAAAAGATGAGAAAAATAGGCTGTACTCTCTCTCTTTCTCCCTCTCTGTCTCTGTCTCTGTCTCTGTCTGTCTGTCTGTCTGTCTGTCTGTCTGTCTGTCTGTCTGTCTGTCTGTCTGTCTCTCTCTCTCTCTCTCTCTCTCTCTCTCTCTCTCTCTCTCTCTCTCTCTCTCAACAGGCAAGGAATGGAAAAGGAGGTTGTGCATAGAGGTGAGGTTGAAGTTAGACTTGTATGGGGTCTGAGCAAGAAGACAGAAGTGATCAGAATGAGAAGTGATCACAATGGCTATTAGTTTTGGGGAGGAGAAGAATTTTGATTAGGCTCAGAGAATAATGTTTACAGTGAGGCTTAGGTTGCATTGTCTTGCTTGGGTCAAGCTCATCTCTGAATACCTGGTGTCTTACCTGACATTTGTATATACCAGGGATAATAGTGTGTTTGTCAAATCCTTCAGATACCTCTGTTGAGCACAGCTGCCTTACCATGGCTAATGATGCCACCGAAGTGACAGTTAGGCAGAGACTTTGGATGGTCTTTTGTGAATAACTGCAGGAAAAACTGTGTCTGTTGCTCCTTAAAGCTTAGCCCTAATTCCTGAGACCATTTGTCTTAAATCTTTGTAGACTTGGCAACTCAAAGCTATGCTACTGGAACCTGAGTTGTACATCCTTGAATCGAGAATTTGGTTTCAGCCAAGTTATCAATTTGTAATGAGTACAGCTGTGCCCAGGAGTATGTCTGGCATTGTAACTGGGATTAAAATCATGAAGACAGAGTAAGGGCACAAGTCTAATCAGCCCAGAAGTAACCATGTCAGTGCTAAGACCCATGTGGACATGGTTTGCCTGTAGAACATCTATCATTTTTTCATGTTTTTTTGTAATTAATAGAAGGGTTACATTATATTCGCCAGAGAGACAGTGCATTACTTCACATACATTGATAGCCTTTCTCATGTCTTGGTCTCCATTTCCCTCCCGCCATCCCAAGCCCTCATCTTGTTTTCCTACCTTTCCTATCTGACTTCAAATAACCAAATAATTATATGTATATGCTATACATATATATACTATACATATATATATATAAAATATATCAGATAACAAATTAAAATGTTGTACCAATATGAGATAGTCAAGGGACAGAAAAGAGATGAGTGATAACATAGTGCATTAAGGACAAACATAGTACATTGAGGACAACAATCACTCATTATATGGCTTTTGTTTCTACATTCTGGAGGTCCTTTCATTTAGCGTCTCCTATATGGTCTTATGAATCTATGTTTTGTTCTATTGTAAATTTATGCTAGGAGAGCACAAGGTTTCTACTGATTAGGACAAATGAGGGAAACCATTTAGCCTATGTTCCTTTGAGTCTGGCTTACTTCAATTAATATGAATTTTTTCTAAGTCTTTCCATTTTCTTACAAATGGGGCAATGTCATTCTTTCTGACTGCAGTATAGAATTCCATTATGTATAAATACCACCTCTTGTTGATCCACTCATCAACTGAAGGGCATCTGGGTTAGTTCCATATGTTTGCTATGGAAAATAGTGCTACAGTGAACATTGTTATGCTAGTGGATTTAGTATGTCCTTGTTTCTGGATGAGTGGGTAAATGCCAAGTAATTGGAATTGCTGGGCCATAGGGGAGTTCTATGTTTAGTCTTTTAAGGAACTGCTGTACTGTATTCCATAGTGGTTGAATGAGTTTTCACTTGATTAATTGCTGAGGACAGTTCGCCAGTGTTTTGCTGAGAAGTTTTGCATAAATATCCATCAAAGGTACGGTTCTATAGCTCTCTTTCTTTGATGAATCTCTGTCTGGTTTGGGGATGCGGGTTATAGTGGCTTCGTAGAATGAGTTCGTCAAAGAGCCTTTGTTTTCAATTTTGTTGAAGAGCTTGAGGAGTATAGGTGTGAGCTCTGATTTGAAGACCTTATAGAAGTCAGCTGTGAATCCATCTGGCCTTGGGCTTTTCTGGGGTGGAAGGTCACTTATTGCCATTTCTATTTCAGGGTTAAAATAGGCACTGTTTATTTGGATTAGATCTTCTTGGTTCAGTGTGTGTATGTTAATATTGGCTAGAAATTCATCAATTCTTGCAGATTTTTAAAATTTTTTGCATAAAGGTTTGAAAATATTCCTTCATGAAACTTTGGATCATGGTAATTTCTGTTCTGATATTACCATTCTAATGTATGATTTTGTTTATTTGGGTCCTTTTTTTTGGTAAGATTTGACAAGTGTCTGTTAATTTTGTTAATTTTTTTCAAAGAACCAACTCATTCTTTAGCTAATTCTTCTATAGATTTTTTGGACTCCAATTGATTTAATTCTGCTTTGATATTATTTTTCATATATTTTATTGTAATTAATAGAAGGGTTACATGATATTTGCCAGATAGAAGGTGCATTAATTCACATACATTGATATCCTTTCACATGTCTTGGTCCCCATTTCCCTCTCCCCTCCCCCAACCCTCATCTTGTTTCCCCCCCTTCCGTTTCCAATTTCAAATAACCAAATACACATATGTCCGATATGTCAGATAACAAAGTGAGATACTGTAACAATATGATATAACCAAGGGACAGCAAAAGAGATGAGAGATAACATAGTACCTTAAGGACAACAATCATTCATTATATGGCTTTTTGTCTATATCCTAGAGCTCCTTTTATTTAGCGTCATACAATAAGGCCTTATGTATCAAGGTATGGCTCTATTGCAAATCCCTGCTAGGAGAGCCCAAGGTTTCTACTGATTATGACAAATTATGGAAAACATTGAGCCTAAGTTCCTTTGAGTCTGGCTTACTTCTCTGCTTTGATTTTAATAATTTGCTTCCTTCTACTGGGATTAGGTTTATTTTGTTGCTCTTTTTCCAGGAGCTTAAGGTGCAACATTAAATTGTTGGTTTGTGATTTTTCCAATTTCTTATAAACACCCAAAGCTGTAAGTTTTCCCCGGTGTACTGCCTTCATTGTGTCCCAAAGGAGCTGGTATTATTTTTTTCACAGTTTATCGAAATGTTTTATTTTAATCGTTGTTAGCATACAATTAGGATGTCACATTCTTTTCATCTTTTCTTGGTTTTTATTCCTGTATCATTGACAAATAAAACCTGCAGACATTCCAAGTATACAATGTGACATTTTGGTACATGTTTTCATTGTGAAGTAATTTCTACAGTCCAGTTAATTATCAAATTTATCGCTTCACATGTTTTCCTTTTCTATTCATGAAAATTCCTAAGACTGACTCTCTCAGAAATCATAAGCTGGACAATATGTTGTTATTAAGTACAATCATTATTGTAGGTACCAGATTCTAGAACTTATTCATCATAGATCTCATAGTAGCAACGTAAGAATGTCATAGTATCATCGAAGTACCAACAAAATAGCAGGCCCTCACACCCAACATTTGATAGGCGATTGTTGTACAAGATTGTTTTTTTTTATTAAAGAATTTACTAACATTGATTTTTACATCATATTTCAAATGACAGGCTTAACAAATGATTGTTCAGGAGAGTGGGCATCCCTGTCTAGTTCATGATTTTAAGGTAAATGTTTCCACTGTTTAACTATTTAGTATAATATTGGCTGCAGGTTTTTCAGATATGGCTTTAACTATTTTAAGGAATGCACCTCTTATTCATATTTTTCTAATGCTTTCAGCATGAATGGATGTTGTATTTTGTCAAATGCCTTCTCCGTGTCCAGAGAAATTATCATATGATTCTTATCCTTACATCTATTGGTGTGATGTATTACATTAATTGATTTGCAAATGTTAAACCAGCATTGCATCTGTGGGATGAAGCCTACTTGATCATATTGAATAATTTTTTAAGTTTGTTTCTGCATTATCTAGGGTAATATTTTATCGAGAATTTTGTGTCTGTGTTAATTAAAGAAATAGGTTTGTAGTTTTTTTTTTGTTGGGTCTTTCCCTGGTTTGGGGATGAGAGTAATAATAGCTTCATAAAATGAGTTTGGTATTGCTCCTTCTGCATCTACTGCTTGGAAGAGTTTCAAGAGTGTAGATATTAATGCATCTTTAAACGTCTTTTCGAATTCTGAATAGAAACATCTGATCCTGCGCTTTTTTTGGTTGGCATTACCCTGATTATTTCCACAATTTCTTTGTAAGAGATTGGTTTATTCATTTTGTTTACCTCTTCTTTGTACAGTATGAATAGCCTATATTTATGTAAAAAATCATCCATTTTTACTAGAATTTCTTGTTTCTTTGAATATAGGCCCTGGCAGTACTTATTAATTATGGACTGAATTTCTGAAAAATCAGTTGCTATTTTTTCATTAAGGTCTCTAATCTTCTTTGAGTCTACCATTTCCTTTTTTAGGTTAATCTCGCAATGACTCTGTCTATTTTGTTGACTGTATAAAAGAACTCAATCTAGGAAAAACCCAACCCGGTACAGAGGCATCTCCATGTAGTAAGACACAAGTGGAGAAGTGGTGAAAAGACTGTCATAGGTGTTGGATTTCAGAGTTAAAGGAGAAAGAGATATTGAGATTCATCCATGGGGAGGTCTCTCCCTACCGAGGAGTCCCTACAGATTCCTACAGGCCAGGTGGAAGAGCCATTGGCACTGAGGTCCCAGTAATGTTTCCCGGAGCTGAAGATGTGGGCCCAGAAGCCGGTGAAGTGCATGGAGTGTTCAGCAGGATTCCCAAGCACATCTTCACGGATGGGGTCCAAACTCTTGTGTACATGAAGGTGGCTCATCTTGATTGCGGGCAGCCTCTCGCAAGGAAATGCCCACTTGGTACCTGTTGAGTGTCTCCAGTACTCCAGGGACTGGAAGAGCACGGAGCTGTGGCCTCAGAGGACCAGGCATGAAGGCCAGCACTTCCTTACAATTCTCAAGTGTCAAGTCGACAGCCTGGAGAAGTTCCAGGTCTGGCTTCTGGTAGGTCTGGAACAGCTCCTGGTACGTTTCTCTCGGGTGGTGCCTATTCTGAATAATCTGAGTCTCCATTTGGCTGAGTTGCCCTAAAACCTGTCTTCCTGGCTGAGAAGTCTCTCTGCATGCTGCTTTTCCTCCTCGTGGCATTCGGGATGCAGCATTGCAAAAACCTCCTTGGTGGTTCCTCAGTACAGGTTCATACAGCGAACTCACTATATGATCAGTCTCCTGTACTTGTGATGTTCCTCTGGTTTTCTTGTATCTTGTTCCAGATAGTTGGTATCAGCTTGCAAATGGCCTCCCGCTGCTCTTCAGCAGCCCTTTCAATGGGATGGTGGCTGTGAGACTCATGCTTCTAGAAGAGGAAACACTGCGAACAGAGAAGTTCCTTGTCCAGATGGCCGAAGATGTGCCTTGTCTCCTAGTGTGGCCACACTTGTGTTCATCAGAGCTCAGTAATTGCCAGGGGCTGGTTTTTCTGACAAGGGCCACCAGGCACTTCAGAATGACATCAGACTTCAGGTCTCTCTGTTGGGTGGGTTCCTGGCAGGCAGGGCACATTCCTGAGAGGGTCTGCCTTTCTTCCCAGGACAGGCAGAGATATGGTCAACAGAAACTGTGACTGGGTCTAAGAAGGTATTTCTGCATACGGCGCAGCTCAGCTCCTTCTGGAAGGCTTGCAGAACGTCGCCTTCCATCGTTGAAACCGAGGAACCTGAAGTCAATGGCTCGTACCGCTGATGATAGCTACTCGGGGGGCTGAGATCTGAAGGTCCCACTTCCCAGCCTGCCTGCGCAGGAAAGCCCGCCTGACCCCCTTCTCTCTTCTTTCCGATCAACCACCCAGTAATAAGCTGCGGCGCTATGGCTCAAGTGGTACTGCGATAGTCTGGAGCCCAGAAAGCCTCAGGGTAGCCACCGGTCTACCTGTGGGTGCTAGCCACACAACCGACGAAGACCAACACATCGATTGAATGACCGACCCACCAAGCAACCGGATTAAAAACCAAACCAAAAATCAACAAGAATGAAAATAGCTGTTCCTACCGCTCTCACACTCCACAGCCCTATCCAAGCTCCCAACGCAGATGGTCTCGCTGGGGTGGCCCTTTCTCCGAGAGGCCTGACAGGTCGACCAGCAATCTTATTTATTCTGAGAGGGGCAGGGCCCCTAGAAGGGCTTGCAATAATTCAGCTGTGCCAGGCAACTTGATTTACATATCAGTAGGTGCTGGAATTTACATTGCAGCAGCAGCAACACCTTTCAATTCCTTTTTCACGCAAATGCTTCTGACCACTTCTTTCTTCACTGGCCATTTCAGGTGAATTTTCAGTGAAAGTGAGGTTTGCCCCCATGGCCAAAAACCTTTGTTTTCTTTCCTTTTTTGTTGTCTGGTTACTTTGCTTCCTTGCTTGCTTTGTGGGTTGTGGGGCTTAAACTCTTGGCACCGTCCCTGAACTCTTCAGCTCATGGCTACTGCCCTACCTCTGGAGCCACAGCCTAACTTCCCATTCTCTAATGGTTCCATGGAGGTGAGCTTCTCAAGGTCCTGTAGTTGCCAGGCTATCTTTGAACTGCAGTCCTCAGATCTCAGCCTCCTGAGCAGCTAGGATGTTCAGACTTGAGACACCTCTCCCCAAACCATCTTTTATCCTCCCTCCTCCCCCAACTCATTACTCTCCATCACTTCCTTTATGACTTAATCACACAAGTTGGGCATGCTCGCTGGAAACATCCATTGTACCTTGTGTTTACTCAAGATAGCTGAGGGAGTGTAGGTTATGTTATTGGGGAATCCTCCTACAGTTTATTTTTGTAACTCCTTAGGAAACTCTGTTGGGCAGGGTCTTCTCCCCTTGAGCCCTGCCCTCATCTCACATGATATCACCCTCCCAACTCAACAGACAGGAAATCCAGGAGCACTAGGGCCTATCATCTCAGCTATGGTTATAGTGTGAACTGGGGGGTTTCAGTCAGCTTTGTCTAGAAATGGGGTACCAAGGAATGGGATCCAGCTAGGAAAGCAGTCCATTGCAGTGGGCTAAATGACAGGAACCTGTCTTTGCTTGTGAATTTGTTAGTTTCTTTTTGTTGTGGTTACAGTTTTCTTTGGTTTTCCTTTCCTGTTCCTGTTTTTCTGTTTTCTATCTGAATGCTGCTTTTCCTCCTTGTGGCAATTCCGCCTGCAGCATTGCAAAAACCTCCTTGGTGGTCCCTCTGTGCAAGTTCACATATTGAACTCACCGGATGATGAGTCTCCTGTTCTTGTGGATGTTCCTGTGGTTTTCTTGTATCTTGTTCCAGATGGTGGGCATCAGCTTGCAAATGGCCTCCAGCTGCTCTTCAGCAGCCCTTTCCACAGGATGGTGGCTGTGAGACTCCTGCTCCTGAGAGTGGGAGCTCTGCGGACAGAGCAGATCCTTTTCCACCTGGCAGAAGATGTGCCTTGTCTCCTTGTGTGGGCCACACTTGTGTTCCTCCGAGCTCAGGAATCGCCAGGGGCTGGCTTTTATGGCAAGGGCCGCCAGGCTCTTTAGAATGATGTCAGTCTTGTGGTGTCAGGCTCACGTTGGGATTAGGGTTAGGGATAGAGTTTGGATTAGGTTAGATTGAGAGGTGGGGTTAGTATTCCTTTAGTTTTAGGGATAGGTCTAGTTTTCAGGTTCGGTTTAGGTATTGCGTACAGGTTTGGGTTCCGGTTAAGTTCACATTCGAGTTAGGGTTAGGGTTCAAGTTAGGTTTAGGGTAGGGTTAGTATTAGGGTTCAGGATGGGAGTATTACTAGAGTTGGTTTTTTGGTTAGGGATAGGTTTTCTGTCAGTGTTCGGGATAGGTTAATATTAAGGTTGGGTTTAGGCTTTGGTTTAGGATTCAGGTTAGGTTTTGGGTTAAGTGTTAGGGTTAGGGTTTGGGTTTGGGATAGGGTTGAGATAAGGATTAATATTAGATTTAGGGTTAAATTTACAGTTAGGTATAGGGATAGGATTAGGGCTGTGTTCATGTTAGGGACAGGGTTAGGATTCTGTGTAGGTTTTGGTTAAGCGTTAGGGCTAGGGTTAGCTTTCAGGTTATGTTTAGGGTTGGGATTATGGTTCAGGTTAGGGTTAGGGGTTAGGTTAAGTTTGGGGTTTGGGTTACAGTTAGGGATAGTTTTTGGATTAGGGTTTGGGTAAGGATTAATATTAGGGTTCGAGTTAGGGTTAGGGTTAGGGTTAGGTTTAACTTTAAGATTTGTTAGTGTTCTTTTCAGGGTTCGCGTTCAGATTCAGTTTAGGTTTTGTGTTAAAGTTCAGGTTAGTGTTATGTTTAGGGTTTGGGTTAGAGTTTTGATTATGGCTAGTGTTCAGGGTAGTATTAGGGTTAGGATTAAGGTTAGAGTTAGGATAGGTGTTCAGGATTGGGTTCAGGCAAGGTTTAGGTTTTGGGTTAGGGATCAGGTTAGGATTAGTGTTATCGTTCAGGTTAGGGGTATGGTTCAGATTCTTGTTAAGGTTTCATATTTGGGTTCTGGACATTGTTAGTATTAGGGTTCGGTTTAGGGTTAGGGTTAATGTTGAGGTTCGATTTAGTCTTAGGTTAAAGGTTAGAGGTAGGATTCGGGTTAGGGTTCTGGTTAGAGTTAGGGTTAGGTTTTGGGAAAGGGGTTAGGTTTAGGCTTAGGATTCAAGTTCGGTTTGGGGTTAGGGTTAGTGTTAGGGTTAGGTTTATGGTTCGCATTTGGCTTAGGTTTAGGGTTCGGTTAGGGTTAGGATTTGGGTTAGTGTTTTAATGCGGGTTCGGTTGGTTAGTTTCAGGTTCTGGTTAGGATTAGGGTTAGGATGTGATGTAGGTTTCAGTTTAGAGTTATGGTTATGTTTTAAATTAGGTTTCAGGTTAGGGTTAGTGTTAACATTAGATTTCGGGTTCAAGTTTGGATTGGTTCAGGTTTAGTGTTCAGGTTAGGGTTAGGGCTCTCTTTAGGGTTAAGTTTAGGTTTCAGATTATGGTTATGTTAGGGTTATAGGTAGCTTTCAGGTTAGGGTTATTATTTGGCTTCGGGTTTAGATTTGGGTTAGTGTTAGAGTTACAGTTAGGGTTCAGGGTTGGTTTAGGGTTAGGGTTCATGTTGATAGGGTTAGAGTTAGAGTTCTGGGTTAGTATTAGGGTTAGGGTTAGCAATAGGGTTAGGTTTTGTTTCTGCATAGGCTTAGGTTTTGGGTTCGTGTTAGGGTTATGGTTAGTGTTAGGATTCGAGTTAGGTTTAGGTTTAGGTTTAAGTTTCAGGTTAGGGTTAGGGCTAGTGTTAGGGTTGAGGGTAATGTTGGGTTTGGGGTTTGGGTTCGTGTTTGAGTTAGGGTGAGCATTTGGGTCATGGTTAGGGTTCAGGTTAGGGTTAGGCTTTGGGTTAGGGTTACAGTTACTGATAGTTTTCATGTTAGGTTTTGAGTTAGGTTTATCATTCGGGTTAGGGTTAGTGTTCAGGTTAAGATTTGGTTTTAGGTTTGGATTCATGTTCGGGTTAGGGTTAGCAATTGGGATAGGTTTAGGGTTCAGGTAAGGGTTAGGGTTCAGGTTCAGGTTAGGGTTATGTACCATTTTTGTGTTACCGTTCACTTTAGTGTTCGGGTTTGGGTAGATTTAGGGTTAGGGTTCAGGCTCAAGTTCATATTATGGTAAGGGTTAGGGTTAATTTTAGGGTTAAGGTTAGGGTCTGGTTTAGGGTTCGGGTTTAGGATTTAGTGAATGGTTCAGGTTAGGGATAGGATTACAGTTTGGGTTAGCGTTAGGGTTTTGGTTAGGTTTAGGATTACAGTTAATGTTAGTGTTCTGGTTAAGCTTGGGTTCGGTTTCAGGTCTGATTAGTTTTGGGGCTAGGATTAGGATTTGGTGTAGGTTTCAGTTTAGGGTTAGGTTTGGGATTCAGGTTAGTGTTAGGGTTAGAGTTTGGCTTATCATTATGGTTGATTTTCAGTTTCGTGTTAGGTTAGTGTTAGGGTTCGGTTTCGGTTTAAGTTCGGTTTTGGGTTCTAGTTAGGGTTCGTGTTCGGGTTAGACTAGGGTTAGGGGTCGTGTTTGGATTAGATTTATGCTTTGAATTAGGTTTAGGGTTAGAATTAGGTCGTGTTCAAGTCAGGATGGGGTTAGGACTCTGTGTACATTTCAGTTTAGGGTTAGGGTTAGGCTTTGTGTTTGGATTAGGATACAGGTTAGAGTTTGTTTTAAGGTTAGAGTTAGAGTTCTGGTTCAGGATAGGGTTAGGGTTCTGGTTAGGGTTAGCGTTTGGGGATGGGTTAGGTATAGAGCTCAGGTTAAGGTTAGGTTTAGTATTCAGATTAGGGTTCAGGTTTGGGTTAGAGTTTGTTTTAGGATTAGGGTTAGCATTCAAATTAGGGTATGGGTTAGGGTTATGGTTTGGGTTGAGGGTAGGACTAGGATTTGGATTAGGTGTCAGATTAGGGTTAGGTTTCAGTTTCGAGGTCAGGTTCGGGTTCTGGTTACTGATAGTGTTAGGGTTTCATTTAGGGTTAGGATTAGGTTGCAGGTTATGGTTATGATTAGGGTTAGTGTTAGGGTTCAGGCTCCTGTTCAAGTTCGGGTTCAGTTTAGGGTTAGCTTTTGGGTTCGTTTTTGGGGTATGGTTATGGTTCATGTTAGGGTTAGGGTTAGGGTTAGGGTTAGGTTTCTGGTTAGGGTTAGCCTTAGGGGTATGCTTAGGGTTTGGTTTCAGGTTTGGGATTGTGTTAGTGTTAGATTTAGGATTAGGTTTTTGGTTAGGGTCAGATTACATTTAGGGTAAGGTTTCAGGTTAGCCTTAGGGCTACCATTTCGGGTTAGGGTTAGGTTTAGGATTAGGTTTGGGGTTAGGGTTTGGGATAAATGTAGGCTTAGGTTTCAGGTTAGGGTTAGGGTTATAGTTTCAGGTTAGGGTTAGGGTTAGGTTTAGGATTATGTTTGAGATAAATATAGGCTTTGGTTTCAGGTTAGGGTTAGGGATACATTTTCAGGTTAAGGTTAGATTTAGGTTTAGGATACGGGTTGTTCGAGTTAGTGTTAGGGTTTTGATTAAGGTTAAAGTTAAGGTTCGTGTTAGAGTTAGGGTTAGGGTAAAGGTTAGGGTTCAGGTTCATGTTCAATTTATGGTTAGCGTTAGGATTCGGTGTAGGTTTCATTTTAAAGTTAGGATTCAGGTTAGGCTTTTTGCCTCAGGTAAGGGTTACAATTAGGGTTAGGCTTAGGTTTAGGTTTCTGGTTGGGGTTGGTTTCGGTTAGGTTTTGGGTTAGCTTTAGTTTTGTGGTTGGGGTTCTTGAAGGGTTAGGTTTAGAATTAGGGTTAGGGTTCAGGTTAGGGTTAGAGTTAGGTTTAGGGATAGAATTAAGGTTAGGGTTCAAGTTTGGGTTAAGGTTAGGATTTAGTGTAGATTTTGGTTTAGGGTTAGGTAAGGGTTAGGGTTAGGCTTAGGATTCAGATTAGGTATCAGATTACAGTAAGGGTTAGGGTTAATGTTCTGCCTTGGGTTCGGGTTCAGATTGAGGTTAGGATTAGTGTTAGGGTTAGGTTTAGTTTTCAGGTTATGGTTATGGTTTGGGTTATTGTTAGGATTGGGGGTCCAGTTCTAGTTCAGGTTACTGTTAGGTTTATGGTTCATGTTGAAATAGGGTTAGGATTTGAGTTCCTGTTAGGGTTAAGGTTAGGGTTCAGGTTAGGGTTAAGATTCAGATCAGGGTTAGAATTCCGGTTTGGACTTGTGCTAGGGTTAGGGTTCTGGTTAGGGTTAGTATTAATGTTTAGGTTAATGTAAGGTTTGGGTTTCAGGTTAGTGTTAGGGTTATCCTCACCAACAGTCCAGTAGAGTTTCATATGAGTTACATCCCCAACAGCATTTGTTGTTATGTTTCCTGATAAGGGCCATTCTAATTGTAATGAGGTGGCATATCAGTGATGTTTTTGTTTGCAGTTCTTTTATGGGTAGAGGTGTTGAACACTTGTTTATGTGTCTTTTGGCCATTCTTATTTCTTTCTCACAAAAACAACCCTCCCCACCATATCCTTACCTTACAACCTCAATACTTGCATTGCATAGTCAAATTTTAGTATCTTATTTTATTTCTTCATTGTCATTGGGGAATGGACACTGCAATAGTAAATTGGCATAAATTCAGACATGAGATACACATTATACTATAGGAATCTTTGGATGTAGACATTTAGGAGATGCTTAGGCATGTGGGAAACAGGTTTGCTTGGAGGAATTTAGACAAAACACCAAAGCTTCAGTAGGGAAATTTTGCTATCTTTTTTGTTCTCAGGAGTACTCAGGGAATTTTGACACTACTTGATGTAAAAACATGATAAAGGATATTTTCTCTGTATAGAGCTATTTATATGTTATGTTTAAATGCATGTATTGCAACATTTTAGAAAACATAAGATTTAAAATTCTTGTGTTTGAAATTCAATGCAAACTAAGCATCCAATCTTTGGCCATATACTCAGTGTTTCTACTCTAAATGATATGAAAGTCTTCATTTCATTCAAAGGAATCAATAGGGTTGAACATAATTTTCTCAGTAAAAACGTCATCAGAATTTAACAAAAACTAATACCTGTGAGAGTAGTGAATGCAATATATTTGAGAGTCTCTGCTTAATACTGAATTATAACTGTTTTTTGTACTTTCATGAGACTTTTCATGCTTCTCTTCTAAGATGTCAGTGTTTTAGTTCTATTTTAGTGGGGTAGGCTATCACTTGGGAGTAAGTAGGGAAAATACACTCTACTTCTTTCCTTCAACCTAAAGAGAGAATGATTGAAACAAAAGAGGGAAAACTAGCTTTTGTAGTTATTACACACAAGCAGATTGCAAAATACTAAGAATGTGTTCCATGGCACTCACATAGAATTATGTCAGAATGTACTATTTAATTCCAGAATACCATATGATGAGTGAATTACTTTTACTTGACTACTTTTTTAAGAGCTTTGTTTGGTTTTAATCAGAAAAAAACACCTTATATCATTTCTGCCAGTCCTGGGGCTTGATTTCAGGGCCTCGGCATTTCCGTGAGCTTTCTCAAGGCTGGAGCACTACCACTTGAGCCATGGCATTATTTCTGGCTCTTTCTGTGTATGTGGTATTGAGGAATCAAACCCAGGGCTTCATGTATTGTAGGCAAGCATTCTACTACTAGGTCATGCCCCCAACCCTACTTGTCATTTATTATTGCAGAGAAGAATGAAGAATATCTAACAATAACAGGTGTAGGAATGTGGAGATCAGTGTATCCAAGGTTTGCTATATGAATGCAAATGTGAACGAATCAATGAAAGATTGTCATTCCCTATCTGATGCCTGGAATGGGCTTCACATGTATGCTCACATGCACGCACTCACACATGTGTAAGTGTGTGTGTGTGAGTGCGCGCGTGTGTGTGTGTGTGTGTGTGTGTGTGTGTGTGTGTGTGTGTCTCAAAACCAGAGCCTAGGTGCTCTCCTTGATCTTTTTTGCTTAAGGTTAGCATTCCATCTCTTGAACCATAGCTCACCTCTGGCAACTTGGGGAGGAATGTGATGGTTAATTTCAGACTTTCTTGCCTACACTGGCTTTGAAACATGATTTTCAGAATTCAGCCTCCTGAAAAGCAATGAACCTGATGAGTAGTCCAGTCTTCATGAGGTAGCTGTTATGGTATTAATTCATTTGTACCATGTCTTTATTATATTGTTTTTCTGTCAGCAGCCATTCTGTTATGCTTTCACTTTCTTCAAAATTTGCTGACACAACTGCAATATAGTTGTTGGTGGATGGCTTTTCTTGATGAATAAACGGCTAATGAGCACCATGTTTCCATTCATTTCCACCAACCATCCTCTATCAAATATATATGTTGAATATTTTTTACTTAAAAACTGTGTGTGTCTCAATTAAACTTTCTGGAATTCTTTTTCTGAACTGTGTGGTTGTTGTTACGGATGTGATAAAAAAACTACTTTGACTTGTTGTTTTGTTTTGAAGAACTGCATGAAAAGCTGCCAATACTATAGCACACATTTGCTTAGAGAGCTGAAGCTACATGATGGTCATTCCAGGGTTTTTCTATGACACTGGCTTTATAACAACAAATAGAGGCATGATTTACAAGCATCAATATCAGAATTTTTGCAGCTCAAATCTCAGTAGCCAGGTTAACCTGTAGCAAGGCTTATCTCTAGAGTGGAGTTTTAGGTTGCAGAGTCTATTGGAAGTACCAGCAATTTTCATGGAGTGTTTTGAAATTTGTTTCTCTCTGCCTCCAGCATTTCACTGACTTGTTTGTTTTCAGGAATTTTAGCTTAAAAAACAAACTGCTTCTGAGTCTTTTCTCTGGGTTGAGGCTTGTCCTCAGGGAATAGACACCCTTTACCTGAATGGTTTTTGGCTCAAGGCTTGTTTCCTACCACTTTGAGCCACAGCTCTACATCTGGTTCTCTGGTGGTTAAGTGAAGATAAGTTTCTCAGGACCTCCTGCCAGGGCTGTATTTGAACCTCAGCTCTCAGCCCCCTGAATTCCTAGGATTAGTATTGTGTACCACAGAGCTCCACTGATCCTAGTATTTTCTATCAATCTTGATACCAGGGATTTTATTTGAGCTTAACACTCTGTGTCTAAAAGAGTTGTTTATTTTTATTTCATTGGGTTTTCTTGTGTGCATGAGCCTATGGCTTCCTCACAACCGGCAATATAAAGTAAAATTGTGTGACAACATTTAACCCTAAAAGTACTAGAATTTTGCTCTGTTTTTGTGCCTCTTATGAAAATAAGGTGAGCCAAAGCCTGGAATATATGTTCCAAGATTGAGTGGCTAATGAGCCCTCATCTTACTGAGCAGTAAACCTTTGAATATTCTGTCGGATTTTTTTGATGTTTTATTACCACCAATGTCAACATCAGAATTTCACCTCTCTAATGACTATAACATTTACACAACATTGACAGGGTGTCTAAAGCACCATGTCTCGTGTCATTGCCTTAATTAGACTTGATAACCTTATTTCCTTTTTGAAGGCCAACATGCATACTGATATATGCATAGTGGGTATTGGGGAATTCGTGTGCTCTGACGAGTATGAATTGATTGATACTAAATGGGACACAACTGTTTTACTCATGAATAATAATCCAACGCCATTTAATAAATTATTTAAATAAATCAGGAAGTAAATTATGAACTTCAATAGAAACTGAAATTGTATACCCATATATTTTTCTGTTGTTGTTCTTGGAATGTTTTTATATCTGTGGGTTTTTCCATATATTTTTATTGTAATAAATAGAAAGGTTATATTATATTTGCCAGATAGAAGGTGCATTAATTCACATATATTGATACTCCTTGTCATGTCTTGATCCCCATTTCCCTCCCCCCATCCCACCCCTCATCTTGTTTTCCCCCTTTACCTATCCAATTTCAAAAAACCAATTACAAATATATCCAATATTTCAAATAACAAAGTGAGATACTGTAACAATATGAGATAACCAAGGGACCACAAAAGAGGTGAGATGTAACATATTACATTAAGGACAACAACCACTCATTATATGGCTTTGTTTCTATATCTTAGAGGTCCTTTCATTTAGCATCATACTGTATGACCTTATGTTTCTAGGTTTGCTCTATTGCAAATCTCTGCTAGGAGAGACCAAGGTTTCTACTGATTATGTCAAATGAGGGAAACCATTGAGCCTTTGAGTCTGGCTTACTTCACTTAATATGATTTTTTTCTAAGTCTTTCCATTTCCTAAAAAATGGGGCAATGTCATTCTTTCTGACAGCAGCATAGAATTCCATTGTTTACAAATATCACATCTTGTGGATCCACTCATAAACTGAGGGACATCTGGGTTGGTTCCATATCTTTGCTATGATAAGTAGTGCTGCAATGAACATTGATGTGCTAGTGGATTTAGTATGTTTTTGTTTTTGGACAATTGGGTAAATCCCTAGTAGTGGAATTGTTGTGTCTTGGGGGAGCTCTATGTTTAGTCTTTTGAGGAACTGCCATACTGCTTTTCATAGTGGTTGGATGAGTTTTTACTCCCACCAACAGTCTAGTAGTGATCCCTCCTTGCCAGATCCCCTCCAGCGTCTGTTGTTATTAGTTTTCTTGATCCTTGACATTCTAACTGGAGTGAGGTGGAATCTTAGAGTTGTTTTGATTTGCATTTCTTTTATGACCATATATGTTGAGCATTTCTTCATGTGTCTATAGACTGTCTTTAAGTCTTTGGCCCATCTTTTAATGGGATGGTTGTTACTTTGGAGATTAGTTTTTGAGTGATTCAATTTTTTGAGCAGTTGTTATATTTAAGATATGAGGCCTTTGTCCGTTGTATGGTTGGTGAAGATCTTCTCCCATTCTGTAGGTCTTCTAATTAATTTACTAGCTATGTCCTTTGCCATACAAAACTCTGCAGTTTAATGCAGTCCTACTTACCCAGCCTTTCTCTGATTTGTGAGTGTCATGATATATTTAATGAAAATGTTACCAATTTAGAAATATTTGCTCAGTAGTGTGCCATTTAAAACAAACATAAACACAATGGTTATTTGATAAATACATTATTATGTTTCCATTATAATTCTAATGTAATAGACACAAAGGTGTAATAGTCACAAAGGTGAGAAGAAAAGTGCAATGTGAATAAATGTGTAGTGCCGTGTGTGAATGAATGTGAAAGACTGCCATTGTGTAATTATATGGGTGAAAAAGTCATATGCTTCCTGAAATAAGTAGAGCTCAGTAATTCAATTTGTTTCAAATAATGAATGATAAAGTATATATAATGTCTTCTTGGTATAAACTGTAACAACACTAACTGATAACATAAAAAGAAAAATATGTATATCTAATATATATAATTGTATATATATGTAGAGTGATTTAAAATAATTTGAAAAACGAATTCAGCCATGATTAAGCAAGCTATTATGTGTCTAGTCTTTCCTCAGATATTAATGCATAGATATAAGAAATTCTGATATAAAGTATAAGTATATTATTATAGCAGATACAACTGATTGTTTAAATTCAAAAGCTATATGGAGAAAGAAGAAAGGCAGAAAAAAGAAAATGAAACAAAAAAAGAGAGGGAAGAGAAATTGAGAGGATGGCAGGAGACTGATCAAGAAAACAGAAAAATACTTCAAAATGCAGTTATGTAATGCAGAACTATAGAAGAATTAAAATACATTTTGAGCAAAAGAAAATACGGAACATCTTTTTTCCCCATATATTTTTATTGTAATTAATAGAAGGGTTACATTATATACAGCAGATAGAAAGTGCATTACTTCACAAACATTGATAACTTTTCTCATGTCGTTTCTCATGTCTTGGTCTCCATTTCCCTCCCCCTCCCCACCCCTCATCTTGTTTTCCCCCTTTCACTATCCAATTCCAAATTACCAAATACAAATATATGCAATATATTAGATAACAAAGTGAGATACTGTAACAATATGCGATAACCAAGGGACAGCAAAAGAGGTGAGATAAACATAGTACATTAAGGACAGCAATCATTCATTTTATGGCTTTTGTTTCTATATCCTAGATACATAAGTCCATATAGGAACATTTTTACGTGGAAAATAATAACAAAATATATGTAAGGTAAACATAGTGAAATATATGCATGAAGTTAGTTTAATTTAAATTATAGAGTAATATCTATCAACCTAGACACACAGGAAGCTGTTGATTGGTGATCACGGTTTTAATGCAACCTGGAGAAAAATTCTTATCTCCAATTACCCAGCAAATAGCCAAAAGTGATGTTGGTGGTTGAAGTGGTAAAGCCCCAGCTTTAATCAAAAATCCAGGGATTATAGGCAGGATTTAAGTTCAAGCTCCAGGACAGGTAAACAAAACATCAATTTTAGGCAAAGAATTATGCAAGATCAAGTAAAAGAAGAGGCAACAGTAAAAATAAAGTAGTGGAGATGATGAGATAAGTCCAGACTAATTAAAAAGCATCGAAAATACACATATTGAAATTTAAATTTTGCTAGTTATGGATAGAATTTTGAATGTAGCATTACTAGAGAAAAGTGTAAGAGTCACTTAGTAAATGAAGTGATTCCAACCATATGAAGTAATATATGATAGAAAAAATCAGAGTAGATTTATTCTAAATCTTTTATACATTTGAATAATCATGTTGGTTTCATATTAAGAGGATTTGTTACTACCAGTCCGTGATTTCTCCTGGAATTCATGCAGACAGTTTCTATCTGGTCTTGAAAAGTTGATGTAGCATTTGGGGGAAAAGATGCAGCCCAGGAGCACTGCACTAGAGACCAAGAGTGAGAAGACCTCTACAGCCACCATAAGCTTCCCCTTGGCACTGTGCTAGACAGTCAGGAAAGTGAGCCAGACACTGGAAACACCAAAAATGCTGCAAGTCAGGAACTTGGCTTCATTGAAAGTGTCAGGCAGGTTCCTGGCCATGAAAGCCACAGTGAAGCTGGCCATGGCCTGGAAACCCAGGTATCCCAGAACACATTGGAAAACAGTGAGGGACTCTTTGTTACACAAGATAATGATGTGGCCACGTTCAGAGTGTATATCTGTGTCAATGAATGGAGGAGCGGTTCTCAGCCAGATTCCACAAAGTGTCACTTGGATCAGAGTGCAGATGGGAATAATGAAGTTAGGTGCCCCTGATATCAGCAGCCACCTCATCCTTCTCCCAGGAGAAGTGGCATTGAAACCCAGAACTACAGTTAGAGTTTTAGCCAAGACTGCAGAAACAGCTACAGTGAATGCATCTCCAAATGCGGTTTGTTGTAGAATACAGGTGACTGTGTTGGGACGACCAACAAAGAGCAAACAACAGATAAAGCAGAAGATGAGGGAGATGAGCAGGATGTAGTTGAGAGCCTGTTTATTAGCCTTGACAATAGGGGTGTTCTGATGTTTCACAAACACCCCAAGAACAACTGCTGTGAGTGTAGAAAAACAAAAGATATACATGCTAAAGCCATCCCTAAAGCCATCCCTAAAGGCTCTCCATAACCCAGGATTCTTGTTGCTCTTTGCAAGTGCCAGGGCCAGCCGGCAGCAAACCAGGGTTCGCGGATTGGGATTCCTGAAATAGCGGCAAGGACTAGGAAAAAATAGAAGAGAGACAAACAGATGGAGTTCGGGAGGCCTACAGCCCAAGTCAGCAGTCCAAGAAGGCTGTGAGCTCCAGACTGCCGCCTAAGACTCTCTCATTTATTTTTAGTTCCGACCTTAAATACTCTTCTTAAAACTAGGGAACTGCCAGAGGCTACATTCATACAAAATAGTAAACAAGTCACATATAGGATAAATGAGAAAGTCATCCTGATAAGAACTGATTGACATTGCTTAAAGTTATCCTGATAAGAACTGATTGACATTGCTTAAAGTTATCCTGATAGGAGTTACTTCCTTGTGTATACAGTTGTGTAGGTCCAAGGTCAGGTCCAAGGTCATTGACCCCACAGTCGGTCCCCAACATGCAAGCACTTTTTTCTATCTCTTGGCATACTGATGATCTGGGCACCTCACACATTGCTCTGCATCTAGTGCAGAAGTCAAATAACAGTCCCTCTTAAAGAAATTAAAAGTAAATTAGTAAATCATTATGTAGATATATTTTGACATGTCAATAATTACTAGCAAAAACAATATTTTTACTAAATATTATAAGTTATACTCATTACTATTTTTGTATTTAATATGTTCTCATATTGTTTGCTACAAACCTAGTTGAAGTTGTTTACTTGAGATGACTAACATGCATATTGTTTCTTGCCATATCTAATAACCTAACAATAACCTTCTGTATTTTTTCATGCTTCCATAATAATTCTCATACTTTCATGCACAACTCAATGTTCTCAACAAGGTGAAAAGGAAAGCTGTACTATCCTGTATTTCTATGTGCAACATGAATACTGGTCATGTGGCCCTTCCTTGCAGTTATATTTGTCTCTGCTACTCACCTGTCATGCAGTAAGGAACCCAGAACCAAATCATTTATTGAAGGTACAAATTCATATGTACAACATTTGTAGGTCCTTCTTACATCATACGTGACCAAACACTTGCTCTGTTTTAAGAACATGTCTGCTCACAAGAAACAAAGCTGTGAAAGATCTGTGTATTCTTTATATTATAAAATAATTTGGAGAGAACTGAGACCTTGTCATTAAAAGAGTTTTTCACATAATATGACAGAGATCAAATTTAAATTACCGAGTAGTTGAATCAACATGAATACAACAGACTCCAGAAAAGGTAATCCTATATATAATTCAGAATGCAGTACCATCCATTGTCACAATTAAATTAATAAGTAAAAGAAGGAAGACTGATTCTTAATGCACAACATTTTCACATATTTGCATGGATTTGGGTGGGCACTAGGCAAGCGTATAAATTTCTCCCAAAGCCGAGAACACACCTGTCTCATTAGCAGGCTCATTCTCTGAGCAAGGATTACAGTCAAAGCAACAGGCAGCCTTTTCCTCCTGAGAGGATTTCCTGAATCCAGGAGCACAACTCTCACTGCAGACAGAGTCAGTAGGCTAAAAAAAATAAGATGTGTGCCAGTAACTGTTTAGCCTTTTTCCTAATTCTCCCAAAGTTCTTTTATTTGAAATAATTGGATTATGAAACACATTATTTCTATACATATAAATCTAGTCCGTTAATTAAATGGTGATAAACATAAACATTTTAAAATTCAGAGATTAATATTGAGAATGTGAATCTTTGTGAAACATCCTTGAATTCATGTCATTTCATGTCTCCTACTCATCTGTGAAATGGTAAAGAGCAAGGAGGAAGAATCCTCTTTAGAATTAAAAAAATATGCTGTAAGTTAAAGCACAGAGCTCTCTATTAAGGATCATGTGAACCACATATACATATTATCTTCTTACTTTTCCATTATCTGTGCTGTGAGAATCTTTTTCTCACAAATTCAATGATTTCATTCAATGATTCCTTTCTTAGAAATATCTATGTAACAGACCAACCTACCATTAAATGAACTTCCACATAAGAGAGCAAAATAAACAATTCAAACCAATAAAGTGATGCCTGAGACAATTTGTAACAATGTTAGAATATGCTAAGAAATATGCAAAGTATATTTTTGATAATATTCTACATAAATATTTAGAAACGAACTTACATTTTCTTAGGGGGATGCTGACTCTGGAGCTTGAATTCAGGGACCAGATACTATAATTGACCTTTACTTTACTAAAATTTAGCACTGTACCATTTGACCCAGAGCTCAAGCTTATTTTATTGGTTATATATTGACAGAGTCTCACAGACTTTGCTATCCTGTAAGGCTTAAAATTCGTCCATAATTTTACATCTGGGCGAGGCAGCCTCCTGATAAGATAGGATTACAGGCATCAGTCACCAGCACACAGACTTGACTATTTGGTGGTTAAATTAAGAGTTTTCCAGGTATTCCTGCTTGGATTGACTTCAAACCCATGGTAGTCAGACCTGAATAGCTACTGTTATAGGAATCACTTATTCCCATCCAATCAGCTGTACACATTTTGCGTAAAGTTAACTTCTAAATCCTTAAAATATTACCGTTAAATGCAACCCCCCTCTGTCGATTCTATGGCCTACTCTATTATATCTTCAGATAAAGAGAGTTGATGACCATGTAGAACATTTGGAGAAAATTTTTCTATTTTCACCTCAAGATCAAGACCTTCTGGAAAACTCCAAATGTTCACAGTGTCATATTCTGCCACCAATTATCTGTTGTCATCTAAAATCACCTGACCTCCACCAGGATTGTAAAATATGATGTTTTTCAGAAAATAGTGTATCTGAAAGAGATTACATTATATTATGGTGAAGTATATTCCAAGGTGCAGATAGAAGAACTGAACTGAGAAAAGTTCCTGATTGCCTTTAATCTCTGATTCAGAATTCAAGGATAGCAGAAACATCTAATGAGGTACTCCAGAAGAAAACTTTGAAGGAGTAAAAATAATCTTTCTTAATCTAGATTAATTGGCAAAGGAGTAAAATTCCTTTTTTTCAAGAGAATCTTATTTCACATAAATAATCATAAATGAAACATTTCTAAGATAGCTATTTCCAGTTTGCCACAAACATAAATTCTATCAGTGTCTATAGTTTGAGCTCGTGAAAATTGTAATACCTACAATAGAATGCAACTAGGTCACTTACAAAAAATTATATATATATATATATTATATATATATATACTTTTGTTCAGCAGATTATCCTTAGAAACTCTTAGGGAAATGGATACATTTGTCCTTTTTCTTTTTTTCCATATATTTTACTGTAATTAATAAATGGGTTACAATATATTTGCCAAATAGAAGGTACATTAATTCACATACATTGATACACTTTCATATGTTTTGTCCCCATTTCCTCCCCCCACCCCCTCCCCTCATTTTGTTTTCCACCCTCCCCTATCCAATTTCAAATAATCTAATACAAATATATCCAATATATCAGATAACAAAGTGAGATACTGTAACAATATGAGATAACCAAGGGACAGCAAAAGAGATGAGTGGTAACAGTACTTTCAGGACAACAGTCATTCATTATATGGCTTTTGCTTCTATATCCTAGAGGTACTTTCATTTAGCGTCATACTATATGGCCTTATGTATCAAGGTTTTGCTTTGTTCCAAATCTCTACTAGGGGAACCCAAGGTTTCTACTGATTATGACAAATGAGGGAAACCATTGAGCCTAAGTTCCTTTGAGTCTGGCTTACTTCACGTAATATGATTTTTTTCTAGATCTTTCCATTTCCTAACAAATGGGGCAATTTCATTCTTTCTGACCGCAGCACAGAATTCCATTGTGTACAAATAACCCATGTTGTTGATCCACTCATCAACTGAGGGAAATCTAGATTGGTTCCATATCATTGCTATGGTAAATAGTGCTGTAATAAACATTGTTGTGCAAGAGGATTTGGTATGTCCTTAAGAACCTTAAGTACCTTAAGAACAACAATCTTTAATTATATGGCTTATGTTTCTATATTCTCCAGATCTTTTCATTTAGCGGTCTACTATATGGCCTTTTGTATCAAGGTTGCTGTATTGCAAATGTCTGCTAGGAGAGCCCAAGGTTTCTACTGATTATGACAAATCAGGGAAACCATTGCGCCTAAGTACTTTGAGTCTGGCTTACTTCACTTAATATGATCTTTTCTAAGTCTTTCCAATTCCTAGCAAATGGGGCAATGTTTCTTCAGGTGTCTACAGGCCATTTTTGTTTCTTCTGCAGAGAAGACTCTCTTTAAGTCTTTGGCCCATCTTTTAATGGGATTTTTGTTACTTTGGAGATTAGTTTTGGAATGATTCAAATTTTTGAACTGCTGATATATTTTAGATATGAAGCCTTTGTCCTTTATATGGTTGGTGAAAACCTCCTATTTTGTAGGCTTCTTAATTAATTTACTAGCTATGTTCTTTGCCGTAAAAAACTCTGAAGTTTACTGCAGTCCCACTTATCCAGCCTTTCTCTGATTTGTTGTGATTCTTGGTCTTTATTAAGAAAGTTTTGATATGTGCCAAGGAGGCTTAGTGTATCTCGTATTCCTTCTTGTAAAGTTTTCAGTATGTCAGCTTTCACCTCGAGGTCTTTGATCCATTTGGAGTTAATTCTATTGCAGGGTGACAAAGAAGGATCCAACTTTAGTTTTCTGCAGTTGCTTAACCAGTTCTGCCAGCACCACTTGTTGAAGAGGCTATCTTTCTTCCATTCGATATTTTTGGTTCCCTTGTCAAAAATTAGTTGGCCATAGGTCTATGGTTTAATATCTGCGTCCTCAGTTCTATTCCATTGATCTTCAGGCCTCTTCTTGTGCCAGTACCAAGCTGTTTTGATTATTATAGCTCTGTAATAGAGTCTAAAGTTTGGTATTGAAATTACTCCCAAGCTGTCCGTTCTGCTAAGAAGTGTGTTTGCTATAAAGGTTCTTTTAATATTCCATATGAAATTTTGGATTGCCTATTCTATTTCTTTAAAAAATGACATTGGGTTATTGATGGGTATTGTGTTGAATTTGTAGATAGCCCTTGGCAAGATTGTCATTTTCATGATGTTGATTTTTCTAATCCAGGAGCATGGGAGGTTTTTCCATTTCCTCAGTTCTGCTTTAATTTCCTTTTTCAGGGTTTTAAATTTTTGCTCAAAATGATCCTTTACATTCTTAGTTAACGTAATTCCTAAGTACTTTATTTTCTTTGAGGCTATTACAAAAGGAGTTTCTTTCTTGATTGTTGCCTCATTCCTCTCACTCTTGGCATAGAGGAAGGCAGTTGATTTTTGAGGTTAATTGTATACTCTGCTACATTGCCAAAGTTTTGAATCATCTCAAGGAGCTTGGGAGAATTGTCTATAGAATTCCTTAAACACAGAATCATGTCATCTGCAAAGAGGGATAGTTTTATTTCCTCTTTCCCTATTTGGATCACCTGTATGCTTGCTTCTTGCTGTATTGCTCCTGCTAGGAAATCTAATACTATGTTAAAGAGGAGTTTAGAGAGTGGGCATCCTGTTGATGTGTTGAATTTTATTAATTGATTGCGTATGTTGAACCAGCTTTGCCTCCCTGTGATGAATCCTGTTTGATCATAGTGTATAATTTTTTTGATGAGTAGTTGTAAATGCTTGGCCAGTATTTTGTTGAGAAGTTTTTCGTCGATGTTCATCAAAGAAATAGGTCTACAGTTCTCTTTCTTTAATGAATCTCTGTCTGGTTTGGGGATGAGAGTTATACTGGCTTCCTAGAATGAATTTGGTAAAGAACCTTCATTTTCAATTGCATTGGTGTGAGCTCTGCTTTGAAGACCTTATAGAATTCAGCAGTGAATCCCTCTGGCCCTGGGCTTTTCTTAGGTGGAAGGTCTCTTATTGTCATTTCTATTTCAATGCTTGAAATAGGCCTGTTTATTTGGGTTAGTTCTTCTTGGTTCATTGTGTGTATGTTAATATTGGCTAGGAATTCATCCATTTCTTCTAGATTTTCAAATTTGTTGGTGTAAAGTTTTGAGAACTATTCCCTCATGATAGTCTGGATCTTGTTAATTTCTGTCTTGTCATTATAATTTAGGAGTGTGATTTTGTTTATTTTGGTATATTTCCAATGCATTTAATTCTGCTTTGATTTTAATAATTTGCTTCATTCTACTGGGATTAGGGTTGGTTTATTGCTATTTTTTCCAGGACCTTAAAGTGAAACATTAAATTGTTGGTTTGCAATTTTTCCAATTTGTTATTGAAGGCATTCAGAGCTATAAATTTTCCTCTGAGTACTGCCTTTGCCATATCCCAAAGGAGCTGGTATTTTGTGTGCTCCTTTTTGTTAAGTTTCATAAACTGTTGGATTTAGTTCTGATCTCCTCAATGACCCATTGGTGATTCAGCAATGTGTGGTTCAACCCTCATGAGTTACAGGGTTTTCATTGGTGGAGATGGTTTTCTGTTCCAATTTGATGCCCCTGTGGTCTGAGAGAGTGCAGGGAATAATTTCAGTGTTTCTGAATCTGTCCAGGTTTGTTTTATGGCCTAAAATGTGGTCTATTTTGGAAAATGTTCAATGTGCTGCGGAAAAAGCATAGATTGTGTTGTTGCTGGGTGGAATAATCTGCAGATGTCTGTTAGATCCAGTTGGTCTATAAAGTTGTTCAATTCTAAGGTTTCTCTGTTGAGTTTTTGCCTGGTTGATCTGTCCAGAGGTGATAGTGATGTGTTAAATTCACCAACAATCACTGTGTTTCAATCTATGTATGGTTTAAGTGAAAGTGAAGTTTTCTTGATGAAGTTTGGAGCTCCGGGCTTATCTGTGTGGATATTTATGATCATTCTGTCCTCCAGGAGGAAAGATCCCTTGGTTTTTGATCCAACTAGATAATCTATGTTGTTTAATTGGAGAGTTAAATCCATTGACGTTGAGACTCAGAATTGAAAAATATTTATTAGTTCCTACCATTTTTACAAGCTTTCATTAGGGCCTGTGTCTTGATAGTTTTTGTGGTACTGAGATGTTATGGGTTTTAGGTGCCATGTCTTTCTTTGTATTTTATTTGGGTTGGTTTACTATGTGTAGAACATCTTTGATAATTTTCTGTAATTTTGGTTTTGTTGCTATATAATGTTGCAGCTTTTCCCTGGAATGGAATGTTTTTATTTTTCCCTCAGTTATGAATGAGAGTTTAGCATTGTAGAGTATTCTCGGTTGGTAGTTATTTGATTTCAAGGCATGACAAATATCCTTCCAATCTCTTCTTGCTTACATGGTCTCTTCTGAGAAATCTGAGGTTATTCTGATAGGTTTGCCTTTATAAGTGTTTGTTCTCTTCTCCCTGGCTGCTTTTAGGATACTATCTTTGATCTCTATTGATCCAGTTCGAATTATCATGTGGCAGTGGGAGGTCCTTTTCTGGTCAGGTCTGTTTGTAGTTCTAATAGCTTCTTGTATCTGGATGGGCCTGCCCTAGTGGATATTTGGAAGGTTCTCTGAGATGATTCCCTGAAGTATATTTCCAATACCATTGACCTCTTTCTCCAGAGCCTCCTCAATACCAATTAGGCTTAAATTAGGCTTTCTAATTGTATCTGGGATCTCCTGTAGCATTTCTCATATTTCCTAGATTTGAATTGACTCATATTCTCTTCTTTCTCTATAAAAACTAAATTATCTTCAACCCCGAAAATTCTCTCTTCTGCATTGTCTAACCTGCTATCAAAGCTATCTACTTTATTCTTCATCTCCCTTGCTTCTAATTGCTCATTTTTGATGCTTTGCATCTGTTGTTTTAGATCATATATGGCTTTCTTTAGCTCCTTGATTTCCATTTAAGTGGTTAGCTCAGCAAGTTTATTCTCTTTGGACATTTGTTGGAGTTCAGTCACTTTAGTTTGTGGAGTCTATGAATTCGCCCATTTTTCTTTGAAAAACCTTTATTAGGTCCTCCTTTATGGCTTCCTCTTTTTCATGTATCACTTTATAGTTTCCTCTTGTTTAGCTGTGGCATCCTCCCTTATCCTTTCTTTATGTTGTCACACTTTTCATTAATGATGTTTATCAATTGCATTTGTATAGCACTTGGAAGACCCTCCCCTAGATTTGCCACTGACTGCTCCATTGCCTGTTTATGTTGGGTGGGAAATGCTATTCCTTGATTTGAAATTTTTCTTGAGTTTCTTGTTCTGCCCATTTGAAAGTGGGAGCAAGATTAATAATAAACAAGATTATAATTTTTCAGATATAACCAACCTTTATTTGGGTGAGAATAGATGTTCGCTCTTTTAGATTGGTAATATCACTCTTTCTTTCTTTTTGTGCACTTACATACAAATGTAATACAATCACACATGTCCAATTTATGACCGAAACAATAAGCCCCTCAATCCAATATCTATTGTATTTAAGTCCCTCTGGACCTAGAGTATAATTGAACACCAAGGTACACATCATTGCTCAACAATCATCAAATGTAGATCCAAGCATTATAAGAGTTGATGGATGAACAGAGGATCACAGACAGAAAAATAATATGAAAGAGGAGAAGGGAGGTAGGAAAATAATACTGCGGGAATCTAAGAATAATATAGTAATGAAGAAAAGGTATTGTGTAAGGATAACTGACCTAAGGTGATAGACAGGTAGAATATTCGAGTAGAAAGTTTAGATGAAGTTAGATAAAAGTTATGAAAATAAGAAGATTAATAAGAAGAATATATCAAGAAAAGAGGGAGGTAGATATAGGAGATTTCAATGGTACAAATTTTAAAAAGAAAAAAAGAAACAAAACAAAAACAAAATAAAAGAAAAGAGAACACATACACTCCCAAAAACACAAAAGGAAAAGATGGGGGGAGATTCCTCAGGTTTCTGGGTTCTTGCCCAAGAGATACTTGGGTTGAGAACCAGGAGTTTAAAAAGCAGGTGACTCTATCAATATGGATACCGTTTTTATTCAGATTGTACCCAGAGTTTTCACTGTGTTTCTAGTAACGACCACAGTGACAGAAGGACTGCGGGAAAAGAGAGGAGAAAAAAAAGAAATGAATCATTACATTAGAAAAAAAGATGTAGGTTAAATGGCAAAGAGAAAAAAAGAACATCTAAAAATACAAATGAAATGGGGTAGAAGTTTTTTTGGGTAGGGGGATGGGCAGGAAGAGGAAACCTGTCTCCACAATTTTCGGGATCTAAACACTTCACAAAGTCTTTTTCTATTGTGATTTGGTTTTGCGGTTTTTCAGATCAGACTGCTTGATTGGTAAAACAAAGCTGGAAGATGCACGGGCAGTTTTGTTTACCACATCTGGGAACAGACTTCAGCAGTGCTGGGGCCGGATTTCCGTCTAAGGGATCTTTGGGAAATCCTTTGCCAGTTAGAAAGATGGCGCTGTCAGCACTACCTCTCAGGCTCCAATTGCTTTGGCTGGGTCTTTCCCAGCAGTCACGAAGGCGCTGCTCTCAGCTGGAGGAGGAGGGGCTACCTCACAATCCCATTCCGACAGCAGAAGTGGAAACTTCTCCTTGAAGGCACTCACAAATTGCTGGATTGTCCGGTTCCTTGAAGCTGGCAGGTCCGTGCACGGCCGGGTGTCATCTCTGGGCTCTCTGAAGCTCTGTATGGCTCTGTCTGCAGCTGGCAGGTCTGCGCTGCTGAGAAGCGCTGTCTCTGCTCTGATTCAGAACAGCCTTTGTCTCCAGGGCAGCTCCGGGGCTGGCGGGGCTAGCTGTGGATTTGTCATACACAGCCTATATTATACTGAGTAACGTTCCATGGATTCCTAGTTTCTCCTGAGCTTTTCACAGAAAGGGGTGTTAGATCTTGTCAAATGCCTTTTCTGCATGTATTGAGACAATCATGTGATTTTTTGTCCTTGCTCCTGTTGATGTGTTGAATTATATTAATTGATTTGCGTATGTTGAACCAGCTTTGCCTCCCTGTGATGAATCCTGTTTGATCATACTGTATGATTTTTTTGTCTATGTATGTTTCCTTTATTAAAAATATGCATTTTTGAAATCATAATTTTGGCCTAGGATATATGTCCATGCTTGAGCTCTCCAACCCCTTCATTTTGTTGAAGAGGAAACATTTTGAGAGGTGAGATTCTTCTTTTCCCCTTCCTTTCTTTCACTTTTTTTTGGTTAGTGTCAGCTTGTTAGGAATGAGGAATCCTGGCTCTAGAGACCAGTGTTATTTTCCCCAAATGCTTGAAAATCTCATGAAGTCATGTCTTGGCACCATCTTCTTTCTATTTTTTGGTCTGTTTCTTATTTCCTCCTTTTCCCCCTCTCCCAAGTGAATCACTCTCTTTACTTTCAATAGATTTTTGTTTGAATTCTAATTATAGAATGGGGTTGGAATGACAAATCTCAAATCTTTATTAGAAAGCTGGTGTCATCCAAGTTTCTTCTTTGTTTTTTTCATTTCTTTTTTTTGCCAGTCCTGGGGCTTGAACTCAGGTCCTGAGCACTGTCCTTGGCCTTTCTCTTCAAGGCTAACACTCTGCCCTTGAGCCACAGTACCACTTCTGGCTTTTTTTCCCCATGTATGTGGTACCGTGGAATTGAACCTGGGTTTTGGTGCCTGCTAGTCAAGCACTCTACCACTAGACCAAACTCCCAGCCCCTCTTCTTTTCTTTTAGCATCAAGTCATGCACCTTTGCATGGATCCTGACTGGTTATTGAATATACTATACTTAGAACCCAGTGTACCTAGGTGTCATGCTGGTCTTTGCCCCTCATCTCAGCAGTGATCTTCTGGGATGTTCTAGAATCCTGGGAATTCCTCAGGTTGTTCTTTATACTTCTTTGCCAAGGTGGCCTCCCAAGCACAACTTAAGGACATCTAAAATAGAATGCATGTATAACTCTTCTCCGTTCTCCTTGGTTCTCACATGTCACCAAGGAGTTGGACTAGAATATTGTCACCACATTTCTTCCTGGTGTCTGTTTTTCATGGTGCACTTGAGTCTGGCACACAGATCCTGTGATTCCTTCTCCTGCATTTATGTTGCTGTTGTGATGTCCTCTCACATGATCTGTGATGATATTACACGCATGTGTGAAAAGAGATTCGCTCCTCCTAGCAAAATTACCCATCAGGTAAAGGGGAGTTGGTACAAGATTCTGTACCATTCTTCAGTCTTGCTGTGTGCTTTTACACTTTATTCCAGCCATCATCCCCAGATGACCTCATTTAATGAAGTAGGATATTTATGGAGGGCACCTGACAAAAGTCTTTTTTTGCAAGGCTGAAGTAACATTTAAAATCATGTTGGTATTTATACACACCTATGTGTCCTTGTTATTGAGGATATAATATACCGTTGTTGCTATGAAGGCTTTTCACACACACAAAAATGAAGAAACAATACGAATACATTCAGGAATCAGAGATATAGAAAAGTGTGAACAAATGAGCTGGGATGATGGCTTACACTTTTAGTCCCATCTGCTCAGGAGACTGAGATCTGAATAATCATGATTTAAAGCCAACCCCAGTAGGAAAATCTGTGAGACTTTTTATCTCCAATTAACTGGAGATGCAGCTGTGCCTCAAGGGGTACAGAGCTAGCTTTGATCACAAAAGCTCAGGAACAGTACCCAGTCCCTGATTTCAAGCCCCAGAACCCGCACTAATCATAATAATAGAATTAACTCCAAATGGATTAAAGACCTGGAGGTAAAAGCTGACACACTGAAAACTCTACAGGAAGGAATAGGAGATACACTAGGCCTCTTTGGCACAGGTCGAAACTTTCTTAATAAGGACCAAGAATCACAACAAATCAGACAAAGGCTGGATAAGTGGGACTGCATTAAACTTCAGAGCTTTTGTATGGCAAAGGACATAGCTAGTAAACTAATCAGGAAGCCTACAGAGTGGGAGAAGGTCTTCACCAACCAAACAATGGACAAAGGCCTCATATCTAAAATATATCAACAACTCAAAAAATTGAATCACTCCACAACTAAACTCCAAAGTAACAACCATCCCATTAAAAAATGGGCCAAAGACTTAAAGAGAGTCTTCTCTGAAGAAGAAACAAAAATGGCCTATAGACACATGAAGAAATGCTCAACATTTCTGGTCATAAAAGAAATGCAAATCAAAACAACTCTAAGATTCCACCTCACTCCAGCTAGAATGGCCAGGATCAGGAAAACGAATGACAACAGATGCTGGAGGGGATGTGGCCAGGAGGGATCACTACTACACTGTTGGTGGGAGTGCAAACTCGTTCAACCACTATGGAAAGCAGTGTGGCAGTGCCATAAAAAGCTAAACATAGAAATCCCCTATGACCCAGCAATTCCACTACTTGGCTTTTACCCAACCATCCAGAAACAAGGACATACTAAACCCACTAGCACAACCATGTCATTGCAGCACTATTCACCATAGCAAAGATATGGAACCAACCTAGATGTCCCTCAGTTGATGAGTGGATCAACAAGTTGTGGTATTTGTACACAAATGCTGCTGTCAGAAAGAATGACATCGCTCCATTTGTTAGGAAATGGAAAGAATTAGAAAAAATCATATTAAGTGAAGTAAGCCAGACTCAAAGGAACTTAGGCTCAATGGTTTCCCTCATTCGTCATAATCAGTAGAAACGTTGGGCTCTACTAGCAGAGATTTGCAATAGAGCAAAATCTTGATACATAAGGACATATAATGTGAAGCTAATTGAAAGGACCTCCAGGATAGTGAAACAAAAGCCATATAATGAATGATTGTTGTCCTTAATGTACTATGTTGTCTCTCATCTCCTTTGCTGTTCCTTGGTTATCTCATATTGGTATAGTATCTCACTTTGTTATCTGATATATTGAATTTATTTGTATTTGGATATTTGAAATTTGATAGGGAAGGGGGGAAAACCAAGACTGATGGGGGATGTGGGGGGGAGGGAAATGGGTACCAAGATATGTTGAAGGGTATCAATATATGTGAATTAATGCACCTTCTATCTGGCAAATATCATGTAACCCTTTTACTAACTACAATAAAAAAAAGAAAAAAATAACTTTAGAAGGGTAGCAAGCTATAAAATTAACACTCAAAAATCCACTGCATTCCTATACGCCAACTGTGAGAGGAACGAGGCAATAATCAGGAAAGCAACTCATTTCACAATAACCTCAAAGAAAATAAAGTAACTAGGAATTAGCTTAACTAAGAATGTAAAGAACCTTTTTGATGAAAACTTTACAATCCTAATAAAAGGAAATTAAAGCAGAACTAAGGAAATGGAAAAACCTCCCATGCTCCTGGATTGGAAGAATCAACATTGTGAAAATGACAATCTTGCCAGGGGCTATATACAAATTCAACGCAATACCCATCAACATCCCAATGGCATTCTTTAAAGAAATAGAACAGGCAATCCAAAATTTCATATGGAATAATAAAAGACCACGTATAGCAAAAACACTTCTTAGCAGAAAGAACAGCGCCAGAGGAATTTCAATTCCAAACTTTAAACTCTATTACAGAGCTATAATTATCAAAACAGCTTTATCCTGGCACAAGAACAGGTCTGAAGACCAATGGAATAGAACTGAGGACCCAGATATTAAACCACAGACCTATGGCCACCTAATCTTTGACAAGGGAGCCAAAAAAAATAGAATGGAAGAAAGACAGCCTCTTCAACAAGTGGTGCTGGCAGAACTGGTTAAGCACCTGCAGAAAACTAAAGTTGGATCCTTCTTTGTCACCCTGCACTAGAATTAACTCCAAATGGATCAAAGACCTCGAGGTCAAAGCTGACAGACTGAAAACTTTACAAGAAGGAATAGGAGATACACTAAGCCTCCTTGGCACATGTCAAAACTTTCTTAATAAGGACCAAAAATCACAGCAAATAAGAGAAAGGCTGGATAAGTAGGACTGCATTAAACTGCAGAGCTTTTTAATGGCAAAGGATATAGCTAGTAAATTAATTAGGTAGCCTACAGAGTGGGAGAAGATCTTCACCAACCAAACAACGGACAAAGGCCTCATATCTAAAATATATCAACAGCTCAAAAAATTGAATCACTCCAAAAGTAATCCCCAAAATAACAACCATCCCATTAAAAAATGGGCCAAAGACCTGAGACATCTTTTCAATGAAATGGGTAGGGGTGACAAAAAAATTTACTTTTGCCTGTCTTTTTTCATATATTTATTATTGGAATTAATAGAAGGGTTATATGATATTTGGCAGATAGATGGTGCATGAATTCCCATACATTGATACACTTTCACATGTCTTGGTCCTCATTTCCCTCCCCCTCCCTCACCCCTCATCTTGTTTTCCCCCCTTCTGTATCCAATTTCAAATAACCAAATACAAATATATCCGATATATCAGATAACAAAGTGAGACACTGTAACGATATGAGATAACCAAGGGACAGCAAAAGAGATGAGAGATAACATAGTACCATAAGAACAACAATCATTCATTAAATGGCTAATGTTTCTATATCCGAGATTTCCTTTCATTTGGCGTCTTACTATAGGGCCTTATGTATCAAGGTTTTGCTCTATTGCAAATCTCTGCTAGGAAAACCCAAGTTTTCTACTGATTATGACAAATGAGGGAAACCACTGAGCCTATGTTCCTTTGAGACTGACTTACTTCACTAAATATGATTTTTTCTAAGTCTTTCCATTTCCTAACAAATGGAGCAATGTCATTCTTTCTGACAGCAGCATACAATTCCATTGTGTACAAATAACACATCTTGTTGATCCACTCATCAACTGAGGGACATCTAGGTTGGTTACATATCTTTGCTATGGTAAATAGTGCTGCAATGAACATTGTTGTACTGGTGAATTTAGTTTAACTGTCTTATGTAACTGTGACTTCCCTTTATACACTCCTTAAAATAACAATTAAGAATGGAAAGGATATGAACTCATCTTACCAAAAATAACTTTTAAAATTCAAATGTTTAAATTAAAGCTTTAATTTGTTTTCCTCAAAATTTTAGAAAGTTACCTTCTAAATTCAAGATTGGAGCTGATTGCTCAGAATTGGCATAGATGTGTGCTTTACCCTGAATGAACATATTCCATTTATTTCTTTTGTGACTTTCAGGCAGAAGTAAGAGTTGGAATGCAATATTGTTTTAGGAAACTGAAATGTTTTTTAAATTAAACTCTCATGCATATTTTTTAAAAGAGGAACTAAAAACTCTTTCCATTTTTCACTGTATGGAACATACCCAAATGGACAAGCACACAGGAGATGAGTAATATGGATTTTCATGTTTTCATCATGAGTTTTTTCATATCTGGTTCTTATTGCAGTCTTTCATAGTTAGGCTGTCTGCATTGGAGAATGTAAATGGAGAGTTTGAACTATTTTTTTAAAGGTTTGTCCTTACACTTATTTGGTGCTATACTGATATTTACTACTAGCCGCTTGCCGGTGCCTTACACTGATAATCCCATCTACTTAAAGGCTAAGATCCTGAGGATTATGGCTCAGGGTCAGCCTGGGCACTGCAGTCCATGAGACTCTCCAGAAAACTGGAAGCAGCACTGTGGTTCAAGTGGGAGAACACTAGTTTTGAGCTAAAGTGCTCAGGGACAGTGCTCAGGCACTGAGTTCAAACCCCATGACAGAAAAAACAATTACTGTATACCATTTTGCAGGAGAGATTCTAACCTCTTTACTTCATCTTGACTCGTGCCCTTGACTGCAGAGTATAAATAGGTAAGTGACAAAGAATTGATTAGCAGTCCGCCTTGTAGAAACAGTAATGCCTGGCAAAAGAAATCGGTTTTTATTAAAGAATTTATTAAAGTTGATTTTTATATCATAGGGAATCCCTATTTACAATCACTGGCATTTATTATTTAGAACTTAATCAAAATTAGGCTAAGGGTTTGTATGTCATAGAAACATATTAATTTATGAAATAAAACATTATGTCTGGGCAGGGGGTTTGGCCTAGTGGTTAAAGTGCTTGCCTAGCATGCACGAAGACACGGGTTCGATTTCTTGGTACCACATATATAGACAAAAGCCAGAAGTGGTGCTGAAGGCTCAAGTGGTAGAGCTCTAGCCTTGAGAACGTCCAAGGACACTGCTCAGGCCCTGAGCTCAAGCCCAGGACTGGCAAAAAAATATTATGTCTATAGAGTCATAGGTTTTTTTATGTCTGTATAGTTATGTTTTTATTTCCATTACCATGTCCATAGCTTTGGGTATGAAGTTATTGAGTCCTCACTCTTGTACTCTTTGGATTTAATAGCCACATATTAAGGATACCATGCGCCTTTGATCATTAGGTCTTGACTTGTCTCACTCAACATGATTCGCTCTATATTCAGCCACTTCCCTGTGAATACCATTATTTTATCTTGTTTGTTAGCTATGTAGAATTCCATTGTGTATATATACCACATTTTCTGTATCCACTCATCTGCAGTAGGGCATCTGGATTGTTTCCATCACCTGGCTATTTTGAATAGTGCAGAGATGAACACAACTGAGCAGGTGTCCTTATAATATCTTCAGTCATAATGTTTAGGGTAGATGACCAGTAGTGGTATTGCGGGATCGTAGGGAAGGTCTATTTTCAGTTCTTTAAGAAATCTCCACACTGCTTTCCAGAGTGGATGAAATAGTATGCATCCTCACCAGAAGTGTAGTAGGGTTCCTTGAGTTGTTGTAGATGGTTGGCCAGTATTTTGTTGAGAAGTTTTCCATTGATGTTCATCAAAGAATTGGGTCCATAGTTCTCTTTCTTTGATGAATCTCTGTCTGGTTTGGGAATGAGGGTTATACTGGCTTCATAGAATGAGTTTGGTAAAGAGCTTTCATTTTCAATTTCACTGAAGAGCTTGAGGAGTATTGGTGTGAGCTTTGAAGGCCTTTTAGAATTCACTTGTGAATCCAGCTGGCCCTGGGCTTTTCTTAGGTGGAAGGTCTCTTATTGCCATTTCTATTTCAGTGCTTGAAATAGGCCTGTTTAGTTGGGTTAGTTCTTCTTGGTTCAGTGTAGGTATGATAATATTGGCTATAAATTCTTCAATTTTTTTCTAGATTCTCAAATTTGTTGACAGAAAGGTTTGAGATATATTCCTTCATGATGCTCTGGATCTTGGTAATTTCTGTCGTAATATTATAATTTTCGTCTGTGATTTTGTTTATTTCAGCGTGCTCCCTTCTTTTTTTTGGTAATATTTACTAAGGGTCTGTGAATTTGGTTACTTTTTTCAAAGAACCAACTTCTTGTTTTGTTGATTCTTTCTACAGTTTATTTGCATTCCAATTCATTTAATTCTGCTTTGATTTTAATAATTGGCTTCATTCTACTGGGATTAGTGTTGGTTTGTTGCTCTTTTTCTAGAAAATTAAGGTGACACATTAAATTATTGGTTTGTGATTTTACCAATTTGTTATTGTGGGCATTCAGAGCTATAAACATTCCTCTGAGTAATGCCTTTGCAGTGTCCCAAAGGAGCTGGTATTTTGTGTGCTCCTTTTTGTTAAATTTTGTAAACTGTTGGATTTCTGTTATGATCTCCTTGATGACCCACTGGTGATTCAGCAATGTGTTGTTCAATCTCCATGAATTACAGGGTTTTCATTGGTGGAGATGGGTGTTCAGTGCCAATTGGATGCCCCTGTTGTCTGTGAGAGTGAAGGGAAAAATTTTATTCTTTCTGGATCTGCCCAGGTTTGTTTTATGCCCTAAAATGTGATCTAATTTGGGAAATGTTCCATGTGCTGCTGAAAAAACGTAGATTGTGTTGTTGCTGGGTGGAATAATCTGCAGATGTCTGTTAGATCTAGTTGGTCTATACAGTTGTTCAATTCCAAGCTTTCTCTGTTGAGTTTTCCCTGGTTTATCTGTCCATAGATGAGAGTTGTGTGTTTAAGTCATCAACAATCTATATATAGTTTTAGTGAAAGTAAAGTTCGCTTGATGATGTTCGATGTTCTGGGATTAGGTATGTAAATATTTATGATGGTTCTGTCCTCCTAGAGGAAAGATCCCTTTACTAGTATATAGTAACCTTCTTTTTCTTTTCTGACTAAGTTTAGTTTGAATTCTATTTTATCTGATATGAGGATGGCAACTCTATCCTGTGTCTGGGGACCATTATCCAGATAGAGTTTATTCCAACCTCTCACTTTCAAAAAATGTTTGTTTTGGGGGAGGTTTAGATGTGTCTCTTGAAGACAGCAGAACCGATGGATCTTGCTTTTTGATCCAGCTAGGTAATCTATGTCATTTAATTGGAGAGTTAAATCCATTGATATTGAGAGTCAGGATTGAGAAATATTTATTGGTTCCTGCCATTTTTATAAGCTTTCATTAGGGCCTGTGTTTTGACAGTTCTGTGATACTTAGATGGTATGATGTTTAGGTGCCATTTCTTTCTCTGTATTATATTTGTGTTGGTTTTCTATGTGTAGAACATCTTTGAGTATTTTCTGTAATGTTGGTTTTGTAACTACATAATGTTGCAGCTTTTCCCTGGAATGGAATGTTTTTATTATTGCCTCAGTTATGAATGAGAGCTTAGCTGGGTACAGTATTCTTGGTTGGGATTCAAACACTTCACCAAGTCTCTTTATCTTCTGATTTGGCTTTGTGGTTTCTGGATCAGATTGCTTGAATGGGAAAACAAACATGAAATATTCCCGGGTGTCTTTGTTTACCAAGTCTCTGGCACAGCACAGGGGACAGACTTCAGCAGTGCCAGGGTTGGATTTCTGGCTAAGGGATCTCTTGGAAATCCTTTGCCAGTTAGAATGGTGGCACTGCCAGCACCACCTCTCAAGCTCCAATTGCTTTGGCCGAGTCTTTGCCAGCAGTCATGATGGTGCTGAAGGTGGAAGGGCTCCCTCCCAATGCCGTTCCGACAGCAGAAGTGGAGACTTCTCCTTGGAGGTACTCACAAATTGCTGGATTGTCCGGTTCGGTGAATCTGGCAAGTCCATGCACGTCTGGGTGTCGGCTCTGGGCTCGCACAGGCTATGTGTGTCTCTGTCTGCAGCTGGCAGGTCTGCACCGCCGAGAAGTGCTGTCTGCTCCATGGCTGGTGGGGCTCCACACTGCCCTCTTGCACTGGTATTCTGACTTTTTCCTCTCTGACTGAGATCTCTGTGGCACTAAAGCTTACTTAGGATGAATTTTTGCTACAGAACTGTCCCCTAGGCTGCCAGAACTTGTATCTTGTTGGGAGCTCAGAACAACTGGCACTGAACCACCGCCATCTTCTGTCGATCTCCTCCTCATTGAAGTAATTTCTACAGTATTACCTAATGTAATTCCAGGAAAGAAATACGGATTCAGTTCAGATCTTCTGTCACATGATCATTCACATTAGTCATGTAAGGTAGGCTTTGTTCCAGTAGCTTTTGCTTTATATTTGAAGCCATGGATAGAATTTCTTTCGGGTCTTAACATGATGAGGTAACACTTGGGGGCAAAGATGCAACCTAGGAGACCTGCACTGGAAGCCAAGGTAGAATATCTACACAATTACCATGATCTTCCCCTTGGTGCTATGATATGCTGGCAGAAAATTAGCCCAAACACTGCAGAACACCAACATGCTGAATGTTAGGAACTTGGCTTCATTGAAAGCATAAGGTAGGTTCCTGGCAAGGAAAGCTACAGCAAAGCTGGCCAGGGCCAGTAAGCAAAGGTATCCCAGAACACAATAGAAGGCAGTGAAGGAAACTTAATTGTACACGATGAGGATGTGGCCGTATTCATAGTGTGCATCTGTGTCAATGACGGGAGGTGAGGTTGTGACCCAGAATCCAGAGATTGTCACCTGGATAAGGGTGCGGAGGGGAATAATGAAATTTAGAGCCCCTGATAACAACAGCCACTTTATTCTTTTTCCTGGATAAATGAACTTGAATGCTAGGACCACAGTCATATTTTTTTGCCAGCAATGTGGAAATTGCTAAGGTGAACACAATTTGAAATACAATCTGCTGCAGGATGCAGGTGACTGTGTTGGGATGGCCTAAAAACAACAAGGAGCAGATGTAAAAGAAGATAAGGGAGATGAGCAAGATATAGCTGAGAGCCCGGTTATTGGCCTTAAAGATTGGAGTGTTGTGGTGTTTCACTAAAACTCTTAGAAAAATAGAAGTGAGAATACAGAAGCAAACAGCCATACAGTCCAGGGCCAGTCCCAAGGTTTCTCCATGAGCCAGGAAACTTACAGATTTTAGGAGGCAATGGTTTCTCTCTGGGTTGGCATAATGATTATCTGGACACCTCACACATTGCTCCATATCTAGTGAGGAGTATGAATTATCATTAGTCTGTGTTCCTTATTTTCCTTTCTTCAAAGAAATTTGGCTATCATCACTTAGAGGTCAATTTAACATGTCAGTATTTATGATGATAAAAGCAAGAATTCTCAGATACTTCAGGAAATATCTACTATTCTATTTCTATCTGTCTCTACCACCATAATTCACCTTCAATCCTGTTTTCTATTTTTCCAGTGTTAAGAAACCTTTCTGGATCTTAGTTAAGTGAATACATTAGTAAGAAAGCAAGCAGACAAGCACATGGACAAGCAGAAAAGTAGGGAAACACTCTGTCAGTTTGGGTGCTGTCAAAGGAAGAGAGACACACCATGCTCTATTTTTTACATTCTGAATGCAACTGCTTTTTTCCTTTAGTTTTTATCATACATAGTGATAGTTTTGCAATTTCTAATACGTTAATAATAATTTTTACCATTTATGATGCTACAATATTAATGTTCTTTACTATATGCACAAATCAGTGAACACCATTCAAAATTATGTATACTAAAACTTACACTTTCCTATGTTTTTGGCTAACATTATTAGAAGCCTTTTAGACCTTCCTTGATCTTAGTACTTTATATTTTTTACCTCAAGTACTGGAGAACAAGTATCAAAGAACTCTCTGTAGTCATGTTACATATGCATAACACTTGTATCTACTTTGTTAAGTAAACTCAGCTTTCTGATCACTTGCTCTGTGGAAACAGCAGTTGTAAGCAGTGGGAATAAAATTTTATAGGTTTTACTGTAATTGAAACCTAATTTAGAAAAACACGGAGACACTATACTAAATAATACTTCACATTATTTTTGATAGAGGTTCAACTCAACTTACAGATTAGAGAGGCAAGAATTTCTCGAAATAAACATCTATACATTCAAACCCCACAGTCTGTGTTATTTCAAAAAGCAGTTTTCGCAAGTGCCAGTGGCTCATGCCTTATCATGGAAACTTAGGAAGCTGTTATCAAGATCTCAGTTTGAATTCAGTGTGGCAGGAAATTCTGTAAGAATTGTTTGCCATTAAACACCTAAAGGGCTGTAAGTAGAATTATGGCTCAAGTGTTAGAATATTAACCTTGAGTAAAAAAGACTAGGGTAGGAGGATGGCGCTCAGGTGATGTGGGAGCCGGTGGGGACGTTTGTGGGTGACACCCAGGCGCCGACCGGAAGTGGGACCGTGGAGCGAGCACCGCTGGAGCTCCAGGCTAGAGGGCCCCCGGGCTGCGGGAGGACGATGAGGAGAGAGTGGCGGGTGCGGGGCAAGTTTGTTGTGTGGCGCCTGGTTTCGAGGCCGCAGCCGGCTGCGTAACCTGCGGGCTGGTCTGAAACAGGTCATAGGTGGAGAGCAAACCTGCACTGTAGTACTGGTTCTGCTGCAACTGAAGCAAGTAAAGACCGTCATGAACCTTCCTTTCAGTCTTCATTATAAAGACAAGGCGGAGCCAAAGGAAATTTCATTCAGTTGTATCACATTATTCTTGGACAGAACATAGTAGTTTACCCAGGGGTGTTGGGACTGTGCTGTTTGCTTCCTGCCTCTTCTGCCTGGAGCATTGGGAGATGGCCCTCAGCTTCAGCTGGGAAAACATGGAGATGGAAGTGTCTGGAAGGTCCCTGCAGAGAGCTACAATGGAAAATCCTGGATGTTCTGGAACTTCATTGAAAGGTGGCTGATAGCCTTGGCTTCGTGGTCTTGGGCTCTGTGCCGTATTTCTCTCTTACCTTTAATAGTTACATTCCATCTGCATGGCGGCATCATCTTGCTCTTGTTAATCTTCCTGTCCATAGCAGGTATTCTGCATAAGTTCCAGGATGTGTTGCTTTACTTCCCAGAACAGCCTTTCTCCTCGTGCCTGTATGTTCCCATGCCAACCGGCATTCCTCACAAGAACATCTTTCATCAGAACCAAAGATGGTGTGCCTCTGAACCTCATTTTGGTACGATACACTGGAGACAGCTCCCCCTACTCGCCAACCATCATCTACTTCCACTGGAATGCAGGCAACGTAGGGCACAGGATGCCAAACGCATTGCTTATGTTGGTAAACCTCTGCTTGTCAACCTTCTGCTTGTTGATTACCGAGGCTATGGGAAAATGAGGGTGAGGCCAGTGAGGAAGGACTCTATTTAGACTCGGAAGCCGTGCTGGACTATGTGATGACGCGGCCCGAAGTTGACAAGACGAAAGTTTTCCTCTTTGGCTGTTCCTTTGGGGGGGAGGGTGCAGTGGCCATTCATCTGGCTTCTGAAAATTCACACAGGATTTCAGCCATCATGATGGAGAACACCTTTTTAAGCATACCGCACATGGCCAGCACTTTGTTCTCATTCTTCCCAATGCATTACCTTCCTTTATGGTGCTACAAAAATAAGTTTCTGTCCTACCGAAAAATCTCTCTGTGCAGAATGCCTTCACTCTTCATCTCTGGACTCTCTGACCAGTTGATTCCACCAGTAATGATGAAGCAGCTCTATGAGCTGCTCCCCTCTCGGACTAAGAGGTTAGCCATATTCCCATAGGGAACACATAATGACACATGGCAGTTCCAAGGCTATTTCACCACACTGGAGCAGTTCATCAAAGAGGTGGTGAAGAGCCATTCTCCAGAGGAGATGACAAAAACTGCATCCAACGTCACCATCATATAGTGTCCACATTTCTGATGAATGCACTGTTTTAATTTGTGCAGAATGATAAAGAATGTTCCTTTCTAGAAGTGTGTCACATCTGTACTTGTCTGAAGAGTGACATTAAATTTTGAAAGGACCTCAGTGCTCCTTTATGATCATCCAAATAGTTTAGTTTGTACGTTTGAAGAACTGTAATTCTTGGGTTATTTCATACAAAACTTTCTATGTGCTTTGTATCCATAACTTTAGTTTAATGTGTCAGTATAGTAGAGATTATTCAAAAGTTTCTTGTTGCATAAATGGTATGATCTGTGTTCCACTTAAGGTATGATGGAGGTAGGAGAACAAGAAGCCATTGGGTGTTATTCTTTAATAATTGCTGGGACAATCATGGTAGCAAACTTATTTCTGTAACTGCATTTTTCACTTTAAAAGTTAAAATGAAATGCATGATGGTGTTTTACTCCTTGACTTAATGCAGCATTTTTAATGTAAATAAAATAGTACAGGACATCTACCAATGGTTACCTGGGTTATATCTATTTTTTATGTAAATTCTATTTTGTTTTTGGCAAAAAGTGAAAATGAAGCCTCTGTGCAGGTTGTCCTTGAATTTTGCTCCGGTAAAGGCTGAGATCCAGTTTCTTCTTATGAATAAATGGGACCAGTTTTACAGTATACATGTACTGTGTTTTTGTTAGGCACAATCTGGATCATGGCCTGTAGAAATATAGAACTTTATTGCGGCTCTTTGTGCATAGTTAAACTTTTTTAATGTTTGTAATTTTGGTGGCAAAACGTTTTAGCTTCTGTTAATTTTGTAAGTCTACAGCTGAACTACTCACGGTAGTCACTATGAAGATCAGAACTTAACTAACTAATGTTACACAGTTGTACATACTATATTATCAAATTCCCACATTCACAAGCAAGGTACCGTTTATTAGGATTTTTTCACAGGATATTGCTCTACTACATCAGCCACATGCCTCTTATTGGGCTTTTTGAAAATAAAAGGTACAAAAGGAAAAAAGTGTTGGCTTAATATTTTAGGTGATATGAAATATAATGAAATCAAGAGACTATTTTAGGAAACCTTATTTATTTCTAGTTTCTTATTACATGGAATGAAAAAAATCCCAAGACTTCTGACAGAGAATCTATTAATGTAAGGGAGAAAAATTAAGTCCCCTTCCCCTCAGTCCAACCAAGATGTTCTTAGCTTCTGTATAAATATGCTTTGCTATAGAAATTAGGCTACCTAACCCCCCCCCCAGGATGAAGCCCACGTCCTGCTTGTTCTGTTATCTGTAATGTCCTGTTTGCTCTGCTATCTGTAATCGACAACTGGCATGCAGTAGCACCATCCAGGCCTTGAAAGGAGCTAATTCTATAACAGGACAAGGGTCATTTTCCCCAGGACCACGGGCCCATTGCAATGTGCTACTCAGCACGAAGACCCTGCTAGCCCATATTAGGACATACCTTCCTACCTGAGATGATTGGTTAACGTGTATGATCTGTTCCGAAAGGGTTGGCTGCCTGCGAGCAGACCTCACTGTAATGCTTTAAACTTATTGGTTATCAATGCACGGGCTCTGCGGTAACAGATGGTATAGCCCTATATAAGATCCTCTCCAAAAAGCCTCAGGGCTCTCAGCCACTGACCCGAACCTCACGGATCTCGAGATCACGTGTACCTGAGAGCCTGAGCATGCCCAAATAAAGCTCGCTCTTGCTTTTGCATAAGAAGCATCTCTTGGTGACTTCCTTAAGCGCCGATCCTTACATTACTACATTAACAGTTAAATGGCAGTAGGTGAGAAGTAGTATTTAGACACATAGAAAAGTAAGAAAAACCTTAATGCAAAAGGAAGCTCCTTGAAACTTGCAAGACTTCCTTTAACAAAATATAAGCTACAAATGAATGGTATGACAGGCTATTGTAAGTGGTCTTCAAACATTAGACATATTTGTGTTCTGCGCCTTCTTCTATCAGCTTGAGCACAGAATATTTCAGCTGTATTTATTGGCTTTCTTCAAGCAGCTAGAGCAGAAAAAATAGGAGTCAGTAATCTTCACCTTAATTTAAAGCCTTTCCATGGAGATAGGGCTAGAGATACTTTGCTAAGTAGAATTCTTAACATTCACTTTATGCCAATGTTTAGAAAGAGATTATATAAAGTGTGATTTGTAAAGAATGGTTTTCTATAAATTATTGTAAATGTCCTGTTTTTTTAACAGAGTTGATAACTTGTTATGAAATGTGTATTTTGTATGAATAAATTCACCACGATTAAAGGCTACTTTTTATCTTGTCAAAAAAAAGAGTAGGGACAGTGCCTAGGCACAAGACACACACACACACACACACACACACACACACACACACACACACACGAAGAAGCAATATCATAAAGAAAGAAATAATTTTTTCCTACCATCGTAATTTAGAACTATTTTATCAAGTTAAATGAATTGAGGAAAGTGTGGAGAGATGGAGAACAATTGCGTAGGACAGATGTTTACCTGTCACATTAGGAACTTCATTCTCTGGGATGCAATCACAGCAACAGGCAGCCTTTCCATCCTGAGGTGATTTCCTGAACCCAGATTCACAACTCTCACTGCAAACTGAATGAGGTGTCTGAGAAAAAGAAAGGAAGAAAGATATCAGTAGCTACTTAGACTTTTATCTAGAAATCCCAAATGCTCATTGTTGTGAAATAATTCAACTGTCAATCATAATACTTCATGACTGTCTAATCAGTGCATTAAATTCTGCTATAGTTTCTAAAATAAAAATTCCACATAACTTGTATATTACAGTCTTGACATTCAGCCTATTGAACTACTGAGGAAAGTGGAGCTTTTAAAGATAATGGATAATGATGAAAGAGTAGGTTTTTCTGGCCAACACTATGAAACTTCCTTGAGTTCATGTCATTATGTGTTGTGTCTTTCTCATAGGTGAAATAATGAAGGTCGATGAGGAAGAACCCAAATTGAAGTTTATAAAGCATGCTCTGAGTCACCGACATCACTTGTTTAGTGATATATGAACCCTATATGAACCCTCGGCCCTTCATATCTTTCTTTATGCTGCTCAGTTACCATGTGATGAGATTGTTCTTTTTTGGACAAGAAATCTAACAAACACTCTAGATACTACCCAGGTAATGGCAGCCACAAACACAAGCTCTGTATTATCAGTATCTTCCCCCACAAATACACACCAGGCAGTAGGAAATGAATTTTATTTCTGGTCCTCTGCTCGGCTCTAGGTACAGATGAGACATTGTTAGGATAGCTTCAAGGTAAGAAAATCCTATGAACTTCATTAAGAAAGACTTCATTAGTGTCTGTGAATTGATGCTCCACAAAGGTCTACTAATTGATAAGCTTTAGGAATTATTGTGAAAAAGCTTCTCACGTTATAAAGATATTTCAAATACTATGGATATAGTGGTTATATTCTAGACCTGAAAACTTGCTTTCTGACCTCACAACATTAGATTATGGCAACATAAAGACTAGAACTCCTATTTGCATACTCCTGGAATGCATGAGACTTGGCATGTCTCCTAAGAGGTCTGTGATCTTCATGTATTTGTCTGCTGAAGCAGTCATAAGATAGCCCTTTGATTTAACTATTCAGGTAAACATTAGAAATTTCATTACTGTGTGCTTTAAGTATTAAAAATAGTCTTGTTTGAAGTGGCATCACATATAAATACAAATCCATGTCCCATGCTAGCTAAAAAATGCAAAGGTGAAATGTGATTCCAAGTGACTCCTCATCTGCACAATGAAATGACACATTTGCTGGATTTGGAAGTCATACAGTGGCATTGATTTATAATCTAATTCTGAAATCAGTGTCTGTGCTTTGAGTACAGACACTGGGGACCACTGCTTTCCCTATGGACATATGTGATGGGACTATGTGGTTGTCAGCCAATGCCCTCACCAACACATTCTGCCATGAACAGTCAAGGAAAACATCAATATGCCCTTCTGTTGAGGAGTTCTTCCATAAACTTTTTTATTGTAATTAATGGAAGGGTTAAATGATATTTGCCAGATAGATGGTGCAATAATTCCCATACATTGATACTCTTTCACATGTCTAGGTCCCTATTTCCCCCCCTCCACCCCTCACCTTGTTTTCCTCTGTTCCCTATCCAATTTCACGTAACGAAATACAAATATATCCGATATTTCAGGTAACAAAGTGAGATAGTGTACCAATATGAGATAACCAAGGGACAGCAAAAGTGATGAGAGATAACATAGTACCTTAACAACAACAATCGTTCATTATATGGCTTATGTTTACATCATATTTTAAATGACAAGTTTAACAAACAAGTGTTCAAGGAGGGAATCTCTAATTACAATCTCTGGGACTTAGTATTTAGAACTTAATCAAAATTAGGCTACGGGTTTGTATGTCATAGAAACATATCAATTCATGAAATAAAACATTCTGTGTATAGAGTCATAGGTTTTTATGTCTATATAGTTATGTTTGTATTTCCATTACCATGTCCATAGCTTTGGGTATGAAGTTATTGAGTCCTCACTCTTGTACTCTTTGGATTTAATAGCCACATATTAAGGATACCATGCGCCTTTAGTTCCTTGGTCTTGACTTGTCTCACTCAACATGATTCGCTCTAGATTCAGCCACTTCCCTGCAAATGCCATTATTTTATCTTGTCTGTTGGCTATGTAGAATTCCATTGTGTATATATACCACATTTTCTTTATCCATTCATGTACAATATGGCATCTGGATTGTTTCCATCGCCTGTCTATTGTGAATAGTGCAGAAATTAACATAGCTGAGCAGGTGTCTTTATAATATTCTGGGTCATGCTGTTCAGGATAGATGCCCAGAAGTGGTATGGCGGGATCATAGGGAAGGTCTATTTTCAGTTCCATAAGGAACCTCCACACTGCTTTCCAGAGTGGCTGAACTAGTCTACATTCCCACCAGCATTGTAGTAGGGTTCCTTTTTCTCCATAACCCCACCAGGAACGGTTATTGTCTGACTTCAAAATCTTGGCCATTCTTGTTGGGGTAAGGTGGTATCTTAGGGTTGTTTTTCTTTGCATTTCCTTTATGACCATAGCTGATGAATATTTTCTCATATGTTTTTCTGCCATTGTAATCTCTTCTTCTGATAGGTCTCTCTTTAGTTCCCTTGCCCATTTAGTGAATGGTTTATTTAGTTTTCAGGGGATTACTTTCTTGAGTTCCCAGTAGATACTAGATATTAAGCATTTGTCAGATGTATTGTTGGTGAATGTCTTTTCCCCGTTGGTTGGCTGTCTCTCTACTTTTGCAACTATGTTTTTATCTTCACAGAAATTTTTTATTTTTAGGTAGTCCCATTTATCGAGTCTCTCTCCAATCTGTTGTGACCCTGGGATTCTGTTCAGAAATCTGTTGCCTGTGCCTATGAATTCCAGTGTCTCTCCTAATTTATCATGTAGCAGTTTCATGGTTTCTGGTCTGACATTGAGGTCTTTGATCCACTTTGAGTTAATGCTTCTGCACGGCGAAAGGCTAGGGTGGGTCAATTTTTATTTTTCTGCATGTGGCTGCCCAGTTTTGTCAGCACCAGTAATTGAATAGACTGTGTTTGTTCCATTTTACATCTTTGGCTCCTTTGTCAAATACAGGTTGCCTATAGGTATGTGGTTCTATTTCTGGGTCTTCTATTCTGTTCCACTGATCTTCTGGTCTGTTTTTGTGCCAGTCCCAAGCAGTTTTTGTTATTATGGCTCTATAGTAGAGTTTGAAGTCTGATATTATAATACCACCAGCATTGCTCTTTTTGCCTAGAATTGTTTTGGTATTCTTGGCCTTTTCTTGTTCCATATGAATCTTTGGATTATATCTTCAATTTCCGTAAAGAATGTCTTTGGGATTTTGATGGGGATTGCATTGAATTTGTATATCAGTTTTGGCATTATAGCCATTTTCACTATGTTGATTCTCCCTAGCCATGAGCATGGGATGTCTTTCCATTTCCTAATGCCCTGTTAATTTCTTTAATTGGGCTTTTATAGTTTTCATTGAATAATTTCTTTACATCTTTGGTTAAGTATAATCCTAAGTGTTTTATTCTTTTGGGGGCTATTGCGAATGGGATCATTTTCTTGACTTGGCCTTCTGTTTGTGTATTCTTGCTGTACAAGAAGGCTACTGATCTCTCAAGATTGATTTTGTATCCTGCCACTTTGCTAAAGTGGTTTATTAATTGTAGAGTTTGTTGGGTCACTCAAGTAGAGGATCATGTCGTCTGCGAATAAGGATAGTTTAATTTCTTCTTTCCGTAAGTGGATCCCTTTGGTATCCTTTTCTTGCCTTATTGATCTGGGTAAGGGTTCCAGCACTATATTGAAGAGAAGTGGAGAGAGTGGGCATCCCTGTCTAGTTTGTGATTTTAAGGTGAATGGTTCCAGTCTTTCACCATTTAGTATAATACTGGCTGTAGATTTTTCATGTATGGCTTTCACTATTTTGAGGAATGTGCTTCTTCTTCCTATTTTTTTCTAGTTCTTTCAACATGAATGGATGTTGTATTTTGTCAAATGCCTTCTCCGCCTCCAGAGAAATTATCATATGATTCTTATCCTTAACTCTATTGATATCATGTATTACATTGATTCATTTGCCAATGTTAAACCAGCCTTGCATTTGTGGGATGAAGCCCACTTTATCATAGTGTATGATTTTTTAAATTTGTTTCTGGATTCTGTTGGCTAATATTTTATTGAGGAGTTTTGCGTTTGTGTTCATTAGAGAGGTAGGTCTGTAGTTTTCTTTTTATGTTGGGTCTTTCCCTGGTTTGGGGATGAGAGTAATATTAGCTTCATAAAATGAGTTTGGTATTGCTCCTTCTGTTTCTATTTCTCGGAAGAGTTTCAAGACTATAGGTGTTATTTCATCTTTAAACATCTTGTAGAATTCCGCATTAACTCTATCTGGACCTGGGCTTTTTTTGGCTGGCATTTCCCTGATTCGTTATACAATTTTGTTGTAAGAAATTGGTCTGTTCAATTTGTTTACCTCATCGTTGTTCAGTGTGGGTAGTCTATATTTATTTAAGAAATGATCCATTTCTACTAGATTTTCTTGTTTCTTTGAATATAGGCCCTGGCAGTACCTATTCATTATGGACTGGATTTCTTGGGAATCAGTTGTGATTGTTCCCGTGGGGTCTTTAATCTTGTTTATTTGAGTCTCCCCTTTCCTTCTTTTTTGATTAATCTTGCCAAGGGTCTGTCAATTTTGTTGACTCTTTCAAAGAACCAACTTTTTGATTTATCAATTTTGTGTATAGTAGATCTTATTTCAATCTCTGAAATTTCTGATTTTATTTTTGTTATTTCTGTCCTTCTAGTTGTTTTAGAATTACCTTTTTCTTGCTCCTCTAGGTGTTTTTTGTTAGGTTATTTACATGCTCTTCTTCTGTCTTTTTAATATGCACTCCTAGTGTGATAAATTTGCCTCTTAGAACTGCCTTTGCTGTGTCCCATAAGTTCCTTTGTGATGTTTCTTGATTGTCATTACATTCAAGGAAGTTTTTAATTTCATTTCATTTCTGATCTGATCTGTTACCCAGGACTTATTCAGAAGTGTGTTGTTCAGTTTCCAAATGATTGAAGGTTTTTTGACTTTGACTGCATTGTTCAGAATTAGTCTGACTCCACTGTGGTCTGATAGGATGCATGGGATTAAATCAGACCTCTTGCATCTGCTTAAGTTTTCTTTATGAACTATTATATCATCTATTTTGGAGTGTGTTCCATGTGCTGCTGAGAAAAATGTAAACAGTCTCACCTTTGGGTGGAAGACTGTGTATATCTGTTAAGCCCAGCTGGGCTATGGTGTCATTTAATTCGATGGTGTCTTGGCTTAGTTTTTGTTGAGTTGACATGTCATTTGTTGAGAGCGGTGTATCGAGGTCTCCCACAATGATTGTGTTGGAGTCTATCTTGTTCTGTAATTCTAACAGAGTTTGTTTGACGAATTTGGGTGCTCCAGTGTTGGGGTGTAAATGTTTATAACTGTAATATTATGGGCATGGATTGTACCCTTTACTAATATATAATGGCCACCTTTATCTTTATGTACTGATTTTACTGAGAAGTTAAATCTTGTCAGAGATGAAGCTTGCTATTCCTGCTTTTTTGCATGGTGCATTGGAGTGGAAAATTTGTTTCCAGCCTTTCACTTGGAATTTGTTTCTGTCTTTGGCAGTGAGGTGGGTCTCTTGGAGGCAACATATGGATGGGTGGTGTTTCTTAATCCAGTGTGCTGCTCTGTGTCTTTTGATTGGATTGTTCAGCCCGTTTACATTTAGGGAGATTATGGAGAAGAAGTCAGTATCCATTGTCGTTATTTATTTTTAGTTCTAGGTTTCTTTCTCTCTCTTTTTTCCCCTTTTGTGTTTAGTGAATTATAGATGTTTGCTTCTTGATGGGGGTACTTGATGTGCTACAATTTGTTCTCGATTAATATGAATTCTTTATAATGCTGGTTTAGTGTGCACATATTAATAAAGCTTCTCTCTGGCGTGAAATATTCTTGTTTCTCCCTCAAATGTAAGTGCTAGTTTTGCTGAATATATCAGTCTGGGTTGGCAGTTGTTGGTCTTCAGGACATCAATGATGTTTTTCCAAGCTTTTCTTTCATTTAGGATTTGCGTGGAGAGATCTGCTGTAATTGGAATTTTCTTTCCATTATAATATAGCTTCTTCTTTGTTTTTGCAGCATTTAAGATCAATTTCTTGGTTTTCGGGTCTAGTGTCTCTACTATGATATGTCTAGATGAGTTCCTTCTAGGATCTTGCCTGTTTGGGGTCCTGAAACCTTCAATAATGTGAGTATTTTCCTTTTGAAGTTGGGGAAGTTCTCTGCTGTGATTTTGGTGAATAAAGGTTGCATACCTTTCTCCTGAAATTTGGTCTTCTCCTCAATCCCTATTATACGAAGATTAGACTTCTTTGCTGCATCTGCCAGTTCCTGGAGCTCTCTCAGTTAGATTCTGACTGATTTTTCCAAGGTGGCTATTCTCTGTTCCAGCTCTTGTGTTTTATCTTTCGTTTCTGATGTTCTGTTCTCCATCTTCGTCAGTCTGCTGCTTAATGTCTCCATTTTTGTTTGAAGTGTGTACACTGAGCTGATCATGTCTGTTCTGAGGGTATTAATCTTTTTTTCCATTTCTCTTTTGAATTTGAGGAGTTCTTTGGTGATTTCCTGCTTATGTTCCTGGAATTGTTTTTGGAGTTCTGTTTTAATATCTTTACTCATGTTCACAACCATCTCCTTGAATAGGGTCATGTTTCATGTCTCTTCCAGTGTCATTTCTAGGGATGGTGACATCTCTCTCGTCCCTTCGCTCTTGTTACCTTTTGGGCTTTCCGTGGGACTTTGATTATTTATGTATGTTGTAATTCGTCTTTGCGCTCTCCTCGGCATCGAGAACTGTTGTTGTAGTTCGCTCTGTGGTCAGTAGGTAGCGGTCTTTACTCGGATTGGGACTGGTGGTTCTGCGAATATGTGAATACCTGTGGTTCTCAGCCAAATTGATTCCTCTGCTGACTAGGTCTGAGTTTGCAATTTTTGCAGGTTTTCACTCGATTCCCAGAGGCTGTGTGCTCCTTCACGACTAGCTCTCAGCCCAACCAGTGGCCTCACAATGGGCTGTGGGATGGATCTGAGAGCTTTAGTGTCAGTGTGCTGGTGGAATCGTTGGTTTTCCTGTGCTCCTTCTAGGGGCCCCCAGCCAAGGTTCTGGGGTTTGGGAGTTTCCAGGGGCTCTCAGCAGAAACAGCAGGTGTCTGCTCTGTTCCCAGGGGCAGGGCCCAGCTGAGGACATGGGCTCCAAGAGTGGAACCATGCCTTTCTGATTTTCAGAAGGCGAGCATGGCTGCTGGTCGGCCCTTCAGTTTGCTGTTGCTTTGTCAGAGAGTCTGTGACTGTGGGGCCCCTTGGTGCTGTCGTGCTCAGTATTCCCAGCTGGAGGATGCCCGGCTCAAGTTTTGAGGAGGACAGATGCTGGCTCCTATTTTCCCGCACACCCCACCCACTGTTGTAAGACAGGGTCTCAGCGCCCCCCACTCTCCAGACACAGTGGCCTGGGAGAGGAACCTGGTGGGTGGGTGGGAGCTGGGACACCTCTGCCTCCCTTGGTGGGGTGCTGGGTCTTGGCGTAGCCCACCTGTCAGTCTCCAGTCAGAGGCCTGGGAGAGGAACCTGCTGGGTGGGTGGGGTTGTTCAGCTCCGACTCTCTTGGTGGGGTGCTGGGTCTTAGGGCTGCCTGCCTGTTAGTCACCAGTCAATGGCCTGGTTGAGGGGGCTGTTGAGGGAAGGGACAGGATTCTAAATTCCTTGCCCCCCTGCTCCTGCCAGTCTTTCTTGGGCGGGGTGGAGGGGTCTGAGTTAAGTTCTATTGCTTGGGACCAGCTCTGCTTTCCCGATGGGTTTGGGGACCCGCTGTGCTCATCTGTGGGTGCTGCAAGGTGTTGGAGAATCCTTCACTCCCCTCTGATTTCTGCCGCAGCCTGTGGTCCACATCTGGGTTCCGCTGCTTGCTGTTCTGGTTCCGCGTCTGGGTTCCGTTGCTTCTGAGGCTTTCTGGCACTGTCCTATGCTGATTTCTGCAGTGGTCAGGGCTGCCCAGCCCGGCGCTCTGCAGCCGCTGCTTTTCGCGGCTCAGAGCCAGTGGCGAAGGGTGGGGGAGCGGTCCTCGTGTTGCGAATTCTTTGAGAAAGTTGGATGTAAGCTTTATCTGGATTTCTTTTCCAGTTTGAGTCCTTCTCTGTTGCTTCTTGAGTTTCTTCTTGTGGGTTTCTTAAGATAATTGACTCATGGGACTCCCTGGTTCTCTCTTTTTGTGAGAGAGAGCTAGGCAGCGTCCCTATTGTCTCGGCGCCATCTTCTGCTCCGAGTTCTTCCACTTTTGACAGAGGAATTCATTTTATTTGTTTTCAAGAATTCCAACAACTCACCTACATATCATGCCATATGTACAAAAATAAGCAACATCTTGCCATTACATTAATTTCTGTCAGCACAGATACCCCTTTAACAGGCCAACTAACCACTAAATGACTTGCCCACAAAAGCAATCAAATGAACCTTTCAGCTTTATAAATTTATACTCAGGAATATTGTCACAAAGATGGAAACTTGTGAAAGCAAGCTTTCTGTTTGATTATACATCAACATTCCCGAACTTACTGGTCCTTTCCACCCAAGACTTAAAAATAAGAAAATTTTTGAAGTTGGATATACTTAAGGATACAGTGGTGGGCCATAAATGAGATAGAGGGGCATAAATTTCAATTTTTTGCTTACTTCTGTGTAATAGAAATTATGACGATTTTATCAAACCCATCTCGTACTTCCTAAGGCCCACTCTATCCTATCTTCCGATAATGACAGCTGATGACCATGTGGGGCATATGGAAAAAACTTTCCTACTTTCACTTTAAGTTGAAGACCTTCAGGAAGATTCTAAATATTGAAAATATCATACTCTGCCTTTAATTGACTTTCTTCATCCAAAATATCATTGTTTCCAGCAGGATTGTGAAACTGGATACTCTTTAAGAAAGGATTCAACTAAAAGATATTCATCATCTATGGTGAATTAAAATCTAAGGGCTATGGCAGAAATCCTGAATTAAAGCCTTTCATTGTTGTTATTACCTACTTCATAATTCCACAGTAAAAAAGACACCACACTAAATGAAATAGAATGAAATAAATCCTGTAGAAAACTAAAGCATGATAATTTTTCTGAATCTCATTTATTCAGCAGAGGATTACAAGGCTTGTTTTAAAGAAAAATTACTTCCACATAAATAGTCAAGAATAAGGTGCTTATTACTTGCCTAACTACAATTTACTAGAATCAATAATTTAGGAATGTCTACAATGTTTTAATTTACTAATTCGGTAAAACCTAAACTGTTATTAAGCCAGGTGCAGTGGCTCATGCCTGTAATCCTAGCTATTCGCGAGGCTGAGATCTGAGAATTAAGGTTCAAAGCCATCCCAGGTATAAAAGAACCTGAAACTCTTATCTCCAATTAACCCAGAAAATGGGAAGTGGGGCTTGGCTGAAGGGTAGGGTGGTAGACTTGAGCTGAAGAGCTCAGAGGAAATGGCCTGTCCCAGGGGTATGTTGGTAGCCTTGAGCTAAAGAGCTCAGGGACAGTATCAAGGGTGATTTCAAGCTCCATGACCCTCAAAAATTAATATGAAATAAACTGTAAATACCTTAGGCTTATGAAAGTCATATATAATTCCAGATTATATTTGCAAATAATATTACACAAACTCAAAGACTACAACCAGATACCTAATTTAGAAAATAATAGCTGTGAGCATACTGATTCGTTTGAAACGCAAAAATTAAATGGAATGTACAGTAATTTCTTTGTTGTCAATATTATCTTTAAGTGCACATGAACACAGGTTAGGAGTACCTTCAAATATTTAAACAAATAAAAGTATTTTTGCCAGTTGCAATTGTCTCACACTTGTATAATCCTAGCTACTCAAGAAGCTAAAATATGAGAATTGCAATTTGAAGCCAACCCAGTCAGAAAAGACACCTTGAGACTCAAATTTCCGAGTAACTACTCAAAAACTGGTAGTTAAAGGTGTAGCTCAAAATGGTAGTTCTCTAGCCTTTAGAAAAAGAGCTCAGGGAAAGTATCCAGAGTTCAAGCCCCAAGAATGTCCAAGAAAAAATAAAGAAAAGAAGCTACTCTTGAGCTGTACAAAAATGATCTGAAAGTACTTAATTTAATTCTCTATAAAATCCCCTTACAGAATGTTGAGGAAAAGTTTGAACCAATACAAACATGATACTCACTAGACTCTATGCTAGAAATGAAGTTTATGATTTGGCGGAAGGACAGTAGGAATGGGACAAAAGGGGTAAATGAGGGTGGGGTAATAATGTTAAAAATAAATGTACTAATACATGATCTTTATAATAAAAATTAAAAACTAAAAATAAAGCATAAATTAAAAGCTAAATTATTTACCAGAAAAAAACAGACCAGAAATAAACAAAAAATGTGATTTTGCTGTTCCAACAAAGGGAATTACCTGTATAGGGGAAGGCACCCTCCCTTTCCCATTACTCATCAGAGTCACTTCTGTTTGATCAACAAACTTCTCATGGAGGGCATGGGCCACAGCATACACAGCATTGTATATGTTATAAATCTCTTCAGACATGGCCATGTCAAAAATATGCCTCAGCAACCATTCTAAGGAAGGATCATGAAGACAATTTTCCCATGTTACACAGTCTGGCTCAGAAACTGAACAATTAAGTGAGAGAAACCACAGCCTTGCAAGATAAAAGTCCGAGGCAATTTTTTAGGGTTAACTGTCCTGGCAAAATCTGTAAATCCAATAATATCTTCATGGTGGTGTGAAAAAATGAGAGGTAATTGGAATGAGCCTACCATGAAATACCTCCTTCTGATGGTTAAATTCTGCTGTGAGTTTACAATACAACCCTTTCCTCTAATGAAAAATTGCTCAATATACATCAGTAAGTCGAGGTGGGGTCACTTTCACTATGAACAATAAATACATTGGATAATGATTTGTGAATCTGGTTATAAATTCCTATAAGGGAAAATATGTTTGACATAACAGTATTTGGGATCAGTAGCTCAAAGGCTACACATACTGTGTTATTGTCCATCTCTTCTCTCAGTTCAGAAAGGATTTGGAAACCATTTTCCTCTTGTGAGATTAACAACCCCATTCAATTCCAGTTTAAATGAAGTAGTAAGGACACCATGGCAATGACTAAAGATGTGTTCTTTTGGGTCATTTGATACATAGAAGGAAACTTGCTGTTGTCATTCCTGATAGGATTGAAAATTCCAGATGCAAGCTTAAAGGAAATAAAAATTGGGGGCTCCATGAGTCAAATGAATGCTATTCGTCACATTCTCAGTTTTAATGTATATGAAACAATGTTTTTGTATAGGAGTATAGAACATTTTATTTTCTTTTGAAAAAGGAGGTGGGTAGAAGTTGCTGCTAGTTCATCAGAAGACTAATCAGAAGACTGAGATCTAAGGACTCTGGTTCAAACCCTCCCATGCAACCAAAGTCCATTAAATTCTTATCTCTAATTAACTATATAATTGCTGGAAATGGAATTATGACATAAAATGATACAGAATTATCTTCATGAATAAAGGTTTAGGGATAGTCCCCAGGCCATGATTCCATGTCTTTGGACCAGTATACACAAATTTTAATTAACTTTAAATAGTTGCATATAGGGGTATCTGATCATGTGTAACATTTATTTTCATTATGTTCCCCATCTATAACAACCCTCTTCATTTCTTCAAGAAGCCTAGTTATTTTTTTGCCAGTCCTGGGCTGGAGCTCAGGGCCTGAGCACTGTCCTTGGACTTTCTCACCTCAGCACCACTTCTGGCTTTTTTCTATGTATGTGGTAGCGAGGAATCGAACCTGGGTCTTCATGCATGCTAGGCAAGCACTTTAACCACTAGGCCAAACTCCCGGCCCCAAGCCTACTTATTTTTTCACAAATGTACACTGGATGTTATGATGACATTTGAACACCCATTTTTCTATGCATATATCTTTTCCCTTCCCCCTAAATCTTTCTTGAAACAAATAAGACATGCTTCAGCTATTGTTATTCTTTTTGTTGAACTACAAGTTATGTGTTCAATATATTTACACTACTGAAATCCACCCCCACACAATCAAGTTAATCCCTTTGTCTATTCCAGTTTCTCCAAATTCTCTTTTCCAAATAGTAGATACATTTATATCTTATGATGTTACCATCTTTTTGATTATTTAAAATTTGTTAAGTCCATAATTCTACTATCTGAAAATCACCCTCATCAAACTCCTATATATACCCCCAAAGCAGAAATGTTTTCACATCCCTCCATCCCTCATATCCTCACCTGTGGAAATTTGTAGAGTTCCAGCAGTATTCCAGTCTGAGCAGATATTTCAACTGATGCTCTTGTAAGTACTGCTACAGACTCCCTTTGTCTCAGACAGGTGAAGTTTGGGATCGTATATTGCCTAGAAAACCAAGTAAAAGGATTTTCATAGAATGACCAAGCTCTGAAATTCACATTATAGATATCAAACCCCAGCATCATATTTGGTAAAATTTTGGGTTCTTTTTGATCTCTTCAACAGCAAAAGCCACAGCCAAAACAAACTGATTGTTATTAAAGCTAAACCTGTATGATGGGCATAGGAAATTTAGGAGTATCTCAGAATTTATCCACCAGGCCATTACAATGACTTTAGTAGGTAAAATATTATGTTTACTACAAAATAATTAGTTTGAATCATTGCTAACGTAGTCATTGAGAATGTAGTTTGTTATTCTGATATTTAGGAGTTGCTGAGGGCATCAAAGAGAATTTAACAGAAATTGAGAAACACAAGCTTGTGAAAGCTCAGAAAGCTTTCCTTTCTCATTTGCATGTACAACACACCAGAATGGCTCCTGCCTATGGACTAGGTGCTCATGGAACATCAACTGCACTGTTACCATGACTTATGGATAATTAGGTCCACATGTGTAGAAAAACAAAATTTTGTTTTTAAGCTACGCAGTATATATTACGTGGTTCTATGTCAAGATTAACTGCCTTAAAATTGTTCTCAATGAAAAAAGAACTGCCAGAAGCAGTGAAAAATATTATTTGAGGCAGATGCTATATCAAGTTACCCTTACAAGCCAGGCCCAGGGGCTCATGCCTGCAATCCTTCCTAATCTGGAGGGTGAGACTTTTTGATTTAAGATTCAAATCCAGCCCAGGCAAAAAAGGACCTGAGACTCATATCTACAATTAACCCCTAGAAAATAGGAGGTGGGCATTTTCTCAAAAGTACAGCTGAAGACCTCAAGGACAACACACAGACTGAGTTCAAGCCCAAAGACCCACAAAAAAAGATACCCTTACATAAGGGCTAATACCAATACTGAACAATTCCTTACACATCTAACCAAGTAAGTGCTAAAATGCCAGGTCAGAAACCAAAATTGTGATGCAGATAATCAAACAAAAATAGGTACCAAAGGCTCAATGTTATGATCATTGATACTAAGGTGGCCGAGATCTGACTATAATTTTTTTAGCCAGCCAGACTAGGAAATTCAGTGAGATTATTTCAAATTAACCACAACAAAAACAAAAACACAAGTGTTAAAGAATCAGCCATGAGCAAAACAAGTTAAAAGTTAGTGTCTAGGTCCTGAGTTCATGCCTCAGTACTGGCATGCACACACACACACACATTAAAAACTACTGTTTCAGGGTGCTGGTGGCCCACAACTGTAATCTTAGCTACTTAGGAGACAAGATCTGAATACCATGATGCGAAGCCAACCATGCAGAAAAGCTGATGGGACTTTTATTTTCTATTAATCAACAAAAGTCCACAAATGAAGTTGTCGAAATCATATGAATCATATATGAGTGTTGATTCAAAAATCTCAGGGACAGCATCTAGGGTCTGAATTCAAACTATAAGCCAGGCACAATAAAAAATTAAACAGAAAAAAAATCCCAGATTATTCTCTTCCACCTAACCCCAAATAACCTGTCATCTGTAAAGGACCCTTAAATTAGGACATTGAGAGACAATTGTAAACAAGCCATTCAACTAAAATCCCAAGAATGGCATGAAACTCAGTGTTGGAAAATGGCTCCATGATCACTGCTCTTGTAATATTGTATTCACATTGATACACTGAAAAGAAAAGCATACAGATATGTGAAAATTATAAGAATACCCAATCGCGTTTATAAGACAACATAATGATATCTAACACACATTTGTTGGGAAAAAAGTTTAGGATGGATCCAAATGGAATAATGAGAAATGGATTTATTTGAAATAATCTGTATTCATGTATGGGATTATCACATTGGGATCCCATTGTATTATTGATGTTTGTTAATAACAAAATCTATTTTAATTCTTAAACAGATCAAACAGAAGAAGATATTTATTAAGATTGAAGTAAATCTAATGTAATATTTACATGAGAGAAGCAATTCAATACAAATAAGGAAATCCTGTTGAAAATGTTTGTCAGTACCTTGAATGTACGAAGCAAGTATCTGTGCTGTTAGGATTCAGTAAATAGCTAAGAATGCTATGCAGGTTATAGTAACAATAAAAATATTCTTATTTAGATATGAATATACTCAGGTGTAGGAAGTTTAAAGTTTGATCAGTCAAGTTTTTTTAATCATGTTGTCTGTAGCAAGCTAAAGACTTTATTATCAAGTTCTCAGAAGTGAAATATACAATTGTTGACTTCTCAGCAGAATCTGTACAGTCCAAGGGTACTGAAATGTAATCTTTACATTAGTCACAATACAATTTAAATAATCCTAAGAAATATAAACTATCCACTAAGCATACTGCACCAAACAAAGTATCTCTTAGAAGTGGAGACAAAGCAAGGTCTTACCCAAACAACAAAAATTTGGACAATATATCACTAGAACATCTGCTCTACAGGAAATGATAAAGGAAATTGTTCAAATAAATTGAAAAAATGTTGATCAAGAAAAATGTACAGCAGTGTATAAACTTTACTAGTTATTATGAGAGTACATACAATTTGAGAATTTTCAAACCTTGGAAATGTGATTAATAAAACATGCACCTTTTTCCTTATGAAAAAAGTATTAACACATGAACTATATTTGCAATATTCAGTGTGGCTTATATTCACAACTTTGTCATTGTGGATGGATGTTATTATTGGTAGTTAACTATACTTAACTCTGCTATGACCCACAAAGAGAAACCTAAAATAGACAAATGATAAATAAGAAACCAGAAATTATTAATAAGTTAAGACCACTGATGTCTTTAAAATAGAATGAGAAAGCTTCAACAAAACCAGAAAACAAGTTACATCATGGCAATGATGAAACCTGGATGGAAAAGATTGAAATTCAGCATTTAAAAGACATAAAGTCATCCAATAAACAAAAATAGAAACTAAAGCTACATATTGACTTCAAGAAACTCACTTCATATTTAAAGCTACATATTGACTGCAAGAAAAGAAATGAAACAGGGAGCTCAGGTAAGTGGGATGTATGTAACAAGTAAGATCTAATAGAGCTTAAGGAAACAATGTAAAAATTAATAGTCCATAGTGTAAAGATTGAGAAATCAGCAAGACAACAGTAATTCTAAATGCATAATTACAAATTGATGAAAAATGTTAAAACCAATATGTACCCTAGAAACTGACTAGTTTTGTTGATTCTTATTGAGTGTCTATGGTTTTTCCTACTTTCTTTTTTATTGTAATTTAAAGTTGACTTTTAAATGCTTATATTTTCACTCTTCTAATTTCTCTTCTCTCGTATGTAATAAGAATTGGTACCTTATGAGAGGACTGTTCACTGATAAGACCAGAAAATATATTAGAAGTGTAAAGGGGAGTGAACATGGTCAAGCTATTTAATGTGTGAAAATAAAAAATATTATTTGGGTTACTTTGTAAAAAAAAAGAAGAGAGCAGGGCCAGGAGTTTGACCTAGTGGTAGAGTGATTGCGTAGCTTGCACGAAGAACTGAGTGCGATTCGTCGGTACCACATATACATAGAGAAAGCTAGCTATGGTACTGTAGCTCAAATGGTAGAGCTCTACCTTTGAGAAAGCCCAAGAACAGTGCTCAGGCCCTGAGTTCAAAGCCCAGGACTGGCAAAAAAAGAAGAGAGTATGTGAAAGAGGAGGGGATGATTGGAGAAGGAAATTTGTATGAGATAAATGGATATATCAAAATAGAAGTAATTGATGTTAAACTATATAAAGATATATTCGCTATGTGCCAATCATAAAGACTGGAAAAAAAACTAGCAAAATAAGACCTAGATGGGTCACCCCCAAAACTGGCTATGTTCAAACAATCCATAGATGGAAAGAATGAAATGCAAGTCAAAGAAGTCAAAGCTCAAAGATTTAAAGTAATAGGTGACTTCATGGATGATAAAGTTAGATGAAATTGGGAAGTTAAGGAAGTGAAAGACATGGGTCAAAACACACCAAAGAGAAGTACATTTAACACAACTACTAAACTGAAATATTGGAGATTAGATCAACAAACAATAGTTCAAAACCTATGTACATGAGGTCATATAGATTGAGACTAAATGAAAGGAACTCTAGGACATGGAAGGAAGAGGCTTACACTGTATGATTGTTGTCCTTAATGTATTATGTTATTTCTCATCTTTTTTTGCCCTTAGGGGAAATCTCATGTTATTACTGTATCTGACTTTGTTACCTGGTTTATTATACACATGTTTACTTGTTTATCTGAAATAGGAAAGGGAAAGGGAGAAAACAAATGATTGGGAAAGGATAGGGGAAAAGAAATGGGGACAATAACATGAGAAGGGGTGTCAATGTGTGAGAATTAATGCAACTATTACCTGGCAAATATCAGTGCAACCCCATTATACATTACTTTGACAATAAAAAATAAAATAAAATTAATTAATTAATCTTAATCAAAGTACAATATGTTTATGTGCACTTAGCATGATGGACCTCTTGACAATTAAAATGCAATATTATAGATAAATCTTTTGAAAGTACAAGTAATAATCTTGATGCAGCAGAAGAAATATCAGTCAAGTAAGACAAGTTGGAGGAATGATAAATTTAGAAATCATAGTTTAAAAAAAGGCATAGGGGGCTATGATTTTGGCCTAGTGGTAGAGAGTTTGCCTAAGCATGCATGATGACCCAAGTTTCATTCCTCACTACCACATGCATAGAAAAGCCGGAAGTGGTGCTGTGGCTCATATGGGAGAGTGCTAGCCTTGAGAAAGCCCAAAGGCAGTGCAAAGACACTGAGTTCAAGCACCAGGACTGGCATAAATAAATAAATAAATAAATAAATAAATAAATAAATAAATAAATTTCATTAGCAAGATCTTTGAGATAGAGCTGCCAGACCAAAACAAAAATAGTATTATAGAAGAAGTATCTTTCTAAAACTAAAGCTTTAGGAGAATTTTTCAATCTTACATGCATGAAATTTCAAAATACAGAGATATTTTTACACTTAAATAGAACTGACCAATAACATAGCTTCTGATCACATTTTGAAACCCCCAAAAGATATCAATGTTGCAAAAGATAAATACCAAGATACCTTAAAAATCTCAAACACAACCATTTCTTATTGTATTTTGTCGGGAGCAAGAGTGGAATCAAACTGTACTTTGATTTGCATCAGATAATTGCTTGATTGTCTTATTGCTTTTTGGCCTTCTCCTGTTCAATTGATCTGAGATTTACCATATGAATGTAACCCCCAACAGTTCCCTGATTAACCATCTGGATGTAACACCTGGCAGTGCCCTGGTCTCGAGAAGGGATAAAAACTTTGAGTTAAGAATAAACGAGGCGGCAGTTTTTGCTTGGGCTGCAGACCTCCTGGACCCGATGTGTTTGTCTCTCTTCTAATTTTTCCAGTCCCTGCCCCTTATTTCAGGAACCCCAATTTGCTGCCGGGAGGCCCCGGCATCTGGCGCCCGAACAGGGACCTGAAAATCTGGGACGAAGGTGAAGGACCCCTCCCTGTGGTGAGTAACACATCGTAGGACTATTAAGAGAGTATAGTCAGGAGTAAAAATTATGGGTCAAGCTAATAGCCATGGGTTATTTCTACCGATCTTAACAGGCCTATTTGAAGCCCACGGAACATGGGTGGAAAAAGGGGTGCTTCAGAGCTTCCTACAGTTTCTCGAGGAGGCATACCCGAGGTCTATAGAGGAGGAATTCCAAAAGGCCTGGCAGCGGATAGGAAAAAGAATTCTAGATTATTATGATGTATATGGCCCCGAAAAGACCCCAGTAGAGGCTGCTACTGTATGGAATTTAGTAAGTGAATACATAGATCCTCTACATGAAAATGCTGAACTTAATCTTGAATTAAGGGAACTTTATGAGTTAAAGGACCCTTCTGAAGAACCTGAGGCTGAGCCATATGCCACAGCCCAAGAGAGTCCAAGTGAGATCTTGAAAAGGGAACAACAACCAGTAGATATTGAGTATCAGAATTCAGGTTTGAATACCAAGGAGGAAAGTTATGATGAGTCATTGGAGGGCCGGGTGGCTACGATAGAGAAGAAGTTAGAAGAAATGCTACATCTTCTATCGAAAATGGGGACAGAACAGAGAGCCCCCCCAGAAGTAGGAAAGAAAGATGACCCTCAGGCCACTATGGTGTCTGATTCTAAACCTTACCCCTCACACCCACCGCCTCCGGCTGCAGCCTTACGGCCTCAATCCCTTTCTCAACCTTTAGGCAAGCCTAAAGGCCCTAGCAACAAGTCCCTTTTAACAGGCACTACAACCAGGCACAGTGCATCGCAATTAAACCTGACTCAGGCTGCTAGAGAGAGGGAAGGTATTTCAGGGCCTCGATGCTTCCCTAGTTTAGTTGATCATGATGAACAAGTATATCATCAACCTGTTCCTGTTAAACTATTACAGGATTTAAAAAATGCCTGCTCCCAATATGGGCCAACTGCCCCTTTTACTCAAGTAATATTGGAGGCTGCGTGTGCTGGTATTGCACGCCCAAATGACTGGAAGCGGCTTGCCAGAGCATGCCTTAGTGCAGGAGAGTACTTATTATGGGAGACAGAGTTCACTGCACAGTGTCGGGCTAAAATTGAAACAAATAGGTCTAAGAACCTGCCTTACACTGTTGATCAGTTGTTAGGAGAGGGAACCTATAAAAACACCGAAGATCAATTGGGTTATGCAAAGGAGGCCTATTTACAAATAAATGCTGCGGCGAGAGAGGCTTGGAAAAAGTTACGCAATTCCAATCGTACAAAAAATAAATTGTCAGCATGCTGTATAAAACAATGGATAAATTTATACTTAAACACAAAGACAATTGGGTAAATCCAAGCTTAAAACTTCAAGAAAAATATTAGGTTTGAATGTTTTACAATGTCTCATAGAATTATTGTGTTGTCTTAAAGAAAAACTGGTAAATATTTTTCTAGATCCTACGGCCGATATTAATTTTGCGCGCTTTATGATCTTTGAGTATGAATGTGTGTGAATGAGTGAGTGAACATGTTCAAGGTTAAATTGTCAGCATGCTGTATAAAACAATGGATAAATTTATACTTAAACACAAAGACAATTGGGTAAATCTAAGCTTAAAACTTCAAGAAAAATATTAGGTTTGAATGTTTTACAATGTCTCATAGAATTATTGTGTTGTCTTAAAGAAAAACTGGTAAATATTTTTCTAGATCCTGAAATCTGCATTTTATTGCAGGGCATACAGCTGTTTACATTGTAAACATTGTATGCTGTTCAGCACAGAGGTGTTAGGGAATTTGGGATTTATTACTTTAAGTTAAAGTTTGGAAACATGTATTAGAGATTTAAATGTAAAATTGTTCATTAACGTCAGAAACTTTGCCTGTCATTTCTTGCAAACTGATACTAGAAATCTGATGGTAAAATGTGAACAATGTGATTAGTATTTTAAAGGAATGTTTAAAAAAAGGGAAGGAAACTAAGTCCAGACTTAGACTTTTGGTGCACTGATGTCTATAGTTCTTGCATTAGGGAAAAACTGTTATTTGAGTTTAAACTGTTGTTGGAGTTTTAGACAGTAATCTAAACTGCATAAGACCCCCTTTTTTCTAAAAGGCAAGAGGAGTGCCTTGGGCCCTAGGGGGCCTGAGGGCAGGAGTTCTTTGTGCCCTTAAAGGTTTTTCAATTGCAAATAAAGGCTAAGGTGTTAATTGCTTAAGCCAGTATCAGTAAAAGTTATTAAGAACATTGGAAATGGGTTTCTAAACAATATTTGAAAGTGAAGTTGTCTTAAATGTTTAAAGAAAGAGAGAAAAGGAAAATCAGGACTACCAAAGTAATTGCTTAATTACTATTTCAGCTTGCTCTTGTAACTTCCAGCTAGCCCATTGGAGAAGAACAGCAATCCTTATTCAGATGTAACTTTGGCCTTTTCCAGGTTCTAGGTAAGCTCATGCTTAGAGACTATTTCTGTGTCGACCACCTTGTTGCTCTAATTGGAGAAACGTGGCCTTTTGTAGGACTCACTGATCTGAAAACTGCAGTTTTGAGCCAACCCCGGGCGAAGCAAAGTCCCTGTGAGATTGTGGTGTCTAATCTGGCAGCAGAGTTGCTTTCAAGCTCGAAGCCGCAGAGTGCAAGCCTTGAGCTGCAGAGCTGAGGTGCGGCACTCAGGCCCTGAGTTTGGGACTCAAAAGTGGCAGGGTGCTAGCCTTGAGCTGGAGAGCTGAGGGACAGTGCCCAGGCCCTGAGTTCAAGTCCAGCAACTAAGCAAGTGAATTGCCAATGGGACATTTATCCCTGTGTGGAGAAACTCTACTGGGACACGATGCAGAAAGCCTCTGCTTGGATGGCAGAGATGGTGTCAGATCTTAGTCACTTGTGCTTGGCCGATCAAATTAATCAGAGCCGGGAGGTCATAGAATAGTTTGTAAGCATGCCTTACTAATGCCCGTGCCTTTCATAACTGGGCAGGAACTTGTCAATCTTCTGTGATAGTGGGTAGTTTAAAGCCCTAATTGAGCGAAATTTTTATTTTTATTTATTTATTTATTTATTTATTTATTTATTTATTTTTGACACCAGCCACAAATTCGGGAAAAGTTTGTGGATCTGAGACTTGTGTCTCTATTAATCTGTTTAGATCTGACAACTGAAGCATTGTTAAGGTTGCAGAAATTTAGTTCCCCAGAAAATCAAGAAAAGGCCTTTGCAAATGGGTGCTATGTAACTACACTATTGTAGCCAAAAATGGTTCGTGCAGTTGTTAAATGTTAAAATATGATCTCCAGTTTGGAGCAAATTATCATTCCTGATATCTAATCCTTGCAATCCCTAGTAAAACAGGCTAGACTTCTTAAGGTCCCTGGTCAAGCACAGAGACAACGCCCCTGAGTCAGCTTGAAGAAGTCACGGAAGCTGAATCTCCGCCCATCTATCCCCTTTAGATGAAGGGACCAGTCATTTTTGGAAAGTGAGACAGGATAATGAGATAATTAGAGATAGTGGAGAGAATAGAAATTACACTTGTGTTTCTTTTAAAATAAAGATGGGGGATATGTCGGGAGCAAGAGTGGAATCAAACTGTACTTTGATTTGCATCAGATAATTGCTTGATTGTCTTATTGCTTTTTGGCCTTCTCCTGTTCAATTGATCTGAGATTCACCATATGAATGTAACCCCCAACAGTTCCCTGATTAACCATCTGGATGTAACACCTGGCAGTGCCCTGGTCTCGAGAAGGGATAAAAACTTTGAGTTAAGAATAAACGAGGCGGCAGTTTTTGCTTGGGCTGCAGACCTCCTGGACCCGATGTGTTTGTCTCTCTTCTAATTTTTCCAGTCCCTGCCCCTTATTTCAGGAACCCCAATTTGCTGCCGGGAGGCCCCGGCAGTATTTTATTTTCGGGGTGATGTACAGACAGGTTACAGTTACATTTGTCAGGTAATCCCACATAACCATTTTACATCCAATCTTCAACAGAAACCTTAAAAGTAGAGAACACATAAGGTAATTCAACATTTGAGAAAAATAACTTTCCACACAGGACTACTTTATCCAAAAACTGTAATTGATTCAGATCAATGGAAAAACAAATCCAATTCAATATATGCACAACTAAATTTAACTTCTCTCCACTGAGTCACCCTTGAAAGAATCAGGAAAGAGAACCCCAATCACAGGAGCTCAGGAAAGAATAAATGTCCCAGAAAAGATGGATTAAGAAATGAAAATTACTAACAAAAGAATATGTTGATCTTGATCAATCAACAGATATATAAAGAACAAGAAAAGGACAAATATTACTTCAATCTATGGCAAAATCAACAACAAAGTTCCTTTAATCACCACCTATCTCCTAGTATCACTGATGAGTAAAATCGCTATTAAGGAAAACTGTCCTATTACTGAAAACCATGATAGTGAAATCCCCATACAAAATCTTATATATTTTACAGAAATAGAGTGAAGCTGGGCAAGGTAAAAATTTTTCTGACAAAGGTAAATTCAAGCTACCCAAAGATATCTTAAGATAAAAGAGAAAAGCTGCAAGTATCACAACATGTGCTTGCAAATACAGTATATACACACAATGACACCAAAGTGTATTTTTGTGGATACAGTCACACAAACGAATGAAAAGATTAGAATACATATAAATAGCCTCAAGCATTGCAGTCATTTTATTTCTGCACAAATAGCCAAATGTGGGTATCCTTATGTCAAATACTGAAATTAAACTTATCATTTAACCTGTATTTCAAAGTGAAACCTTCTAATTTGACCAGAGTTGTTAATGTAAGTTAGAACCTCTGAAACTAGTGGACAAATCCATGCAGGAAATATTTGAACATATTAGCATGCGTGACATTTGCAGTGGAACTCAAATACATATGAAAACAATAGCAAGAATTCTCACTTTGGATGCTGCTCAGTGATTGATTCCTTTATTTCTGTCATGGGACTTAGGTTCCAACATAAGCTATGGAAATATTAATTAGTTTACTGCTATATTTGTATGCAATGATTTTGTAGCAAAACAAAAATATAACTTAGGAAGTGAATAAGCCAGGAAATTAATATCATGGTGTAAAACAACTCTTAAAATTTGAATTAGAGATATAGAATGATACTAAATTAAAGGACATCCAGGATATAGAAACAAAAACCATATAAGGAGTGATTATTGTCCTTATTGTACTATGTTACCTCTCATCTTTTTTGCTGTCCCTTGGTTATCCGAAATTTAAAAGTATTTCACCTGGTTATCTGATATTTTGTATATATGAGTATTTATTTATTTGAAGATGGATAGGGAAGGGAGGAAATAAGATATTAAGAGAAGAGGACCTGATTGCCACCAGCAGCTCTTCTGTATTGTAAGTACCTAAGGAACTTCCAGCTGCTGCAATGATTTGATTCAGCATATCAATAGATATGCATTAAAATTTTTTCAAATGTATTTAGGGAAATTAAGGGAAGGAAAATCAAGTAAACATGGAAAAGTAATGGAAATAAGAAAGGTAAGCAGACAAACATTTAGGAATATCCCAAAGGATCAGGGAAGATACGGCTCTCTTGTACAAAAGTAAATAGATTAATTCCCACCACTGTCATTTTAGCAGCTACCTCAGGGTACACTTGTCACGATGGCATTTTCAGAAGGGGAGCAAGACATTAAACTAGGTAATTTAATTTTCTTTCTAATAAGAATCAAATAGGAGGCTTGAAGTCTTCAGATTCCTACTTAGGCAGAGAGTAAGACTGCTGCAAATGTCAAGGTATGTGTGTGCACAAGTTAAACAGAATTCAGCTTGAACAGACAAAATTCTCCCATAAGGGATCTGTGACCCATAGTCTGCCTGGCAGAAGCTGGATTGCAATGCAAGACTGACAGGAAATAATATCTCCATTGTTTGAAAGAGTAACTGCACTGTCTGCTGTGAGAAATTTTTATCACAGTCATTAAAGTGCATGTCAAATCATGCTATTAAGGTAAACTTATCAGACCATGTGATTTTGAGAAAGGAAATGTTTCTGAAGCCTCTTTGAACAGACTTCATGAAACTGGTTTGAATTGTTCGTAATAGTATCACTTCATCCTTTTCAGTGACAGCTGGGATAGAGGAAACACAGTAATTCTGGAATAAACCAGTGCTGGAAAGCTCCACAGCCATGAAAAAAGGCAGCTACATGGAAGGAAACTAGTCTTCTCTGCTACCTTGGAAGAATAAAAATACTCAAAAGTAGACACAAAGATAATAAAGCCAACCTTTTTCTCTTGCAGTAAGAGATGGGAGGTCATAGTACAGGAAGCATTGATGTGTACACCCAAAGTTCCGTGAGACATTTCTCATCCTGAGAACAAATACTAATTGAAATCAAATTGTGAATAATGTACATCTCTTACTCTTCATATTTGGAAGCATGGCTTTTACTTTGATCAGTTTCCAAAGTTTAAAAAACCAGAAATCATCACATCTCCATCCGTATGAGCCCTGTGCTTCATTCTGGGAAAGCAGACAGTGTCAGCCAAGGACCTGTCAAGGAGGGAAAACTGAAGAACTGTGAAAATCAAAGTTAACATCACTGAAATATTTGCCAAGCTGGAATTCTGGCTGGACATGAACCCTCAGTGTCATGCAGATATATTTGTATATCTTATATTTTTATATATGTGTGCATTTGTTTTATAGACAGGGATGGATATTCCAACACAGCTTCTCTCATTACAGGCTCCTCTATTCCCCAGGAAGAATGCAGAAAACTCGGCCCTGAAACTGAACATCTGAGGCCCAGAATTCAGGAGAAAACATGTTTACACATTCTCATCTACACCCCAGGTGTTAGGCTTTCACCCAAGATTACAGATAGGGAGGCCCCACGTATGAAATTCTTTGTCAGATTTCATTCCAAGTCTGTCAAGAAAGTATATGTTTGAAATATATTTAGGATAATGCAACTGGAATGCATCAGATGATGAGATCGCAGGTGAAGGTGAAATGTTCAAAAAGAACAAGTAAATAAAATGTTAAGTCCACTCACTGGAGTTTGACACACGCCATGTTGAAAACATCCACAAAACATTACTAGGTAACCTGGTAGGTTTCAATATGAATTCAATGTACAGAACCCCCCACAAATGTACCCTATTACTATTGCCTGGACAAGCCATAATCATGCATAACTCAGCAGATGCACATCAGTAATCAACTCAAGGTCAACTTAGACATTGAGTGGCATATTTACATCCTGAGTTTTAACTTCTTCCATTAATAATTTCTAAAGGCATGTTGAATACATGGGTCATTAGACTATTATGACATATTTATATTTCCAAAACATGGAGTTTCCTTTCTATGGATTTCTAAGAACATGAACTCTGTGCAGGAAATCCTCCTCTGGCCATAATCTAATATGTAAAAAGAACTACCTATATCCTTTCTCTCAAAATATATTAGACTCAAAATACATGCAAAGACATTAATAGCCCTGCAGCACAGAAATTTAGCAGGGTTTCGTGTGAGATCCATGCCTTAATATACATGAAAATAATCATGTACTGTCCAACAGAAAATATGAATCACAGCATTATTAGTGGACAGAACAAGACAATGACATGTTTATATTGGCTTATATATTACGCAGCATTAATGCAACCTGGTTTGCTATAGAGCATAGTGAAGGTGAAATACGTGAAATTCACATGAGTTTTCTGTTCAATTTTTGCTAGAAGCTAATATGGCTTTGATTAGTATTTGTTAGAAAATTATAATTTGTAATCATAATACCACCGATCTCACATAATCTTGAACATTTCATTATATCGTACTTTATGACATATATTTTGTGCAGCATATACTAGTTATTCACATGAGTTTATTTGGACATTCCGGATACTCATGCAATGTACCCTGATAAGATTCAGAAGTCACTTCGTGAATTCTAAAAACAATTTCAACCTGTTCCATTGTTGCATGTTTACACATGATGCTTAAATACGTTAAGCATGCTCAGCTACTTCACTATGATTATTCAATCTGTCATTTCCATCAAGAGTTCTCAACTGGATGGGACCTCAATTACACTCTATTCATTCTCCATTACACTTAAAATTACAGGGTAAACCATTAGCATCCAGATAATCAGCCTTTTTTTTAGACGTTTGTATCTAACTCAGTTCCTATTTGGAATTGCATGTTGTTTGAAACTTTATGTTCCTTTTTCATTCAAATTTTTCTCCTATTACTGTCTCAATGTGCCTGCCAAAATTCCACCATTCATTTTTCCCCATTCTGTGCTACATATATGTTATTCTGTTTTTAATTTCAAGTCCACTGTTTTACAGTGAATATAGCCAAATTATGTCTATTTTTATATCACTCAAGTGTTGAGTTTCTAAAATCTTTTATGTATTGAGTGCTTTGTTGGTTCTTTGTGATTATCAACTTAGGCAATGATGCTATATGTGAACAAAAGTCCTATTTTTTCTTCTCAAAATGTACATTTTTCTACATATTTGAAACATGTTTATTATGCTTGAATTGCCTCTAGATTCTCATACATACTGGATCCTAGGAGGGAATAAATGCATATTAAATAGGAACAACATATGATCAGACTAAGAGTCACAGCTTCAGGTTGTGACTGTACCACTAATATAGAAATTTAAGAGTCATTTATACTTTGAAACACTTCCATAATTTAAGCTAATAGATCACTGGACCAGACACAAGGTGTAACTAAAAAGGGCTTATTTCTTCCCATATAAAGCCATACAAAGAATTTCTGTCAAGATGATGCAATATTACAGGGAAAATACAACACAGAATTCCTATGCTAGAGGGCAAGATGGAAAGCTAAAACAAATGGCCACCATGATCATTTTGTTGGCATTGTTGTAGACAGGCAGGAATGTAATCCAGACCACAGAATACTGAAAGTCAGGAACATGGCTTCATAAAAGCTCTCAGGCATGGCCCTGGCTAGAAAAGTCATGATGAAACTGGGTAGGCCCAGGAAGCTCAGGGAGCCTAAGACACACTAGAAATCAGTAAGGGACAGTTGTTACACCGGATGATTTTGTGACCATGTAACTATGCCAATTAAAGGATGAGAGGCTCCCAGCCAGGTTCCATAGCGAGTCACTTTGTTCAGGGTAGAGATGAGAATGTAGTTAGGAGCCCCTGACACCAGAAGCCACTTCATAATTTTCTTGAAGAAGGGGTCTTGAAGGCTAGAACCACAATCGTTATTATGGTAAACACTGTGGAAACAGGCACAGAGAACACAATTCCAAATGTGGTTTGTGGATGGATATGGGTGATTATCTTGGGAGGGACAATAAAGATCAAGAGATAGAGTAAACAGAAGATTGGGATATTAACAAGATTTGACTGAGATACCTGTTACTGGCTTTAACAATGACAGGGTTTTGGTGCTTCCCACAAACCCCAAGACCATCAGTGAACATAGAAAAGCAGAGCCATGTATTTCATGGTCATGCCAAAGTGATCTCCAAAACCAGGAAAATTGTGCCCTCAGGAGGCACTGATTTCTCTGTGTTGTCACATGTCCGCATATGTCACTCCCTGGTGCACATCTGGAAAGAAGTGTCATAATTTGTTCCTTTTTAGTACTATATTTCAAAAAGAAATTAGGAAATCCTTACTCAAGTTAATCATAACCAATCAGCATTTATTGTGTTAAAAGTTAACATTAATTATTATTGGATAATTTCAGTATTATTTGTCCCTTCTCTACCTCATATACCCCTACCCAGAGTTCTATCCTTTCGATTTCCTCAGTTGGACTGGAATATGTTTTGCCAATAGTGGGGCTTAAACTCAGGGTCTGAGCACTGTACTTGGACTTTCTCAAGGCTAGAGCTCTACCACATGAGCCACAACACCATTTCTACCTTTTTTTGCCTTTCCTGGGCTTGAGCTCAGAGACTGAGCACTGTCCTTTGACTTTCTCAAAGCCAGAGCTCTACCACCTGAGCCTCAGCACCACTTCTGGCTTTTTTCTTTGTATGTGGTACCGAGGAATTGAACCCGGGTCTTCATGCATGCTACGTAAGCACTCTACCACTAGGCCAAACTCTCAGCCCCAGACTGAAACATTTTAACTTTCAGTTAACTCCATGTATTGGTAATTACAAGTGTTTTAGCCATTTCCAATAACATAACCTCTAAGTTTTTTTTCTTGTTCCATAATATCTCATGACAAATTGGTGACAATATAGCTACATTTTATAAAACATCTGTGCATGATAACAAAAGTGTTTTTTAAGTATACCTCATTATATTTGTCTCTCTTACTTTCCTGAGAAGTAGAAAGACCACAGAATCAAATGACTGAAGCTCCAAAGTCCTGCAATGCATGTTGCTTGTGCCAACATCCTAACATAAACATAACTTCCTTAGAATTTGCTCTGTGTTAAGAAGAGTTGTAAAAACTAGGAAGTAAAAATATGCAAGATTGATGATTTTATGCATCTCCACATACTTTACAGCTATTGTGCCTAATGGCTTTTGTTTTTAAATTCATGATAGATATATTAGTGTGTGCGATTAACACCGAATGAAATAGAGCAGAAATTAGGACCTTGTGCCATTTCAAAGAGTAATACCAGCAATTGTATTTAAAATACTGATGAGGTGCTGGTGGCTCTCACCTTTAATTCTAGCTACTCAGGAGGCTGGAATCTGAAGATTGTGGTTTGAACCCAGTATAGGCAGAAAAATCCACAAGAATTTTATCTCCAACTAAGCACAAAGAACTAAAAGTTGAGCTGAGGCTCAAGTAGTAGGGCAGTAGATTTGAACACAACAGAGTTCAAGTCCCAGGACAAGAAAGCAAAATATAAAAGAAAAAGGAGATTCAGGAAGGAAGATGGCACCGAGACAATAGGGACACTGCCTAGCTCTCTCTCACCAAAAGAGAGAACCAGGGAGTCCCACGAGCCAACTACCTAAAGAATTCCACAACAACAAACTCAAAAAGCAACGGAGAAGGACTCAAACCGGAAAAGAAATCCAGATAAAGCTCACATCCAACTTTCTCAAAGAATTCGGAACGCGAGGACCCCTCCCCCATCTCTCGCCGACGGCTCCAATCCGAAAAAGCCGCGGAAAGCCACGAAAAGTGGCAGCTTGCGCCGGCTCGAAGCCACGAAAAGCAGCGGCGGGCACCGGCTCCAAGCCACGAAAAGTGGCAGCAGTGGAGGGCGCCAGGCCGGGAGCCCAACTGCTGCAGAAACCAGCACAGAACTAGGCCAGCAAATGGCAGAAGCAGCGGAACCCAGACGCGGAACCAGAACAGCAAGCAGTGGAACCCAGACGCAGAACACAGGCAGCAGCAGAGACCCAAGGGGAGTGAAAGACTCCCCACCACCCTGGAACACCCGCAGACAGACGCAGAGGTGTGAGTAATACAGCTCATCCCCAAACACATCGGGAAAGCAGACCGGGTGCCAAGCAATAGAACTTCACTCAGACCCCTGCACCCGGCCCGAGAAAGACTGGCGGAGCAGGGGGGCAAGGAATTTAGAATCCTGTCCTTCCCTCAACAGCCCCCTCCCTCAGGCCATTGACTGGAGATCGACAGGCGGGCTACCTAAGACCCAGCACCCCACCAAGGGAGGCGGGGCTGTCCCAACTCCCACCCGCCCAAGGGGCTCAACCCTCAGCCTTCTGACTGGAGACTGACAAGCAGTTGGACCCTAAGACTCAGCACCCCACCAGGGGAGGCGGAGCTGTCCCAGCTCCCACCTGCCCACCAGGCTCCTCTCCCAGGACACTGGATCTGGAGAGTGGAGGACGCTGGGACCCTGCCTTACTACAGCAGGGTAGGGGGTGCGGGTAAATAGGAGCCAGCATCTGCCCCCCCTCAATTCTTGAGCGGGGCATCCTCCAGCTGGGAATCCTGAGCAAGACAGCACCGAGGGGCCCCCCACAGTCACAGACTCTGAAGAAGTAGTGGAAACACAGCAGGGATCTGAAGGGCCGACCAGCAGCCAAGCTCCCCTTCTGAGAATCAAAAAGGCGTGGCTCCGCCCTTGGAGCCCATGTCCTCAGCTGGGCCCTGCCCCTGGGAACACAGGGGTCTCCTTCTGGTCCTGCTGAGAGCCCCTGAAACTCTCAATCTCCAGACCCTTGGCTTTGGGCCGCCCCTGGAAGTAGCACAGGAAAACATCTGGAAAGCGCACTCAGACGGAAGCTCGCAGATCCATCCCATGGCCCACTGTGAGGCCACTGGTTGGGCTAAGAGCTAGTCGTACAGCAACACATAAGTTTTATTCTAATACTTTCCAAACTTTGTACTCAAATAGGATACCTACTTACCAACTTAGGTCAGTTATCCTTACGCTATACCTATTCTTCATTACTACAATATTCTTACACTCCTACGTTAATCCTCTTGTATCTCCCCTGACCTCTCTCATTCTATATTTCTATCTCTGGACCTCTGTTCGTCTTTCAACCCTTATTCTGCAGGGATCTACATTTGATGGCTATTGAGCAATACTGTATATCTAGGTGTTTAATTATTCTCTAGGCTCAGAGGGACTTAAAGACAATAGATATTGGATTGAGAGGCTTATTGTTTTGGGTATAAATCGCTTATCAGTGCATGTATTAGACTGGTCAGTAACTGCACAAAAAGAAAGAGTGATAACACCAATCAAAACTTGTGAACATGTAGTGTCTGCCAGTTACAGAGGTCTAGGTTGGTTATAGCTGAAAATCTATAATCGTGTTTAGTATTAATCTTGCTCCCATTTTCAAATGGGCAGTACAAGAAACTCAAGAAAAAATGTCAAATCAAGAAACAACATCCCCCAGCCAATGTAAACAGACAATGGAACAGTCACTGGCAAACCTAGAGGAGAGTCTTCCAAGTGCTATACAAATGCAATTGATAAACATCATTAATGAGAAATGTGAAAATATAAAGAAAGAGATAAGGGAGGAAGCCATAGCTGAACAAGAGGAAACCATAAACAAGGTGATAAGTGATAAAGAAGAAGCCATAAAGGAAGCCATAATAAAGGTTTTTCAAAGAAAGATAGATGAATTCATAGAATCCACAAATAAAAAGGTGACCGAACTCCAGCAAATGTTCAAAGAAAATAAAGCTACTGAGCTAACCCCTCAAACGGAAATCAAGGAGCTAAATAAATCCATACATGATCTAAAAGAAGAGATGCAAGGCATCAAAAATGAGCAATTAGAAGCAAGGGAGATGAAAAATAAAGTAGATAGCTTTGATAGCAGGTTAGACAATGCAGAGGAGAGAATTTCCGGGGCTGAAGATAATTTAGTTATTATAGAGAAAGAACAGAAAATGAGTCAATCCAAATCTAGGAAAAATGAGAGAGCGCTTCAGGAGGTCCAAGATACAATTAGGAAGCCTAATTTAAGGCTAATTGGTATTGAGAGGGGCCTGGAGAAAGAGGTCAATGGTATTGGAAATATACTTCAGTGAATCATGTCAGAGAATTTCCCAAATATCCAGAAGGGCAGGCCCATTCAGATACAAGAAGCTTTTAGAACCCCAAACAGACCTGACCACCGCCATATCATAATCCATATTGGATCAATAGAAACCAAAAAAAAAAAAAGGATCCTAAAGGCAGCCAGGGAAAAGGGTTCAGTAACGTATAAAGGAAAACCAATCAGAATAACCCCAGAATTCTCAAGAGAGACCATGCAAGCAAGAAGTGATTGGAAGCATATATGTCATGCCCTGAAGTCAAATAACTACCAACCAAGAATACTGTACCCAGCTAAGCTCTCATTCATAACTGAGGGAAAAGCTGCAACAATATGTCACAACAAAATCAACATTACAGAGAATTCTCAAAGCTGTTCTAGACATAGAAAACCAAAATAAATGCAATATAGGGAAAGAAATGGCACCTAAACAGCATACCATCTAAGGACCACAAGAACTGTCAAGACACAGGCCCTAATAAAAGCTTTTAAAAATGGTAGGAACTAATAAATATCTCTCAATACTAACTCTCAATATCAATGGACTTAACTCTCCAATTAAACGGAATAGGCTATCTAGTTGGATCAAAAAGCAAGATCCATCGTTCTGCTGTCTTCAAGAGACACATCTTACACAAAAAAACAATCATCTTTTGAAAGTGAGAGGATGGAATAAACTGTATCAAGCTAACGGCCCCCATAAACAGGCTGGAGTTGCCATTATCATATCAGACAAAATAGACTTCAAACTAAAATTAGTAAGAAAAGACAAAGAAGGTTACTACATACTATTAAAGGGATCTTTCTTCCAGGAAGACATGACGATCCTAAATATTTACACAGCGAATCCCAGAGCTCTGAACTTCATCAACCAAACTTTACTTACACTGAAACCATACATAGATCGAAATACAGTGATTGTCGGTGACTTTAACACACCACTCTCACCTATGGAAAGATCAACAAGGCAAAAACTCAACAGAGAAACCTTAGAACTGAACAACAATATAGACCACCTAGATATAACAGACATTGCAGAATATTCCACCCAGCAACAACACAATATTCGTTTTTCTCAGCAGCACATGGAACATTTTCCAAATTAAATCACATCTTAGGCCATAAAGCAAACCTGGTCAGATTCAGAAACACTGAAATTATTCCATGCACACTCTCAGACTACAAAGGCATCAAATTAGAGCTAAACACACATTTCCACCAAAGAAAACCCTGTAACTCATGGAGACTGAACAACACATTTTTGAATCACCAATGGGTCATCAAAGAGATCAGAACAGAAATCCAACAGTTTATGAAATTTAACAGTAAGGAGCACACAAAATACCAACTCCTTTGGGACACGGCAAAGGCAGTAATCAGAGGAAAATTTATAGCGCTGAGTGCCTACAACAACAAGTTGGAAAAATTGCAAAGCAACAAGTTAATGTCTCACCTTAAGATCCTGGAAAAAGAGCAACAAACCAACCCTAATCCCAGTAGAAGAAAGAAATTATTAAAATCAAAGCAGAATTAAAAGATTTGGAATCCAAAAAAACTATAGAATTAATCAACAAAACAAGGAGTTGGTTCTTTGAAAGAATTAACAAAATTGACAAGCCCTTAGCAAATCTTACCAAAAAAAGAAGAGAGCATATCGAAACAAACAAAATCACAGATGAAAATGGTAATATCACGACAGAAATTACGAAAATCCAGAATATCATGAGGGAATACTTCTCAAAACTTTACGCCAACAAATTTGAGAATCTAGATGAAATGGATGAATTCCTAGCCAATATTAACATACCCACACTGAACCAAGAAAAACTAAGCCAACTCAACAGGCCTATTTCAAGCTCTGAAATAGAAATGGCCATTAGAGAACTTCCACCTAAGAAAAGCCCAGGGCCAGATGGATTCACAGCTGAATTCTATAAGGTCTTCAAAGCAGAGTTCACACCAATATTCCTCAAGCTCTTCAATGAAATTGAAAATGAAAGTTCCTTACCAAACTCATTCTATGAAGCCAGTATAATCCTCATCCCCAAACCAGACAGAGATTCATCAAAGAAAGAGAACTATAGACCTATATCTTTGACGAACATCGATGCAAAACTTCTCAACAAAATACTGGCCAACCGTTTACAACAACTCATCAAAAAAATTATACACTATGATCAAACGGGATTCATCACGGGGAGGCAAAGCTGGTTCAACATACGCAAATCAATTAATATAATTCAACACATCAGCAGGAGCAAGGACAAAAATCACATGATTGCATCAATAGACACGGAAAGGGCATTTGACAAGATCCAACACCCCTTTATGTTGAAAGCTCTGGAGAAACTAGGAATCCGTGGAACATTCCTCAATGTAATAAAGGCTGTGTATGAGAAACCCACTGATAGTATTACACTTAATGGTGAAAAGCTAAAGCCATTTCCTCTAAAATCAGGAACGAGACAAGGATGCCCACTCTCTCCACTACTCTTTAACCTAGTACTAGAATTCCTAGGCAGTGCAATAAGGCAAGAAGCAAGCATAAAGGGGATCCAAGTAGGGAAAGAGGAAATAAAACTATCCCTCTTTGCAGATGACATGATTCTGTATTTAAAGAATCCTATAGACTCTACTCCCAAGCTCTTTCAGCTGATTCAAAACTTTGGAAGTGTAGCAGGCCATAAAATCAACCCTGAAAAACCAACTGCCTTCCTTTACGCCAACAGTGAGAGGAACGAGGCAATAATCAGGAAAGAAACTCCTTTCACAATAGCCTCAAAGAAAATAAAGTACCTAGGAATTAGGTTAACTAAGAATGTAAAGGACCTTTTTGAGAAAAACTTTAAAACCCTAAGGAAGGAAATTAAAGCAGAACTAAGGAAATGGAAAAACCTCCCATGCTCCTGGATTGGAAGAATCAACATTGTGAAAATGACCGTCTTGCCAAGAGCTATCTACAATTTCAATGCAATACCCATCAATATCCCAATGGCATTCTTTAAAGAAATAGAAGAGGCAATTCAAAATTTCATATGGAATAATAAAAGACCCCGTAAACCAAAAAAAACATCTTAGCAGAAAGAAGAGCGCCAGTGGAATTTCAATTCCAAACTTTAGACTCTATTACAGAGCTGTAATTCTCAAAACAGCTTGGTACTGGCACAAGGACAGGCCTGAAGACCAATGGAATAGAAGTGAATACACACATATTAAACCACAGACCTATGGCCACCTAATCTTTGACAAGGGAGCCAAAAAAATAGAATGGAAGAAAGACAGCCTCTTCAACAAGTTGTGCTGGCAGAACTGATTAAGCACCTGCAGAAAACTAAAGTTGGATCCTTCTTTGTCACCTTGCACTAGAATTAACTGCAAATGGATCAAAGACCTGGAGGTAAAAGCTGACACACTGAAAACTCTACAGGAAGGAATAGGAGATACACTAGGCCTCTTTGGCACAGGTCGAAACTTTCTTAATAAGGACCAAGAATCACAACAAATCAGACAAAGGCTGGATAAGTGAGACTGCATTAAACTGCAGAGCTTTTGTATGGCAAAGGACGTAGCTAGTAAACTAATTAGGAAGCCTGCAGAGTGGGAGAAGATCTTACCAACCAAACAACGGACAAAGGCCTCATGTCTAAAATATATCAACAACTCAAAAAAATTGAATCACTCCAAAACTAAACTCCAAAGTAACAACCATCCCATCAAAAATGGGCCAAAAACTTAAAGAGACTCTTGTCTGAAGGAGAAACAAAAATGGCTTATGGACACATGAAGAAATGCTCAACATCTCTGGTCATAAAAGAAATGCAAATCAAAACAACTCTAAGATTCCACCTCACTCCAGGTAGAATGGCCAAGATCAGGAAAACGAATAATAACAGATGCTGGAGGGGATGTGGCCAGGAGGGATCACTACTACACTGTTGGTGGGAGTGCAAACTTGTTCAACCACTATGGAAAGCAGTGTGGCAGTGCCTCAAAAGGCTAAACATAGAACTCCCCGATGACCCAGCAATTCCACTACTTGGCATTTACCCAACCATCCAGAAACAAGGGCATATTAATCCACTAGCACAACAATGTTCATTGCAGTACTATTCACCATAGCAAAGATATGGAACTAACCTAGATGTCCCTCAGTTGATGAGTGGATCAACAAGTTGTGGTATTTGTACACAATGGAATTCTATGCTGCTATCAGAAAGAATGACATCGCCCTCTTTATTAGGAAATGGAAAGACTTAGAAAAAATCATATTAAGTGAAGTAAGCCAGACTCAAAGAACTTAGGCTCAATGGTTTCCCTCATTCGTCATAATCAGTAGAAACCTTGGGCTCTACTAGCAGAGATCTGCAATAGAGCAAAATCTTGATACATAAGGCCATATAGTATGAAGCTAATTGAAAGGACCTTAAGGATATCGAAACAAAAGCCATATAATGAATGATTGCTGTCCTTAATGTACTATGTTGTCTCTCATCTCCTTTGCTGTCCCTTGGTTATCTCATATTGTTATAGTATCTCACTTTGTTATCTAATATATTGAATTTATTTGTATTTGGTTAGGTTAGTTGAAATTTGATAGGGAAGGGGGGAAAACCAAGACGGGTGGGGGGTGTGGGGGGAGGGAAATGGGTACCAAGACCTGTGAAACAGTATCAATGTACATGAATTAATGCACCTTCTATCTGGCAAATATCATGTAATCCTTTTACTAATTACAATAAAAAATGCAAATAAAATAAAAACAATAAAAGAAAATTGAAGGTTTTGATTTTCCAATCCTAATACACCATTTTTCATTAATTTTGCTGGACTTGAAATGGTTTAAAATTTTATTTTATTTTTCAATTTTTTAAAAAAATTTTCTCAGTCCTGGTTTTGGGCTACGACTCTACCCACCAGCCACAGCACACTTCTGGCTTATTTTTTCTATGTATGTGGCACCGAGGAATCGAACTCACATCTTTGTGCATGCAGTCTATTACTAGGCCTAACTCCCACACCAAATGGGTTAAAAATTATTGTCAAAATACAGGTTTGATAAATGTGTTGCCAAACTTGTATGTAGTGCTAACATAAGCTGGTTTTAAAATTAGAAGCTCCTGAGATAGATTACATAGAGTATGCAAGCAGGCAGTTTAATGGAGAAGTCTTCAGGCAAACAACATGGAAGAAAATGTTTGGGTCTGGCCAGACTCTGAAAGCCACAGCACTATCACTTGCACACTTTTTCCAAAGTAACTCTGCTCCCTTGATCTCAAAGGGAGTATATGGTAGCACAAAGAGAAAAAGAAGAGGCAAAATGTTAGTCTATTTTACCAAGAGATTGGCAGGATCTAATATACATTTTATTTGTAGCATAGATCTACATGAAGAATGCGGGTTTTCTTTTATCTTTCATTTTTCCAGTCCTAGGGCTTGAACCCAGGCTCTGGGCACTATCATAGAACTTTCTCAAACCTAGTGGTCTACTATTTGAGCTATAGCACCCCTTTCAGCTTATGTGTATACAGTAATGAAGAATCGAACCCAGGACTTTGTGCATGATAGGTGAGCACTTTTCCCCTGGGCCACACATCAGGCCTACAGGATTGGGATTGGTTTGTTTTTCTTTTTCTAAGAGTTAAAGTTTACCATTAAATTGTTAGTTTGTAATTTTTCCAATTTCTTGATTTAGGCACCACTTTTGGCTTTTTCTGTTTTTTATCTGTGTCGTACCGAGGAATCGAACCTGGGTCTTCGCTCATGCTAGGCAAGTACTCTACCATTAGGCCAAACTCCCGGCCCTGTAGCTGAAATGTTTTGCTCAATGCTAGCACTCTACCACACTGAGCCACAGCTCTACTTCTTGTTTTTCTAGTGGCTGATTAGTGATAAGAGCCTCACAGACTTTCCTAAGGTTGGCTTTGAACTGTCATCCCCAGGTCTCAGCCTCCCAATTATCTATGATTACAGATGTGAGTCCTAGCACCTCTCTGCAAGAAGATAGAACAAAGACACATTTGGTAGGGAAAGCACCAGCAGGCCTCTGACCATCAAAGCAAAATGCAACAAGTGGTTGCCTTCCTGACAATAATTACAGGAAGGAAACAATATTCCAATGAGGACTGTGGGCAGAGAAGAAGACTTGGAGAGGAGTGGGAGGCAACTGAAAGCTATAATAGAATAGAGTTTCTCTAGCTAGAATAATCCTACAGCATCACTAGAAACCAACCTCACTAGATGACTGGTCAGGAGATGGACTCTTTACCTTTTTCTAGCTCCTTTCCAGTCTCCTGGGCCCAACCACTAGTCAGCCTTCACAACTCACTTGACTCTGTGTATAGTGACTCATGATGGACTATGTGGATTTGATGGGAACTCACACACTGAGACCTTTGTCCAACCTTAGATTCCCTCAGGGCCCATCACTGCCAAATGGAAAGATATGTAGCTAAAAAAAAGGTAAAAATTAAAGGCTCAAGGGGGCCCAAACTTATAAATAAGGATAAATGGGGATTTGGTCTGTATGTGCTTAGGCCTTTTGGCATCATATTCTCAATCTCCTGAGGGCTGTGCTGGCATGCCATTTCATACCTGAAACACCTTGTAGCCTTCTAGAACATTTTTTCAGATATTTTCAAGTCTTTCACATATTTTCTTCTTTTCTACTCATTGTATCTGGGCCAACCTACAAATAGAGAGAGGAAATGAATTTAGCTCACTGGGCCATTTCTGGACTGCACCACATTAGTTCCTAAAGTCCCATGAGATACCTTATCATACTGGAGAACAGAAAGAGTTCAGACTTGTAGCTGGAAGACTGAGATTAGATCGCAGAGCCATCGTGTACCTAATAATTCTTTAAATACCTCTACTTTCTCATAGACTCTTGTAAAAATTCTGAAAATAGCCTAATAACTTGTAAAATTCCTTAAGAAAAATCTTTCTTCATGGTGTGTTCCTTTCAACATAGAAGGTATTAACTGTGGAGGAGAAGTCACCATTCTGACCCTATTTCTCATTGCTGGTTCTGCTGTGTGTTGAAAAAACATTTCATAGTTGGCCTGGGCCACAATACACACAGCATTATGTACTTTCTAATTTTTCAGAAATGGTCATTTCAAAAAAAATGTTTGCTCAAGCAACCATTATGAAATTGAGCTCAGAAACAAAAGTAAACCCAGATAACCAAGGAGAAAGTATTTTTTTTAATTTGGAAGGGTTAACTTCCATGATAAAAACTGTGAATCTACAACTGTCTTGAATGATGGTATGAAAAATGAAAGGTTCATGGATTGAGCCTTTCATGAAATTTTACCTTCTCGCTGCAAATCCCATTGTGAAATCATGATACAATCTTTGATTTTTATTAAAAAATGTATATTCCCATAGTGTTGGCCATTCTATTTTGTAATTTTAATTTAAAGTTACATATGTTAATCATGGTTGACAATAGAAAAATTGTAGTAGTCACCTTCCTTTGCATCTAGAATTTGAAAGAACAGCAATGATCAAGAAAGAAGAAATGAAATGAAGTACAACAAGAAAAAAAGGGAACAAATGAAATGAAGAATAAAAAAATAAAAATTTAAAAAGCAGGAAATCAAATAGAATACCAAATAATGAAGAGCAGTGTTTCTAGTTTAGGGGAACTTGAGTCTCCATGAAATCCTCTAACATTTCTCTTGGTAACACCTTACATGGTTTGGAGTGTTCAGCTTTCCTGTACTTTGCTTGGATTCAGACACACTCTTGACAGGGCACTGTGTCTGTTCCTTTGAATCTCACTCTCAGGCTTGTTGGTGGGAGATTCAGGGAAGTTCGGATTTGTAGTTACCTTGTGTGTGGGGGGGCGAGGAATCTATTCCAGTACTTGGCAATGGAAGGTTTGGGGATGCAGTTTGGGCCTGTATTCCCTTCGCGTTTGCTCCTTTATTTACAGATGGGAGCTTTGGTCTAGAAATTTTGAGTCACGAGAGAGAGCTGGTTCCCTTGGGAGTATTCTGGGATTGGTTACTCACAAGATATGGAGCTGGAGTTGTACTGGAGCAGAGAAACTTGTTGAGGAGGGCTCGGGGTTTACTGTGCACAGGTCGGTTCACAGGGTCAGTGGGGGGACTACTTCAGCAGTGAGGGTGATGTATACAACAGCTGTATGGCCAGCAAGGGCTCAGGCGATGAGCAGGGTCTGCAAAGCCCACAAAGCGCTTATAGTTCTGGGTGTTGGACAGCTGTGCTAGGTGGCTGTGGAGCTTGCCTGGAACCTGGCAGCATTCAGTGTTGGTAGGACAGGAGAAGCTGAGGGAGGGAGGTGGCTATGACTGCTGTGGGTATACTGTGGTTGCGACAGCAACTGCAAGGCAGGGTGCATGGCCACTGGGACCAGGTGGATCCTGAAGGCGGCAGGAGAAGCTACTTTTGGGTGATTTCTTGGTGATGCTGATTGTCTGGAGTCACTGAGTTGGGGTCAGTTCTATTTCTCCTCTTTGGTTTTCACGAGTCTGGTGTTGCATGACTTCTTCAGTTCTTGAGTAATATTGTAAAGTTTGCTTGATGGTGTTACAGCCATATTTTGCTGGGCCTCTCTGACTGCCTGGGGTTTTGGTAGTTAAGAAGCTGCTTGGCAGTGCTGGGCTGGGGCTGCAGCTGAACAGCAGGATCCACTTGCTATTTTGCTGTTTTATTTCCTTTGCCTTTCCAAGGAGTCAATTCTTCAGTACAATAAGTTTTATCTATTTAGTATTTGAATGGTGTGGATTTCTTCAGGTAAATCTGTTTGATAAAAGAGAGGTAGAGCGCTTACCCTAGAAAGTGTATATTTCCTTTGATGGGTGCTATTTACTCTTTCAATCTCTCCCAGTATATCCCCAGTCACTCCCTTCCCTGCAAAGTTGTATAGTTCATTTACGACCTAATGTGTAATGGGTTTCACTGTTGACTTGTTTCACCCTTTGACCAACCAGTTCTGTGCTTCCTCTTCTCTTGCCCAAATCATATAAATGCATATACAAGACAAAAAGTACAGGAATAAATGAAAGAAAACCAATTGAAAGCTACACATAATAAAATCAAATCAAATCTCGTTTTAATTTTCATGGTATATAATCTTAGATACAATGATATTGCACCCTAAGATGATCTCCTAAGTATATCATCCCTTATTCTCAGTGTGAATGTTTAGCTTACTGTTTAACTAATCATATGAACATGTAATAAATTGTCTTTTACTTTACAAAGGGTTTACTTGTAGATTCATAGGCAAATTCTTTTATTTTTGCCAGTCTTGGGAGATCCAAGCATGGGCACTGTCCTAGAGCTTTCTCAATGATATCAATCTACCAAAGGAGCTACAACACTGCTTCTGTATTTTTCTGTGTATATGGCACAAAGAACTAGAACCAAAGGCTAGCCAAGCACACTGTCAGTAGGCCACACTCATGGCCAATAGACACCTTCATGTTATAATAAATGTGCAAAACCATGCAGCCAAGTTTCTTTGTGTCTAGTTTAATTCACTTAATATATTTCTTTCAAATCTTTCAGTCTCCATATGAATTAGGGCAATGTCATTCTTTCTGACAGAAGTCTGTAGAATTTCATTGTACATATACATATTTTCTTAATGCACATATAGTGAAGTTCAACTTTTTCAGGTTGTTTTTTTAGTCATTTCTCTTCATTCATGTCTTTAAATTTTTCTTTTGTAAAAATGACAAAAAATGATTATGTTATTTGTGTTGTTAGAAAATCAATTGCATCATAAATTACCTTATGGAATTTTGAAAACCTTGATTGTTTGACTACTATGGATAATTTGAAATTAGTAGAAAAATTTGATAGTATGCACAGTTTTCTTCAGAATTTTAGTGGATGTTTTTATGGAGCTTTTTTCCTGTGCCTAACGCTAGAAGTGAGAAATAGGTCGTTCTATGAATTGCCGATGTGCTATGTTGAATAGCCTTAGCAAAGCTCTCCTTCTTCATTGTTCTCCTAGATAGTTTGTCCAGCTTACATGTACCAACTTTTATTAGTTTTGTTAACCATCCCATCATGTGGTTTTTCTCTCGTAAGCTTAGGGTTAAAAATATTGTTTTTGCTCCATGTGTTTGAGACAGGAGCCCATCAATAGTATTGAATTTCCAAAAATGACACCCAAGATACAAAATCAAGGGTGAGGATGAGTTGGCAGAAAAGGTGCAATACATCGAGCCTTACAGACCAGCATCAAAGACACAGTGCAATTAGTAAGATGGGTGTCTAAATCCATTTCCGAGAAATGTTTCTGTTTCCTCCTTTCATAACATGAGAAATGGCCACTAACACCTGGTGGCAATGTGGGTAATGTAACTGGCATTCTTAGAATCTCCCCTTGAGATGTATTAAAATTAGAAAAGCATTTATAGGAGAGTCAAAAAGGCAAAAAAGCGTTAATCTCTCTGAGTAATATAATTTGGATTCAATATAATTTAGCATGAACAATACCAGGCTAAAAAATGGAACTTTAAAATTCAATACTACTTTTCAAATAGGTTCATTTTTAAAAGCAAAAAAAATGTTGTCTGAGATTCTTTGAATTTGTTAACTTTGGACTTGTTAATTGGAGTGTCAGTTTAATTCTCCTATTCTAACAAGTTTAAAACCAACCAGGAAATATCAGGTTGCGTCTCATATTGTTACTATATCTGACTTTGTTACCTGGTATATTGTGGATCGTTTATTTGATTATTTGAAATAGAAAAGAGAAGGGGGGGAAAGAAGATGATTGGGAGGGGGAGATATGGGGACAAAAACATGAGGAGGGATATTAATGTTTGAGAAGTAATGCACCTGTAACTCTACCCCAACAATAAAAAAGTAAAAAAGAAGAAAAATAAATAACTTTCTTAATTTAATTCAGCCGAACCCAAATTCAAAATTACCAATAGACAAAAAAAAGAAAGAAAAAATAGTAGCCAGTAGAGGTACTTGATTATTTTACTAGAATGTGTTTAGTAGAAAAATACATAAAGGGGCCAGGAGCAAGGCCTATTAGTAGACTAGCATGCACAAAGCCCAAGTTTGGATTCCCCAGTACCATATACACAGAAAAAGCCAGAAGGGTTGTAGTGGTGTCCTGTGTCATGTCATATAGCACTGGCTTTGAGGAAAAAACCAAGGACTGTGTCCAGACCCTGAGTTAAAGACCCAGGACTGGCAAAAAGGGGAAAAGAATTTATAATTGAGGAAATGTTTATTGCAAATATACTATGTGCTTGTTTGAAAGTTTATACTAATTCCACAAAATTAAAAATCCAAAAGAAAATAGTTTTTGTGAAGCTATATGAAAATTGAAAATTGGAGAATTGGAAATACCTCAGTAAATTAAACTACCTCTGCTGCTCAGACATGACTATACTGCTAGCTGATCAAGAAGTTGAGCTCTGAGTATATTAAGTCAAGCCAGTGGGATTAGAAAAGATCATGACACACCTATCTCCCACCCTTGAGAAGAAAAGATAACCAAGAGTGATAATCGCTGGTGGCTTATGCCTAAAACCCTAGCTATCTATGATATCTGAAGATGAACAGAAGAAATTGAAATCGAGGGAGGACAAAAGGATGTTGGATAAGCTATAATAATGGTCAGACATAAATTTGAGTGACAATAATCAAAATAAATGACATGCAGAATGGAACTCCAATAACAACAAGATAAAGTGCACACGTGTCATGTTATATGAAAACTGAGAAACATTGTTAGAATGTCATTGGATGTAGAGTTGAGTTAAATGTGTCATCTACAGATGTTTACTTTCAGCGGCCCACTTGATCTCAAGAAATACTACATAGAAAATAAGGAAATGTAAAGACTTAAAAATATCATATGTATTTTATATGCTAATCAAACTCGTTTTGTAAACATTTCAGCATTTGTGTTTTACAGGCTTCTTTATTCTGACTAGGTCTATCATTTTGGATATTTGGAAAGTTTTCCGCTAGATTCAGTTATTTTTCTCGCTTATTCTTCCTTCTTTGGACTTTATTCAATATGGGCTAGTCTACAATTAGATCATGTGATTGAGTCCTCCATTCTTGTAAATAATATTTCTTGCTTCCTATATTTTTTCTGAGTTTCTTGTTCTTCCTGAATAATATATAGCCTTTGATTCCATAGACTCTATATTCTACATCATCTGATCAAGAATTCCTATTGTGTTTGTTTCTCAGACATTATTTTTGATGGCTTTACACTCTTTATGGAACTTTTGGGATCTCTTTGATTTGATTTTCCATTTCTTCTCTCATGTCATTTAGCAAAAAGTCTATTGATTCATTTGGCTCTCTTCTTAGAATTCATTCAGTTTTCTATTGAATTCCTTGAAAAATCACAGTCACACATAGCCATTTATAGGCTTTCTATATTTTCATTTAACTTACATTTCAGCAAATTTTTTATCAGTATCATCTAGATCTTTCAATGACTTTTATGTAATTTAAAGTAACAGTCAATCCACAGACTTTAACTCAGATGTTTAAAATCATAGTCAGATATCCCCTATCTAAATAATCCTTAAGTTTCATTTGGGTATGGGAACTGTGTTTCAGGAAAGGGCATTACATATAATATTAGGCAGAGAATTAGTCTGTTGTAAGAGATAAATCAATCTCAACCAAAATTATAACATGATCAGCCAATTAGATAGAGCCAAATGGATACAAATACAGTCTAATTCATAGACAAACATACAGGGACAAATGGACTAAAAAAGGCAGAGGATAGAAGGACCAAAATAAAGGAAAATATTTTGAAGTGAAATTCAAAGAATGCTGTTCTCTAAGAGCAAATGAACATGTCTATTGTGGGGAACCATGATTTTTCATTTTTCAGACTGCCTGAGATGTTGTCTCTGTGTCTCAGTGTTTCTAACTTTGCTATGGGCTCTTATCTCTCATCTTTAAATTCATGTTAAAATACAGTATGAATTTCCAAGGTTTGGCTAACTCTGGTGGCAACAGGCAATTGCACGTCTGCATAGTGAATACTGGGAAATTCATGTGTTGTGATGAATAGTAACTGATTGATGCTGAATAATAATCAGTGTTTTATTCAGTAATAGTAATTCAATCATACTTATGAAATTATAAAAATCAAGAAGGTAAAATATGACCTTCCATAGGAACTAATAAAAATAATAATGACTTAGAAATATTTGCTTAAGGCCAGGATCATGGCTTAGTGATAGAGTGCCCTGGGTTCAATTACTTGATGCCACATACATAGAAAAAGCCCTGGGTTTGATTTCTTGATGCCACATATGCAGAAAAAGCTGGAAGTGGTCTTGTGGCTCAAGTGGTAGAGTGCTAGCCTTGAGAAAGCCCAAGGACAGTACCAAGGCCCTGAGTTTAAGCCCAAGGCCTGGAAGCAAAACATTTACTAATAGTATGCCTTTTAAAATGAATATAAAACAATGACTTTTTGCAAATACATTGTTATATTTCCAATGTAAAAGTTAGGTAAAAGAGAAAAATGTAATACTTGGGTAAAGGAGAAAATGTATATATCTAATATATAGAATTTTGTATGTGTAATATTTTAAGTTGATTAAACCAGAATAGGTTGAAAAGTATATAGATCCATGAACAAGCTATTTCTATCTAGTCTTTCCTTTGCTATTACTCTATAAATCCAATAAATTGAGAGACACAATTGAAGTGTATTTTGTAGCATCGACAACCCATGGTTGAAATTCTGAAAATCATACAGAGAAAGCATAGAGGGAAGAGAAAGAAAGTAGATGAAAGTAAAGCTGAGGGGAGGCAAATGGAAACAAAACATATTGAAGAATATTGCAAAAAAATTGAGACTAGAACTTAGTTGATGAGTGGATCAACAAGATGTGATAATTATACACAATGGAATTCTATGCTGTTGTCAGAAAGAATGACATCGCCCCATTTTTAAGGAAAGGGAAAGGCTTAGAAAAAAATAATATTAAGTGAAGTAAGCCAGATTCAAAGGAACATAGGCTCAATAGTTTCCCTCATTTGTCATAATCAGTAGAAACCTTGGGCTCTACTAGCAGAAATTTACAATAGAACAAAACCTAGATACTTAAGGCCATATAGAATGAAGCTAAATGAATGGGCCTCCAGGATATAGAAAGAAAAGCCATATTCTGAGTGCTTGTTGTCTTTAATGTACTATGTTATCTCTCATCTCTTTTGTTGTCCCTTGGTTATCTTATATTGTTACAGAATTTTACTTTGTTATCTGATATATTGTATATATGCCTATTTGGACATTTGAAGTCAGATAGGGAAGGAAGGAAAACCAGATGATAGGAGGGGTGGGGGGAGGGAAATAGGGACCAAGGCATGAGAAAGGGTGTCAATGTGTGTGAAGTAATGCACCTTCTATGTGGTGAATATAATGTAACCCTTGTAGTAATTACAATAAAAATATATTATAAAAAATTAAGATTAGATATAAACAATTGCTAAACAAAGAACACTCTAACTAGCATGCAGAAACATGGAAATTGGTTATGAGGAAAATATTGAAAAATTTTATTGGGAATTAAGCAGTATAGTGATGTGCAGACCGTGATCTCTGTAAAATTTGGGAAAATATTCATAGTATTAGCTACTCAGGAAACTGAGATATAGTAATCATGGTTTGAAGCCAAACTGATGAGGAAAGTCACTGTGAATATTATTTTTACTTAACCAACAAAGAAGCAAATGAGAAAGTGTGACTTAAGTGCTAAAGAACTAGTGTGGAGCAGAGGACCCAGAGTTGATTTGCAGGATTTCAGTTGAAGTGGCAGAATTGACATCAAAAAATAAATTTTAGGCAAATTATTAAGAAAGAAACAATAGGAAAAGAATAGAACATTGAAAATATACTCAAGTAGATGATGGACTAAGTGGAAAGTATATAGAAAGATTGTATATACATATATACATACATACATACATACATATATACATATATATACAGATAAAATTAAATTTTACCTGCCTCTGGCTTCAATTTGTGGCTGAAATATTACTAGAGAACTTAGTGAGAGTTATTCATTGAGTGATTCCAACAATATAGACTAATACCCTCATGTAAAAAAGGAATCCAGCTGATAAAACATTTAGGTTTCATCTTAAGAGTGTTTATTTCTCCCAGTTTGTGTTTTGTCCCGGAGGCCAGGCAGAAAATTTCTATCTGGCCTTAACAAGATAATATAGCACTTGGGGACAAAGATGCAGCCCAGTAGCCCAACACTAGATGTCAATATTGAGAACATCTCGGTAGCAACCATTAACTTCCCCTTGGTACTGTTATAAACAGGCAGAAAAGTGAGCCAGACACTACAGAACAGTAACATGCTGAATGTCAGGAACTTGGCTTCATTGAAGGTGTCAGGGAGGTTCCTGGCCAGGAAAGCCACAATGAAACTGATCAGAGCCAGGAAGCCTAGGTATCCCAGGACAGAATAGAAAAGAGTGAGGGAGCCTGTGTTACACAGGATGATGACGTGACCATGTTCAGAGTGTGCATCTATATCAATGAATGGAGGAGAGGTTCCCAGCCAAATTCCACAGAGAGTCATCTGGATCAGGGTGCTGATGGGAATGATGAAATTAGGAGCTCCAGATACTAGCAGCTGCCTCATCCATCTCCCTGGAGAAGTGACCTTGAAGGCCAGAACTACAGTTAGAGTTTTGGCCAAGACCGAGGCAACAGCTATAGGGAACACAAGTCCAAATGTGACTTGCTGTAGAATGCAGGTGACTGTGTTGGGACGACCAATAAAAAGCAAGGAACAGAGAAACCTGAAGATGAGGCAGATGAGAAGGATGTAGCTGAGCATCTGGTTATTAGCCTTGACAATGGGGGTATTGTGATATTTCAGAAAGACCCCAAGAACAACCACTGTGAGTGTAGATAAACCAAGAGCCATGCAGGCCAAGACCATCCCAAGTGGTTCTCTAAAACCCAAGAAACTTTCAGCTCTTGGGAGGCATTGGTTTCTCTCTGTGTTGGCATACTGATGATCTGGGCACTTCATACAGTGCTCCATATCTGGTGAAAAATTAAGCATTAGTCACTTCCCAGGATGTAAAAGGAAATAAGGATCTCTCTATATAGAGGTAATTCCAAAATGTCAATACTTACTGGCCTGAAGTAAATATCACCAAGTACTACCAGACATGTAGTACATGTTATTTTTAGTACAAAATTATTTTTATGTCTTCATCATGTTCCCTCAGTTCTGCTCACATTCTCTTACTTTCATTCTGATTGAAACATTTTTTTACTTGCAGTGACTATCACACACTATTTGTTGTCATTTTTTCATACCTTCACAACTGTTTTCAGCACCTATCCATGATGTCATAATATTCCTGAATGTACAACTCAAATACCTCATTCAAAATCTTGGATAGTATAGCTTGCACTTCCCTCTCTGTCTCTTTGAAATATAGGTGTAGCGACCATTTCTTGAAGTTTTAGATTTACCTCTCCTATGCCTCTGTTAGGTGGTGGAGAACAGAGAATAAAATCACAGTTTGAACTGGTAAAATTATGCTATGTACAACACTTTTTTCTTCTTACCCCAAAGACAACTTACAGCACGTGCTCTATTACAAGAACAGTTGTGAATACAAGGAAATAAAGAGGTGAAAGTGTGTGTGTGTGTGTGTGTGTGTGTGTGTGTATACACATTATGTACACACACACAGATATATACATATATACATATAAATGTATATGTGTATAGAACATATTGGGTGTTGGTCGTGGGGCTTGAACTCTGGGCTTGGACGCTGTCCCTGAGCTCTTCAGCTCAAAGCTATTGCTCTACCCCTTGAGCCACAGTGCCATTTCTGGTTTTCTGGGTGTTAATTAGAGATAAGAGTCTCAAGAGTCTCAAGGATTTTGGTGCCTGGGCTAGCTTTGATCTGTAATCCTTCCTCAGATCTCAACCTGCTGAGTAGCTATGATTACAGTCATGAGCCACTGGTGCTCAGCCTTATTTTGTGTCTTAAATACAATTTTGAAGACATTGTACTTATCAAAGTATTGCTCAAAATATGATAGCAGTTTAACTTGTATCTCTGACAACCTGAATAAACATGCATACAGAAGAACAGAAAATTAACCCTATTTGTTTCATTCTTCAAGAAGCTTTATCATCTTTGTTGCAACTAGATTGTTAACTGATGGAAGGAAGAATTTGATTCTGAAATACTAATACAAAATATCTTCCATTGAACTCTATGTATTGGGAGAGTGTAGGAGAGAGTATAAATTTCTCCCTCAGTCATGGACTTACCTGTCTCATTAGCAATATCATCTTCTGAGCAAGGAGTGCAATCAAAGCAACAGGCAGCCTTTCCCACCTGAAGGGATTTCCTGAATCCAGGACTACAACTTTGACTGCAGACAGAGTTAGGACACTGACGGAAATATGATGAATGTGTGTAACTTCATAGAATTTTAACTAACATACCAAAAGATCCGTTGTTTTAAAGAAACTGGATGATCAAGCATCATATTTTATGCATGTAATCCAGTCAGTAAATTGAATTCTGTGATCATAAGAATGTCACATGATCACAAAAGTCTTATGAGTTATAGTCTTAGTCTCTAACCTGGTGAACTACTTGTTAGTAGAAAGTAAATGATTGTTAAGTAATGCACCTTCTATCTGGTGAATATAATGTAATCATTCTATTAATTGCAATAAAATATATTAAAAATTAAAAAAGAAAGTAAATATTATTGGTCAGCCCAGTGGAGCTCCCTTGAATTCACACCATTATATGGTGTCTCCTACTCACCTGTGAAATTGTGAAGAGCAAAGAGGAATATTCATCTTTGAAGATTTAGAAGATGCTCAGGCCTCCCTTTTAAATGATTTTGTGAATTCCACACTCACTATATTGTTTTTCTTTCTTTTCTAGAGTCCATGAAGTGAGAAAATTTTCACATAGCCCCTTTCAGTAATTTAATGATATAACCAAAGATGCCTAAGTAGCAAGGCAACTAACTATTGAATGAAACCACCACATAATAGGGCAAAAGAAAGCTATCATTCACATATGGGGATTCCTCAGGTACTTTGTCACAGTGTTATAAACATGCTAAAACATATTTAATTTATATTTTATGAAAATATTGTAAATCAACATTAGGAACTACTAATTTATTTTTTCACTTTAGTATTTATCCTGGAGCTTCAGTTGATGTCTGTGCACTGATCTTTGGATTTTCAATTATTTTCTTATTCGCTAAAGTATTCTACCACTTGATGCACAGGGTAATACAGACTTTTTGGTACTCATGTAAGATTTTCTGACAAGTCCAGCTATAAACTGACTTATTATCTTAACACTAAGTTTGGAAGTCTACTAAGTACATAGGATTCTGGGCGTGAGCTATGAGCAGCCAAATTTTTTATTTTTAGGTGGTTAAATGATGATAAGAGTCTACTACATGTTCTTGCTTGGATTGATCTCAGTCACCTGAGTAGTATTATTTCAGGAGTAAATTGCTGTTGTTCAACCAGAAACACATTTTAAGGGAGAGTTTCACTTATTTATGCATCATTGAAATAGTTATAATTAAATCGAACACACCTCTGTTGTTCCTATTGCCCACTGTACCATATCTTCAGCTAAAGAAAGCTGATGACCATGTAGAGCATATGGGGAAAATTTTCCTAACTTCACTTTAAGTTCAAGACCTTCTGGAAAACTCCAGATATTTACAATGTTATACTCCATCTCCAACTTCTTTTTCTCATCCAAAATCCCTTGATCTCCTGAAGGATTGTGAAATTGGATATTCTTCAGAAAATGATGCAGCTAAAAGGATCCAACATTTTATGGTTAAGACAGAAAACCTGAATTAAGAAACACTCCTGAATTCCTATAATTTTTATTTAGAATTCAAAAATAGCAGAGAACCATGATGATGTTAACCAGAAAAAAATCTATGGAGGAGTAAACACAATCTTTCTGAATCCATAGGAATGGAAGGCCTCTTTTCAAGAGAAACCAGTTCCACAGTCGTGCATAAGACAATTCTCAGTTGCCTAGCTAGAGTTTGCCACATGCACTAATTTTATGGATGTCTCTAGTTTGTGCTTCTTACATTATTAATGCCAAAAGTAGAAGGAAACTATGCTAGTTTTGAAAACTAGGTTTAATTCTATTCAGCATATCATCCTTCACTATTACATAAGAAATTCCCAGAGAAAAGGTGCATTTATACTTTACAGAACATCAACTATGGTATGTGGAAGTTGTTCATAAGTGAATTAATTTATAGAACATAGATTTAGTTTCTCCTTATTTCTGGACTGCTTTTCCTAAAGCACATGAACATGTGTCTGGAGTGCCTCAAAGACATTTAAACAAGTATAGTTTCTTGAGTTTTGGAAACATACCTGAAATATTTAACTTCATACAGTAAGAAAAACATCTAAGAAGTGACATTCCTCATTATATATGCCACTGAACAAAAGGCTTTACCTGTGCTGGAGAAGGCCCTGTCCCCTTTATATTTCCCATTGTTTGCACTTCTGTTTGATAAAGATGCAACTCATGCATAGCTTGGGCCACAGCATACACAGCGTTGTATATATTGTAACTATCTCCAGAGATAGTCATGTCAAAAATGTGCCCAGGTAGCCAATCCAAGGAAGCATCCTGAGGACAGTTCTCCCATTTAACACAGTCAGATTCAGAATTTGAGCAATTAAAAGAGAGAAACCATAGCCAAGCAAGGAAGAAGTCTTCTGGGTATTTGGAAGGATCAACTGCCTTAACAAACTTTGTGAATCCTGAAACATCTGGGTGATGGTGTGAAAAAAATGAGAGGTACATGGTATGAACCTAGCATAAAATATCTCTTCTTCATTGTTAAATCCCACTGTGAGTTCATGATACAAACTTTTCCTTTTATGAAATATTGCTCAACACACCTCATGAAATCTAGTAGGGATTCATTATCACCATATATAATGATGACACTTGCTGAAGATTTATTAATCTGAACATAAAGTGCCATGAATTTTAATGATAGGGCATAGGTTGGGATTGTTAGTTCAAATGCAGCACAAATGCTATTCTTGGCCATGCTATTCTATCCATCACAAACTTAATCATACTGTATACTGAGTTTTAACAGTTGATAGGTGAAAGGTAGGATTTTCTTTAAGTATTTAATAATTTTAATAGTTCACAACACATCCCTTAGCGCATTGCTGTTTGACCTTTTTAATTATTTCCATCAGCATTTCCCATCTATATCAACTCTACTCACCCTGATGCTCATAATCATCTTCACACATGCACACTGAATAATGTATATTGCAAAACTGTACTCCCAATTTTACTTCAATTTTGTATTTTCCCTTAACACCTACACCACTCCGACAAGATATACTTCATTTTCCTACTGTTCATTTTTAGATGTTTAGTTTATCAGAGAGGTTTTACTGTTGAATTCTTTATAAATGCAAAAAATAGGATGGTCAGTATTTATTTTATAATTCCTGTTCATATTTTAGATTTAACTTGCAGATATGAGAGATACATGCCCCTTTTCTCTTTCTGAGGATGACTTACTTCATTCTACATAATATCATACATGGAGCTGTGTCAGGGGGCTGGAGGTAATAGTACAAGGGTAGACTCAGGGTCTCATGCAATTCCTTGGCATTTTCTCTCAAGTCTAGCACTCTACAGCTTGAACCCCATTTTATTTTCTGCTTCTTGCTGGTGAACTGGTGTTAACTCTTCTATGCAATTAGGATTAGAGTTGTGAACCACTAGTACCCAGCTCAACCTAACCTTCAACTTTAAAAATCTTTAACATTTTCTGATTTTTAAAGAAAATAGTGGATAAGGCTTAAAATTTCAAATAATCCATTTGTGTACTCTACATTTTTCCAAAATCTATGCTGAACAATGAGAGTATAATTCCATTACCTTGAAATCCTACTCTTTCTTATCACGAAATTTGATAGGATCATGAATCTAGTCTCTTCATATCATTTGTTTCTTATATGTGAAATGGCACCAAATGAGACATTTTTTTAAATTTCACTCAATTCTTCCCCCCCCCTTACCTGTGGAAATCTGTAGAGATCCAGAATTGTCCCAATTTGGGCAGATGTTAATCCTGATGGTCCTGTAAGTACTGCTACAGTCTTGCTGTCTCTCATACAAGAGTAGTTTGGAACGATGTAATTATCAAAGAGGGTAATGAAAAGATTTTTAAACACATTCCAAGCTTCAGTTTGAACATTACAGATATTGAACCCCAGAGTCAAGTTATATAAAAGTGCAGGGTTTTTGTTGATCTCTTCGATAGCAAAAGCCAAGTCCAAAATGAACTGGTAGTTCTTGAAGATAAACCTGGGAAATGAGTATTGAAATTTGGCAGACATACTTCAAACAACACAACTTTGATGGATTAAATGCTTGCTTCTCTTCAAATGACCATGTTAACATTACCATCGATTGGGGTTTAATAGGAATGTATTGTCTTATAATTTTTGCCAGTCCTGAAGATTAAACTCAGGGCCTGAGCACTGTCTGTGGGTATTCTCAAAGCCAGAGCTCTACCACTTGAGTCAAAACACCACTTTCTGGCTTTCCTGTGTATGTGGTACTGGGGAATCAAACCTGGGTCTTTGTGCATGGTAGGCAAACACTCTACCACTAGGCCAAACTCCTGGCCCTATCTTCTGCTTTCTATAGCATTAGATGAAGATAGGCATGAGATCCAGAAACTTAAGCTGAGAGACACCATGTTCATTCTCCATTACTTCAGGCACTACAGCAAAATCCTTTTATCCATCAAGTATGTATTACCATCAAATATGGATTATGCTTTCATGAGACCCCCAAAATTCTATGGCCTTTATCTTGGAGTAGCTAGCTCCACTGTAAAAAAATCTTATGTCTTGAGTCACTCAATTTATGTTGTGATGACATCAAGCATACAAAAACTCAAGAGAAGCAGTGTAAGCTGGAGGTGCATGCTAGTAATAGGGTATGTAAATGTCATTCTCTTGTAGTTGTTAGTAAGTAGACACTTTGGATACATTAATTAATTTGTTCATTGTATTCTGAAAACATACAATTTATTAGAAAAATTTCTTAAGGAAAGAGCCTGCAGGTTATTACCTTGAAGTATCCTGTAGAGATAGAACAAGTTTACATTTTCCTAGCTTATTTTCTTTTTTCATGAAGTTCTGCACATAAATCCCATGACAAGTATAAATTTCTCATTTAAATGATGTCTTTTAAAATACATTGACACATATTAACATCTGGTCCTATTAGTCAATCATGCACATTTATAGCGATATCTAGCTCTGTATGGAACCGACCAGCCAGTTTTGATGTGATTGTTCCCGAAACGCAGAGGTAGCTTCTGAAAAACATTGCTTAAGTTTCTAGTAGAAAATACATGAAAACAGAAGGAAATTTGTTCCAAAAGAACTGAGTTCACAATGGACTCTTTTAAAATATAATACTAAGTAATAGACAAAATAAAAATTTGAAAATCCAAAAGAATTAGGGTTTCAATGATGTATATAAAAACTAAAAACTGGAGATACTTCAAATAATTAAAACATAGCTGTATCTGTCATTCTAACTTAACAGGATCCTGATATTTAAGTATCTTTAGTAAAAGCCACCTAGGGTAGAAAAACCAATTGACATTCTTATATCCAGTTAATCAACATAAGCAGAAGTGGAGATGTGGCACAAGTGGTAGAGTATCAGCCTTGAGAGAAAAGCCAATCATGAGTGTAAAGCAAACTAAACATTAGTGGCTCATACCTGTAATTTTACCAATATAACAAAGCTGAAAATGAACGGTAAAAATTAGAGATATGAGAGAGAAAAAAGGATGTGGGAGAAGGTGTAAAATAGTCACCAATAGAGAAGGTGACTGCAATCAATGTAAGTGCTATGATAATAGAAATATAATAGGAGCCAGACAGTTGGCAGAGTACCATAATTTATAATAATATAATAATGTTTTTGGAACATCAGTGGGTGTAGAATTGAGTTACCTATCGAACTTACTAATATCTAATTGCAGTAGACCACTTATCTACAGAAAAGACATTCATGAGCAAATATTGCTATGTGTGCTCAATACAACGCATAAAATTTCACTTAATCCAAACTACACTTTTCTTCATATCTATGGATATCTAAGAAACACCCACCGGCTGAAAGTATAACATTTAATGTTTCTTAGAATGCTAATAATAATACTCAGACATATTCTGGGAAATTAAGAGAAGGAAAATCAACAAAACATGGGTAATTAGAGGGGAGTAAGTAAAATGTGCTAAGCTGGGTACTGATGCTTCATGCCTGTATTTCTAATTTCTCTTGAAGCTGACATCTGAGGATCATGCACTTAACTCATCTTAGGCTGGGTGTATGAGAGATTCTTAATTTAATGTTAACAACCAAAAGTACCAGATATGAACCTGTGGCTCAAATGGAAGAGCAATATCCTTGAGCGAATTAGTTCAGGAACAGTTCCCAATAGCAGCAGAACAGAAATACAGATAAGCAAACATACCAGCACCATATAAAGATACACATTTTCTATACCAGGGAAGAGAATAATTTTTAGCAATGCCACCTTGTCTTCAAACTATGGGAGGCAATCTCAGGATACACTTGTCAAACAAGCAATTGAGAAGAATGAAAATATAGAGGCAATGACATCTTATCCTGCAACAGGCAAGGAATATGTTTCCAGATTATCATGAAATTCTGTTCTTTTTTTCAAGTTATTTTCTTTAATGCAGCCATTTATTAGTGAGAGATATTTATTACTGTTTATGTCTAGATTGTGAAGCATATCTGACATGAAATAATGATACAAGGCTTAGTTGGAAACAGTGATTACTTACCTAAAATAAAGTGTGTGTGTGTGTGTGTGTGTGTGTACGTGTGTCTGTTTCTTCTAGAGCATGAAATCAGTGGCAAAATGTTCTCCTTGAGTTTATGTTCTCAAGCCTAGAACTCTGGCATTTCAGTTACAGGTCTCCTTCCATATTTGGGTGGTCAATTGAAGATAAATGTCTCACAGGCTGGCTACATGCCTCAATCATCAGACAGAAGGCTCCTTAGTAGTTAGAATCACAGTCCTAAGCCACTACCCTACAATAATAATTTTTATAACTGCCCTCACAATGTAAGTATTAGCGAATAAATCTCAGAACATTGATCATCATGGAAGGAATTGTGTCTGCAGCCTTTAGTACAGAACTCATGCCATTGATTCAGTTTGTTTGTAATAGCATTACTTCATCTTCTACAGTGGCAGCTGGTGTGGAGGAGATACAGGGAATCTGGAATAAAGTGTAGAGGTTACAGCCCTGGAATAATGGCAAACCCCAAGTCCTCTCCTAACACCAGATAGAAAATTACTCCACAGTAGATACAAGATAATACAATGAAAGTAATGTACTTCTTGTGCATAGGGATGGGAGTTCAGGGTAGAGAACACAGAGAACATTCATGTGTGCACCTGGAGTTCTCACAGCCTTAGTTTATACTGAAAATAAAACAGTACATGAAAAGGCAATGTTGAGTTACTTACGGCTTGTTCTCTTCATGACTAGAAGCATCACCAGTACTGCCTTCTGTTCCCAAAGTGTAGAGAGGGAAAAACCCAGAAATCATCACATCTCCATCCATTTGTGCTCGGTGTTTCATTGTAGAAAAGCAGCTATTGCCAGCCAAGGACCAGACAGGGCGTGAAAGCTGGAGAACAATGAGTGTGAAAATCAAAAGGCACATCCCTGAAGCATCTACACAGCTGAAATTCTGGGTAGAAGTGAAGCCCATAATGTCAGATATGTATAACAATATATTTATATATATATATATGCACATGTGTCTTTTTACTGACAGAGATGTGCGCTGTAGCTTACCTTTCATTGAAGCCTCTTGTGACTTCTCAGGAAGAGCTGGCAAAACCCTTCCCTGAGGCTCTACATCTGCTGCCTTGGAACCAGGAGAAAAACATGAGTTGAAAAATATGATTGCAGATTATCCTTCTTCAGCCCTAGGGCGATGCATTTCCACAAAGACTGCAGATAATGGTACCCGAGGGATGAAGTCATCTTTGGTCCAACATTTGTGTTAAGAAACTATTTCCATGAAAGCAATTGGATTGTATCAGAGGATGTCATGTCAGATGCAGAGTGAAATGGTCAGAAAAAAAGTCTTAGCTAGTGACATATCAACCAAGTTTATTATTTTACCATACCCATATGGTCAAGTTACACATCCAATTGCCCTAATAGCCACAGAACATTGCTAGCTGGATTCAAGCAAGTTCCAATAAAAATTCCATATACAGAGCCTCCATGAATGCATCCATTTTGTATTGTATTAGGAGGCAATGATAGCAATGAAATTAGTAATTTCAAATCAATAAGTTAATGCCAAAATTGGGTTGTGCATACACATTTTGAATTTTCTTTTTTAAACAGATATTTTGAGTAAACTTTACATATATATATGAGATATTTTCGTGATGTATATGTCTGAAAATATGAGTACATGGAATACTTCTCCATCACAATATATTACAAACAACACTCTATTTTCTGCTTGATAAAATAGAACCAAATTCCATAAAATCATGTACTTGGCCCTTAAGAACAGAGCTACTTCAAGGCTATAACACATTCTGTACTTTCTAATAAGATTCCAATTGTCTATTATAATAGTACATTCATTTAATTTTATAGAATTTGTACCACTTATTTCTAAAATTCTCATCATATATTATTAAGACATGTACGTGTGTGTGTGCATGCAATGGGAACTCAGACTACAAAAAATATAGTTTCTTGTAAAAAATACATAACAATTTTCTTATCACATGCATTACCTAGTATTAATCATGTGTTGGTTTCCCATTTACCTTTATTTTTGGCAGCATATATTCTTAGTCTTCTTGATAGATTGTCACTGGAGTGAGATAAAAGACAGTGTTGCGGGATGGGAGGGTGACCTAGTGGTAGAGTGCTTACCTAGTATGCACAAAGCCCTGGTTTGAGTCCTTGGTGCAACGGTGAGGGACCATGATAAACTATTTTAATTCATCTAGATTTACTGTAAAGCAACATAGCTGATGAAAGTGTTGCCATGATAGGGTGTAAATGTGCAGACAAAGAACAAAGAACTAGGCCCAAGCCTAAGTCTTGCTTCCCTGCCAATGAGTTGCAGTTTCCTGAAAGTTCTCTGCCATATCATAATATTAGGTCTCCCAACAACAACCACAGAAAGTCAGAGAATATGGGCATAAAACAACTGTTTGGGGAAGACTTCAGAACCAATCAAAACACAAATGATCTTTTTGTTCAAATTCTGTCCATCCAGGGTATACTGTCAAGGGACCTCCCCTAACCTCCTACCGTCGAGAATAAAAACCACTTCCCCACGCCTTTTGAGAATCACTCCCAGATGGCCCTGCTACTTTAGGATGTGCTAGTGTGAGTCCAGGCTGGAGCTTGCCCTGCAATAAAGACCCTTTTGCTTTTTGCACCTGTAGTGGTCTCCTGGTGTTCTTTGAGGATTCCTCTATCTGGAGATTTCAATGAAAACAAAAAAAATAAGAAAGTAGTGTGGTGGCTATATATATTATATATACACAATAGATTTCTATGTTTCTATCAGAAAGAAATACTTTTCAAATTTTATAATTAAATGGAAAGACTGGGAACTTTTTAATTATGATCAGTAAATCAGACCCACAGATACAACAGTGCAATCCTAGCTTTGGAAAACCTCAAGGATAATGCTCTGAGTTCAAGCTGCAAGGCTAGCAAAACAAATTTCCATGTTGAGTAGGAGTTGGCCAAAATAGAATAGGGAAAAGTAAAACTCTCTCCACAGAAGAAGAGTTTTAGTTTCCCCACAGGATTTACACATTTAGGAACTCACACCAAGTAAGATTTAATTCTCCAGATAGGGGCTGGCAGTTTGGCCTAGTGGTAGAGTGCTTGCCTAGCATACACGAAGACACGGGTTCAATTCCTCGGTACCACATACATAGAAAATATGCCAGAAGTGGTGCTGTGGCTCAAGTGGTAGAGCTGTAGCCTTGAGAAAAACCCAAGGACAAAATCTCAGGCCCTGAGCACAAGCCCAGGACTGGCAAAAAAAGTCATTTAATTCTCCAGATATAAATCAAAGAATGGGTGAGCTGAGTCAGGGAAGTAACCATGACAACGTTGGCCTAGCATGTGGGCTTCAGCTGTTCCTTCAGTATGAATTTAACCAGAAGAAAAGGGAGACCAAAGCTCATCCATACAGTTGGTTGCTCGCCCCCCAGCCGTCCTGGATCCCCTACCCAACCATTGACCACCTGGCCAATGACCCCAAGGTGGTGGGGAGGGAAGAGCAAGGCTGGCAGCAGGCCAGCAACAATGCTGAATTTCTGGGAGGGCCCCCAACTGTTCGAGGAAGAACATGCAGTCTGACCTGCCTTTTTTCTGGTTCCCACAGGACCTGGATAGATGCCAGAAGTGGGTGGAGAATTGTAGGTGAGCAGACTTGGAACATAAAACCCTTGATCAGGTGAATACACATGATTCACAGAGACCTCAATGATCTGTAGAACTAGTCCTCACAGGACATTTGAACGGTTTCTATGTTGGACTGTGGCTGACTAAGCAGTGGGCTCCTATTCCACCCACTTAAATTCATGCAAAGCCCACCAGCTGGCCTCTCTCTGCTACTGTTGCCACCTCTGACTTAGCTCACCTTTTCTTTGGAGACGACCTCTGTATCATTATAGCTTCCTTGATGTGACTCCTTAGACTAGAAAGCATACGGCGAACCTAAAACTCTTCTATGGAGAGATACTAGTTGATCATTGGAGACATAATTTCTTCCCTGCTCTCTTTCCATTGTCTTCTCCTACTTGATGTGGAATTTTTCTCACTCTGATCATGATGTCTTTCAGGAAGTCTAATAATATATGCTGCCAAGATTAAGGGCAAAGGAACAAACACATGATTCAAGTAGGTTACACAAGGAAGTATAAAGAGCTTTATGATATTAAGCATGGCCACTAACTTGTGGGAATGAGGCCCATTGCACATATATATGTATTTGTTTCTATATGAGCTCTTTGTATGGTTAACTTACAGTAATAAATTTTTAAAATTTTAAGTGATAAAAAGATCCTATAAGAAACCTCCACACTACTTTCGTGAGTGGCTGAATTAGCTTACAATCCCACCAGCAGTGCAGTAGGGTTCCTTTATCTCCACAACGCTGCAAGCATCTGTCATTGTCTAAGTTCCAAATATTGGCAATTCTTTTGGGGTAAGATGGCATCTTAAGGTTGTTTTTATTTGCATTTCCTTTATGACCATGGATGATGAGAATTTTCTCATATGCTTTCTGCCATTTTAACCTCTTCTTTTGATAAATCTCTCTTTTCTATCCTGAACATCATAACCCAGGATATGATAAGGACACCTGCTCAGTTATGTTCATCTCTGCACTATTCACAATAGCCAAGAAATGGAAATAATCCAGATGCCCTACTTCAGATGAATGGATAAAAAAATGTGAGATATATATATATATGTACATATATATATAATGGAATACTACATAACCAACAGACAAGATAAAATATTGGCATTTCCAGGGATATGGGTGAATCTAGAGCAAATCATGTTGAGTGAGGTCAAGACCAAAGAACAAAAGGCACATGGTGTCCTTAATATTTGGCTATTAGATCCAAACAATACAAGAGCAGTGACTCAATATTTACATTACCAATGTTATGGACAAAGCATTAGAAATATAAACACAACTGCAGAGACATAAATATTTGTGACTCTAAAAAAAGATCAATGTATGTGAACTAATGTACCTTCTATCTGGCAAATATAATGTAACCCTTCTATTAATTACTATAAAAATATATGAGAAAAAATCCTATAAAATATAATGAACAGGCTATTACAATAGAATGGATTTCTCATTAGACAGTACAGAATGGGATTACAATCCTGAAGTAAATCTGTTTTCAAGGGCCATTGAGGTGTCTGCATTGAAAATGTGTCTAATATATTTTGAGAAGTAGAAACAGAGATGTAATATTAAGGCTTTTAATAGAGAATATTTTATTCTATTATCACATGTTCTCAGACAAGTACATCATGAAAAATACTGGTTTCTTTGTGTACAAAGTTCAGTAAAAGTTACCAGTTTTGTTGGGGGCTGAGTGTGGAGTCAGCCTGAGCTTGCACTTGCACTACTGATTAAGCTAAGCACACAAGGAGATGAGCTGTCATGAAAAACAACTTGTATCATAATGAATGACACCATGCTTACCAACTTTGAGCTGTGTCAACAGTGTTGTAAACTTTCTGTCTTTATTGCTTCTTGCTGGGGTGCTATGTGTGAAACTTGCTTGTTCTTTTGTATGAAAGTAACCCCTGGATGTTTCCTGTTTCTAAGATGGTATTTAAGACTAGAATAAAAAATAAATGGTGCTACAGTATAAATCTGCAGTCTCTTTAGGCTCCAGTCTTAAGCTGTAGACCTCGTGACCTCATCTGTTTCTTGTGTTTTTCTTCTCATCCTCACCCCATAAATCAGGAATTCTGCCATGATGCCAGCTGGCTCTGGCACAGTTTGGAGGAGAAATTTCTTAATACAAACATACAACACATTTATGACAATGACTTTATTGACAAGAAATTGCTGGTTTCATCAGCATCATTGCTGATGTAGCCAATATTATATGGCTGCTTTTGTGGAGGCCTCTGTACAATAGCTTGAATCAAATAGTAATCTGTGGATCTTATGGCAATTTGGTGTGCAAATTGACTATCTGTGTATGATGGCCTAATAATTTTGGTTGACATGTCACTAGGAAAGAATTTTTTAGCAATTTCTTTTTTTCATGTATTTTTATTGTAATTAATAGAAGGGTTACATGATATTTGCCAGATAGAAGGTGCATTAATTCACATACATTGATGTGCATTTGATGTAGCATCCTCTGATGCAATCCAGTTGCATCATCCTAAATGGTTTTCATGCAAATAGTTCCTTGTCACAGATGTTGAACCAAATTTATCAAAGGTAACTTCCTTCCTGGGGCCTCACTGTGATATTGGAGGAAACCCATATCACATGAGATGAACAAGGAGATCTGCAAACATGTTTTCCAAGTCGTGGTATTCTCCAGGATGCAAAGCCACAGCTGCAGAGCCTCAATAAAAGAGTTTTACATATTCCTCCTGTGGCTTCACCAAAGGTTTTGGTTGAAGATGGGCTACAGTGTCAATACAAAGACAAAAGTGCACCTATACAAAGATATATGAGCTTACATACCTGACACTGTGGGCAACTTCTAGCCAGAATTTCAGCTGGACAGATATTTCAGAGATGTGTCATTTGATTTTACATTCAGTCTTCTCCAGCTTCCCCTCCCTGTCAGGTCCTTGGCTGGAACTAGCTGCTTTTCTACAATGAAACATTGAGCATACGTGGATGGAAATGTGATGATTTCTGGGTTTTTCCTTCTTTACACACGGGAAACAAATGGCAGTAACAGTGATGCTACCAGGGCTGAACATACAAGCCATAAGTAACTCAATATTTTATTTCCATTTACAATTTTGTTCTCAAGATGGGAAGCAGGTGAGGGAAGTCTAGGTACACATATGATATTATCCATCTGTACTACCATGACATCCTACTCCCTATGCACTGGAAACAGTTTATTTTCATTGCTTTATTTTGAATCTATTTGTGGCAATATTCTGCCTGCTAGTAGGAGAGCACTCTGGTTTCCTTCCCTTCTATGTTTGTAAGCTCCTCACTTTCAGCATTACTTTATCCACTCCATCCAAGCTGTCATTGCACGGGATTAAATGATGCTATTACTACCAACCAGAGTCAGTGGCATGAGTTCTATACTAAAAGGCTTCAGAAACATTTCCTTCCTCACAGACAAGTTGTCTGCGAAGATCTCTTTGGTAACTTGTATTGTGAGTATAGTAATAAAAATTTTACTGTAGTCTGGTGCCTCATGACCGTCTATACTTTACTATGCTGTAGGCTGGTATTTGTGGAGCAAGGTCTGAAGCAAGCACCAACATAAAAATCCATGAGACTTTTATCCAATTATCACGAAGTTATTCATATAGATACATGTATTGCTGCAAATAGAAATTGGTAAGTTAGAGATTTGATTCAACTCTACATCCCTTGATTCTCCAAATTTTTTTCTCAATTGTTATACAATAGGGTACTTTTGCCACCTAACTGATTCATATTGTACTACCTTAGATGCTATGTACTTTGATTGTATTTATGGCCATGTTTATACCTTGTCGCACATCATTTTTTCTCTCTCATTTCACTTGACCCACTCCTCCACTTCTGGCTTATCATTGGTAACCTGCATATAAAAGTGTCATGGAATTTACTGCTCCAGCTTGTCTTCATAGAGGCTCTTTAGATATTATCCTCCTGGTCAGCTATGATTACAGGAACAAATAGTTTTAATTTCCTGAGGTATCCACAATTTATAATTTTTACCATCAAAACAGCTGCAATTCTTTTTTATTTTTCTTTTGTTTGTGACTTAGTACAAATTATATTTTGAAAGGGTTCCATTGTGATTTTTTTCCATAGAAGTGCTCAGTACATTTGGAATAAATTTACTTTCTAAATTTACCTTCTCCTTCATAGATTTTATATTAAAGAAATTAAGCAATGATTTTCAGAATCAAGCTCTGTGATCCAGAACATTAGCATTAACACTGACTGTTTCATTTTATAGAGATAATTCTAGATACAAATGTGCATGAATGACTAGTTGGAATGTAAATTATCTACCTATGAATATATTTGTAATGTTATCACTGAAATGAGAAGCCTCTAGTTTTCATGGTATTTGCTCGAAAATCTTTACCGACATGTAAATAAGCAATGAAAATGTGAACTCATAGTGCCTCTATGGGACGCTTTGAGGTACTAATCAGCAAGTTCTCTCCTTACAATGTTATTTCTTCACTTGTTGTTGCAGGTGTTTAATTAAAAATTAAATACTATACCAGAAATACATACTCCTTAACGTCTACAACAGAGGAACAGCACTTACATACATTGTGTCTAGCATGCAAATCCAGCTCAGTTCATATCTCTTCATTTTTATAGGCTTCATGTCATCATAACATAAACTGGACGGTCTCAAAACTAGATTTTTCACATAGGTAGAGCTAGTGAGTCCAAGATAACGGTAATCGAATATGTGGTATCTGCTGAAAGCCCACTCTATTGTTAATGGATGACAGGTTTTGTGGGTGTGCATCTGTTAATAGAGAACTTTCTCTGCTGAAATAAGTTTCTAAATCTCATTCATGAAAAATTCTCTTCAAGTCCTTACATAATCCTATATAAACTGCATTCATGTACCATTCCCATTGTGGGTTCATATTTATACATACTCATTGGCAAAGGAGCAAGCATTCAATCCATCAAAATCATGAGCTTTGAAGTACTCCTAAATTTGTATACTCTGTTCACAGATGTATCTTTATTGAAGTAATTCTAAATTTCAGTGCTCTGTTCACATTTATCTTTAAGAACTACCAATTTGCTTTGGCCTTGACTTTTGCTATGAAGAGATCAATGAAAACCCTGATCTTTACATAACTTGAGTCTGGGGTTTGATGTATGTAATGTTCAATGTGAGGCTTGGAAAGCATTTAAAAATCCCTTCAACAGCCTCTTGGGGAACTGTAACATTCCAAACTACTCCTATATGAGAGAGAGAGAGATCAAATCTCTAGCAGCACTTACAGGACCATCGAGATTAACAATTGCTCAAGTTGGGACACTTTTGGAAATCTACCATTTTCCACAAGTAAGGGTGGGAGGAGTGGAGTGATACTGTTTAAATGTCAAGTTTGGTATTAGAAAATTATATGAAGAGACTTGATTTATGAGCATATCAAATTGGTAATATTAAAACATAATAATTGAAGATAATGGGAAATATTGTCCAATTTCTTGGCAAAGATGACGGAAAAGTGGAGCATATAAATGGAGTTTTTTGAAGTTTTTAGCTTTATCAATTATTTTCTTTAAGCTACAAGGAAATGAAAAATGAAAAATGAAAATAGAATATAAAGGCATTTTGAGCTGGTGCTTTTGGCTACAATGGAATCTTAGCTACGCAAAAGTTATATTCCTAATTCAAAAAAAGAAAGGAGGAATATGTGGTTGAAGTGGTACAATGATACCTGTGTTATTTATTCACAATGGAATTCTATGCTGCTATCAGAAAGAATGACATCGCCCCATTTTTAAGGAAATGGAATGGCTTAGAAAAAATCATATTAAGGGCAGTAAGCCAGACTCAAAGGAACATAGGCTCAATGGTTTCCCTCATTTGTCATAATCAGTAGAAACTTTGGTCTCTCCTATCAGAGATTTACAATACAACAAAACCTAGATACATAATGCCATATAGTATGATGCTAAATGAAAGACCTCCAGGATATAGAAACAAAAGCCATATGATGCGTGATTGTTGTCCTTAATGTACTATGTTATCTCTCATCACTTTTGCTGTCCCTTAGTCTGGTTTCTTTTAAAAGACATCCTCATACTAGACATTTCTTAAAGACTTAATACTAATGAATTGACTTCCTTGAAATTACATTGAAAGCTATGTATTGGGGGTTCATATTTGTAATCATAGTTATTCAGGAGAGTGGGATCTGAGTACAAAGCCAGCTCAGGTAGAGAGGATCATGAGGCTCTTATTTACAACTAACTAACATAAAGCCTAAAGTGGAGCTATAGCTCAAGAGTGAAGCACCATCCTTGAGTGAAAAAACTAAGAGACAGAACTTAGGCTCTGAATTCAAGCTCCAGGACTGGCACACACACAGACACACAGACACACAGACACACAGACACACACTTGCACACACAGATGTGTGTTATGGATATGAAACTAAGACTATGATGTATGTATGAATCTTCTATCTTGTACATTTAATTTAGTTTTTTTTGCCAGTCCTGGGGCTTGAACTGAGGGCCTGGGCATTGTTCATCGACACTTTTTCCTCAAGACTAGCGCTCTGCCACTTGAACTATAACACAAATTTCAGCTTTTTCTGTGTATGTGATACCCAGGTATTGAATCCAGGATTTCAAGCATGCTAGGCTAGTACTATACCACTAGGCTAGGCTCCTAGCACCCCCATCTGACTATCTTCTACTTATTGCTATCTATCTATCATCCACCCAACCATTTATTGCCGGGGCCAACCGGCAGCAAACCAGGGTTCGCAGATTGGGATTCCTGAAATAGGGGGCAAGGACTAGGAAAAAATAGAAGAGAGACAAACAGATGCAGTTCAGGAGGGCTACAGCCCAAATCAGGAGCCACAGCTTAAGAAGCCTGTAGCCCAAGACCGTAGCCCCGTTTAATTCCAGTTCTCAATCTTAGATACACTTCTTTAAAATAGGGAACTGCCAGGGGCTACATTCGTACAAACAGTATCAAGTCTGAAATAGGTTGAATGAGAAGCTATCAAGTCCCAAACAGGTTAAATGAGAAGCTATTGACACAGCCCAAAATCATGATAAGAGCTTACTTCCCTGTGTACTCAATTGTGCGGGTCCAAGGTCACTGACCCCACAGTCACGGTCACTGACCCCACAGTCAGTCCCCAACATCTCCCCCGTCTTTATTTTAAAAGAAACACAAGTGCAATTTTTTACTCTTTTCTATACCCCTAATTTATCCTGTCACATTTTACAAAAATGACTTTGGTCCCTTGGTCTAACGGGGATTGATGGGCGGAGATTCAACTTCTGTGACTTCTTCAAGCTGACTCAGGGGTGTTGTCTCTGTGCTTGACCAGGGACCTTAAGAAGCCTAGCCTGTTTTATCAAGGGGTTGCAAGGATTAGATATTAGGAACAATAATTTACTCCACACTAGAGATCATATTTGACATTTAACAACTGCACAAACCATCTTTGGCTACAATAGTGTAGCTTACATAGCACCCATTTGCAAAGGCTTTTTCTTGATTGTCTGGGGAACTAAATTTCTGCAACCTTAAACAATGCTTTAGTTGTCAGATCCACAAACTTTCCTGAATTTGTGGCTGGAGTCAAATCAAACTTTACTCAGTTAGAACTTTAAACTACCACTATCACAGATGATTGACAAGTTCCTGCCCAGTTATGAAAGGCATGGGCATTAGTAAGGCATGCTTACAAACTATTCTATGACCTCCCGGCTCTGATTAATATTGAATGGCCAAGCACGAGTGACTCTAGGATCTGACACCATCTCTGCCATCCACGCAGAGGCTTTCTGCATCTGGATACTTCATTGTCCCAGTAGTGTCTCTCCACACAGGGATAAACATCCCATGGGCATTTCACTTGCTTGGTTGCTGGACTTGAACTCGGGGTCTGGGTACTGTCCCTCAGCTCTCCAGCTCAAGGCTAGCACTCTGCCACTTTGAGCTCCAAAGCAACTCTGCCTCAATTAGCACTCTGCTGCCAGATTAGACACCACAGTCTCACAGGGACTTTGCTTTGCCCGGGGTTGGCTCAGAACTGCAGTTTTCAGATCAGTGAGTCCTACAAAAGGCCACGTTACTCCAATTAAAGCAACAAGGTGGTCAACACAGAAATAGTCTCTAAGCATGAGCTTACCTAGAACCTGGTAAAAGCCAAAGTTACATCTGAATAAGGATTGCTGTTCTTCTCCATGGGCAGCTGGAAGTTATTTTGGTAGTCCTGATTTTCCTTTTTTCTCTTTCTTTAAACATTTAAGACAACTTCACTTTCAAATATTATTCAGAAACCCATTTCTAATGTTCTTTAAAACGTTTACACTTTTTAACTTAAACACTTAACATTTTAGTCTTCATGTGCATTTGAAAAACCTTTAAGGGCTCAAGGCACTCCCTTTTCTCCAGGTCTCCTTGGGCTCAAGGAACGCCCTTTGCCTACAGGCCTCCTTTTAGAAGAGGCATTTTTTTTTCTTCAGTTAAGATTGCTGCCTAGAACTCCCACAGTTTAAACCCAAATATGTTTTTCCTTAATGCAAGAACTACAAACATCATCAGTGCACCAAAAATCTAAGTCTGAACTTAGTTTCCTCCTTTTTCTAAGATACATCCAATTGCAATCCAGTAACATGAAACCAAATCATACAGAGATAAACCTTTAAACATTCCTTTAAAATACTAATCACATTATCCACATTTTACCATTAGATTTCTAATGTCAGTTTGCAAGAAAAGACAGACAGACAAAGTTTCTGACGTTAATGAACAATTTTACATTTAAATCTCTAATACATGTCTCCAAACTTTAACTTAAAGTAATAAATCTCAAATTCCCTAACACCTCTGTGCTAAACAGGATACAATGTTTACAATGTAAACAGCTGTATACCTTGCAATAAAATGCAGATTTCAGGATCTAGAAAAATATTTACCAGTTTTTCTTTAAGACAATGCAATAATCCTTTGAGACATAAACATTCAAACCTAATATTTTTGTTGAAGTTTTAAGCTTAGATTTACCCAATTGTCTTTGTGTTTAAGTATAAATTTATCCATTGTTTTATACAGCATGCTGACAATTTAACCTTGAACATGTTCACTCACTCATTGACACACATTCATACTCAAAGATCATAAAGCGCGCAAAATTAATATCGGCCGTTCAATTTCCGAAAGTTTGTGTCAAGAGAGTTTTGCCAATTTTACTCTTACAGGTGAGAACCAGGTTCAAAACAAAACTTTTTGCAAGGCAACTTAGCTGGAATTTATTTTTCCAGGGCTTGTTACAACTGCAGACATGGGGGAGCGGCCATGCTAGGCCAGAAATGTTCAAAAAAATAACAAGGATATGTGCTTGAGTACGCACAGAAAAACCATACGGATCCATACTTAGAAATGGTACCAATTTTGAAGACAAAACTGGACAAGGAAAAATATGTAACACGAACAAGACAGAGAAACGGAGACTTTTAAATAATCAGACATTGACATATAACAAGAAAATTGGACTCAATCAGATACACTTAACACAAAAAAACATGAGCTCAAATGAATGTTTTCACCAAACAGTTATTTTTAGATTTAGACATGTCTTGCTGGTGGGACTCTCAGGTATGCCTTGTTATTGACAAGAAACTCAGAAGGGGATGGGGGGTCAAGGCGTCCCTTGACCACCCAGGCCTCTGTTTTAGGCCCACAGTGCACCTTTTCAAACAAACAAAAATAAAATAAAATAAAATAAATTAAAACGCAGACATACAGGGGGGTCGGCCGACTTCTACTTACCTCTGGAGTCCTTTGCTTTTCACCTGGGCATCTTTTACAAAAAAGGTTATTAAGAAGAGGGATGGTAAAGACAAAATAATGTCACATATTAAATTGTGTAGAGTCAATGAATATGTTAAAAGGTCCCTACATAATAGTAAAAGGAGGAGAAACACAGCTCATATGAATGCGTGGAACAAGTGCATCAGTAGCAGTCCCAATTGACATGCACAAATAACTCAGGTCCTTCCCACGTCGCAGGATGCACCACTGGAGGGTTGGGGGTGTAGGCCCAGTGAGTCGCTGCTTGGATGGCCACTGTCACTCTCCACAATCCGAACGCAGCGTTCAGGCAGCCAGCGGGCGTCATTTTCTCCTTGTGAAAAAACACATACATGCCCTCGACCCCAGGTTAGAACAGGATCGGGTCCATGCCAAGCACCAGTTAGGGGATCCTTCTACTTTACTAAGGCAAAAGCACGCTGCTCTCTTTTTTCCCAGAATCGCTGAGCAGCAGATAAATTATTTGAATACAAATTCAAAAAATTTAAAACAAATAAAGCATGATTAAGTATATTCACAGGGGTAGCGGGATACGACTCTCCTTTCTGTATTTTAGCAATTTGATGTTTTAATAATCCATTAGCTCTCTCCACGATGCCTTGACCTTGAGGATTGTAAGGAATGCCTGTAATATGAGTGATATTATAGGAATGGCAGAAGGATTGAAATGCTCGGCCTGCATAGCCAGGGCCATTATCTGTTTTTATTTGCGAGGGAATCCCCATCATAGCAAAGCATCGAATGCAGTGAGAAATACAATGTTTAGTGGCTTCCCCAGCAAGGGGGGTGGCCAAGATAAAATTAGAATAAGTATCTACAGTAACATGAACATATTTTAATCGGCCAAATGATGGAACATGCGTGACATCCATCGGCCAAATGTGATTAAAAAGCAGTCCTCGTGGCTTTATACCTAAATGGGGGGCTGGTGAGAAAGGGACACAGTTGGAGCAAGTCTTATCTATTTGTCGTGCTGCTTCTCTAGATAATTTAAACTGTCGGCGCAAGGCTCGTCTGTTTTGATGGTGGATGGCATGTGACTGCTTAGCAAGTTCAACCTGAGTTAAGTAAACTCTGGTGGCGGAGTCAGTAACTGCATTGCCCTCACTTAAAGGGCCAGGAAGATTAGTGTGAGCTCGAACAAAGCCAAAAAAACAAGGGTGGTTGCGAGAACAAAAAAAGTCTGTACTTGGCGAAATTGGGTCTGAATATTGGAGTTAGTAGTTCCAATAAAGGGAACAGTTTCTATGACTTGAAGAGCACGAATTACATATTGACTGTCTGAGTATAAGTTAAAGGGCTCGTCTTGTAACAGGACGAGTGCTTGTAAAACAGCCTCTAATTCCACCTCTTGGGCGGAGGAAAAATCGTAACCCAAGATTGAGTTTTCCCATTAATGGTCAAAGCAGCCGTTCCATTAGAGGATCCATTTGTAAATACCAAAGCGGCAGAAGATAAAGGCGAGGCCTGTACTATGGAAGGAAATAGAAACGTATGACACGCAGCAAATTGGAGAAGTTTGTTAGACGGGTAGTGATGCAAAATTTTTCCCGTATAATTGGCCCAAGCAATGGCCCAAGGATCGCAATGGGCGAATAGCCAATCTTGTTGTTGTAGATTATATGGGACACAGATAAAATGAGGTTCCTGACCTAAATATTTATGGGAATCCACTCGGCACATATGTATCAGATTAGCTACCAATTCGTAGTAGGGGTCAGCCCTTTGCCAGTGTTGATGGTAGATAAAGCCATAAAAGTGGGCCATCCTGCCACAATACAGCAGTTGGGGAGTGAGGAGTATCTAAAACGTAATCTCCCCATGGTTTAGAATAGTCACAATAGGTCACTTGTTGCTGGGAAATTGCCTTTTCTACAATTTGGATGGCCCTCCTGGCGTCAGGGTTTAATTCGCGCAAGGATGTAGGGTTGGTATCTCCTTTTATGAGATCAAAGAGGGGTTTTAACTCTCCTGTGGAGAGCTTTAGATAAGGCCGAAGCCAATTTATATCTCCTAAGAATTGCTGAAAATCATGAAGAGTTCTTAAGTGTGAAGTTTTTAATTGTATTTTTTGGCTTTTAAAATAGTGTGGGCCTAATATATGGCCTAGATATGTAAAACGGGGGTGTTCCTGAACCTTTTCAGCTGCTATTATAAGGCCAAAGAGGCTCAGATCTTGCTTTAGTTTTCCAAAGGCTTGTCGTACGACGATAGGGTCAGAACAAGCCAACAAGATGTCATCCATATAATAAACAATATAAACAGAAGAAAATTTTTCACGAGTGGAAGAAATGGCTCTAGCTACAAAACTTTGACATAAAGTTGGGCTATTTGCCATGCCCTGTGGAAGCACAAGCCAGTGATATCGCTTCATGGGTTCTTTAAAATTAACAGAGGGGATGCTGAAGGCAAAGCGTTTACAGTCTTGAGGCGCCAGGGGTATAGTATAGAAACAATCCTTCAAATCTATAATAATCTTATAAGTATCCTTTGGGATTGCCATGGGTGAAGGCAAGCCAGGCTGTAGGGCCCCCATCAGTTCCATAGTGGCGTTCACTTTCCTCAAATCCTGTAACAGCCTCCATTTACCTGACTTTTTCTTTATAACAAAAATTGGAGAGTTCCATGGAGAGTTAGAAGGGGCCACATGTCCCACGTCCAGCTGTTCCTGTACCAGCTGCTGTACTCCAATGATCTTTTCTAGTGAAAGAGGCCACTGTTCGACTCATACCGGTTCTTCAGAGAGCCAATTTATGGGATCAGCATGAGGGGCAGGACAAACTAGAGCCCCCGTTAAAGAATACCCTAATCCTTGTCTCGTAGGGTGAGACTGGGGTTGGAGTGGCTCTAGCTCCCCCTGTGCTGCTTGGCCTAGTCCCCTAAAGGGGAGGAGGCCTTGATCACGTAACTGCTTAGTGACCGCAGCACTAGGACTAAACATGTACACTCCCATTTTTTCCATGATATCACGACCCCATAACACGATCCAGGACAAATGGCTGAAAATGACCAGAGTGCCCTTCCTCATCTCTCCAAACAAGGATCGCACTGCTCTGCTGTGGGTCAGTTGCTTGCCCAACCCCCTGTAGGGATGTCATAGAGGTTGTCAGGGGCCATTGGGCTGGCTAATGTTTTTTAGATATCACAGACACATCTGCTCCAGTGCCTAATATTCCTTTAAAGGGCTTTTCTTGTATAAATATAGTCATCTCAGGGCTCTCTTGTTTTATGCTTTGTACCCAATAGATATCAGAAGATCTAAATCCTCTCTGTCCACATGGGGAATTAGCAGTCTCCCCGGGAGGTAAAGGCACAAGTATTAGTTGTGCTAATTTTTGACTGGCTGGGATCGATACCACGTGTTTCGGGGCAGAGGCCATAACTTTGATTTCTCCAGTAAAATCCTGGTCAGTTTTGCCAGGTGTAATCTGTATCCCTTTAAGGGCTGAGCTACTTTGCCCTAACAGCAATCCACCCACTCCCGGGGGAAGGGGGCCGAAGACCCCAGTGGGGAGAGCTTGTGTCCCCATCTCTGGGGTCAATACTGAGCAGGTGGAGGAACAGAGGTCCAATCCTGCACTGCCTGGGGTGGCATGGAGGAGGCGGGAGACTGATCTTGGGGGGTTGATAGAAGATGCACTTGTGGCCGAGAAGAGGGAGGGACTGCCCCATGGTTTTGCGGGGCCAGGGGCTGGCCCCTTCTCCAGTTTCCCAAAAACGGGCAGCCATTGCGATTTGTTGCTGACTTGCAATCTTTAGCCCAGTGCTTCCCTTTACCACAGCGTGGGCATGTGCCAGGTGATTTTTCTCTCTTTTGCCTGGCCTGGCGTGGGCATTGCGTCATCCAATGTCCTATTTGTCCACAAGAAAAGCAATGCCCTGGAGGTCTAGCATCCCGAGAATGCCGCTGACCTCTATATTTTAGAAACTCAGTAACAGTCTTTCCCTGAGGAGCGGCAGCTAAGGTAAGGCCTTGTACATGGGAGGGTCCAATATCAGCACACAGTGAAATAAAGTCCGTGATTCCTCCCTTATTCCTACGGGGTCTGATAGCCGCCTGACAGGCAGCGTTGGCATTTTCATAGGCTATGTGTCTAAATATAATCTTCCTTGCATTCTCATCTTGTACTAGGCGGTCTGCAGTCTCCATTAATTGAGACAAAAATTCTAGATAAGGTTCATTCCGTCCCTGTTTAACTTCTACTAGATTTTTTGTACGATTGGAATTGCGTAACCTTTTCCAAGCCTCTCTCGCCGCAGCATTTATTTGCAAATAGGCCTCCTTTGCATAACCCAATTGATCTTCGGTGTTTTTAATAGGTTCCCTCTCCTAACAACTGATCAAAAGTGTAAGGCAGGTTCTTAGACCTATTTGTTTCAATTTTAGCCCGACACTGTGCAGTGAACTCTGTCTCCCATAAGAAGTACTCTCCTGCACTAAGGCATGCTCTGGCAAGCCGCTTCCAGTCATTTGGGCATGCAATACCAGCACACGCGGCCTCCAATATTACTTGAGTAAAAGGGGCAGTTGGCCCATATTGGGAGCAGGCACTCTTTAAATCCTTTAACAGTTTAACAGGAACAGGTTGATGATATACTTGTTCATCATGATCAACTAAACTAGGGAAGCATCGAGGCCCTGAAATATCTTCCCTCTCTCTAGCAGCCTGAGTCAGGTTTAATTGCGATGCACTGTACCTGGTTGTAGTGCCTGTTAAAAGGGACTTGTTGCTAGTGCCTTTAGGCTTGCCTAAAGGTTGGAAAAGTGATTGAGGCTGTAAGGCTGCAGCCGGTGGCGGTGGGTGTGAGGGGTAAGGTTTAGAATCAGACACCATAGTGGCCTGAGGGTCATCTTTCTTTCCTACTTCTGGGGGGCTCTCCGCTCCATCCCCATTTTCGATAGAAAATGTAGCATTTCTTCTAACTTCTTCTCTATCGTAGCCATCCAGCCCTCCATTGACTCATCATAACTTTCCTCCTTGATATTCAAACCTGAATTCTGATACTCAATATCTACTGGTTGTTGTTCCCTTTTCAAGATCTCACTTAGACTCTCTTGGGCTGCGGCATATGGCTCAGCCTCAGGGTTTTCAGAAGGGTCCTTTAATTCATAAAGTTTCCTTAATTCAAGATTAAGTTCAGCATTTTCATGTAGAGGATCTATGCATTCACTTACTAAATTCCATACATCAATAGCCTCTACTGGGGTCTCTTCGGGGCCATATACATTATAATATTCTTGAATTCTTTTTCCTATCCGCTGCCAGTTTTTTTGGAATTCCTCCTCTATAAACCTCGGGCATGCCTCCTCGACAAGCTGTAGGAAGCTCTGAAGCACCCCTTTTTCCACCCATGTTCCGTGGGCTTCAAGTAGGCCTGTTAATATCGGTAGAAATAACCTATGGCTATTAACTTGACCCATAATTTTTACTCCTGACTATACACTCTCTTAAGATCCTCTCTTAATAGTCCTACGATGTGTTACTCACCACAGGGAGGGGTCCTTCACCTTCGTCCCAGATTTTCAGGGTCCCTGTTCGGGCTCCAGATGCCGGGGCCAACCGGCAGCAAACCAGGGTTCGCAGATTGGGATTCCTGAAATAGGGGGCAAGGACTAGGAAAAAATAGAAGAGAGACAAACAGATGCGGTTCAGGAGGGCTACAGCCCAAATCAGGAGCCACAGCTTAAGAAGCCTGTAGCCCAAGACTGTAGCCCCGTTTATTTCCAGTTCTCAATCTTAAATACACTTCTTTAAAATAGGGAACTGCCAGGGGCTACATTCGTACAAACAGTATCAAGTCTGAAATAGGTTGAATGAGAAGCTATCAAGTCCCAAACAGGTTAAATGAGAAGCTATTGACACAGCCCAAAATCATGATAAGAGCTTACTTCCCTGTGTACTCAATTGTGCGGGTCCAAGGTCACTGACCCCACAGTCACGGTCACTGACCCCACAGTCAGTCCCCAACAATTTATCATTAGTATTTTGGGTATCTATCTTCAATCAATCTACCTATCATCATCCATCTATGTACCTGCCTATGTATGTACGTATGTACGTACATATGTACACACATATGTATGTATGTATGTAATTTATCTATCTATCTATTGATTGATCTATATGTCTATCTGTGTCTCTTTATTTTCTATTATCTGTTTTTCTATTCAATTGAAACTCTCAGGTTGGTACACTAGTTAATTTGTACTGATTAGCCAAAGGCTATATTTCTTTATGAATTTTAAAAAATGATATGGTACATGTTTTTGATATTATTTATTAGAAGAACATACTTGAATTATTGCTGTTCTCAAACAATTCAGATATTAAATAATTCCATGGTTCAATGCTTCTTGATTTATAATCACCTAGGCATACGGTGTTTTATAAATCTCTTTGCTTTATAAAATTTATTTTATTATATTTTTGAACTCAGGGCCTAAGCACTGTTCTTGGGCTTTCTCAAGTCTGGATCTTTACCACTTGAGCCACAGCACCACTTTTGGCTTTTTCTATGTTTGTGTCACCAAGGAATAGAACCCAGATTTTCATTCATGCTAGGCAAGTACTCTACCAGTAGGCAAAACTGCCAGCCCCTCCCTTTCTTTTTTTATGATAATTTTGTCCAGACACAGGACAGACACAGAGTTTGGACTTTTCAAATGACCCATGAGTAGGTGGTATTGGGCTTCTTTCTGCTTCATATTAGCATTGTGTGTGGGGGCGGGTGGGTGTGTGTGTGATCTTTGTGTCACTAGAAACATTATTCTCTATCATCATACTATTGAAAAATTACCTGTGCTCCCTCCTGGTCCACTGCTCCAGATTTCCAAAAATGTGGTAAAATCCTTGAACTCACTTTCTCTTACTGTTACAGTAACAGATTCTTCATTTCCAAAATTGTTCTTACCTACATTGAAAGGTGAGATGTATTGAAATGTGTTGTTTATAATTCATGTTCCAGTCAGGGAAGCCCTGGAAGTTTCTTCCTAGATGAGAAAAATCTGTCTTGGTTGTGTTTCTTTGATTATATGCTGACATTATACATTCTCTTCTATCTAAATGAATCAATATCTGGTACTTGAAATATCTGAGGAAGAAAGCTGTTGATCACAGAATTTAGGTCAGGGCTAATGGGAAACGTGTTACATTTAAAGTGGAGAGTTGAGAATTATTTGGCTAGAAGACAATTGTCTTTCAGAAATATTCCAGATGTATACAGTAAATGCAACATAATATAAATGACATAGGTGCATTATGTGTGAATAAAAATTTGCAATGGGTTGCCAGTTGCTAATGGTCAAAATCCTTCTCAAGGAGCCTAAGATCCAAGGATCATGATTTGAAGCAAGCACAGGCAGGAAAGAACGTGATATTCATATCTGCAAACATCCACCAAAAAGCCAGAAGTGGAACTGTGGCTCAAATGATAGAGTTCTAGCCTTAGGCAAAAAGAAGTGTAGGGACAGTGCCCATGCTTGAGTTCAAGCAAAGACTGGCACAATAAATAAAAATAAAATAAAAATAATATTTCAGGCCAAGTGAGTTCTAGGAAGTGGTTGTAACAGCCTCCAGAGGTGCATTGAGATAATAAGTTTTATTTATTAAAATGACAAACCCTTCAGGCATCTATTAGTGGTTCAAATAAAATGCTTTCCTTTTTTCCAGCAAGACATCTTTACTTTGTTGGGTTTGTTTTTTTCCTTCTCATTCTGATCAGAGATTTATAATCTGATCTGTTTTGCACTTATAGAGAAGAATCACATTCTCTTTAGGTGGTTAGAATCTAAAGTCAGCCTGCAAATTAGGAAGGATCTATAATCAAAGTTTCTCTGAAAAAGTTTCCTGACCTGAACAACATACGAAGCACAATATAAATAGTTTCATAACTATAACCTTCAATGGAATTTTTGAAATCATTTTTGTGTCCTGTCAGTACTGGGGCCTGGGAAGTGTCCCTTAGCTATTTTTCTCACGGATTGTACTCAACCATTTCAGTCATACCTTCACTCCCAGGTTTTGGCTAGTAAATTGAAGGTAAGTCTTTTTTACTAATTGTATTCTATTGCAGGGGTAATATATAAAGGGGTTACAGTTACATTTGTCAGGAAGTGAATGTAAGTCTTACGGATTTTCCTGCCCTGGCTGGCTTTGAATAGAGATCCTCAGATCCTAGATACCTGAGTAGCTGAGTAGCAATAATTTCTTAAGAAAACAAGTTATGAGAATAATTAAAAAATAAACAAGTTAGATTCATTTAAAGAATGTTACTTTAATGAAAAGCATAAAATCACATTGGTAAGTGACAAAAACTTCTCCTAAAATAAAATTACCCTATTAAATGTTCTCTCTATGTTTAATATTCCTTTGAAAAAATATGGGGAGCGAAAAAAATAGAATGGAAGAAAGACAGCCTCTTCAACAAGTTGTGCTGGCAGAACTGGTTAAGCACCTGCAGAAAACTAAAGCTGGATCCTTCTTTGTCACCTTGCACTAGAATTAACTGCAAATGGATCAAAGACCTGGAGGTAAAAGCTGACACACTGAAAACTCTACAGGAAGGAATTGGAGATACACTAGGCCTCCTTGGCACAGGTCGAAACTTTCTTAATAAGGACCAAGAATCACAACAAATCAGAGAAAGGCTGAATAAGTGGGACTGCATTAAACTGCAGAGCTTTTGTATGGCAAAGGACAAAGCTAGTAAACTAATCAGGAAGCCTACAGAGTGGGAGAAGATCTTCACCAACCAAACAACGGACAAAGGCCTCATATCTAAAATATATCAACAACTCAAAAAATTGAATCACTCTAAAACTAACCTCCAAAGTAACAACCATCCCATTAAAAAATGGGCTAAAGACTTAAAGAGAGTCTTCTCTGAAGAAGAAACAAAAATGGCCTATAGACACATGAAGAAATGCTCAACATCTCTGGTCATAAAAGAAATGCAAATCAAAACAACTCTAAGATTCCACCTCACTCCAGCTAGAATGGCCAGGATTAGGAAAACGAATGACAACAGATGCTGGAGGGGATGTGGCCAGGAGGGATCACTACTACACTGTTGATGGGAGTGCAAACTCGTCCAACCACTATGGAAAGCAGTGTGGCAGTGCCTCAAAAGGCTAAACATAGAACTCCCCTATGACCCAGCAATTCCACTACTTGGCATTTACCCAACCATCCAGAAACAAGGACATACTAAACCCACTAGCACAACAATGTTCATTGCAGCACTATTCACCATAGCAAAGATATGGAACCAACCTAGATGTCCCTCAGTTGATCAGTGGATCAACAAGTTGTGGTATTTGTACACAATGGAATTCTATGCTGCTGTCAGAAAGAATGACATCGCCCCATTTGTTAGGAAATGGAAAGACTTAGAAAAAATCATATTAAGTGAAGTAAGCCAGACTCAAAGGAACTTAGGCTCAATGGTTTCCCTCATTCGTCATAATCAGTAGAAACCTTGGGCTCTACTAGCAGAGATTTGCAATATAGCAAAATCTTGATACAAAAGGACATATAATGTGAAGCTAATTGAAAGGACCTCCAGGATAGTGAAACAAAAGCCATATAATGAATGATTATTGTCCTTAATGTACTATGTTGTCTCTCATCTCCTTTGCTGTCCCTTGTTATCTCATATTGGTATAGTATCTCACTTTGTTATCTAATATATTGAATTTATTTGTATTTGGATATTTGAAATTTGATAGGGAAGGGGGGAAAACCAAGATGGGTGAGGGGTGTGGGGGGGGAGGAAATGGGTACCAAGACATGTGAAAGGGTATCAATGTATGTGAATTAACGCACCTTCTATCTGGCAAATATCATGTAACCCTTTTACTAATTACAATAAAAAAATAGTAGTAATAAATGGGAGTTAAAAACAAAAAAAAAGAAAAAATATGGGGAAATTTACGTAAATTTAACTAGTACAGAGCTTTTTTCATCCGTATATATTTTATTGTAATTAATAGAGGATTACATAATATTCACCAGATAGAAGGTGCATTACTTCACAAACATTGATACCCTTTCTCATGTCTTGGTCCCCATTTCCTTCCCCCCATCCCTAGTACAGAGCTTTATATAAAGTGCTATATTAGCTTCACACTGCTACAATAAAATACCTCAAAGTAACAATGAATGAAGTCATCCAAGGTTAATTTGAATCACAGTTCCAAGATTTGGATCTATCACGAAAGTGTCATATAAGGATGGGAATATGTATTTGAGAATTTACATTTTGAGCCAGGCAGGATAGAGGGATGGAGGGATGAAAGGAGGGAAGAGCAAGCGAGTGAGCGAGAGAGAGAGAGAGGGAGAGAGAGAGAGAGAGAGAGAGAGAGAGAGAGAGAGAGAGAGAGAGAGAGAGAGAGAGAGAGAGAGGGTGCAAAAGGGAATTTTATAATCCATCTTGAGGATATAATTTTAGTAACTTTCAAGTAACTTTCAACTAGGCAATACTCCTCAAAGTTAAAATAGCATTTATCAATCTTAAGGCAAAAACCTATAGAACAGATCTTTGGGAAACACAATAGTATTTAGGTGGAAACGAGTTGCTCACACCTGCAATCTTAGCTACTCAGAAGGCTGAGATCTGAGGACTGGAAGAAAGCCTGTGAAAATCTTATCTCCAATGAACCATTAAAATTTTTAAAAATGGAGTGGTTGGCTTAAGTGATAAAGCACTAGCCTTGAGCACAAAAGCTCAAAGATCACTTAGTTCAACCCCCAGAACCAATAGGCGTGTGCGGGTGCATCCGCGAGCACGCACGCGCGCTCGTGCGCGCACCCACACACACACACACAAACAGTTACATCATAGAAAACACTCAATAAATATTTGCTGAATTTGAATCAAGTACATCTTGATCCTAACCATGAGTATGCTATGTTGGAAAAGTTAAACAAAAGTTACTTTGTTTGTTAATTCACTTCTGTCTTAGCTGCCCCATTGAACACATTATTCTCAAACAATCTTCGTTTTCTTCAAGTTTATCATATGTTGATGGAGTCTATGAATATCAGAAAAAAGTCTTAGTTTTGTTTTCAATAACTACTCTCTCTATTCTTCAAATATGAAACTTTGTTGCCAAGGAAACAGTTTCCTTTCTAGGGTCAAAGACCCTCAGGTTGTCTTTATGAATTCTTTTGAACTTGAAAGATGCCTCTGATGTTGGCTACAGTGGAGAAAGACAGTAGAGGGACATCTTTGCCCATTACTTATGTTTGGTTGACCTGTGCTCTTGGGGATCACACCACACATAAAAGGCAATGGCGGTGGTTAGAATGAGCCTAATTCTCATCTCTCCCAGAATCTTCCTTTCTTGTTCATTTACATGATTGAGATATCTGGGGCTATATGATAGCCATAATATGAATTGCAAAATTTATTTTTGAGGGTCATGCAACTTGAACCCTGGACCTGAGCGCTGTCTCTGAGCTCTTCGGATCAAGGCTACCACTCTACCCTTGATCCAAGCACTACTTCCGCTTTTCTAGTGATTAATTGGTGGTAAAATCTCACGGTATTTAGTGCCTAGACTGGTTTTGAACATCGCTCCTCAAATCTCAAACTCCTAAGTTGCTGGGATTTTAGCCATTAGCCTCCATGCCTGGTAAAATGCACAATTTCTAAGCTGTTTCGTCCTAGATTCGTAGTGTATTTTCCAAACCCCTCTATTCCTTCCCGAGTAAGAACAAACAGAACAAGTTGTTCTCCTTAAAATGGGGAAATATGAGATCTGCTGGAACAGAATCAGAATGTTGGATGTTAAAATAGAAATGTTGGTGCTTGCCCTGGGCATAATATGGCAGAAGTTACATTTGATTGGGCCATTTCTCAGCTCTGCAACTGTGAGCACAGAGCTTCTCCATACTCCCAACTGGGTGCCAGTGGCTCATGATTGTAACACTAGCTACTCAGGAGGCTGAGATCTGAGAATCAAGGTCAAAACCAGCCAAGCAGAAAAGACTGTGAGACTCTTTTATTTTCTATTAACCCACAAAAATTTCGAAGTGGACCTATGACTCAAGTATTAGAGCACTAGCCTTGAGCAAAAAGTTACAGGAACAGTGCCCAGGCCTTGAGTTCAAGCCGCAAAACTGATACACATACTGACACATGTAACAAACATACACACACACACACACACACACACACACACACACACACACACACAGTTCTTCAAGACTCACATTATTTTGATGAACAAACGACGAGGATAACTGCATTTTCTACTACTATCTGCCATCAGGTCCTTAACTATTCTTAAGTATAGGTATATAGATATTTGCTCATTTATGAATCCAGAGATTTGTAAAAAAGCACTATTGATAGATCTATTTATCTTTGAGAGGGGTGGCTTTTGGTAAGCATTGGAATTATACTCTTCAAATGGGTACATCTGTATGCATGTCAATGACCTGGCCACATGACTCAGAATTATGTTTGGATTCTTCCAATGAAGCAAAAAAATTCTCATGAAGTATTTCTATACCTCAGGCCCCAGAGATATGAAGACAAGGACAATGAGTTATTCTACATTTCTATAAATTAAGTCAAAATGATATCATTTGACTCAAATGTACATTTGAATGTATGTCTTTCTGATTTGACAGGAACATTGTCCTTTTCTTATAATCTACTGACTTAAAGCAGAGAAGAGGAAATTGAATTATGACTGTCTTTTAATTTTAGGAGGGATTTTACATTTTTATACAGTAATTACTTTGTGTTAGAAAATACATTATAGCCAACCACTTGTGGTTCATGCTTATAACCCTAACTACTCGGGGCTAAGATCCGAGGATCAGAGTTCAAAGCCAGTCTGGGTAGGAAAGGCCATGAGACTCTAATCTCCAATTACCTACTAAACACACACACACACACACACACACACACACACACACACACACACACACACACACATCTAAATGAAACCAAACCAAACCCAACATCTCATATCTGGAGCTGTGGCTCAATTGGATGAGAAATACCTTTGAGCAATATACCTCAGGTCTAGCACCCAGGCACTGAGTTCAAGGCCTGGGACCAGCACAAATAAGTATATATCTATAATTCTATCTATAACCAATACATAAATAATATAAAATTCAAAATGTAGTATAGTGTATATGGTATGATAATATCACAATACATATAATTAACATACTATTATTTTAATTTATTAATAATACAATATGTAATAACACATAAATATGCATAATAACTTATATGTAAAATTATATGATACACATACATCATATAATGTTCATATTCTATGCTATGTAATTGTATATACTATACTATACACATTTTATTGTGTATATACAATTACATAGTATGTATGAGATACTATATAGCAATACATATTATTCATTATGTAATAGACATTATATACTATATAATTGTATAGTATCTACAAAGTATATTATATATACTACATAGTATGTTATCTGGTTGTGTTTCAATATAAATCTAGCATAATTATTAATCCACACAGTTAATAAAATGTTAATAAAATATAATGTAATAATATAACTAAGATAATTGAGTTAATATAATTAAGTGTAGAATTCATAATAAATTTAAGCAAATTATACATTGTTGTGTATTATTCTGGTTTTGTATGATATGATACTGATACAATCCATTAGTTCCAGGAATGTTTGCACATGTTACTATATAGACACTAATGTTGACAAAGATGCTTTTCTTCTTAAAACATGTTACCATATACTTGGACACTTTTGAATGTTGTTCTATGTTCACCCTATGTCCTCAAGCATACTGGGTATTGATGAGTTCACTGCTAGTAACCTACATTCATGTCTCTGTATCCTGGGAAACCTTTAAGTTTCCTGAAGACTTCGCTTTGTGTCTGCACATGTATTATATTTTTTCATATATTTTTATTGTAATTAATAGAAGGGTTACATGATACTTGCCAGATAGAAGGTGCATTAATTCACATACATTGAAACCCTTTCTCATATCTTGTTCCCCATTTCCATACCCCCCACCCAAATGTAATTGTATTTTATACTGTAATTTTATTTTTTGGTATACCTGAGCTTGATCTCAGGGCCTGAGCAGTGTCCTTGGACTTTCTCATGGTTAGGCTAGATCTCTACTACTTAAGCCTCAGTACCACATCGAGCTTTTTTCTATGTATGTGGTACCGAGGATTCAAACCCGGATCTTCATGCATACTTAGGCAAGTACTCTATTACTAGGCCAAACTCTCAGCCCTGCATTTTTCTTTGTACTCCGACTTAACATACATTTTCCTTCTCTAGAAAATTCCTTTAAACAGTTCCTACAGTGCAGAAGGTGATGATATAGTTTCTTCATTTTACTTTTCTTCATACTGTATCATTTCATTAATTTTCTTATCTTCATGAATGTGTTTTCATCCTCTTATCCTAGTGCCCCACTGAGCAAATGTAGTAATGGCTTCCTTAAACTGACATTATACATGCACAATTTCTCTATAGTCCTTCTGATGATATCTAACTGTTCCATGATATTTCTTCTACAAGCATAATTTTCCTTTGTTTCTGAGGCTATTTTTTCATTGTGGTGCCTGTGAACACTTTCATTACACTTCCCAATTTCTAGTCTGTTGTCTTATAAGTTTTATGTCTGAGATTTGTTGGAAATTGTTTCATTTCCATTGAGAAATTATTTACTTGTTTCATTGTTCATGTTTATATTATTTACATTGATATTTTATTTTTTCATTGTCTTTGATCCACCTAATGGGGAAAAGATTTTTGCGTTGAACTTCCTCCCACATTGTTATATTTGCTAAGAATTGTTATGTCTAAACGGGGACTTTTCTTCTCCCTTATGCAACTTCAGTGTATCTGCTTTCACTTTTTCGATGTCTTTGATCCAGTTTAATATAGACTAGATTTTTGCGTTGAAATTCCTCCTTCATTGTTCTATCTGCCAAAAATTGCTCTGTATAAATGGGGCCTTTTATTCTTCTATATGTAACTTCAGTGTATCTTCTTTTACTTCTTTGAGATCTTTGACCAGGATGATGGAGACTGAATTTTTGCGTTGAACTTCCTCTTGGATTGTTCTCTCTGCTAAGAATTGTTCTGTCTAAACGGGGTCTTTTACTCTTCCATATGCAACTTCAGTGTATCTGCTTTAACCTCCTCGAGCTCTTTGATCCAGGAAAATGGAGTCTGAATTTTTGCGTTGAACTTCCCCCTGCATTGTTCTATCTCCTAAGAATTGTTCTGTCTAAATGGGGTATTATATTCTTCCATATGCAACGTCAGTGTATCTGCTTTTACTTCTTCGAGGACTTTGACCCAGTATAATCGAGACTAGATTTTTGCGTTGAACTTCATCCTGTATTGTTCTATATGGTAAGAATGGTTTTGTCTAAGCATGGATTTTCATTGTGCCAATGCAACTTCAGTGTATCTGCTTTTACTTCTTCGAGGTCTTTGATACAGGAAAATGGAGATTGCATTTTTGTTTTGACTCCCTCTGCATTGTTGTATCTCCTAAGATTTGTTTTGTCAAACGGCGTCTTTTATTCTTCCATATGCAACTTCAGAACTTACACTTCTTCTATGTCTTTGATCCAGTATAATACAGACTGGATTTTTGCGTTGATCTTCCTCCTGCATTGTTCTATCTGGTTAGAATTGTTTCCTCTAAATGAGGATTTTTATTCTTCCAATGCAAGTTCAGTGTATCTGCTTTTCCTTCCCCCAGGTCTTTATTCCAGGATAATGGAGATTGAATTTTTGCATTGAACTTCCTCCCGTAATGTTCTCTCTGCTAAGAATTGTTCTTTCCAAATGGGTTCTTTTATTCTTCCATATGCAACTTCAGTGTATCTGCTTTTAGTTCTTGGAAGTCTTTGATCCACCTAAGGGAGACAAGATTTTTGCATAATTCCTCCTACATTGTTATATATGCTCATAATTCTTCTTTCCAAAATAGGATTTTTATTCTTCCAATGCAACTTCAGTGTATCTGCTTTCCTTCCTCGAGGTCTTTGATCCAGGATAATGGAGACTGAATTTTTGTGTTGAACTTCCTCTTGCATTGTTTTATCTTCTAAGAATTGTTATCTCTCAAAGGGGTTTTTTATTCTTCCATCTGCAACTTCAGTGTATCTGCTTTTACTTCTTTGATGTCTTTGATACAGTATAATGGAGACAAGATATTTGGGTTGAACTTCCTCCTGCATTGTTTTATCTGCTAAGAATTATTCTCTCTAAACAGGGTCTTTTATGCTTCCATCTGCAACTTCAATGTATCTGCTTTTACTTCTTTGAGGTCTTTGATACCAGAAAATAGAGACTGAATTTTTGCTTCGAATTTACTCCTGCATTGTTCTATCTGTTAAGAATTGCTCTGTCTAAACGGTGTCTTTTATTCTTCTAATGCAACTTCAGAGTATGTGCTTTTACTTGTTCGAGGTCTTTGATCCTGGATAATGGAGATTGGATTTTTGCCTAGAACTTCCTCCTGTATTGTTCTATCTGATAAAAATTGTTCTGTCTAAACGCATCCTTTTATTCTAACGTATGCAACTTCAGTGTATCTGCTTTTACATTTTCTATGTCTTAGACCCAGGAAAATGGAGACTGAATTTCTGTGATGAATTTCCTCCGGCTTGGTTCTATCTGCTAAGAATTGTTCTCACTAAATGATGTTTTTTATTCTTCCAATGTAACTTCAGTGTATCTGCTTTCAGTTCTTCGATGTCTTTTATCCATTATATTGGAGAATAGATCTCTCAGTTGAAATTCCTCCTACTTTGTTCTATCAGCTAAGAATTATTCAGGCTAAACGGGGCTGTTTATTCTTCCATATGCAACTTCAGTGTATCTGCATTTACTTTTTCGAGGTCTCTGATCCAGGATAATGGAGACTGGATCTTTGCGTTGAACTTCCTCATGCATTGTTCTATCTGCTAAGAATTGTTCTGTCTAAATGGGGTCTTTTATTCTTCCATATGCAACTTCAGTGCATCTGTTTTAGTTCTTCCAAGTCTTTGATCCAGTATAGTGGAGACATGATGTTTGCATTGAACTTTCTCCAGCATTGTTCTGTTAAGAATTGTTTTGTCTAAACGTGGTCTTTTATTCTTCCACATGCAACTTCAGTGAAACTCCTTTTACTTCTTCAAGGTCTTTGATCCAGGATAATGGAGACTGAATTTTTGCGTTGAACTTTCTCCAGCATTGTTCTATCTGGTAAGAACTGCTTTGTCTAAACATTGTCTTTTGTTCTTTTATATGCAAATCCAGGGTATCTGCCTTTACTTCTTTGAGGTCTTTGATTCAGTATAATGCAAACTGGAATTTTGCATTGAATTTCCTCCTGCATTTTTAATCTGCTGAGAATTGTTTTTTCTGAATGTGATCTTTTATTCTTCCTCATCAACTTCTGTCTATCTGCTTTGACTTCTTCCTGGTCTTTCATCCAGTATAATAGAGACAGGATTTTTGTCTTGAACTTCCTCCAGCATTGTTCTATCTGCTAAGAATTGTTATGTCTAAATGGGTTCTTTATTCTTCCATGCGCAACTTCAGTGGATCTGCATTTACTTCTTCGTGGTCTTTGATTCAGTATAATGGAGAATGGATACTTGTGTTGAAATTCCTCCTGCAATCTTCTATCGGCTAAGAATTGTTCTCTCTAATGGGGTCTTTTATTCGTCCACATACGACTTCAGTGTATCTGCTTTGACTTATTGAAGGTCATTGATCCAATATAATAGAGATAGGATTTTTGCCTTGAACTTCCTCATGCATTGTTCTATCTGCTAAGAGTAGTTCTGTCTAAAAGGGGTCTTTTATACTTCCATATGCAACTTCTGTGTATATTTTTTAAATTCCTCGAGGTCTTTGATCCAGGATAATGGACACTGAATTTTTGTGCTAAACTTCCTTCCTCATAGTTCTATCTGCTAATAATGGTTCTGTCTAAACGGGTTTTTTTTCTGCCATGTGCAACTTCAGTGTATCTGCTTTTACTTCTTCAGTGTGTTTGATCCAGGATAATAGAGACTGGATTTTTGCGTTGAACTCCTTCCTGCATTGTTCTATCTGCTAAGAATTGATCTGTCTAAACGGGGTCTTTTATTCTTCCATATGCAACTTCAGTACATCTGCTTTTAGTTCTTCCAAGTCTTTGATCCAGTGTAGTGGAGACATGATTTTTGCGTTGAACTTTCTCCAGCATTGTTCTATCTGGTAAGAACTGCTTTGTCTAAACGTGGTCTTTTATTCTTCCACATGCAAAGTCAGTGTTTCTACTATTCCTTCTTCGAGGTCTTTGATCCAGTATAATGGAGACTGAATTTTTCATTGAACTTCCTCCCCCATTGTTCTGTCTGCTAATAATTGTTCTGTCTAAATGGGTTTTTCTTTCTTCCATGTGCAACTTCAGTGTATCTGCTTTTACTTCTTCCAGGTCTTTGATCCAGTATAATGGAGACTGTATTTTTGCGTTGAACTTCCTCCTGCATTGTTCTATGTGCTAAGAATTTTCCTGTCTAAACGAGGTCTATAATTCTTCCATATGCAACTTCAGTGTGTCTGCTTTTACTTCTTTGATGTTTTGGATCCAGTATAATGGAGACTAGAGATTTGCGTTGAATTTCTTCCTGCTTTGTTCTATCTGCTAAAAAATTTTCTGTCTAAATGGGGTCTTTTATTCTTCCATATGCATCTTCAGTGTATCTGATTTTAGTTCTTCCAAGTAATAGATCAAGTATAATGAGACTGGATTTTTTTGATGAACTTCCTCTAGCATTGTTCTATCTGGTGAGAATTGATTTTTCTTTGAGTCTGGCTTACTCCACTTAATATGATCTTTTCTAAGTCTTTCCATTTCCTAACAAATGGGGCAATGTCATTCTTTCTGACAGCAGCATGGAATTCCATTGTTTACAAATACCACATCTGGTTGATCCACTCCTCAACTGAGGGATATCTAAGTTGGTTCCATATCTTTGCTATGGTAAATAGTGCTGCAATGAACATTGTTGTGCTGGTGGATTTAGTATGTCCTTGTTTCTGGATGATTGGGTAACTGCCAATTGATAGGGAACAACGGGGGGAAAACAAGATGAGGGGTGGGGGTGTGGGGGGAGGGAAATGGAGACCAAGACATGTGAAAGGGTATCAATGTATGGGAATTAATACACCATCTATCTGGCAAATATCATGTAACCCTTCTATTAATTACAATAAAAATATATGAAAAAAAAGAATTGATTTTTCTAAACGTGGTCATTCATTCTTCCACATGCAACTTCAGCGTATCTCCTTTTAATTCTTCGAGGAATTTGATCCAGTATAATGGAGACTGGATTTTTCCTTGATCTTCCTCCAGCATTGTTTTATCTGCTAACAATTGTTCTGTCTAAATGGGGTCTTTTTTTCTACCATATGCATCTTCAGTGTGTCTGCTTTTACTTCTTCGAGGTTTTTGATCCAGGATAATGAAAACTGAATTTTTGCGTTGAACTTCCTCCTGCAGTGTTTTATCTGTTAAGAATTGTTCTGACTAAACGGGGTCATATATTCTTCCATATGCAACTTCTTTGTATCTGCTTTTAGTTCCTCAATGTCATTGATCCAGTATATTGTAGACTAGATCATTCAGTTGAACTTCCTCCTGCTTTTTTCCATCTGCTACAAATTGTTTGGTCTAGTTGGGTTTTTTTTTCTTCCCTATGCAACTTCAGGGTATCTGCTTTTACTTCTTTGAGGTCTATGATCCAGGATAATGAAAACTGGATTTTTGTGTTGAACTTCCTCCTGCATTGTTCTATCTGCTAAGAATTGTTCTGTCAAATGGGGTCTTATATTCTTCCATATACAACTTAATTGTATTTGCTTTGTTTGGGAAAACAAAGCTGAAAGATTCGCAGGGGAGTTTTGTTTACCAGGCTTGTGGCCTGGCACAGTGGATGGACTTCAGCAGCGCTGGGGCGAGATTTCCAGCTAAGGGATCTCTGGGGAATCCTTTGTTCTATAGATTGATGGCGCTGTCAGCAACAACACTCAGGCTCCAATTGCTTTGGCTGGGTCTTTGCCAGCAGTAAAGATGGCGCTTCTCTCAGCTTGTGGGGGAGGGGCTCCCTCCCAATGCCATTCTGCGAGTAGACGTGGAAACTTCTCCTCAGAGGTACTCACAAATTGCTGGATTCTTCGGTTCCATGAAGCTGGCAGGTCCGTGCATGGCCGGGTGTTGGCTCTGAGCTCGTGCAGGCTCTGTGTGGCTCTGTCTGCAGCTGAGAGGTCTGCGGCGCTGAGAAGCATTCCTGCTCAGATTCAGAAGAGCAACTTTGTCTCCTCGGTCACTCCCAGCGGCTGGCACCAGTCCCCGGTCTCTTCTTTGTGTCGGATTCTTGCCTTTATCATCTGTGATGCAGATCTCTGGGTCGCTAAAGCTTACTTAGGAATGATTTGAGGTATGTACTTGTCCCCTGAGCTGCCAAAACTGGTATCTTGGTGAGAGCTTAAAAAGACTCAAACAGGACTGCCACCATCTTCCGCAGCTCTCCCCCCTTGCATTGTTCTATGTGCTAAGAATTATTCTACCTCTCATGGTCTTTTATTCTTCGATACTCAAATTCAGTTTATCTGCTTTTACTTCTTAGAGGTCTTTGATCCAGGATAATGGAGACTGAATTTTTTTGTTAAACTTCCTCCTAAATTGTTCTCTCTGCTAAGAATCAACAGAAACCTTAGACTTGAACAACTATATATACCAACTAGATCTAACAGACATCTGCAGATTATTCCATCCAGCAACAACACAATATACGTTTTTTTTCTGCAGCACATGGAACATTTTCCAAAATAGACCACATTTTAGGCCATAAAACAAACCTGAAGAGATTCAGAAACAGTGAAATTATTCCTAGCATTCTCTCAGAACACAAGGGCATCAAATTGGAAGTGAACACACATCTCCACCACTGAATAATGCAGACTGAATTTTTGTGTTGACCTTCATCCTGCATTCTTCTACCTTCTAAGTCTTGTTCTGTCTAAATGGGATCTTTTATTCTTCCATATGCATCTTCACTGTATCTACTTTTATTTCTTTGAGGTCTTTGATCCACTGTAATGGAGATTTGATTCTTGCATTGTACTTCCTCCTGCTTTGTAATATCTGCTAAGAATTGTTCTTTCATGCAGGATAATGGAGACTGAAGTGCTGCGTTGAACTTGCTCCTGCATGTTCTATCTGCTAAGAATTGTTTTGTCTAAACGGGGTCTTTTATACTTCGAATGCAACTTCAGTTTTTCTGCATATACTTCTTTGAGTTCCTTGATCCAGGATAATGGAGACTGAATTTTTGAGTTGAACTTCCTCCTGCATTGTTCTGTCTGATAAGAATTGTCTGAACGGGGTCTTTTATTCTTCCATATGCAACTTCAGTGTATCTGCTTTTACTTAATCCAGGTCTTTCATCCAGGATAAAGGAGACTGAATTTTTGAGTTGAACTTCGTCCTCAATTGTTCTATCTGCTAAGAATTGTTCTGTGTAAATGGGGTCTTTTATTCTTCCATTTGCAATCAGTGTATCTGCTTTTACTTCTTCTAGTTCTTTGATGCAGGATAATAGAGACTGACTTTATGCTTAAACTTCCTCCTCCATTGTTCTATTTGCTAAGAATTGTTCTGTCTAATTGGGGTCTTTTATTTTTCCATATGCAACTACAGTGTATCTTCTTTTATATATTTGATGTCTTTGATCCACTATATTGGAGACTAGATTTTTGCGTTGAAATTCCTCCTGCATTGATCTATCTGCTAAGAATTGTTCTGTCTAAATGGGGTCTTTTATTCTTCATATGCAACATCAGGGTATTTGCTTTTACTTCTTCAAAGTCCTTGGTCCTGGATAATGAAGACTGGATTTTTGCGTTGAACTTCCTCCTGCATTGTACCATCTGCTAAGAATTATTCTGTCTAAACCGGGTCTTTTATTCTTCCATTTGCAAATTCAGTGTATCTGCTTTTACTTCTTCAAGGTCTTTGATCCAGAAAAATGATGAATGAATTTCTACTTTGAACTTCCTCCTGCATTGTTCTATCTGCTAAGAATACTTCTGTCTAAATGGGGTCTTTTATTCTTCCATATGCAACTTCAGTGTATCTGTGTATCCTGGTCTGTGATCTAGGATAATGGAGACTGAATTTTTCTCTTGTACTTACTTTAGCATTGTTTTATCTGCTAAGAATTTTTCTGTCTGAAAGGGGTCTTTAATTCTTGCATATGCAAAATCAGTGTATCTGTTCTTAGTTCTTCTAGGTCTTTGAGCCAGGAAAATAGAGACTTAATTTTTTCATTGTACTTCCTCTTGCATTGTTCTAAATGGTAAGAATTGTTCTGTCTAAACAGGGTCTTTTATTATTCCTTATGCAAATTCAGTGTGTTTATTTTTACTTCTTCAAGGTCTGTGATGTAGGATAATGGAGACTGCATTTTTGCTTTGAACTGCCTCTTCCGTTGTTCTATATGCTAAGAATTGTTCTGTCTACACGTGGTCTTTTATTCTTCCTCTTGCAACGTCAGTGTATCTGCTTTTACTTCTTCGATGTCTTTATGTCTTTGATCCAGAACAATGGAGACTGAAATTTTTCGTTGAACTTCATCCTGCATTGTTTTAAATGGTAAGAATTGTTTTGTCTAAACGGGGTCTTTTATTCTTCCATATGCACCTTCAGTGTATCTGCTTTCAGTTCCTCAAGGTCTTTCATCAAGGATAATGGAGACTGACTTTTTGCATTGAACGTCCTCCTACATTGATATATCTGCTAAGAATTGTAATTTTTAAACGGGGTGTTTTATTCTTCTAATGCAACCTCAATGTATCTGCATATACTTCTTTGAGATCTTTGATCAAAGATAATGGAGACTAGATTTTTGCATTGAACTTCCTCCTGCATTGTTCTATCTGCTAAAAAAGTGTTCTGTCTAAATGGGGTCTTTTATTCTTCCTTTAACAAATTTAGTGTATCTGCTTTTACATTTAACAAATTTAGTGTATCTGCTTTTACATGTTCGAGGTCTTTGATCCAGGATAATAGAGACTGGATTTTTGCGTTGAACTTCCTCCTGCATTGTTCTATCTACTAAGAATTGTTCTGTCTAAACGGAGTGTATAATTCTTCCATATAAATCTTCAGTGTATCTGCTCTTACTTCTTTAAGGTCTTTGTCCAGGAAAATGAAGACTGAATTTTTACGTTGAACTTCCTCCTGCATTGTTCTATCTGCTAAGTATTGTTCTGTCTAAAGGTGGTCTCTTATTATTCCATATGCAACTTCAGTGTGTCTGCTTTTGCTTCTTTGAGGCGTTTGATCTAGAATAATGGAGACTGAATTTTTGCGTTAAACTTACTCTCCCATTGTTCTATCTGCTAAGAATAGTTCTGTCTAAACGGGGTCTTTTATTCTTCCATATGCAACTTCAGTGTATCTGCTTTTACTTCTTCCAGGTCTTTGATTTAGGATAATGGAGACTGAATTTCTACGTTGAACTTCCTCCTCGATCTTTCTATCTGCTAATAATTGTACTCTAAACGGGGTCTTTTATTCCTCCATATACAACATCAGTGTATCTGCTTCTATTTCTTCAAGTTCTGTCATACAGGATAATGTAGAGTGAATTTTTGCATTGAACTTCATCATCCATTGTTCTATCTGCTAATAATTGTTGTTTCTGATTCGGGTCTTTTATTCTTTAAATGCAACGTCAGCATATATTCTTTTACAGCTTCAAGGACTTTGATCCAGGATAACTGAGACTGGATTTTTGCATTGAACTTCCCCCTGCATTGTTCTATCTGCTAAGGATTATTCTGCCAAACGGAGTCTTTTACTCTTCCATATGCAACTTCAGTGTATTTGCTTTTACATCTTCGAGTTCTTTGATCCAGTATAATGGAGACCAAATTTTTTTGTTGAACTTCCTCCTTCATTGTTCTATCTGCTAAGGATTGCTCTGCCTAATGGAGTCTTTTATTCTTCCATATGCAACTTCAGATTATCTGCTTTTATTCCTCGAGGTCTTTGATCCAGGATAATGGAGACTGAATTTTTGCATTGAACTTCGTCCTCCATTTTTCTATCTGGTAAGAATTTTTCTGTCTAAACGGGGTCTTTTTTTCTTCCATTTGCAATCAGTGTATCTGCTTTTACTTATTCAAGGTCTTTGATCCAGGATAATAGAGACTGCCTTTTGGCTTTGAACTTCTTCCTGCATTGTTCTATACACTAAGAATTGTTCTGTCTTAACGGGGTCTTTTATTCTTCCATATGCAACGTCAGTCTATCTGCCTTTACTTCATCGAGGTCCTTGATCCCGGATATTGAAGACTGGATTTTTGCGTTGAACCTCCTCGTGCATTGTTCTTTCTGACAAGAATTGTTCGGTATAAACCATGTCTTTTATTCTTATATATGAAACTTCAGTGTATCTGCTTTTACTTCTTGGAGGTTTTTGAGCCAGGATAATGGAGACTGAATTTTTTCATTGAACTTCCTCCTGCATTGATCTCAGTGTTAAGACTTGTTCTCTCTAAACGGGATCTTTTATTCTTCCACATGTAACTTCAGTGTGTCTGCTTTTACTTCTTCGAGGTCTGTGATCAGGATAATATGAGTGCATTTTTGCATTGAACTACCTCTTCCACTGTTCTATCTGCTAAGAATTGTTCTGTCTGCACGGGATCTTTTATTCTTCTATTTACAACTTCAGTGTATCTGCTTTTACTTCTTCAGTGCCTTTGATCTAGCATAGTAGAGACTGAATTTTTGCGTTGAAATTCTGCCTGTATTGTTCTACTAAGAATTGCTTTGTCTAAACCTGGTCTTTTATTCTTCCAATGCAACCACAGTGTATATTCTTTTACTTCTTCGAGGATTTTGATCCAGGTTTATGGAGATGGGATTTTTTCATTGAACTTCCACCTGCATTGTTCTGTCTGCTAAGGATTATTCTGAGAAATGGCTTCCTTTATTCTTCCATATGCAAATTCAGTGTATTTGCTTTTAGTTCTTCGAGGTCTTTGATACAGTTTAATGGAGACTGAATTTTTTTCATTGAATTTCCTCCTGCATTTTTCTATCTGCTAAGAATTGTTCTGTCTGAACGGGTCTTTCATTCTTCCAATGCATTTTATCTGGGTATACTTCTTCGAGTTCTTTGATCCAGTATAATGAGACTAGATTTTTCGTTGAACTTCCTCGTGCATTGTTCTATCTGCTAAGGATTGTTCTGTCTGGACGGGGTCTTTTATTCTTCCATATGCTACTTCAGTTTATCTGCTTTTCCTTATTCGAGGTCTTTGACCCAGGATAATGGAGACTTATTTTTTGCTTTGAAACTCCTCCTGCATTGTTCTATCTGCTAAGCCTTGTTCTGTCTGAACGAGGACTTTTATTCTTCCAACGCAACTTCAGTGTATATTCTTTTCCTTCTTCGAGGTCTTGATCCAGAATAAAAGAGACTAGATTTTGCGTTGAACTTCCTCCTGCATTGTTCTATCTGCTAAGATTTGTTCTGTCTAACGGGGTCTTTTAGTCTTCCATATGCTACTTCAGTGTATCAGCTTTTAGTTCTCTGACGACTTTTATCCAGGTTATTGGAGAGTGAATTATTCCTTTGAATTTCTCCTCCATTGTTCTATCTACTAAGACATGTTCTGCCTAAACGGGGTCTTTTTCCTTCCATTTGAAACTTCCGTGTATCTGATTTTACTTCTTCAATATCTTTCATTAAGGATATTGGAGAATGACTTGTTGCATTGAACTTCCTCCTGCAATTTTCTATCTGCTAAGAATTGTTCTGTCTAAACTGTGTCTTTTATTCTTCTAATGCAACTTCAGTGTATTTGCGTAGACTTCTTCGAGGTCATTGATCCAGGAAAATGGAGATGGAATTTTTATGTTGACCTTCCCCCTGCATTGTTCTATCTGCTAAGAATTGTTCTGCCTAAACGTGGTCTTTTATTCTTCCCTAAGCAACTTCAGTGTATCGGCTTTTACTTCTTCAGGGAGTTTGATCCAGAATAATGGAGACTGAATTTTTGCCTTGAACTTACGTCAGCATTGTTCTATCTCCTACGAATTGTTCTTTCTGAACCGGGTCTTTTATTCTTCCACATGCAAATTAAGTGTATCTGCTTTTACTTCTTCGAGGTCTTTCATCCAGGATAATGGAGACAGAATTTTTGCATTGACCTTCCTCTTGTATTGTTCTATCAGCTAATAATTGTTCTGTCTAAATGAGGTCTATTATTCTTCCATATGCAACTTCAGTGTATCTGGTTTTACTCCTTTGGGGTCTATTAGCCAGGATAATGGAGACTGAATTTTTTCGTTGAACTTCCTCCTGCATTGCTCTAAATGTCAAAAAATTGTTCTGTATAAACGACGTTTTTCTTCTTCCATATGCTACTTCAGTTTATCTATTTTTCCTTATTCGAGGACTTTGATCCATGATAATGGAGACTAAATTTTTGCGTTGAAATTGCTCCTGCATTTTTTCTATCTGCTAAGAATTGTTCTGTCTGAACGAGGCTTTTATTCTTCCAATGCAACTTCAGTGTATCTGTGTATACTTCTGTTGTCTTTGATCTAGGAAATGGGAGACTGAATTTTTGCTTTGAACTTCCTCCTCCAGTGTTCTATATGCTAAGAATTGTTCTGTCTAAACAGGGTCTTTTATTCTTCCACATGCAACTTAAGTGTATCTGCTTTTAGGTCTTCTATGTCTTTTATCATGTATAATGTACACTAGATTTTCGCTTTGAACTTCCTCCTACATTGTTCTATCTGCTAAGAATTGTTCTGTCTAAATTTGGTCTTTTATTCTACCATATGCAACTTCAGTGTATCTGCTTTTACTTCTGGAGGACTTTGATCCATGATAATGGAGACTTAATTTTTGCCTTGTACCTACTTCAGTGTTTTTTTGTCTGCTAAGAATTGTTCTGTCTGAAATAGGTCTATTTTTCCTCCATATGCAACTTTAGTGCATGGGCTTTTACGTCTTCATGGTCTTTGATCCAGGAAAATGGAGAATGAATTTCTGTGTTGAACTTCCTCCACCATTGTTCTATCTGCTAAGAATTGTTCTCTTTAAATGGGGTATTTCATTCTTCATTATGAAACTTCACTGTATCTGATTTTCTTCTTCCAGGTCTGTGATACAGGATAATGTAGAGTGAATTTTTGTATTGAACATCCGACTGCATTGTTCTCTCTGCTAAGAATTGTTCTGTCTACACAGTGGCTTTTATTCTACCATATGCAACTTCAGTGTATCTGCTTTTCCTTATTCGAATAATGGAGACTGAATTTTTGTGTTGAAATTACTCCTGTATTTTTCTATCTGCTAGTAATTGTCCTGTCTAAATTTCATCTTTTATTCCTCCAATGAAACTTCAGTGTATATTCTCTTACTGCTTGGAGGATTTTGATCCAGGATACTGGAGGCTTAATTTTTACATTGAACTTCCTCCTGCATTGTTCTGGCTGCGAAGGATTGTTCTGCCAAAGGGGGTCCTTTATTCTACCATATGCACGTTCAGTGTATCTACTTTTAGCTCTTCGAGGTCTTTGATCCAGTATAATGGAGAATAGATTTTTTGTTGAACTTACTCCTGCATTGTTCTATCTGCTAAGTATTTTTCTGTATCTACTTTTACTTTTTCAAAGAGTTTGATCCAGGAGACTGACTTTTTGTGTTGAACTTTCTCCTGCATGTTCTATCTTCTATGAATTGTTTTGTCCAAGTGGGGTCTTTTATTCTTCCATGAGCAACTTCATTGTATCTGCTTTTACTTCTTCGAAGAGTTTGATCCAGGATAATGGAGACTGAATTTTTGCCTTGTACTTACTGAAGCATTGTTTAATATGCTAAGGATTGTTCTGTCAGAATTGGGTCTTTTATTCCTCCATATGCAACTTCAGTGTATCTGTTTTTACTTCTTCGAGGTCTTTGACTCAGGATAATGGAGACTCACTTTCTGCATTGAACTTCCTCCTGCATTATTCTATCTGCTAAGAATTGTTCTGTCTAAATGTGTTGTTTTATTCTTCCATATGCAACTTCAGTGAATTTGCTTTTACTTCTTATAAGAATTTGATCCAGGATAATGGAGACTGAATTTTTCCCTTGTAATTTTCGGTGTTTTTAGCACTCTTTGCCTCCTGACCAGCAGGAAGGGCAAAGAGAACACGCCCCGACTAACATGAGACCGAGAAAGGATAGGGCCAGCTGGCCGCCTTCACCCAGCTTTCCCTCTCCAGAGGGAAGTCACAGATGCACCAGGGAGAATGTCAAGGAAGACTCATTTAATGGGAAAAAAACAGGGGCTAAAGTAAGATGCAGGAATCTATTAGCATAGAAGTGGGCAGGACAGGGTGAGGTAGGTGAGGTTAGATAGGGCGGTGGGGCCAATCCATGGGTTCGAGGTAGCCTTATTTTACATCAAAAACCACAGCCAAACCTCCCAACCAGGAGACAGGCAGGTTGGATTTCTAAAACCAGGAAGTGAGCACTGGGCCATGAGGTAGGCCTTTTACCCTTGATGTGACATGCCCCATATCTCCTCCCTTTTGTTTTATTAAGCAGGTATTTGCCTTACTCGAGAAGTAAGCCTGTGTTAGGTTGTCCCCCCTCTGGAGATCTTACCCGTCATTGACTACCACTCTAGCTCTTCAGGCAATTTCCTGTAGGGTTGGCAGACCCAAACGGGGGTTTGAAATAGGGGGATGGCCAACGACAGCAAAGGAAACACTTCTGTACACCTGCACATCCTGGTAAGGGCTGGGGTCAAACTCACAGAGTTCCCAGTCCGCCATCTCATAGCACAGCATATTGTTGCCAGACCACCATTAGCTGAACAGCTTTCCCTGAAGGAGCTTATTGATTACACAAGACCTGAGTGTGAATACAAAACCCACTGTAACCAAGGGGCCTCCCCACAAAGGGGAGAAAGCAAGGGAGCCAACCATTTAGTCCAGTCCATACAGAGTTTGTATTGAGTTCATTTAGGAGGCATTTGGAACCTCCTGTAACCTTTTTAAGCAGATCAAGGCCTCGACTATTTGGAAGACTCCTGCAGTCAGGAAATCAAGTTGAAATTGTAGGTAGCGTCTTTGTGGGCAGTGTGGATAATGATGCTCAGGATGAGGAGAAGGAAGATGACTGAGGATTCCAACCACAGCTAAACAGGGCGTCCAGTATGGTCTCCTTATTCCTGTGAATGAGAGGAAGAAAGCATACCTTAACAGGGGGTGATCTTGGGTAAATTATTTTTTTGTTTGCTGACAATATTTTAAATCTCTAGCCGGTACCCATATTGGGTTTGGTTCTCCAACCAGGAGACACATCCAAATCCTCGCCCCACATTAATGAGGGGATCAGGGCCTCTCCATTAAGAGGAACTCTTCAACAGACTTCAACCATTTAATAAGGCATCTGGTTAGACCAATGTCTCTGAAAGGCAGTCAGAGGCTGATCCTTGGAAAAATTTCAAATAATATAAGCATAGCTGTCCTCAATTGGTCATGGGGGTTGCCCCCCCCTTTTGTTTTATTAAAACAAGGCCCATTATCCATTTTAACTTGTAGGGGTAAACTCAAGATAACAAAACATTGTAAAGAATGGCTTTCAGCGTGTCAGGCTCTTTCACCTGAATGCGCAGTAGCCCAACAAGCATGTGAATGTGTATCTATAGACATAATTTCCCAAAGGGTGCTTAGTGGGTTACATCAGTCTGGCAGATAACATTTCATTTAAGGCCCCTGGGATTGACTAAAGGGGATTGTAGATTTGGGACTTGTAAAAATGGCATGCACAATTTACATGTCCTCATGATCTTTTTTAAATCTTTTATAGGGACCAGGGGGAAACTTTGATGCATCCCTCTCTGATTTAAGTGAGTCAGATCACGTGGCAAGGATCTAACTTGAATCATTAGAGGACAACTTTAATAAATAATAATCATATCACCCACTTTACCAGATTTTCTTTGTAAATGCAGATTTTAGAATCTTTAGAAAACTTGTCTTGACCAGTTTCTTGTGTTTTAATTATGAATTTATCCATTGTTTTGGATGCGGACAAATTAACCTTGAACATGTTTACTCACACCCTTTCACACACATTCATAAAGATCTTAAAGCGCATAAAATTAATATCGCCCGTACATTTTAAGAGGATTCACGTACACACTCACACAAACCACAAGGATCCATATTTAGCATGGTTATGAATTTTGCCCTAATACTTTTTGGAGATGAAAGTTGGGTGGGAGTTTTAAACCTAGGAGAAGTAAGACTGAAGTCTGCATCCTGCCACCCACTGTCTCTAGACTGTCACTACTAAGCCTGCAGCTGCTTTGTCTGGCCTAGGCTCACCTCCACTACAGCCGAGTGGGAGGGGCCATACCAGGCCCTAGACCTACACCAGGTGGGGATGAAACTTTTGTTCCAGAAGGGGGTCAAGTCGCTCCTTGACCACACAGGCCTTAAAGAGCTTTTTTGGCTCAGCAGTGTAGTTTGGAGACAGACATACACAGTGGTCCGCAGATTTTACTTACCTCCAGAGGCTTTTGCTTTAAACCTGGGCATCTTTTCGAAAAAAAGTTGTTAAAGGAAAACCACTATTTCTAGAAAAAAGCAATCTTTTTATATCAATAGCATAAATATACAAATTCTTAGGAATTGATGAAAGGCTTGGGAGCCCTGATTGTGTGGCTCCATTGGGCATATTGCAGGGAGATCATGAAGAAACTTGTATTTGCCTGATTTTTATTAATTTTAGTAGCTCCAATTGTTTTTCTGGCCAATAGGCCAGTGCTCCCCATGCGATTAGACTGTGGCCTCTCGAATTGGGGGAGCTATTCTATGCTAATTTTTTCATAACTAATGCATTCATCATAGAATGCCACAACATCCATATCTTGTCTCTCCCTAGAGATTATAGCGCAGGTCCTTTTTTAAGAACAGAGCTTGAGGTCACAGTGTCAGCTCCCGAGTCTGCACTGTATCCCTGGCTGGTCAGTTCACCACCATCTATTTCCCCTGGCTTGTCAGTTTACCATCTACTTCCCCAATAAATTCACCTTTTTATATATGACTGTCTCTGTGTGGTGGACTCTGGTGAGACGTGGAATCCCCACCTGGAGGGATGTGGAATCCCCTCCTCTTGACCCCATAACATTTTTGGTGAATTGGCCAGGAAGAGTCCTTAACCACAGGGTAACACGTGGGTTTGTGTCCCACTGGTGGATGTGGAATCCCATCGATAGCGTTAGACCCAAGAGAGTCTCTGATTATCTTCGAGGAATTCTTAACCATCTTTTTGGGGAAAGTCGTTTGAGTGAAAAGTAAAGGCCTTCGGAGCAATCTCCAGCAGGCCCATGGAGGACAGCAGATCCTCATTCAGATGTAATTTTGGCCCTCACCAAGTTCCAGTTCTTACAGGCCTTACAAGTTGATTTGCGGACATAGTCATCGTCTGGTTTCCAGTACCCTGGCACTCAAGTGAACCTTCACTGTGATTCCCAGCACTCCAACCACTGTGAAGGTAGCAGGAAAGAGCTACTAGTTTCATCACTCCTAGGTGAAGACGGCGTGTGAGGATCCTGGACTTTCAGACTCCCAGAGAACTCACTGAATTCCCTAGCTAAAGTTGTCCTCCAGAACAGAAGAGGACTAGATGTATTGTTCCTAGAGGACTGAGTGTCGCCCTGGGAGGAGAATGTTGCTTTTGGGTGAACCACACTGGAGTAATAAAAGATAGCCTGGCAGCTGTAAAGAGGAGACTAGATGGACAAGAAAGGGAGAGACAGAGGTCCTAAGGATGGTATGAGAGGCTGTACAACTGGTCCCCCTGTGCAACTTCTCTAATCTCAGCCATTATTGGCCCACTGGTGATTATTGTAATGTTATTGTTGATTGCCCCTTGTGTAATTAATGTGATGATATTTTTCGTAAAAAAGAGGGTTTGGAGTTATCAAACTGATGATCTTACGCACCCAGTATAACCCTGTTTGTACTAAGGTAAACTAGTCAAGGATTTGACTAGGCTAAAAGAAAAGTGGGGAGTGTTGAGGGGAGCAGGGATTGGTGCCATCCAGAATGCCTAAGAGTTCCCCCACCCCATTGTGGAAGGTCAACAATGGTACAGCCCAGCCACCTTGACCTCCCCACTCCCCCAATGAGGAGGGATATGTGGTACAGCCCAGTCATCTTTGCCCTTCTAGGGAGGGGCAACCTTGACCTTCTCCCCACCCCCATGAGGAGGGATAATCGCTTGGGTGGGGAGGGGCCCGGCTTTGTGTGGAGACCTTTCCAATTTGTGCACCAATTCCAACTAAGGTGATAGGTAAATTCATACACTGGACTGTGACCCTATTGGCTACCTGCGTGTGGCCGGAGCTGGTAATTGTCCCTCTGTGTATGTAATTGTCCCATTGGCCACCTGTGTGACCAGGTTCGACTGCATGGGTTTTGCCCTTAAAAACCCTGCGTGAGAGCTGCTCAGGGTCACAGTGTCAGCTCCTGAGTCTGCACTGTGTCCCTGGCCGGTCTGTTCACCACCATCTATTTCCCCTGGCTGGTCAGTTCACCATCTACTTCCCCAATAAATTCACACTTTATATGAAAAAAAAAAGGAACAGAGATTGAATGGCTCTGGCCAGGACAGCGGGGGTGCCAATTGCTAAGATGCTGCTAGGCCAGCTAGCCCAGGAGCTGGGGCCTGTGGCAGTTTCCAGGAGCTGGGAACTTAAGGCCTGAGAGGCAGGCGATTATAGCTCCTCTGGGACAGAGTATTTTAGGTGGAGTTAGGCCTTTTCTCTGGCCTGAAAGACTTCCCTGTGGGGGATCAGGTCTCCACCCCCAGGGCAACCTCTTTGACTGGGCTTGCTGGCCACACCCATAACATCCTCTTCCAGCACCATTGGAAGAGGTAAGGGCATAGAAAATGCCTAGGCCTTTTGGGGTTGTAGGGCTGTAACCAGCGTCTGTGACTGGTGGTCCTGAGTGTCCACAGCTCTCCAGCTCAAGGCTAGCACTTTGCCACTTTGAGCTCCAAAGCAACGCTACCCCAGCATTCTTCTGCTGGCAGATTAGACACCACAGTCTCACAGTGACTTTGCTTTGCCCGGGCTGGCTCAAAACTGCAGCTTTCAGATCAATGAGTCCTACAAAAGCCATGGTAAGAGCCAAAGTTACATCTGAATAAGGATTGCTGTCCTTCTCTATGGGCCAGCTGGAAATTGCTATAAGGAGATTTACAAGAGCAAGCTAAATAGCAATTAAGCGATCATTTTGGTAGTCCTGATTTTCCTTTTTTTTTCTCTTTCTTGAAACAAACATTTAGGAGAACTTCACTTTCACATTTTTTTCAGAAACCCATTTCTAAAGTTCTTTAAAACTTTTACAGATATTTGCTTAAACACTTAACAATTTAGTCTTTATTTGCATTTGAAAAACCTTTAAGGGCCCAAGGAACTTGCTTTGTGTCCAGGCCTCCTAGAGCTCAAGACACTCCCTTTGCCTTTTAGAAGAAGCTTTTTTTCTGCAATTTAGATTACTGCCTAGAACTCCAACAGTTTAAACTCAAATTTTTCCTTAATGCAAGAACTACAAACATCATCAGTGCACCAAAAGTGTAAGTCTGGACTTAGTTTCCTTCTTTTTCTAAAATACATCCAACTGCAAAGTAGCATGAAACCAAATTATAAGGAGATAAACTTTTAAATATTCCTTTAAAATACAAATTACATTAGCATCCCATAAGTCACAGGTACTGGGGGATTAACATCCACGTTGCTCTCAGCCTGGGCATGGCATTCTTCATTAACTTACCAAGCATGGTGTGGAGGAGTAAAATGGCAGCTTGACCCGCGCTTTCGGTTTGGGGGAGGAGCCGCTGCTGTATGGCGAGTTAAACTCCTCTTCTGGTGCAGGGGAGGAGCAAGATGGCAGCTTGACCTCCTCTTCCAATTTAACACGTGGTGAAGAGTGGGAGGAAGGATAGTAAAATGGCCCAGTTCCCTCTGCCCCCCAATTGTCTGACGCAAATTCCGGGGCAGGAGCACTTGGTGTAGGGTTCTGGGGCCCAATCCCAGGATCAAAGGGGCCCAAAAATCCCTCCTCAGGGCGAGGCTCTAAACCCTTTTCTTCCTGAGCAGCTAGAGGGCCAACTCTCCACAATTCTGAGTACTCCTTATCGGAAAGGCCAACTCTCCAAAATTTTGAGCACTCCTCAATTAAAGTTTCCTTGGCCCTAGATGTAACTGAGCCAGGATAGAAGCAGGCCTTAAGGGCAGACAAGGTCAGAGGGACCCAGAGGGGAGGGTCCTCTCCCAAGTTAATCTTCCTCCTCACCAGGCGCTCTATGCGCTCCCATGCAGCCCAATTGAAAAGAATGGCCACCATTAACTCGGCGCATGTTAAGGCCTCCCAGACCTTCTCAGCCTGGGGATCTGAGATCTCCAAACCTTGGTTTCTAAGAATAAATTTAAATGTTTTAAGAGCCAGATGCTGACTCTTGGCGTAGAATTGCCCCATCTTTTCAGGGAGACCCGTACCTCGTAATCCGCTTGGTTTGGCTCCATTTCTGATGAGCATTCCTTTCGTATCCCACGTTCGGGCTCCAGAAATGTAGGGATTTTTAACACTCTTTGCCTCTTGACCAGCAGGAAGGCAAAGAGAACACGCCCAGACTAAGACAAGGCCAAGAAAGGATAGGGCCAGCTGGCCGCCTTCACACAGCCCTTTCTCTCCAAAGGAAAGACACAGACAAGCCAGGGAGAATGTCAAGGAAGACTCATTTAATGGGAAGAAAGCGGGCTAAAGTGAGATACAGGAATCTATTAGTATAGAATTAGGCAGGACAGGGGGTGGTAGGTGCGGTCAGGTAGGGCGGTGGGGCCAATCCATGGGTTCGAGGTAGCCGTATTTTACATCACAAACCACAGCCAAACCTCCCAACCAAGAGACAGCAGGTTGGATCTCCAAAACCAGGAAGTGAGCACTGTGCCAAGAGGTAGGCCTTTTATCCTTGATGTGACGTGCCCCACATGTACTTACTTAAGCATTGTTCTATCAGGTAAGAATGTTCTGTCTGAACTGGGTCTTTTATTCCTCCATATGCAAATTCAGTGTATCTGCTTTTACTTCTTTGAGGTATTTAATCCATGATAATGGAGACAGAATTTCTGCATTGAACTTCCTCCTGAATTGTTCTATCTTTTAAGAATTGTTCTGTCTAAATGGGGTGTTTTATTCTTCCATGTACAACATCAGTGTATTTGCTTTTACTTCTTCGAGGTCTTTGATCCAGGATAATGGAGACTGAATTTTTGCGTTGAACTTCCTCCTTCATTGTTCTATTTGCTAAGAATTCTTTTGTCTAAATGTGGTGTTTATTCTTCCATATGCAACTTCTGTGTATCTGTTTTACTTCTTCCAGGTCTTTGACCCAGTATAATGGAGACAAGATTTGCATTGAACTACCTTCTGCAATGTTCTATCTGCTAAGAATTGTTCTGTCTAAATGGGACCTTTTATTCTTCATGTGAAACTTCAGGGTATCTGCTTTTACTTCTTCGAGGTCTTTGATCAAGGATAATGGAGACCAAATTTTTTCGTTGAACTCTTCCTGCATTGTTGTAAATGGTAAGAATTGTTCTGTCGAAACGGGGTCTTTTATTCTTACAAATGCAACTTGAGTGTATCTATTTTTCCTTGTTCGAGTTCTTTCATCCAAGATAATGGAGACTGAGTTTTTGAGCTGAAATTCCTCATGCATTGTTCTATCTGCTAATAATTGTTTTTTCTAAACATGATCTTTTATTCTTCCAATGCAACTTCGGTGTACATTCTTTTACTTTTTCGAGGACTTTGATCCAGGATAATGGAGAGTGGATTTTTGCGCTGCACCTCCTCCTGCATTGTTCTATCTGCTAAAGATAGTTCTGCCGAACGGGGTCTTTTATTCTTCCATACGCAACTTCAGTTTACATGCTTTTAGTTCTTCGAGGTCTTTGATCTTGTATAATGGAAACTAGATTTTTGCCTTTAAATTCTTCCTGCATTGTTCTATCTGCTAAGAATTGTTCTGTTTAACGTGGTCTTTTATTCTTTCATAAGCAACTTCAGTTTATTTGCTTTTAATTCTTCGATGTCTGTGATCCAGGATAGTGGAGACTAGATTTTTGCAATGAATCTCCAACTTCATTGTTTTATCTGCTAAGAATTGTTCTGACTTAACGGGGTCTTTTCTTCCAATGCAACTTCAGTGTATCTTGTTTTACTTATTCGAGGTCTTTGATCCAAGATAATGGAGACTAGATTTTTTCGTTGAACTTCCTCCTGCATTGTTCTATCTGCTAAGAACTTTTCTGTGTAAACGGGGTCTATTATTCTTCCATATGCCACTTCAGTGTATCTGCTTTTACTTCTTCGATATCTTTGATGCAGTATAATGAATACTGGATTTTGCCTTGAACCTCCACCTGCACTTTTCTATCTGCTAAGGATTGTTCTGTCTAAACGTGTTCTTTATTCTTCCATATACAACTTTAGTGTATCTGCTTTTACTTCTTCTAGGTCTTTGATCTAGAAAAATGGAGATTGGATTTTTGCATTGAACTTATTCCTGCATTGTTCTATCTGTTAATAATTGTAATATCTAACAGGGGTCCTTTATTTCTCCATATGAAATTTCAGTTTTTCTGTGTTTACTTCTTTGAGGTGTTTGATCCAGTATAATAGAGACTTTATTTTTGCAGTGATATTCCTCCAGCATTGTTCTATCGGCTAAGAACTGTTTTGTCTAAATGGGGACTTTTATTCTTCCCTATGCAACTTCAATTTATCCTCTTTTATTTCTTCAAGGTCTTTGTTCCAGGGTAATGGAAACTGAATTTCTGCATTGAACTTCCTCCAGCATTGTTTTATTTGCTATGAATTGGTCTCTCTAGATGGAATCTTCTATTCTTCTATCTGCAGCATCAGTGTATTTGCTTTTTCTTCTTCAAGGTCTTTGATCTTCTATAATTGAGAATAGATTTTTGCGTTGAACTTCCTCCTGCATTGCTCTAAATGTTAAAAATTGTTCTGTCTAAACGAGGATTTTTGTTCTTCCATATGCTGCTTCAGTTTATCTGCTTTTCCTTACTCAAGGTCTTTGATCCAGGATAATGAAGTCTAAATTTTTGTGTTGAAATTCCTCCTGCATTGTTCTATCTACTAAGAATTGTTCTGTCTAAATGTGGTCTTTTATTCTTCTATATGCAACTTCAGTGTATCTGCTTTTACATCCCATAGGACTTTGATCCAGGATAATGGAGATTAATTTTTGCCTGTACTGAGCTCAGCATTGTTTTATCTACTAAGGATTGTTCCACCAAATGGGGTCTTTTATTTTTCCATATGCAACTTCAGTGTATCTGCTCATACTTCTTCAAGGTCTTTGATTCAGGATAATGGAGAATATATTTTTTCGCTGAACTTCCTTCTTCATTGTTCTATCTGCTAAGAATTGTTCTGCCAAATGGGGTTTTTTATTCTTCCATATGCAACTTCAGTGTATCTGCACATACTTCTCAAGGTCTTTAATCCATGATAATGAAGACTGAATTTTTGCGTTGAAATTCCTCCTCTATTGTTGTATTTGGTAAGAAATGTTCTGTCTAAACGGGGTCTTTTAATCTTCCCAATGCAACTTCAGTCTATCTGCTTTTAGTTCATTTATGTCTTTGATCCAGAATAATGGAGACTAGATTTTGCGTTGAAGTTCCTCCTGCTTTGTTCTATCTGCTAAGAATTTTTCTGTCTAAACGGGGTCTTTTATTGTTCCATATAAAACTTCAGTATATCTGCTTTTAGTTTCTTCCACTTCTTTGATCCAGGATAACGGAGACAGAATTTCTGCATTGAACTTCCTCCTGCATTGTTTGTTCTATCTGCTAAGAATTGTTCTGTCAACACGGGGTATTTTATTCTTCATATGCAACTTCATGTATCTACTTTTAGTTTGATGATGTTTTTGATCCAGTATAATGGAGACTAGATTTTTTGCGTTAAACTTCCTCCTGTATTGTTCTATCTGCTCAAAATTGTTCTGTCTAAATGGGGTATTTTATTCTTCCATATAAATCTTTTGTGCCTCAGCTTTTACTTCGTTGTGATCTTTGATACAGGATAATGGAGATCAAATTTTGCGTTGAATTTCCAAATGCATTGTTCTATATGCTAAGAATTGTTCTGTCTAAACTTGGTCTTTTACTCTTCCAAAGCAACTTTAGTGTATCTGCTTTTACTTCTTTGAGGAGTATAATGCAGTATAATGGAGACTGAATTTTTGCATTGTACTTACTAAACATTGATTTTTTTATTGTAATTAGTAAAAGGGTTACATGATATTTGCCAGATAGAAGGTGCATTAATTCACATACATTGATACCCTTTCAAATGTCTTGGTACCCATTTCCCTCCTCCCACACCCTCCACCCGTCTTGGTTTTCCCCCCTTCCCTATCAAATTTCAAATATCCAAATACAAATAAATTCAATATATCAGATAACAAAGTGAGATACTATACCAATATGAGATAACCAAGGGACAGCAAAGGAGATGAGAGACAACATAGTACATTAAGGACAACAATCATTCATTATATGGCTTTTGTTTCATTATCCTGGAGGTCCTTTCAATTAGCTTCACATTATATGTCCTTATGTATCAAGATTTTGCTGTATTGCAGATCTCTGCTAGTAGAGCCCAAGGTTTCTACTGATTATGACGAATGAGGGAAACCATTGAGCCTAAGTTCCTTTGAGTCTGGCTTACTTCACTTAATATGATTTTTTCTAAGTCTTTCCATTTCCTAACAAATGGGGAGATGTCATTCTTTCTGACAGCAGCATAGAATTCCATTGTGTACAAATACCACAACTTGTTGATCTACTCATCTACTGAGGGACATCTACATTGGTTCCATATCTTTGCTATGGTGAATAGTGCTGCAATGAACATTGTTGTGCTATGGATTTAGTATGCCCTTGTTTCTGGATGGTTGGGTAAATGCCAAGTAGTGGAATTGCTGGGTCATAGGGGAGTTTTGTGTTTAGCCTTTTGAGGCACTGCCACACTGTTTTCCGTAGTGGTTGGACGAGTTTGCACTCCCACCAACATTGTAGCAGTGATCGCTCCTGGCCACATCCCCTCCAGCATCTGTTCTTATTCGTTTTCCTGATCCTGGCCATTCTAACTGGAGTGAGGTGGAATTTTAGAGTTGTTTGATTTGCATTTCTTTTATGACCAGATATGTTGAGCATTTCTTCATGTGTCTATAGGGCATTTTTGTTTCTTCTTCAGAGAAGACTCTCTTTAAGTCTTTGGCCCATTTTTTAATGGGATGGTTGTTACTTTGGAGAGTAGTTTTGGAGTGATTCAATTTTTGAGTTGTTGATATATTTTAGATATGAGGCCTTTGTCCGTTGTTTGGTTGGTGAAGATCTTCTCCCACTCTGTAGGCTTCCTGATTAGTTTACTAGCTTTGTCCTTTGCCATACAAAAGCTCTGCAGTTTAATGCAGTCCCACTTATCCAGCCTTTGTCTGATTTGTTGTGATTCTTGGTCCTTATTAAGAAAGTTTCAACCTGTGCCAAGGAGTCCTAGTGTATCTCCTATTCCTTCCTGTAAAGTTTTCAGTATGTCAGCTTTTTCCTCCAGGTCTTTGATCCATTTGCAGTTAATTCTAGTGCAAGGTGACAAAGAAGGATCCAGCTTTAGTTTTCTGCAGGTGCTTAACCAGTTCTGCCAGCACAACTTGTTGAAGAGGCTTTCTTCCATTCTATTTTTTTGGCTCCCTTGTCAAAGATTAGGTGGCCATAGGTCTGTGCTTTAATATCTGGGTCCTCAGTTCTATTCCATTGGTCTTCAGTCCTGTTCCTGTGCCAGTACCAAGCTGTTTTGAGAATTATAGCTCTGTAATAGAGTCTAAAGTTTTGAATTGAAATTCTTCCAGCGCTGTTCTTTCTGCTAAGAAGTGTTTTTGCTATACGGGGTCTTTTATTATTCCATATGAAATTTTGGATTGCCTCTTCTATTTCTTTAAAGAATGACATTGGGATATCATAGGTATGGCATTGAATTTGTAGATAGCTCTTGGAAAATTGTCATTTTCACAATGTTGATTCATCCAATCCAGGAGCATGGGAAGTTTTTCAATTTCCTTATTTCTGCTTTAATTTCCTTTTTTACGGTTATAAAGTTTTTGTCAAAAAGGTCCTATACATTCTTAGTTAAGCTAATTCCTAGGTACTTTATTTTCTTTGAGGCTATTGTGAAAGGATTTTCTTTCCTGATTATTGCCTCGTTCCTCTCACTGTTAGTGTACAGGAAGGCAGTTGATTTTTGAGGGTTGATTTTATAGCCTGCTACTCTTCCAAAGCTTTGAATCAGCTCAAGGAGCTTGGGAGTAGAGTCTATAGGATTCTTTAAATACATAATCATGTCATCTGCAAAGAGGGATAGTTTTATTTCCTCTTTCACTTCTTGGATCCCCTTTATGCTTGCTTCTTGCCTTATTGCACTGGCTAGGAATTCTAGTAATATGTTAAAGAGGAGTGGAGAGAGTGGGCATCCTTGTCTAGTTCCTGATTTTAGAGGGAATGGATTTAGATTTTCACCATTAATTGTAATATGAGCAGTAGGTTTCTCATACACAGCCTTTATTACATTGAGGAATGTTCCATGGATCCTAGTTTCTCCAGAGCTTTTAACTTAAAGGGGTGTGGATCTTGTCAAATGCCTTTTCCGCGTCTATTGAGACAATCATGTGATTTTTGTCCTTGCTCCTGTTGATGTGTTGAATTATATTAATTGATTTGCGTATGTTGAACCAGCTTTGCCTCCCTGTGATGAATCCAGTTTGATCATAGTGTATAATTTTTTTGATGAGTTGATGCAGACGGTTGGCCAGTATTTTCTTGAGAAGTTTTGTAACCATGTTCATCAAAGATATAGGTCTATAGTTCTCTTTCTTTGATGAATCTCTGTCTGGTTTGGGGATGAGGGTTATACTGGCTTCATAGAATGAGTTTGGTAAGGAACCTTCATTTTCAATTTCATTGAAGAGCTTGAGGAGTATTGGTGTGAACTCTGCTTTGAAGACCTTATAGAATTCAGCTGTGAATCCATCTGGCCCTGGGCTTTTCTTAGGTGGAAGTTCTCTAATTGCCATTTCTATTTCAGAGCTTGAAATAGGCCTGTTGAGTTGTCTTAGTTTTTCTTGGTTCAGTGTGGGTATGTTAATATTGGCTAGGAATTCATCCATTTCATCTAGATTCTCAAATTTGTTGGCATAAAGGTTTGAGAAGTATTCCCTCATGATATTCTGGATCTTGGTAATTTGTGTCGTGATATTATCATTTTCATATGCAATTTTGTTTATTTCGATATGCTCTCTTCTTTTTTTGGTAAGATTTGCTAAGGGCTTGTCAATTTTGTTAATTCTTTCAAAGAACCAACTCCTTGTTTTGTTGATTCTTTCTATAGTTTTTTTGGATTCCAAATCATTTAATTCTGGTTTGATTTTAATAATTTGCTTTCTTTTACTGGGATTAGGGTTGGTTTCTTGCTCTTTTTCCAGGATCTTAAGGTGAGACATTAACTTATTGGTTTGCTATTTTTCCAACTTGTTGTTGTAGGCACTCAGCGCTATAAATTTTCCTCTGAGTACTGCCTTTGATGTGTCCCAAAAGAGTTGGTATTTTGGGAGCTCCTTACTGTTAAATTTCATAAACTGTTGGATTTCTGTTCTGATCTCTTCGATGTCCCATTGATGATTCAACAATGTGTTGTTCAGTTTCCATGAGTTACAGGGTTTTCGTTGGTGGAGATGTGTGTCCAGTTCCAGTTTTATGCCTTTGTGGTCTGTGAGTGAGCATGGAATAATTTCAGTGTTTCTGAATCTGACCAGGTTTGTTTTATGGCCTAAGATTTGATCTATTTTGAAAATGTTCCATGTGCTGCTGAGAAAAACGTATATTGTGTTGTTGCTGGGTGGAATATTCTGCAGATGTGTGTTAGATCTAGTTGGTCTATATAGTTGTTCAGTTCTAAGGTTTCTCTGTTGAGTTTTTGCCTTGTTGATCTGTCGTTAGGTGAGAGTGGTGTGTTAAAGTCACCGAAAATCACTGTATTTTGATCTATGTATGGTTTCAGTGTAATTAAAGTTTGCTTGATGAAGTTTGGAGCTCCGGGATTGGGTGTGTAAATATTTAGGATCGTTATGTCTTCCTGGAGGAAAGATCCCTTTAGTAGTATGTAGTAACCTTCTTTATCCAAGATACAATTAGGAAGCCTAATTTAAGGCTAATTGGTATTGAGGAGGGCGTAGAGAAACAGGTCAATGGTATTGGAAATATACTTCAGGGAATCATCACAGAGAATTTCCCAAATATCCAGAAGGGCACGCCCATCCAGATACAAGAAGCTTTTAGGACCCCAAACAGACCTGACTAGAAAAGAACATCCCACCGCCACATCGTAATCCGAACTGGATCAATAGAAACCAAAAAAAAGGATCCTAAAGGCAGCCAGGGAAAAGGGTTCAGTAACCTATAAAGGAAAACCAATCAGAATAACCCCAGATTTGTCAGCAGAGACCATGCAAGCAAGAAGTGACTGGAAGCATATGTGTCATGCCCTTAAGTCAAATAACTACCAACCAAGAATACTGTACCCAGTTAAGCTCTCATTCATAACTGAGGGAACAATAAAAACATTCCATTCCAGGGAAAAGCTGCAACAATATGTCGAAACAAAACCAACACTACAGAGAATTCTGAAAGATGATCTATACATAGAAATCCAAAATAAATGCAATATAGGGAAAGAAATGGCACCTAAACAGCATACCATGTAAGGACCACAAGAACTGTCAAGACACAGGCCCAAATAAAAGCTTTTAAAAATGGTAGGACCTAATAAATATCTCTCAATCCTAACTCTCAGTATCAATGGACTTAACTCTCCAATTAAATGGCATAGGCTGTCTAGTTGGATCAAAAAGCAAGATCCATTGTTCTGCTGTCTTCAAGAGACACATCTTACCCCCAAAAAACAGTCGTCTTTTGAGAGTGAGAATTTGAAATAAACTCTGTCAAGCTAACGGCCCCCATAAGCATTGTTCTATCTGCTAAGAATTACTCTGTCTGAATTGGGTCTTTTATTCCTCCATATGCAACTTAAATATATCTGCTTTAACTTCTTCAAGGCCTGTGATACAGGATTATTAAGAGTGAATTTTTGCATTGAACTTCCTCCTCCATTGTTCTATCTGCCTACAATTTTTCTGTCTACAGGGGGTCTTTTATTCTTCCAATGCAAATTCAGTGTATATTCTTTTACTTCCTTGAGAATTTTGATCCAGGATAATGAAGACTAGATTTTGCATTGAACTTCCTCCTGCATTGTTCTATCTGCTAAGAGTTGGTCTGAATGGGGTCTTTTATTCTTCCATATCCAACTTCAGTGTATCTGCTTTTACTTCTCCAAGGTCTCTCATCCAGGATAATGGAGACTGAATTATTGCGTTGATCTTACTCTGAGATTGTTCTATCTGCTAACAATTGTTCTGTCTCAATGGGGTCTTCTACTCTTCCAGTTGCCACTTCAGTGTATCTGCTTTTACTTCATGGAGATCTTTGGTCCAGGATAATGATGATGGAATTTTTGCGTTGAACTTCCTCCTGCATTGTTCTGTCTGCTAAGAATTGTTCTGTCTGAACGAGGACTTTTATTCTTCCAACGCAACTTCACTGTATCTGCGTATACTTTTTCCTTGTCTTTGATCTAGGTTAAGGGAGACTGAATTTTTGTGTTGAACTTCCTCCTCCATTGTTCTATCTGCTAAGAATTGTTCTGTCTAAACAGGGTCTTTTATTCCTCCATATGCAACTTAAGTGTATCTGCTTTTAGGTCTTCATTGTCTTTGATCCAGTATAATGGACATGAGATTTTTGCGTTGAACTTCCTCCTGCATTGTTCTATCTGCTAAGGGTTGTTCTATCTAAATGTGGTCTTTTATTCTTCCATATGCTTCAGGGTATCTGCTTTTACTTCTGGAGGACTTTGATCCATGATAATGGAGACTTAATTTTGCCTTGTACTAACTTCAGCATTTTTTTATCTGCTAAGAATTGTTTTGTCTGAAATAGGTCTGTTTGTCCTCCATATTCTAATTTAGTGTATGTGCTTTTACATCTTCACAGTCTTTGATCCAGGATAATGGAGAATGATTTTCTGCGTTGAACTACCTCCACCATTGTACTATCCGCTAAGAATTGTTCTCTTTAAATGGGGTATTTTATTCTTCATTGTGCAATTTCACTGTATCTGCTTTTCTTCTTCCAGGTCTGTGATCCAGGATAATGCACAGTGAATTTTTTTATTGAACATCCTCCTGCATTGTTCTATCTGCTAAGAATTTTTCTGCCTAAACATAGTCTTTTACTCTTGCATATGCAACTTCATTGTATCTACTTTTACTTCTTCGAAGACTTTGATCCAGGATAATGGAGACTGACTTTTTACGTTCAACTTCCTTCTGCATGTTCTATCTGCTAAGGATTGTTCTTTCTAAATGGGGTCTTTTATTCTTCCATAAGCAACTTCAGTGTATGTGCTCTTACTTCTTTGAAGAGTTTGATCCAGGATAATGTAGACTGAATTTTTGCCTAGTTCTTACTGAAGCATTGTTCTATCAGCTAAGAATTGTTCTGTCTGAACTGGGTCTTTTATTCTTCCATATGCAACTTCAGTGTATCTACTTTTACTTCTTTGAGATCTGTGATCCTTGATAATGGAGAGTGAATTTTTGTGTTGAACTTCCTCCTGCACTGTTCTATCTGCTAAGAATTCTTTTGTCTAAACGTGGTGTTTAATCTTCCAATGCAACTTCAGTGTATATTCTGTTACTTCTTCCAGGACTTTAAACCAGGATAATGGAGACAGGATTTTTGTGTTGAACTTCCTCCTGCTTTCTTCTATCTGCTAAAAATTGCTATGTCTCTAAGAGGTCTTTTATTTTTTCCAGATGGAACTTCAGTGTATCTACTTTTACTTCTTTGGGGTCTTTTATCAAAGATAATGGAGACTGAATTTTTTCATTGAACTTCCTCCTGCATTGTTCTAAATGGTAAGAATTGTTCTGACTAAATTGGGTCTTTTACTCTTCCATCTGCAACTTGAGTGTATCTATTTTTCCTTATTCGAGTTTTTTCATCCAAGATAATGGAGACTGCGTTTTTGTGTTGAAATTCCTCATGCATTTTTCTATCTGCTAATAAATGTATTTTCCTAAACATGGTCTTTTATTCTTCCAATACAACTTCAGTGTATATTCTTTTACTTCTTTGAGGACTTTGATCCAGGAAAATGGAGAGTGGATTTTGCTCTGCACCTCCTCCTGCATCGTTCTATCTGCTAAGAATAGTTTTGTCTAAACGTGGCCTTTGATTCTTCCAAATGCAACTTCACTGTATCTGATTTTACTTCTTGGAGTCCTTTCATCAAGTATAATACAGACAGGATTTTTATCTTGAACTTCCTCAAGCATTGTTCTACATGCAAAAAATTGTGCTGTCTAAACTGTGTCTTTCATTCTTCCCTATGCAAATTCAGTGCATCTTTTATTTCTTCGAGGTCTTTGATCCAGGGTAATAGAGACTAATTTTTGCGTTGAACATCCTCCTGCAATGTTTTATCTGCTAAGTAGTGTTCAGTCTTATAGGGGTCGTTCATTCTTCCAATGCAACTTCAGTGTATCTTCTTTTACTTCTTCGAGATCTTTGATCCAGGATAATGTAGGCTGAATTTTTGTGTTGAACTTCCGCTTGCATTATTTCTGTTAATAATTGTTATGTATAAATGGGGTCTTTTTTCTTCCATATGCATCTTCAGTGTTTCTCTTTTTACTTCTACAATTTCTTTGATCCAGTATAATTGAGACTGAATTTGTGTTGAACTTCCTCTTGCATTGTTCTATCTGCTCATAATTTTTTGTCTAACAGGGGTGTTTTATTCTTCCAATGCAAGTTCAGTGTATCTGCTTATACTTCTTTGAGGTCTTTGATCCTTTATAATGCAGACTGATTTTTTTCATATTTTTAGTGTAATTAATAGAAGTGTTACATTAATTCACATACATTGATATCCTTTCTTGTGTCTTGGTCCCCATTTCCCTCCCCTTGTTTTCCCCCCTTACCTATCCAATTTCAAACATCCAAATACAAATATATCCAATATATCAGATAACACAGTGAGATACTGTAACAATATGAAATAATCAATGGACAGAATAGAGATGAGAAATAACAGAGTACATTAATGACAACAATCACTCATTATATGGCTTTTTTTCTATATTCTCGTGGTCCTTTCATTTAACGTCATACTATATTGCCTATGTATCTAGGTTTTGCTCTAATGCAAATCTCTGATATGAGAGCCCAAGGTTTCTACTGATTATGACAAATGAGGGAAACCATTGAACCTATGTTCATTTCAGTCTGGCTTACTTCACTTAATATGATTTTTTCTAAGTCTTTCCATTTCCTAAAAAATTAGGCATTGTCATTCTTTCTGCCAACAGCATAGAATTCCATTATGTACAAATACCACATCTTGTTGATTCACTCATAAACTGAGGGACATCTGGGTTGGTTCAATATCTTTGCTATGGTAAATAGTGCTGAAATGATCATCGTTGTGCTAGTGGATTTAGTATGCCCTTGTTTCTGGACAACTGGGTAAATGCCTAGTAGTGGAATTGCTGTGTCATAGGAGAGCTCTATATTTAGTATTTTGAGGAACTGCATACTGTTTTCCATAGTAGATGAACGAGTTTGCACCCCTACCAACAGTGTAGTAGTGCTCCCTCCTGGCCACATCCCCTCCAGCATCTGTTGTTACTAGTTTTCTTGATCCTGGCCATTCGAACTGGAGTGAGGTGGAACCTTAGAGTTGGTTTGATTTGCATTTCTTTTATGACCAGAGATGTTGAGCATTTTTTCATGTGTCTATAGGCCATTTTTTTTCTTCTTCATAGAAGAGTCTCTTTAAGTCTTTGGCCCATTTTTAATGGGATTGTTGTTACTTTGGAGATTCATTTTGGAGTGATTCAATTTTTTGAGCTGTTGATATATTTTAGATATTAGGCCTTTGTCCATTTCATGGTGGTTGAAGTTCTTTTCACATTTTGTAGGCTAAGGATTGTTCTGTCTAAAAGGGGTCTTTTATTATTCTATATGCAACTTCACTGTATCTGCTTTTATCCAGTGTAATGGATACTGGATTTTTTTCATTGAACTTCTGCCTACATTGCTCTATCTGCTAAGAATTGTTCTGTCTAAATGGGTTCTTTTATTCTTAGATATGCAACTTCAGGGTGTCTTTGATCCAGTATACTGGAGACAGAATTTTTGGGTTGAACTTCCTCCTGCATTGTTCTGTCTGGTAAGAATTGTTCTGTCTAAATGGGTTTTTTATTCTTTCATATGCCTCTTCAGTTTATATGCTTTTACTTCTTCGAGGTCTTTAATCCAGTATGATCGAGACTGAATTTTAGCCTTGAACTTCCTGCTGCATTATTCTATCTGCTAAAAATTGTTCAGTCTAAACAGGATCTTTTTGTTGGGGTTTTTAGGGCTTCTTGCCTCTTGTCCTGCAGTGCATACAAAGATAACATGCACCCACTAAGACCAGACTGAGAAATGTTAGGGCCGACTGGCGGCCTTCACCCAGCCCTCAGTCTCCAGAGGGCAGACACAAATGCGCCAGGGAAACTGTCACAGCAAAACTCATTTATTGGGAAAGTACAAGTAGCTAAAGTATGATACAGGAGTATACATGTGGGCAGGGCCAGGGGAAGTAGTTGCGGTCAGAGAGCTTGGTGCGGCCAATCCGTGGGTTCAATGTAGCCTTATTTTACATCACAAACCACAGCCAAACTTTCCAATTAGGTGACATGTGGGTTGGATGTCCAAAACCAGGAAGTGAGCACTGGACCACGTAGTAGGCCCTTTACCCTCGATGTGATGTGCCCCACATCTCCTCCCTTTTGTTTTATTAAGCAGATATTTGCCTTACTCGAGAAGTGTGCCTGTCTTAGGTTGTCCCCCTCTGGGGATCTTACGTGTCCGTCATTGACTAGCATTCTAGCACTTCAAGCTATTTACCTGTAGGGTTGGCAGACCCTAACGGAGATTTGAAATAAGGGGAATGGCCATCATCAGCAAAGGAAACCGTTCTGTACACTTGCACATCCTGGTAAGGGCTAGGGTCAACCTCATAGTGTTCCCAACCCACCATCTCTTAACACAGAATATTGTTGCCAGACCACCATTAGGTGAACAGCTTTACCTCATCCTGCTAGGAGCTTATTGATTACACAAGGTATGAATGTGAATACAGATCCCATTGTAACCAAGGGGCCCACCCACAAAGGGTAGAAGGTAAGGGAGCCAACCATAGTCCAGGCCATAGTTAGTTTGTATCGAGTTCATTTTGGTGAGCTGAGAACCTCCTGTAGCCTTTTTACGACTTTGGAGGACTCCTGCAGTCAGGAAATCAAGCTGATATTGTAGATAGCATCTTTGTGGAAGGCGTGGATAATGATGCCCAGGATGAGGAGAAGGAAGTTGACTGAGGATTCCAACCACAGCTAAGCAGGATGTCCAGTATGGTCTCCTCATTCCTGTGAACAAGAGGGAGAAAGCATACCGCAAGAGGGGGTAATTATTTTTTTGTTTGCTGACAATATTTTAAATCTCTAGCCGGTACCCCAATTGGGTTTGGTTCTCCAACCAGGAAGACACATCCAAATCCTCTCCCCAAATTAATGAGGGGATCAGGGCCTCTCCAGTAAGAGGATCTCTTCAACAGACTTCAACCTTTAAATAAGGCATCTGGTTAGATCAGAGGCTGATCCTTGGAAAAATTTAAAATAATGTAAACATAGCTGTCAGTTGATCATGGGGGTTGCCTCCCCCTTTTTGTTTTATTAAAACAAGGAACATTATCCGTTTTAAACTGTAGGTGCAAACTCAAGATTACAAAACATTGTAAAGGGCTTTCAGCGTGTCAGGCTCTTTCACCCGAATGTGCAGTAGCCCAACAAGCATGTGAATGAGTATCTATAGACATATTTTCCCAAAGGGTGCTTAGTGGGTTACATCAGTCTGGCAGATAACATTATGTTTAAGGCCCCAGGGATTGACCCCAGGGAATTGTAGATGTGGGACTTGTAAAAATGGCATGCATGATTTACATGTCCGCATGATCTTTTTTAAGTCTTTTATAGGGACTAGAGGGAATCTTTGATGATATCCCCCTCCAAATTAAGTGAGTTAGTTCATGTGGCAGGGATCTGACTTGAACCATTAGGTGACAAGTTTAAGACATACTAATCATATCACCCACTTTACCATGAGATTTCCAGTGTCAGTCTGCCAGGAAGAAGGATAAAGATTGTCATACTCAGTCCATCTGATCAGACGTTGTGCCAGCTTATCTTACCCAGAGCTGCACCTTTGCCAGTTCACCTCTCACCCCCAAAGATAGTCACACAGGATTGTCTTAAGTTCTCTCTGTGCTTTCTCTTGGCATTTGATTACCTAAACAGTTTTAAGAGACAGGCAGGCAAAGGTTCTGATGCGGATAAAAAATTTACATTGAAATTTTGATACTTATCTCCAAACTTTAACTCAAGAAAATAAATACCAAATTCCCTAATTCCTCTGGACTAAACAGGATACAGTGTTTACAAGGTAAACAAACTTTATGCATTACTACATGAGATTTTCTTTTTAAATGCAGATTTTAAAATATTTGGAAATCTTCTATTAACCAGTTTCACTTTAAAATGATGCAATAACCTTTGAGACATTGGAAAATATTAAACCTAATAGCTTTCTTGAAGTTTAGACGTAGATTTACCCAATTGCCTTTGTGTTTCAATTATGAATTCATCCATTTTTTTGGATGCTGACAATTTAACCTTGAACATGCTTACTCACAACCATTCACACAAACATTCATAAAGATCTTAAAGCGGGCAAAATTAATATCGGCTGTACATTTTAAAAAGGATTCATGGAGGAAGATGGCGCTGAGACAATATAGATGCTGCCTAGCTCTCTCCCACAAAAATAGAGAAGCGGGGAATCCCAAAAGCCAACTCCCTTAAGAAATCCACAACAAAAAACTCAAGAAGCAAGGAGAAGGACTCAAACCAGAAAAGAAATCCAGATAAAGCTTACATCTAACTTTCTCAAAGAATTGGAAACACGAGGAGCCCTCCCCCACCCGTCGCCGCCAGCTCCAAGCTGGGAAAGCTGATGCAGAGGGTGCCAGGCCCAGCCCAGACCGCCGCAGAAACCAGCATAGACCGGGCAAATGGCAGAAGCCAGACGCAGGACCCAGCGCAGACCAGACCAGCAAGCAGCGGAACACAGACGTGGCGGCGGCTGAGATCTGAGGGGAGTCAATGATTCTCCAACACCACAGAGCTCACAGTCAAACGCAGTGGAGAGAGTAGCCCAGCAGGTAGACCAGCGGTAGCCTAATGGCTCCCCAAACCCATCAGGAAAGCAGAGCTGGTGGTGAGCTATAGAACTTAATTCAGATCCCTCCACCCCACCTGAGAAAGACTGGCAAGTGTAGGAGGACAAGGAATTTAGAATCCTGTCTTTTCTCTGAACAGTCCCCCCCCCACCACGCCATTGACTAGAGACTGACAGGCAGATGGGACGCTAAGACCCAGCACCTCACCAAGGGAGCCATCTGTATCCCAGCCCCTACTCTCCCAAAAGCCTCCTCCCCCAGGCCTCTGACTGGAGACTGACAGGCAGGCGGGCACTAAAACACAGCACCTCACCAAAGGGGGCTGAGGTGTCCCTGCTGTCAGCCGGCCCAAGACGATCCTCTAGCAGGCCATTGATCAGAGACTGACAGGTGGCGGGCGCTAAGACACAGCACCCCACAAAAGAGGACAGAGCTGTCCCAAGTTACCCATCCAACAGGATCCTCTCCCCGGCCACTGGATCTGGAGAGTGGGGGACGCTAAGACCCTACCTTCCAAAAGCGAGTGGGGTGTGCGGGAGTCTAGGAGCCAGCATCTGTCCCACTCAAATCTTGAGCCGGGAACCCTACAACTGGGTATCCTTAGGAAGACAGCACACCAAGGGGCCCCCCATAGTCACAGACTTTCTGACAAAGCAGTGAAAATACAGCAGGGAACAGAAGGATAGACCAGTAGCCAAGCTCGCCTTCTGAGAATCAGGAAGGTTCAGCTCTGCCATTGGAGCCCACAACCTCGACTGGGCCCCGCCCCTGAGAACAGAGGAGAAACCAGCTGGTGTAGCTGAGAGCTCTTGGAAACTCCCAAACTCCAGACCCTGGGCCGGGGGCCCGCCCTTGGATACAGAGCAAGAAAACCAATCATCCGCCAAGTGCACTGAGACTAAAGCAGGTAGACCCATCACGTGGCCCACTGTGAGGCCACTGGTTGGGCTGAGAGCTAGTCGTGCAGCAGCACACAGCTTGTGGGAAGAGGCCAAACACCTGCAAAAACTGCAAACTCTGACCTAGTCTGCAGAGGAATCCATTTGCCGAGAAACATGGGAACCAGCGGTCCCAATCCAAGTAAAGACCACCATCTACTGACCACAGAGAGAACTACAACAATAGTTATAGATGCCTAGGAGAGGGCAAAGATGAATTACGACATACATAAATAGTCAAAGTCCCACGCAAAGCCCAAAAGGAAACAGGAGTGAAGGGATGAGAGAGATATCACCATGCCAAGAAATGTCATCTGAAGAGACATGAAATATGACTCAAATCAAGGAGATGATTTTGGAACTGACTAATGAAGTTAAGGCTGAATTCCAAAAACATACACAAGAAATTTCCAAGGAACTCTTTGAATTCAAAAGAGAAGTGGAAGAAAAGTTCAATACCCTCTCAGCAGACATGATCAGCTCAGTATCCACACTTCAAGCACAAATGTAGGCATTAAGCAGCAGATTGCCTGAGATGGAGAATATGACATCAGGAAAGGATGATAAAACACAAGACCTAGAACCGAGAATCACCACCTTGTGAAAATCAGTCAGAATCTAGCAGAGAGCACTCCAGGACATGGCAGATGCAGCAAAGAAGTCTAATCTTTGTATAATAAGGATTGATGAGGGCACATAATTTCAGGACAAAGGAATACAACCGTTATTCACCAAAATCATAGCATTGAACCTCCCCAACCTCAAAAGGGAAAATACATTATTGAAGGTTTCAAGACTCCAAACACGCAAGATCCTAGAAGGAACTCATCTAGACATATCATAGTAAAGACACTAGACCCAATTACCAAGGAATTGAACTTAAATGCTGCAAAAACAAAGAAAGAGCTATACTAAAATGTGAAAAAAATATGAATTACAGTAGATCCCTCCACACAAAACCTAAATACAAGAAAAGCTTGGAAAAACATAATTGAGGTGCTGAAGACCCACAACTGCCAACCCAGACTGATATATCCAGCAAAACTAGCATTTACATTTGAGGGAGAAACAAAAATATTTCTCTCCAAAGAGAAGCTTTATGAATACGTGCACACTAAACCAGCGTTACAAAAAATTAATTAATTGAGAACAAATTGTAGAAGATCAAGAACCCCCATCAAGAAGCAAATATCTATAATTCACTAAACTCAAAAGGGGAAAAAAGAGACAGAAAGAAACTTAGAAGTAAAAATAAATAATGACCATGGACACTGACCACATCTCCACAATTTCCCTAAATGTGAACGGGCTGAACAATCCAATCAAAAGACAGAGCATCAGACTGGATTAAGAAACACCACACATCCATATGCTGCCTGCAAGAGACCCACGACATCGCCAAAGACAGATACAAATTCCAAGTGAAAGGATGGAAATGAATTTTCCACTCCAATGCACCATGCCAAAAAGCAGGAGTAGCAATCTTATTCTCGGACAAAATTAATTTCTCAGTAAAATCAGTACATTAAGATAGAGATGGCCATTATATATTAGTAAACGATACAATCCATGCCCACAATATTACAGTTATAAACATTTACTCCCCCAACATGGAAGCACCCAAATTCATCAAACAAATTCTCTTGGGATTACAGAACAAAATAGACTCAAACCTCAATACACCACTCTCAACAAATGACAGGTCAACTCAACAAAAATTAAGCAAAGACACCATCGACTTAAAACGACACCTTAGCCCAGCGAGACTTCCTAGATATACACAGAGTCTTCCACCAAATGGCGAAACTTTTTACGTTTTTCTCAGAATTACAAGGAACACACTCAAAAATAGATCATATAACTATTCATACAGAAAACTTAAGCTGATACAAGAGGACTGATAAAATCCCATGCATTCCATCAGACCACAGTGGAGTCAGACTAATTCTGAATAATGCAGTCAAAGTCAAAAAACATTCAATCACTTGGAAACTGAACAACACACTTCTGAATAAGTCCTGGGTAACAGATCAGATCAGAAATGAAATTAAAATCTTCCTTGAATGTAATTACAATCAAGAAACATCACAAAGGAACTTATGGGACACAGCAAAGGCAGTTCTAAGAGGCAAATTTATCACACTAGGAGCACATATTAAAAAGACAGAGGAAGAGCATGTAAATAACCTAACAAAAAACTGGAACACCTAGAGGAGCAAGAAAAAGGTAATTCTAAAACAATTAGAAGGACAGAAATAACAAAAATAAAATAAGAAATTTCAGAGATTGAAATAAGATCTACTATTCACAAAACTAATAAATCAAAAAGTTGGTTCTTTGAAAGAGTCAACAAAATTGACAGACCCTTGGCAAGATTAATCAAAAAAAGGAAAGGGGAGACTCAAATAAGCAAGATTAGAGACCCCATAGGAGCAATCCCAACTGACTTCACAGAAATTCACTGCATAATGAATGGGTACTACCAGGGCCTATATTCAAAGAAACAATAAAATCTAGTAGAAATTGATGATTTCTTAAATAAATATAGGCTACCCACACTGAACAAAGATGAGGTAAACAAACTAAACAAACCAATCTCTTAAAACAAAATTGTGGAAGCAATCAGAGAAATGCCAACCAAAGTGCCCAGGTCCAGATGGTTTCACTGCGGGATTCCACAAGACATTTAAAAATGAAATAACACCTATACTCTTGAAACTCTTCTGAGAAATAGAAACAGAAGGAGCAATACGAAACTCATTTTATGAAGCTAATATTACTCTCATCCCCAAACCAGGGAAAGACCCAACAAAAAAAGAAAACTACAGACCTATCTCTCTAATGAACACAGAAGCAAAATTCCTCACTAAAGTATTAGCCAACAGAATCCAGAATCAAATTTAAAAAAATCATACACTATGATCAAGTAGGCTTCATCCCACAGATGCAAGGCTTGTTTAACATTTGCAAAACTATCGGTGTAATACATCACATCAATAGAGCTTTGGATAAGAATCATATGATAATTTCTCTGGACGCGGAGAAGGCATTTGGCAAAATACAACATCCATTCATGTTGAAAGCACTAGAAAAAATAGGAATAAGAGGTACCTTCCTAAAAATGTGTAAAGCCATATATGAAAAACCTACAGCCAGTATTACACTAAATGGTGAAAGACTGGAACCATTCATCTTAAAAACAGGAACTATACAGAGATGTCCACTCTCCACTTCTCTTCGAGATAGTGCTGGAACCCTTAGCCAGAGCAATAAGGCAAGAAAAGGACATCAAAGGGATCCACATAGGGAAAGAAGAAACTAAACTATCCCTATTCACAGAAAACATGTTCCTCTATTGAGTGACCCAACAAACTCCATTCCCAAACTTCTAGAATTAATAAACTACATTAGCAAATTGGCAAGATACAAAATTAACCTTCAGAAGTCAGTAGCCTCCTTGTGCACCAATAATGCACAAACAGAAGGCCAAGTCAAGTAAATGATCCCATTTGCAGTAACCCCCAAAAGAAGAAAATACTTAGGAATACACTTAACCAAAGATGTAAAGGAATTATTCAATGTAAAGTATAAAAGCCTAACGAAAGAAATAAAAGAGGACACTAGGAAATGGAAAGACATCCCATGCTCCAGGCTAGGGGAGAACCAACATAGTGAAAATGGCTATACTGTGAAAATTGATACACAAATTCAATGCAATCCCCATCAAGACCCCAAAGACATTCTTTATGGAAATAGAAGATATAATCCAAAGATTCATATGGAATAAGAAAAGACCTAGAATAGCCAAAACAATTCTAGGCAAAAAGAGCAAGGCTGGTGGTATTATAATACCAGACTTCAAACTGTACTATAGAGCCATAATAACAAAAACCACTTGGTATTGGCACCAGAACAAACCAGAAGATCAGTGGAACAGAATAGAAGATCCAGAAATAGAACCACATACCTATAAGCAACCTGTATTTGACAAAGGAGCCAAAGATATACAGTGGAAAAAACACAGTCTATTCAATTATTGGTGCTGGTAAAAGTGGGCAGCCATATGCAGAAAAATAAAAATTGACCGTAGCCTTTCACCATGCACAAGCATTAACTCAAAGTGGATCAAAGACCTCAACGTCACACTGACAACTGTGAAACTGCTAGATGATAAAGTAGGAGAGACACTGGAACGCATAGGCACAGGCAAAAAATTCAAGAGAGACTTGATAAATGGGAGTATCTAAAAATAAAAAGTTTCTGTACTGATAAAAACATAGTCACAAAAGTAGAGAGACAACCAACCAACTGGGAAAATATATTCACCAACAACACATCTGACAAATGTTTAATATCCAGTATCTACAGGGAACTCAAGAAACTAATCCCCCGAAAACACAATAAACCATTCACTAAATGGGCAAGGGAACTAAAGAGCGACTTATCAGAAGAAGACATTAAAACGGCAGAAAAGCATATGAGAAAATGTTCATCATCTATTGTCCTAAAGGAAATGCAATTAAAAACCACCCTAAGATACCACCTTACCCCAACAAGAATGGCCAAGATTTTGAACTCAGACAATGACAGATGCTGAAGGGGTTGTGGAGAAAAAGGAACCCTACTACACTGCTGGTGGGAATGCAAACTAGTTCAGCCACTCTGGAAAGAAGTGTGGAGGTTTCTTAAAGGACTGAAAATAGACCTTCCCGCCATACCATTTCTGGGCATGTATCCTGAACATCATGACCCAAGATATTATAAGGACACCTGCTCAGCTATGTTCATCTCTGCACTGTTTACAATATCCAGGCAATAGAAGCAATCCAGATGCCCTACTTCAAAAGAATGGATACAGAAAATGTTGTGTATATACACAATGGAATTCTACATTGCCAACAGTCAAGATAAAATAATGGCATTCACAGGGAAGTGTATGAATCTAGAGTGAATCATGTTGAGTGAGACAAGTCAAGACCTAAGGAACAAAAGCACATGGTATCCTTAATATTTGGCTATTAAAACCAAAGAGTACAAGAGCGAGGTCTCAATAACTTCATACCCAATGCTATGGACATGGTAATGGATGTATAAACATAACTATACAGACATAAAAACACATGACTCTATAGACATGTTTTATTTCAAAAATTAATATGTTCCTATGACATACAAAATCTTAAACTAATTTTGATTAAGTTCTAAATACTATGTCCCAGTGATTATAAATAGATTCCCTTCTTGAACAGGTTTCTTGTGAAACCTGTCATTTAAAATATGATGTAAAAAACGTTAATAAATTCTTTAATAAAAATAAGGATTCGCATACCCACATTCACACAAACCACAAGATTCCATATTTAGGATGGTTATCAATTTTACCATAATATTTTTTGCAGATGAAAGTTGGGTGGGAGTCTTCAACCTATGAGAGCTAAGACTGAAATCTGTGTTCTGCCCCCAACTCTCTAAACTGTCACTACTAAGCCTGCAGCTGCTTTGTCTGGCCTAGGCTCACCTCAATAGCAGCCGAGTGGGAGGGGTCATACCAGGCCCTAGACCTACCCCAGGTGGAACCAATAATTTTGTTTTTCAGAAGTAATTAAATAGATAACCAAGGAAAAGCAAGAACAAGACAGAGAAGCAGAGACTTTTGAGGTACTCCTAACCTTTGATGGCATGCCTGGCCTTAATCTACCAGAGTGACAGAAAGACTCTGGGGCCCTGAAGTCAGGCGAACTCAGGGGTTGCCTCCCCTAAAGAAATTTCCATTTCCTGGCAGCTGGCCAGTGGAGGCTATCCTAACCTACTCTCAAACAGAACCAGACATTGACTTAAAACAGAAAATGGGACTCAATCGGATACAGTTAACACAACAACCCAAACTCAGATGATCGCTCTCACCAAACAACTTATTTAGACATGTCTTGCTGGTGAGACTCTCAGGCATGCCCTGTTACTGACAAGAAATCCAGAAGGTGGTCAATTCTTAGGAATTGATGAAAGACTTGAGATCCCTCGTCAGGTGGCTCCCATGGGCGTATTTACTGCAGGGAGATCATGAAGAAACCTGTATTTGAAACTTTTTTTGCCTGATTCTTATTAATTTTAGTAGCTCCAATTGTTTTTCCCGCCAATAGGCCACTGCTCCCCATGCAATTAGACTGTGGCCTCTAGAATTGGGGGAGAAATTCTATGCCAATTTTTTCATAAGTAATGCAGTCATCATAGAATGTCACAACATCCGTATTTCGTCTCTCCTTAAAGATTATAGGGCAGGTTCTCTTTAAAAGCAGAGCCAGAATGGCTCTGGCCAGGACAGTGGGCTTGCCAATTGCTAAAATGCTGCTACACCAGCTAGCCCAGGAGCTGAGAGGCAGGTGATTGTAGCTACTCAGGGACAGGTATTTTAGGTGGAGTTAGGCCTTTTGTCTGGCCTGAATGACTTCCCTGTGGGGGATCAGGTCTTATCCATCCCCCAGGGCAATCTCTTTTGAATTGGCCTTGCTGGCCACACCCATAACAAACTCCTCTTGTAGCCCCATTGAAAGAGTTAAGGGCTGTGGAAAAGCCTCTGTAAGTGAAGCAATTTGGGCTTGTAGGGTGGCAGTCAGCGTCTGTGACTGGTGGGCTTGAGTGCCCACATCCTTAGTGGCAATTATCCACCTCCCCGTAGATTTTCTCCTTCATTCCTGAACAGGCCAGTTTGTAGTTTGCAGTCATCCCCTCACAGACCAGCATCCCGATAAACTGGTCTCAAAGGGGCCCTGAGGGGAACTTTCTCTGAAGGCTCCATTCTACTGTGTCTATCAAGGTGGCTAGGTCCTCGGTAGCCTTCTGAGTAATTCCTGATATTGGAGGCTTGGTGGGGCCTTCGTCCAATGTTTTCCATGCAGCTAGCCCAAAGCCCGGACCTGTTCTTAGTTAATTTTTTCCAGTCTTTGGTGGTGCACTGCTGGTGAGCTAGACCTTGGAGGATGGTTTTGGCCCAGGGCGAATTAGGCCCATCCTCAGATACTGCCTTTTTAAGCTCTTTTAAATCTTGGGCTTCCAAGGCATATCATTGGGCCGGTCTATTGCCCCTATGGTTAGCATTTACAAGGAAGGCCAAGCATGGTTGTTGAGTGAAATGGCAGCTGAAACGGCCCTTCAGGTTCAGGGTAGGAGCTTCCGCTGTATGGCAGGTTAACCTCCTCTTCTGTTGCAGGGGAGGAGCAAAATGGCGGCTTAACCTCCTCTTCCGATTTAACTTGAAGTGGTGAAGCATGGGAAGAAGGACAGTAAAATGGCGGAGGCCGCTCTGCTCCCCAATCATCCAGAGCAGGAGCACTTGGTATAGGGCTTAGAGGCCTGACCTCAGGATAGAAGGGGGCCAAAAATCTCTCCTCCTCCTGATGGGTGGGAGGGCCAATTCACCACGACCTTGAGCACTCCTCAGTACAGATTTCCCCGGCTGGGTCACCCCTGGAGGCTGCCTTGGGGGCATCTCCACTGTCCCTAGATGTCTCCTTAACTGAGCCAGGATAAAAGCAGGCCTTGAGGGCAGACAAAATTGGGTAGACCCCGAGGGGAGGATCCTCTCCCAAGTCAGTCCTCCTCCTTCACACCAGGCAGTCAACATGGTCCCAGGTGGTCCAATTGTAAAGACTGGCCACCAATAACCAGGGAGCAGCATATGTTAAGGCCTCACAGACCTTCTCAGCCTGGGGATCTGAGATCTCCAAACCTTGGCTTCTAAGAGTAAATTTAAATGTTTTAAGTGCCGGATCCTCATTTGTGGCGTAGTATTGCCCCAACTTTTCAGGGAGACGCTAACCTCGCAAAAACCCATTTGGCTCAGCTCGCCGACAATTCCGCTTCTGATGAGCATTTCTTTCATGCAATAAGTTCGGTTGACAGAATGTCGGGGTTTTTAGTGCTCCTTGCCTCTTGACCCACAAGAGATAATGGAGAACATGCCCTGATTAAGACGAGACCGAAAAAGGTTAGTGCCGACTGGTGGACTTCACCCAGCCCTCCATCTCCAGAGGGAAGACACAGACGCACCAGAGAGACTATCAGAGGAAGAGTTGTTTACTGGAAAAGTACAAAAGGCTAAAGTAAAATGCAGGAGTCTACAGGTAGGCAGGGCAAGGAGAGGTAGGTGCGGTCAGAGAGGGCGGCGTGGCCAATCCATGGGTTCGAAGTAACATTATTTTACATCACAAACCACAGCCAAACATCCCAATTAGGCGCGAGGCAGGTTGGATTTCCAAAACCAGGAACTGAGCACTGGAGCAGGAGGTAGGCCGTTTACCGTTGATGTGACGTGCCCCACATCTTTTATTCTTCCACTTGCAAATTCAGTGTATCTGCTTTTACTTCTTCAAGGTCTTTGATCCAGCATAATGGAGATTGGATTTTTGTGTTGAACTTCCTATGGCATTGTTCTATCTGATAAGAATTGTTCTGTCTAAACGGGTTCTTTTATTCTTCCATATGCAAATGCAGTGTGTCTCCTTTTACTTCTTCCAGGTCTTTGATCCAGTAAAATGGAGACTGAATATTTTCGTTGAACTTCTTCCTGCATTGTTCTATCTGCCAAGAATTGTTTTCACCAAAGGTGGGTCCTTCTCAGGCCATTGGTTTCCGGGCCGAGACTTGTGCCAATACCAGGCGGTCTAACTCAGGATAATAGAAACTAAATTTTTGCATTGAACTTCCTCCTGCATCGTTCTATCTGCTAAAACTGGTTCTGTCTAAACGGGGTCTTTTAGTCTTCCATATTCAACTTCAGTGTATCTGCATTTACTTCTTCAAGGTCTTTGATCCCAAATAATGGAGACTGGATTTTTGCATTGAACTTCCTCTTGCATTGTTCTATCTGCTAAGAATTGTTCTGTCTAAACAGGTCTTTTATTCTTCCATATTCAAGTTCAATGCATATGCTTTTACTTCTTCCAGGTCTTTGATCCAGTATAATGGAGACTGATTGGAGGAAGATGGCAGCGGTTCAGTGTGACACGTATTGTGCTCCTTCCAAGATAAAATTTCTGGCAGCATAGGGGACAGTTGTTTACCAGAAATTGATCCTAAGTAAGCTTTAGCAGTACAGAGATCTCAATCAGAGATGAAAATAGCAGAATACCGGTGCAAGAAGACAGATTGGAGCCCCACCAGCTGTGGAGCAAACATAGCTTCTCGGCGGCGCAGACACGCCACTGCAGTAGGAGCCACACAGAGCCTGTGCGAATCCAGAGCCAACACCCGGCCGTGCATGGTCCTGCCAGCTTCACAGAAACAGAGAATCCAGCAATTTGTGAGTATCTCTGAGGAGAAGTTTTCCACTTCTTCTCGCGGAAGGGCATTGGGAGGGTGCCCCCTCTTGCGCAAGCTGAGAGTAGCACCATCTTGACTGCTGGCAAAGACCCAGCCAAAACAATTAGATCCTGAGAGGTAAAGCTGGAAACATCATCTTTCTAACTGGCAAAGGATTTCCCATATATCCCTTAGCCAGAAATCTGGCCCCAGTGCTGCTGATGTCCGTCCCCTGTGCCATCCACAGACCTGGTAAACAAAGTTGCTAGCGGATCTTTCAGCTTTGTTTTACCAAGCAAGCAATCTGATCCGTAAAAGCGCAAAGCCAAATCACAAGAGAAAAAGACTTTGTGAAGTGCTTGGATCCTTAATTTAGTAGAGACACAAGTTTCCTATCCTGCCCCCACCACAAAAAAAACCTGAAGAATAACTTTTTATTTCTTTTTGTTTGTTCTTCTACCCCTTTTCATTTGCATTTTTAGGTATTCTCATTTTTCGCTTTGCCATTATACCTACACCTTTTTTCTAATGTTATGATTCATTCCTTTTTTTTCCTTTTTTCTTCTCTCTTTTCCTGCATCCCTTCTGCCACTGTGGTCGTTCCTAGAAACGCAGTGACAGCTCTGGATACAGTCTGAAGAAAAATGATATCCATATTGATACAGTCACCTGCTTTTTAAACTCAACCCAAGTATCACTTTGGGAAGAACTCAAAATAGTGAGGAATCTCCCCCCACCTTTTCTTTTTGTTTGGTTTTGGTTTTGGTTTTTGGTTTGTGAGTGTGTGTGTGTGTGTGTGTGTGTGTGTTCTGTTTTATATTGCTGTTGTTTAGTTTCTTTGTCCTTTTTAAAATTTCTACCATTGAAATCGCCTACATCTACCTCCCTCTTTTCTCTACATATTCTTCTTATCACTCTTCTTATTTTCTTAAGTATTGTCTCAGTTCTTCTAAACTTTGAACAAAAATATTATACCTCTCTATCACCTTAGGTCAGTTATACATACACAATACCTTTTCTTCATTACTATAATAATCTTACACTCCTGCAGAATTCTTTTCCTACTCCCTTGTCGTCTTTTATATTTTTCTATCTCTGGTACTCTGTTCATCCTTCAACTCTTATAATGCATGGATCTACATTGGATGGTTGTTGAGCAATTCTGTGTATCTAGGTGCTCAATTATACTCTAGGTCCAGAGGGACTTAAAAACAATACAGATTGTATTGAGGGGCTTATTGTTTTCGTCATAATTCGGTAATCTGTGGTTGTATGAGGTTAGTATGTAAGTGCACAGAAAGAAAGAGAGAGTGATATTACCAATCTAAAAGAGTGAACATCTATTGTCAACCAATTAAAAAGGTCTAGGTTGGTTATATCTGAAAAATTATAATCTTGTTTAGTATTAATCTTGCTCCCATTTTCAAATAGGTAGAACAAGAAACTCAAGAAAAATGGCAAATCAAAGAATAGCATCTCTCACCCAACATAAACAGGCAATGGAGCAGTCAGTGGCAAATCTAGAGGAGAGTCTTCCAAGTGCTATACAAATGCAATTGATAAAGATCATTAACGAAATGTGTAAAAACGTAAAGGAAGAGATAATGGAGGAAGCCATAGCTAAACAAGAGAAAACAATAAACAAGGTGATATGTGAAAATGGATACTGGATTCTTGGATTGAATTTCCTCCTGCATTGTTCTAAATGTTAAAAATTGTTCTGTCTAAAGGCAGTGTTTTATACTTTCATGTGGAATTTCAGTGTAACTGCTTTTACTTCTTCAAGGTCTTCGATACAGAATAATGGGAACTGAATTTTTTTGTGTTGAACTTCCTCCTGCATTGTAATATCTTCTAAGGATTGTTCTGTCTAAATGGAGTCTTTTATTCTTCCATATTCAACTTCTGTGTATCTGCTTTTACTTCTTCAAGATCTTTAATCCAGTATCATGGAGACTGAATATTTGTGATGAACTTTCTCCTGCATTGATCTATCTGCTAAGAATTGTTTTGTCTAGACCTCGGTTTTCTCAAGCCAGTTATCTTTGGGCTTATTCTTGTGCCAATCCAAAGCGGTTGAACCCAGATAATGGAAACTGAAGTTTTTCATTGAACTTCCTCCTGCAGTGTTCTACCCGCTAAGAATTGTTCTGTCTAAACGGGGTCTTTTGTTCTTCCATATGCAACTTCAGTGTATCTGCTTTTATGTTTTCGAAGTCTTGTTGAACTTCCTACCACATTCTTCTATCTGGTAAGAATTGTTCTGTGTACTTCTTAGCATTTAGAACAATGCAGGATGAACTTCAACTTCAGTGTATCTGGTTTTAATTCATCGAGGTCTTTTATCCAGTATAATGGAGACTGGATTTTTGCGATGAACTTCTTCCTCTGTTGTTCTATCTGCTAAGTATTGTTCTGTGTAAACCGGGTCTTTTACTCTCCATATGCAACTTGTGTATCTGCTTTTACTTCTTTGAGGTCTGTGATCCACTATAATGGAGACTGAATTTTTTTTGAGAAACTAAGAAAACTCTTTATTTATAGTTATGTGTTCTCTGGTTCTTTTTTTCATATATTTTTATTGCAATTAAAAGAAGGTTTACATTATATTTTCCAGATAGGAGGTGCATTAATTCAAATATATTGATACCTTTTATCATGTCTTGGTCTCCATTTCCTTCCCCCCTTCCCCCATACTTCCTCTTGTTTTCCCCCCTTCCCTAAGCAAGTTCAAATTACCAAATACAAATATATCCAATATATCAGATAACAAAATGAGATACTGTAACAATATAAGGTAACCAAGGGACAGCAAAAGAGATGAGAGATATCATAGTACATTAAGAACAACAATCTTTCATTATATGGCTTTTGTTTCTATATCCTAGAGGTCCTTTCATTGAGCGTCATACTATCTGTCCTCATGTAACTAGGTTTTGATCTATTGCAAATCTCTGCTAGGAGAGCCCAAGGTTTCTACTGGTTATGACAAATAAGGTAAACCATTGAGCCTATGCTCCTTGTCGTCTGGCTTAGTTCACTTAATATGATTTTTTCTTAGTCTTTCCTTTTCCTAACAAATGGGGCGATGTTTTTCTCATTTTAAAACAACTCTGGACAAATCAGGATCCCGCCTCCAAATTAACAACCATGCTATTAAAAGATGAGCCAAAGACTTAAAGAGAGTCTTCTCTTAAGAAGAAATAAGAATGGCCTACACACACATGAAGAAATGCTCGACATATCTGGTCATAAAAGAAATGCAAATCAAAACAATTCTAAGATTCCACCTCACTCCTGTCAGAATGGCCAGGATCAAGAAAACTAATAACAACAGATGCTGGAGGGGATGTGGCCAGGAGGGATCACTACTACACTGCTGGTGGGAGTGCAAACTCATTCAACCACTATGGAAAGCAGTATGGCAATTCCTCAAAAGACATAGAGCTCCCCTATGACCCAGAAATTCCATTACTTGGCATTTACCCAACCGTTCAGGAACAAGGGCATACTAAATCCATGAGCACAGTGATGTTCATTGCAGCACTATTTACCATAGCAAAAGTATGGAACCAGCCCAGATGTCCCTCAGTTGATGAGTGGATCAACAATATATGGTATTTATACACAATGGAATTCTATACTGCTGTCAGAAAGAACGACATCTCCCCATTTGTGAGGAAATGGAAAGACTTAGAAAAAATCATATTAAGTGAAGTAAGCCAGACTTAAGAGAATATAGGCTCAATGGTTTCTCTCATTTGCCATCTCATATTGTTACAGTATTTTACTTCGTTATCTGATATATTGGATATATGCGTATTTGGTTATTTGAAATTGGATAGGAAAGGGGGGAAAACAAGATGAAAGTGGGGGTTGGGGGGGAGGGAAATCAGGACCAAGACAAGAGAAAGTCTATCAATGTATGTGAAGTAATGCACCTTCCATCTGGCAAATATAATGTAACCATTCTATTAATTACAGTAAAAAATATATGGAAAATAGTAAATAACTCTGGCCAAAAATAATTAGGAAATGGATCAACAGTCTCATGGACTGGAACAATATGAGTAGATAGTCCAACACTACATTTGTGAAAAGCTTTTGACAACATAATAACCAGATTGTCATCAGATATACGTTGAAAAATGATACTGTATTTGCTCAATATTAAAATATCAGACCTTCTGGGAGGATTTTTGTTTCTGATTGTTTTCATTGTTGGCTTTTTCTGCAAATTTGAAAAACAAGTCTTTAAGAAACATATCCCATGGATATAAAAGTTGTTTAAGTATGTGTATTCTATTTAAGGCATTAAGTACAGAGTTTTGAATATTTAAGAAAGAGTTCTTCATTGGTCAATGTCCTTGGTTTTAGTCATGAAGCTACTATTAGTTAGACTAAAAATATAAAAAGGAATGAAAATATTAAAAATATTAAAAAAAAAACCCAGAATCATGTCATCTGCAAAGATGGAAAGTTTTACTTCCTCTTTCTCTATTTGGATTCCTTTTATGCTTGCTTCTTGCCTTATTGCTATGGCTAGGAATTCTAATACTATGTTAAAGAGGAGTGGAGATGTGGGAATCCTTGTCTTATTTTAAAGGTAATGGCTTTAGCTTTTCAACATTTTGCAAAATGCTAGCTGTGGGTTTGTCATACACAGCCTTTACTGAACTGAGGAATGTTCCATGGATTCCTAGTTTCTCCAGAACTTTTAGCATAAAAGGGTGTTGGATCTTGTCTCTAACCAACAATTTAATGTTGTACCTTAACCTCTTGGATAAAGAGCAACAAACCAATCCCAATTCCAGTAGAAGGAACCAAATTATCAATGCAGAATTAAATGAATTAGAGACAAAAACATAGAAAAAAATCCACAAAATAAGGAGTTGGTTCTCTGAAATGTTAACAAAATTGACAGACTATAAGCAAAGTTACCAAAAATGGCAGCTTACTAAAATAAACAGAATCATGGAAATGAATGGAAAAATCATGAAGAAATTACCAAGATACAGAGCCTCATATGGGAATATTTTCCAAACGTTTATGCCCACAAATATAAGCATCTAGAAGAAATGGATGGATTCCTACACAGTATTGACATACCCCAACTCAACCTTTGAAGACTTAAACCAACTGAAAAGACCTATTTAGAGTACTGAAATAGAAATGGCACTAGGAGACCTCCCATCCAAGAAAAGCCCAGGGCCTGATAAATTCACAGCGGAATTCTATAATGCCTTCAAAGCAGAGCTCACACCAATAGTCCTCAAGCTTTTCACTGAAATAGAAAGAGAAGGCTTTTTACCAAACTCATTTTATGAATCCAGCATAACACTCATCTGAAGACATCTATAGATCCATTTCTATGATGAATGTTGATGCAGAACTTCTCAACAAAATATTGGCCAACCATCTTCAAAACTCATCAAAAAATTATAAACTATGATCAAACAGGATTCATCAGAATGATGCAAAGTTGGTTCAATACACAAGAGTCAATAAATATAATTCACATCAACAAGAGCAAGGTCAAGAATTACATAATTATCTAAATAGTTGCAGAAAAGTTATTTAACAAGAGAAAACATGCCTTCATGCTAAAAGCACTGGGGAAACTGGGAATCCATGGAGTATTCTTCAGTATAATAATGGCTGTGTATGACATACAGACAGCTAACATTATACTTAATGGCAAAAGCTAAAGCCCACTTTCTCCACTCCTCTTTAATGTACTATTAGAATTCCTAGCTAGAGCAATAAGGCAAGAAGCAAATATGTAGAGGATCCAAATTGTGAAAGAAGTGAAACTTTCTTCTTTTCAGATGATATGATTTTACTTTTAAAGAATCCTATAGATTTCACTCCCAAGTTGCTTGAGGTGATTTGAAACTTGAGCAAGGTAGTAGAGTCTAAAATTAATGCTCAAAAATCAAGTGCTTTCTTATTTGCCTGCAATGAGAGGAGCAAGGCAAAAAGTCGGAAAAGCAACTCCTTTTGCAATAACGTCAAAGAAAATAAAGCACTTAGGAATTAATGTAACTAAGAATTGAAAGGATCTTTATGATGAACATTTTAAAAAACTGAAAAAGGAAATTAAAGCAGAACTGAAGAAGTGGAAAAATCCCTAATGATCCTGGGTTGGAAGAATTAACATCATGAAAATGTTAATCCTGACAAGGGCTATCTACAAATTCATTGCAATACCTATCAATATTCCAATGTCATACTTTAAGGAAATAGAAGAGGCAATTCAAAATTTCATATGGAATATTCAACGACCCTCTATATATTGTTACAATTTTTCACCTTGTTATCTGATATATTTTATATATGTTTAATTGGTTATTTGAAATTGGTTAGCGAATGGGGGGAAATCAGGATGAACGGGGGGGAAGAGGGGAGGGTAATGGGGACCATAACATGAGAAAGGGTATCAATGTTTGTGAATAATGCACTTCTATCTGGTGAATATAATGTAACCCTTCTATTAATTACAATAAAAATATATGGCAAAAGAACACCCTGTATAGCAAAAACAATCCTTAGCAGAAAGAACAACGGTGGAGGAATATCAATACCAAACTTTAGACTCTATTACAGAGCTCTAGCAAACAAAATAGCTTGGTATTGACAAATGAATAGGCCTGAGGACCAATTTAATAGGACTGAAGACCCAGAAGGCAACCAGTTAGCCCCACCTAATCTCTGATAAAGGAACAAAAAAATAGAATGCAAAAAAGACAGCCTCTTCAACCAGGGTGCTGGCAGAATTGGTTAAGCACCTGCAGAAAAGTAAAGTTGGATCATTCTATGTCACCCTGAGCCCGGATTAATCCCAGATGGATGAAAGTCCTTGAGGTAAAAGCAGATACTCTGAAAACTTTACAAGAAGGAATAGGAGAAACATTGACACTGGTCAAAACTTTCTTAATAATGACCCAGAAGCCATCAACAGTCTGGAATCCTAGCAACAGGCCACTTTGCTATGTGCTGGTTCTCTTTATAAATTAATAGGTTTTAATTATCTGTCATCAGAAATTCAAACATATATGGAATACTTTACATTTGGAGATCTGCATCATGAAATGTTTATCCTCCAGAGTCTTCATAGAAACACCATTAAGTGATTTAAGTTCATTTCTTTTCCTCTTAAAAATGCAATTAATGTGTAACTATATTCTGAAAAGGAGTTGAATTATGTTTTGCAAAGTAATGTAAATATTCAACTTCAGTGTCCTGTATCACTCATTTTTCTGTGTCGAATCATGACCACTGAACATGGCTATTTTTTTTGAGTTGATATGATCCATTCCCTAGTTATTTAATAAATATCATTAGATAGTTGGATCAATGATAGTTATGGATATATAATAATATGTAAATATTTCATGTATACATTCCAGTTTAAAGACAAAACAATTCTAATTACGAATGAAAAAATTCCCTGCTCAGGTCTTCAAGTGTGTGACTATCTGGAGTCCAGCATAATTATGTCCAAGTATATATTTTTGTCTTTTACCATCTACTGTGTTTACTTGTAGATTTATACACATATTTTAGATAGGAAAAATGAAGGAAACAATGCAACCAATATATCTGTGGTCTGGCTTACTTCACATAGTATTTTTCCACATCTTTCCACTTCCTTCTGAATGGTACAGTATCTTAGAGAAGTAGAGAATTTCAATGTGTCCATTCTTGAACCATTTGTCCTTTCTTGGTCCATTTGTCCTTTGTGGGACTTTACTCTGAGTCCTGGAAGCAATAATTGGCTGCAGAGAAACGCTTGGATACAATGTTGCCTTCAACTCTATAAGTCTCTCCCTCACATGTGGACACCAAAGTCAACAAATGTGCTAATGTTCATGTCTGTAATCAGTACCAAACGTAAAATTTTACCTAACCCAGACCATACTTTTCTTCCTATCTGGAGATAGCTAAGAAACATCAATCTGCTAAACTGTAATGCTTAATATGTCTAGCTTAGCACATTAGCAAAAGGACTGAAATATATTTTGGGAAATTTAAGAGAAGGAAAATTAGAAAAACATAGGCAGGTAGTGGTGAAGAAACAAAATAAGCTAAGGCCAAGATGTGTTATGTCCATAGTCTTAACTACACAGAAAAGTAAGATATGAGGACCATGTTTGAACCCATCCTCACTAGGTGTGTCTTAAAGACTCAATCTCCATTTAACAACCAAAATGTGCCAGATGTGGAGCTGTGGCTCAAGTGGTAGAGCACTAGCCTTCATCCAAAAAGCTCAAGGAGAGTGTGCAGGTGCTGGGATCCCAGAGCTAGCACAAACAAAATAAAGGTAAGGAAACATCAGTCACATATAAAGACATATATGTTCTATAGCAGGTTTCTCCCTGCCATTTTAGCTTCTGAATGTGGGCAACTTCCCAAACACCCACTTGTCACCCAAGCCTTGATAAATAATAAAAATGATAGAGGCAGTGACATTTTTCCTTACAATACATATAGAATAGGATATTAGATATTCTTAGAGTTCCATATACCCATTTTCTTTTGCCTTCCCCCTCCCATCCTATCCCCTTCCCTTCCTTTCCCTTTCATTTTCTTTGTATAGTCAGTTATTACTGAGACCCTCTATTCCAGGACAAGATATATACGTACATGAGTAAACCAAAACTTACTGAGGGCAGATAAAAGTCTATCATAAGGGATCTTTTATAATGCCTGATCATGCCTGGATTGTGAAGCATATCTGACATGAAATAATGTTACTGAAAAATGTGGTTTGTTTGAAAAAGTAACTATTTGTCTGCAGTAAAAGAGAGAGAGAGAGACAGAGAGAGAGAGAGAGAGAGAGAGAGAGAGAGAGAGAGAGAGAGAGAGAGAGAGAGAGAGAGAGAAAGAGAACGTCTTAGAGCATGAAATCAGAGGCCAGATACTGTCTTTGAGCTTATTTTCTCAAGGCTAGAACTCTGCCACCTGACCCACAGCTCTCATTCCAGATTTCGGTGGTTAATTGGAGATAAAATCTCACGGATTTTTATGTTGGTGCTTGCTTCAAACCTTGGTCCTCAAATAACAGCCTCCAGCATAGTGAGGAATAGACATCCATGAGCCACCTTACTACAGTAAGAATTTTTATTAATGTCCTCACAATACAAGTTACCAAAGAGACCTTCTCAGACCACTTGTCTGTGAGGAAGGAAAGATTTCTGAAGCCATTTACTATAGAACTCATGCCACTGACTCTGGTTGGTAGTAATAACATCATTTAATCCCGTGCAATGACAGCTTGGATGGAGTGGATAAAGTAATGCTGGAAGTGAGGAGCTTACAGACATGGAAGGGAAGGAAACCAGAGTGCTCTCCTACTAGCAGGCAGAATATTACCACAAATAGATTCAAAATAAAACAATGAAAATAAATTGTGCATAGGGAGTAGGATGTCATGGTAGTACAGATGGATAACATCATCTGTGTACCTAGACTTCCCTCACCTGCTTCCCATCTTGAGAACAAAATTGTAAATGGAAATAAAACATTGAGTTACTTATGGCTCGTATGTTCAGCCCTGGTAGCATCACTGTTACTGCCATCTATTTCCCATGTGTAAAGAAGGAAAAACCCAGAAATCATCACATTTCCATCCACATATGCTCAATGTTTCATTGTAGAAAATCACCTAGTTTCAGCCAAGGACCTGACAAGAAGGGGAAGCTGGAGAAGAATGAGTGTAAAATCAAAGGACACATCTCTGAAATACCTGTCCAGCTGAAATTCTGGGTAGAATTTGCCCACAGTGTCAGGTATGTATGCTCATATATCTTTATATAGGTGCTCTTTTTGTCTTTGTAGCCCAGCTTCCACCAAATCCTTTGGTGAAGCCACAGGCAGAATATGTAAAACTCTTTTATTGAGGCTCTGCAGCTAGGCAGAGATATTGAGGCTATGCATCCTGGAGAATAACAAGACTTGTAAAACATGTTTGCAGATTCTCCTTGCTCATCTCAGGTGATATGGATTTCCTCCAAAATCACAGTGAGGCCCCAGGAAGGAAGTTACCTTTGATAAATTTGGTTCAACATCTGTGCCAAGGAACTACTTTCACGAAAGCCATTTAGGATGATGCAACTGAATTGCATCAGAAGTTGCTACATCAGACGCACATAGAAATGGCTAGAAAAAATTCTTTCCCAGTGACATGACATCCAAAGTTATTAGGGCATCATACACAGATGTTCAATTTGCACACCAAATTGCCATAAGATCCACAGATTACTATTTGATTCAAGCTATTGTACAGAGGCCTCCACAAAAGCAGCCATATAGTATTGACTAATTCAGCAATGATGCTGGTGAAACCAGCAATTTCATGTCAATAAAGTCATTGTCTTAAATGTGTTGCATGTTTGTAGTCTGAAATTTCACCTTCAAACTGTTCCAGAGCCAGCCGGCATCAAGGCAGGATTCCTGATTTAGGGGGTGAGAGTGAGAAGAAAAACACAAGAAACAGATGGGGTCGGGTGGTCTACAGCTTAAGACTGGAGCCTTAAGGGACTGGAGATTTATACTGTAGCACCATTTGTTTTTGGTTCTAGTCTTATATACTATCTTAGAAACAGGAATCATCTAGAGGTGTGTTTCATACAAAACAACAAGCAAGTTTCAGACATACCACCCCAGCAAGACGTGATAAAGCCAGAAAGTTCACAATACTGTTGATGCAGCTCAAAGTTGGTAAGCATGGCATCATTCATTATGATACAAGTTGTTTTTCATGGCAGCCAAAGTCTTCCCCAAACCATTGTTTTATGCCCATATTCTCTGCCTTCCTGTGGTTGTTGCAGGGGGACCTAATATTATGGTATGGTAGAGGACTTTAAGGAAACTGCAATTCATTGGCAGGGAAGCAAAACTTAGCCTTGGGCCTAGTTCTTCTTCTTTGTCTGCAAATTTACACTCTATCATGGCAACACATTTAGCAGCTATGTTGCTTTACAGGAAAGCTAGATGAATTAAAATAGTTCATCCTGATCCCTCACCATGGCACTAAGGACTCAAATCCAGGGCTTTGTGCATACTAGGTAAGCACTCTACCACTAGGTCACCCTTCCCGCCCTCAACACTGTCTTTTATCTCTCTCCAGTGATAATCTCTATCAAGAAGACTTAGTATATATGGTGCCAAAAATAAAGGCAAAGGGGAAACCAACACATAATTAATGCAAGTTAATGTATACGCTAAGGAAATTGGTATATATTCTTTACAAGAAACTATATTTTTTGTAGTCTGAGTTCCCATTACATGCACACACATGCACATGTCTTAATAACTTATGATGAGAATTTTAGAATTAAGTGCATATATATAAAGATATATTCATATACATATCTGACATTATGGGCTTCACTTTTACCCATAATTTTAGCTGTGTAGATGTTTCAGTGATGTGCCTCATTATTTTCCAGCTTTTACACTCTGTCAGGTCCTTGGCTGGCACTAGCTGCTTTTCTACAATGAAACACCGAGCACACATGGATGGAGATGTGATGATTTCTGAGTTTTTCCCTCTCTACACTTTGGGAACAGAAGGCAATACAAGTGATGCTTCTAGTCATGAAGACAACAAGCTGTAAGTAACTCAACATTGCCTTTTCATGTACTGTTTTATTTTCAGTATAAACTAAGGCTGTGAGAATTCCAGGTGCACACATGAATGTTCTCTGTGTTCTCTACCCTGAACTCCCATCCCTATGCACAAGAAGTAGATTACATTCATTGCATTATCTTGTATCTACTGTGGAGTAATTTTCTATCTGGTGTTAGGAGAGGATTTGTGGTTTGCTGTCTTTCCAAGGCTGTAACCTCTACACTTTCTTCCAGATTCCCTGTATCTCCTCAATACCAGCTGTCACTGTAGAAGATGAAGTAATGCTATTACAAACAAACTGAATCAGTGGCATGAGTTCTGTACTAAAAGGATGCAGTCACATTTCCTTCCATGATGACCAGTGGTCTGACATTTATTTGGTAATACATTGTGAGAGTAGTTATAAAATATTTAATGTAGGGTGGTGGCTTATGACTGTGATCCTAACTGCTAAAAAGGCTTCTGTCTGATGATTGAGGTTTGTAGTCAGCCTGTGAGACTTTTATCTCCAATTAACCACTCAAGTATGGAAGGAGATCTATAACTGAAGTGCCAAAATCTTAGCCTTGAGAAAATAAACTCCAGAAGAACGTTTTGCCACTCATTTCATGCTCTAGAACACACACACACACGTACACACTCACACACACACAAACATATACACTTTATGGTAGGCAAGTAATCACTGTTTCCAACTAAGCCTTGTATCATTATTTCATGTAAGATATGCTTCACAATCTAGACATAAGCAGTAATAAATATCTCTCAGTAATAAATGGCTGTTTAAAAGAAAATAACTTCAAGAAAAAACTGAATTTCATGATAATCTGGAAACATATTCCTTGCCTGTTGCAGGATAAGATGTCATTGCCTCTATATTTTCATTCATCTCAATTGCTTGTTTGACAAGTGTATCCTGAGATTGCCTCCCATAGTTTGAAGACAAGATGGCAGGGCTAAAATTATTCTCTTCCCTGGTATATAAAATGTATATCTTTATATGGTGCTGGTATATTTGCGTATTTTGTTTCTGTTCTGCTGCTTTTGGTAACTGTTCTTGAACTAATTGGCTCAAGGATATTGCTCTTCCACTGGAGCCACAGGTTCATATCTGGCACTTTTGGTTGTTAACTTTAAGAGTCTCCCAGACACCAAGCCTAAGATGAGTTCAACGCATAATCCTCAGATGTCAGTTTCAAGAGGAATTAGAAATACAGGCATGAAGCATCAGTACTCAGCTTAGCATATTTTACTTTCTCCCCTCTAACTTTCCCATGTTTTGTTGATTTTTCCTTCTCTTAATTGCCCAGAATATGTCTGAGTATTTTTTTAATATTATAAGAAACATTAAATGTTATACTTTCAGCTGGTGTATGTTTCTTAGATATCAATATATATGAAGAGAAGTATAGTTTGGCTTAAGTATAATTTTATGCGTGGTATTGAGCACAGATAGCAATATTTTCTCAGAAAATTCTTTCGTGTAGATAAGTGGACTACTGCAATTAGATATTAGTAGACAAGATATGGGTCTCAATTATACACCCACAGATGTTCCAAAAATATTGTTATATTATTATAAATTATGGTACTCTGCCAACTGATTTGAATACTTTACAGAATTCAGCTGTGAATCCATCTGGCCCTGGGCTTTTCTTAGGTGGAAGGTCTCTTATTGCCATTTCTATTTCAGTGCTTGAAATAGGCCTCTTTGGTTGGGTTAGGTCTTCTCGTTCAGTGTGGGTATTTTAATATTTATCCATTTCTTGTAGATTCTCAAATTCATTGGCATAAAGTTTGAAAGGTATTCCCTCATGATGCTCTGGATCTTGGTAATTTCTGTCATGATATTACCATTTTCATCTGTGATGTTGTTTATTTCGGTATGCTCCCTTTTTTTTTGGTAAGGTTCGCTAAGGGTCTGTCAATTTTGTTAATTTTTTCTAAGAACCAACTCTTTGTTTTGTTGATTCTTTCTATGGTTTTTCGGGTCTCCAATTCATTTCATTCTGCTTTTTTTGCTTCCTTCTACTGGGATTAGGGTTGGTTTGTTGCTCTTTTTCCAGGAAATTAAGGTGACACATTAAATTGTTCGTTTGTGATTTTTCCAATTTGTTATTGTAGGCACCCAGAGCTATAAACTTTCCTCTGAGTGCTGCCTTTGCTCTGTCCCAAGGATCTGATATTTTGTGTGCTCCTTTTTGTTAAATTTCATAATCTGTTAGATTTCTGTTCTGATCTCCTCGATGACCCATTGGTGATTCAACAATGTGTTGTTCAGTCTCCATGCGTTACAGGGTTTTCACTGGTGGAGATTGGTGTTCAATTCCAATTTGATACCCCTGTGGTCTGAGAGAGTGCAGGGAATAATTTCAGTGTTTCTGTATCTGCCCAGGTTTGTTTTAGGCCCTGAAACGTTGTCTATTTTGGAAAATATTCCATGTGCTGCTGAAAAAAAAACGTATATTGTGTTGTTTCTAGGTGGAATAATCTGCAAATGTCTGTTAGATCTACTTGGTCTATACAGTTGTTCAATTTTAAGGTTTCTCTGTTTAGTTTTTGCCTGGTTGATCTGTCCAAAGGTGAGAGTGGTGTGTTTAATTTACCATCACTGTGTTTCGATCTATGTATAGTTTCAGTGATAGTAAGATTTGCTTGACGAAGTTCGGTGCTATTGAGCAAATTTTAATGAGAGGAAAGCTTTGTATTATAAACTCACAGCAAAATTTAACCATCAGAAGAGATATTTCATGGTAGGCTCATTCCGAATACCTATCATTTTCTCACACCACCATGAAGATATTAGCAGATTCACAGATTTTGTCAGGACAGTTAACTTTTCAAAATTCCCAGAGGATATTTATCTTGCAAGGCTGTGGTTTCTCTCATTTAATTGTTCAGTTTCTAAGCCAGAGTGTGTTACATTGTATAATTGTCTTCATAATCCTTCCTTAGAATGGTGGCCGAGGCATATTTTTGAGGTGGCCATGTCTGAAGAGAGTTACAACATATATAATGCTGTATATGTTGTGTCCCATGCCCTCCATGTAATGTTTGTTGATCAAACAGAATTGACACTGATGAGTGATGGGAAAGGGATGCTGCCTTCCCCTACACAGGTAATTCCCTTTGATGAAAGAACAGAATCATATTCTTTTTTGTTTATTTCTGGTCTGGGTTTTTTTTCTGGTAAATAATTTAGCTTTTAATTTATGCTTTATTTTTATTTTTAAATTTTTATTATAAAGATCATATATTAGTACATTTATTTTTAAAAGTATTACCCCACCTTCATCCCATTCCCCCATTCCTACTGACATTTCCCCAAATTTTAAACTTCATTTCTAGCATAGAATCTAGTGAGTATCATGCTTGTATTGGTTCAAACTTTTCGCCAGGTTCTATAAGGGGATTTATAGAGAATTAAATGAAGTACTTTCAGATCATTTTTGTAATGCTTTGTCAGTCTTGGGGCTTGAACTCTGGATACTTTCCCTGAGCTCTTTTTCCTCAAGGCCAGAGCACTACCATTTTGAGCCACAGCTTTCACTACCAGTTTTTGAATAGTTACTTGGAAATAAGAGTCTCAAAGGGTCTTTTTCAACTGGGTTGGCTTCAAATTTCAATTCTCATATTTTAGCTTCTTGAGTAGCTAGGATGATACAAGTGTGAGACCCTTGCAAATGAGAAAAGATACTTTTATTTGTTTAAATATTTAAGGTACTCATAACCTGTATTCATGTGCATTTAAAGACAAAATTGACAGAAAAGAAATTAATGTCGCATTCCATTTAGATCAGCATGCACACAGCTATTATATTCTAAATTAGGTATCTAGTTGTAGTCTTTGAGTTTGTATAATATTATCTGCAATTATATATGCCGTTAATACACCCAAGTTAATTACAGTTTATTTCATTTTTTGTAAGTCATGGGGCTTGAATTCAGCCTGGATAGTGTCCCTGCGATCTTCATCTCAAGGCTACCATCCTACCCCTGGGCCAGGGCATTTCCCCTGAGCTCTCCAGGTCAAGTCTACTATCCTATCCTTCAGCCAAGCCCCACTTACCATTTTCTGGGTTAATTGGTGATGAGAGTCTCAGGTTCTTTGTGCCTGGGCTGGCTTTGAACCTTAATTCAGAGATTTCAGCCTCATGCATAGCTAGGATTACAGGCGTAAGCCACCACACCTGGTTTAATAACTGCACGTTTTTTTTTAAAGAGTATCCAGTTTCACAATCTTTTTGGAAACAATTATACTTTGGATGAAGAAAGGAAATTAAACGCAGAGTATGATATTTTCAACATTTGGAATTTTCCAGAATGTCTTCAACTTAAAGTGATGCCCCACATGGTCATCAGCTGTCATTATTGGAATATAGGATAGAGTGGGCCTTAGGAAGTACCGAGGTGGGTTTGATAAAATCATCATAATTTCAATTACACAGAAGTAAGCAAAAATCTGAAATTTATGCCCCTCTTTCTCATTTATGGCCCACCATTGTATATTTAATTACATCCAACTTCAAAAATTTTCTTATTCTTCAGTCTTGGGTGGAAAAGACCAGTAAGTTTGGGAATGTTGATGTATAATCAAATATAAAACCTGCTTTAACAAGTTTCCATCTTTGTGACAATACTCCTGAGTATAAATTTATAAAGCTGAAAGGTTCATTTGTTTGCTTTTATGGGCAACTCATTCAGTGGTTAGTTGGCCTGTTAAATGGGTATCTGTGGTGACAGAAATTAATGTAATGGCAAATGTTGCTTGACTTTGTACATATCTTCACCTGACTTGTATGTAGGGGGCTTGTTGGAGTTCTTGAAAACAAATAAAATGAATTCCTCTGTCAAAAATGCAAGAACTCCTCAGCAGTAGGGCATATTGATGTTTTCCTTGACTTTTCATGGCAGAATGTGTTGGTGAGGGCATTGGCTGACAATCACATAGTCCCATCACATATGTACATAGGGAAAGCATTGGCCACCATTTTCATGCACACATATTCCAGACTTTACAATTTCATCCACTCAAAGCACAGACATTGATATCTGAATTAGATTATAAATCAGTGCCACTGTATGACTTCAACAGTCCAGACTAATTCCAGCAAATATGGCAATTCATTGTGCAGATAGGGGTCACTTAGAATCACCTTTCACCTATGCATTTTTTAGCTAGCATAGGACATGGATTTATATTTATATGTGATGCCAATACAAACAAGACAGTTTATATACTTAAAGCACACAATAATGAAATTTCAAATGTTGACCTGAATAGTCAAATCAAAGCGCTATCTTGTGACTGCTTCAGCAGACAAATACATGAAGATCACAGACCTCTTAGGAGACATGCCAAGTCTTATGCATTCCAGGAGCATACAAATGGGAGTTCTATTCTTTATGTTGCCATAATCTAATGTTTATACTTTGTGAGGTAAGAAAGCATGGTTTCAGGTCTAGAATATAACCATTATATCCATAGTATTTGAAACATCTTAATGACATGAGAGACTTAGTAATTCCCAAAGCTCATCAATTAGTAGACCTCTGTGGAGTATCACTTCATAGATACTAACGAAGTCTTTGTTAAGGAAGATCACAGGATTTTCTTACCTGGAAGGTGGCCAAACAATGCCTCATTTGTACCTAGAGCTGAGCAGAGGACAAGAAATAAAATTCATTTCCTACTGCCTGGTGTGTATTTATTGGGGAAGATACTGATAATACAGAGCTTGTCTTTGTGGCTGCCATTAACTGGGTAGTCTCTACAATGCTGGTTGGATTTCTTGCCCCAAAAAGAACAATCTCATCACATGGTAACTGAGAAGAATAAAGAAATATATTAAGGGCCTAGGGTTCATATATCACTATAAAAGTGATATCTGTGATTTAGAGCATGCTTTGAAAGCTTCAATTTGGGTTCTTCCACATAGTCCTTCAATATTTCATATATAAGCCAGACACAACACATAATGACATAAACTCAAGGAAGTTTCACAGTGTTGGCTAGATAGACACACTCTTTCACCATTATCCATTATCTTTAAAAGCTCCACATTCCTAGATAGTTCAACAGGCTGAATGCCAAGACTGTAGTATACAAGTTATGTGGAATTTTTATTTTGGAATCTATAGCAGAATTTAATGCACTGATTATATTTAGTCATGAAGTATTTTGCTTGACAGTTGAATTATTTCACAACAATGAACATTTGGGATTTCTACATAAAATCTAAGTAGCTACTGATATCTTTCTTCCTTTCTTTTTCTCAGATACCTCATTCAGTTTGCAGTGAATCTGGATTCAGGAAATCACCCCAGGAGGAAAAGACTACCTGTTATTTTGATTGCATCCTTGGCCAGAGAATGAAATTGTTAATGTGACTGGTAAGCATCTGTTCTATGTACTCAGTCTCCAACATTCCACACTTTTCTCAATTCATCTAACTCGATAAAATAGTTCTAACTTACGATGGTGGGAAAAAAATAGTTCTTTCCTTATAATATTGCTTCTCTCTCTGTGTGTGTGTGTGTGTGTGTGTGTGTGTGTGTGTGTGTGTGTGTGTGTGTGTGTGTGTGTGTATGTTGTGTGTGTGTTTCTTGTGCCTGGGCAATGTCCCTAAACTTTTTTACTTGAGGTTATTATTCTAACACTTGAGGAACAATTTTACTTACAGCCCTTTTGGTGGTTAATTGAGAATAATTCTCACAGAATTTTCTCCCCTACTGAATTCAAACTGAGATCTTGATAATAGTTTTCTAAGTTTCTATGATAAGGCATGAGCTACTGGCATTTGGGAAAACTGCTTTTTATAATAACGCAAACTCTAGGATTTGAATGTATAGGTGTTTATTTCAAGAAATTCTTTCCTCTCTCTAGTCAGCAAGTTGAGTTGAACCTCTATCAAAAATAATCTGAACTATTATTTAGAATAATGTCTCCATGTTTTTCTAAATTAGGTTTCAACTACAATAAACCCCACAAAAATTTATTCCCACTGCTTACAACTGCTGTTTCCACAGAGCAAGTGGTCAGAAAGCTGAGTTTACTTAACAAAGTAGATACAAGTGTTATGCATACATAACATGACTACAAAGCTTTGATGAGTTCTTTGATTCTTGTTCTACAGTACTTGAGGTGAGAAATATAACAAGCTAAATTCAAGGGAGGGCTAAAAAGCTTCTATTAATGTTAGCCAAAATCATAGGAAAGTATAAGCTTTATTATCAATAATTTTGAATGGTGTTCACTGAATTGTGTATACAGTAAAGAACATTAATATTGTAGCATCATAAATTGTAAAAATTATTGTTAACATATTAGAAATTACAAAACTATCACAATATCACTATGTATGCTAAGAACTAAAGGGAAAAAGGAGTTGCATTCAGAATGTAAAAGTATAGAGCATGGTGTCTCTCTCCCTTTGACAGCACCCAAACTCTGACAGAGTGTTTCCCTGACTTTCTGCTTGCCCATGTGCTTTTCTGCTTGCCTTCTTGCTTGTTTATTCACTTAATAAAGATCCAGAAAGGTTTCTTAACAGTAAAAAATAGAACACAGGAATCAAGGTGAATTATGGTGGTAGAGAGAGATAGAAATAGAATAGTAGATATTTCTTGAAGTATCTGAAAATTCTTGCTTTTATCATCATAAATACTGACATGTTAAATTTACCTCTCAATGGTGATTGCCAAATTTCCTTTCAAGAAAGGAAAATATGGAACACAGACTAATGATAATTCATACTCCTCACTAGATATGTGTGAGATGTCCAGATAATCAATATGTCAACCCAGAGAGAAACCATTGCCTCCTAAAATCTGTATGTTTCCTGTGTCATGGAGAAACCTTGGGGCTGGCCCTGGACTGTGTGGTGTTTGCTTCTGTATTCTCACTTCTATGTTTCTAACAGTTTTAGTGAAACACCACAACACTCCAATCATTAAGGCCAATAACAGGGCTCTCAGCTACATCCTGCTCATCTCCCTTATCTTCTTTTACTTCTGCTCCTTGCTGTTTATTGGCCATCCGTACACAGTCACCTGCATCCCGCAGCAGATCACATTTCAAATTGTGTTCACCTTAGCAATTTCCACATTGCTGGCAAAAACTATGACTGTTGTCCTAACATTCAAGTTCACTTATCCAGGAAAAAGAATAAAGTGGCTGTTGTTATCAGGGGCTCTAAACTTCATTATTCCCCTCCGCACCCTTACCCAAGTGGCAATCTGTGGATTTTGGGTCACAGCCTCTCCTCCTTCATTGACACAGGTGCACACTATGAATATGGCCACCTCCTCATCGTGTACAATGGAGGTTCCTTCACTGCCTTCTATTGTGTTCTGGGATACCTTTGCTCACTGGCTCTGGCCAGCTTCGCGGTAGCTTTCCTTGCCAGGAACCTACCTGATGCTTTCAATGAAGCCAAGTTCCTAACATTCAGCATGCTGGTGTTCTGCAGGGTTTGGGCTACTTTTCTGCCATTATATCATAGCACCAAGGGGAAGATCATGGTAATTGTGTAGATAGTCTACCTTGGCTTCCAGTGCAGGGCCCCTAGGCTGCATCTTTGCCCCCAAGTGTTACCTCAGCATGTTAAGACCAGAAAGAACTCTGTGATGGCTTCAGGTATAAAACACATACTAGTGGAACAAAGCCTGCCCTAAATGACAAATGTGAATGGTCATGTGATATAAGATCTAAACTAAATCCGCTTTTCTTTCCTAGTATTACATTAGTGTATACTCTAGAAATTACTTCAATGAATATTTATGTATAACTCATTTACATGATTTTCATTCCTCTGTAACTGCTATATGGAAACTACAGTAATAACTAGCTATATTGGATTATAAATTTGTATATTTTTTATTCCTATCATCTCAACTTAATGCTAATACCTGAATGTTTTATATCTTTTTACTGCTGCCTTGTTTTGTATCTTTGGTTTCTCTTTCACTTTCTAAATTATTATATACGAACTTCCTTTCTGTATATCTTATTTTCCTCTTAATGATGTTTTATATTTACTTTTGCTCATTTAGTATGTTTTATTCAATGGCTGCATGTTTCTATTCACACTTCTGGCTTTTGCAATATTCATGAGTTTATTTTGTTACGTCTCTCTCTTCCATTCTCTGTCCCGCATTATATCCTCTCACCCTCATTCATATTCCATCCTCCTGCTCTGCTTCCCCCACAGGAAATACAGCAGTGGACACCATGTGTTGGATATCTGCTGACCAGTCATCTTTTTTCAGCGACTTGTACCTTGTTACCACATTAACATTAACATCAATACAGATCTTGTCAGCAATACAAAAAATGCTCTAGTGCCAAGGAAAGACCAAAACATAACATAAAATCAAGCATTTGGAAATCATGTTACACACCAGAAGGCAGAACTTCAAGTGTGTCTTTGTCTCAGACTGTCCAATCACAGACATTCTCAAGTGGAAAGAGTTAAAATTGGACTAACTATCAGAAAGCAAAACAAAATAGCTGATGGTTCAACATACACAAATCAATTAATGTAATTCAACACATCCAAAGGAGCAAAAAAAAAAGAATCACATGCTTGTCTCAACATATGCCAAAAAAGCACATGACAAGATCCAACATCCCTTCATGCTAAAAGCTCTGGAGAAAGTAGGAATCCATGGAACATTCCTCAGTATAATAAAGGCTGTATATGACAAACCCACAGCTAGTATTATACTTAATGGTGAAAAGCTAAAGCCATTCCCTCTAAAATCAGGAACAAGACAAGGGTGCCCACTCTCTCCACTCCTCGTTAACATAGTTTTAGAATTCCTAGCCAAAACAATAAGGTGAGAAGCAAGCATAAAGGGGATCCAAATAGGGAAAGTAGAAGTGGAACTTTTCCTCTTTGCAGAAAACATGATTCTGTATTTAAAGACTCTATTCCCAAGGTGCTTGAGATGATTCCAAACTTTGGCAAGGTAGCAGGGTATAAAATTAACCCTCAAGAATCAACTGGCTTCCTCTATACCAACAATGAGAGGGACAAGGAAATCCTCAGGAAAGCAATTCCTTTTGCAATAGCCTCAAAGAAAATAAAATACCTAGAAATTAACTAAGAATGTAAAGGACCATTATGATGAAAACTTTAAAAACCTGAAAAAGGAAATTAAAGTAGGACTGAGGAAATGGAAAAACCTCCCATACTCCAGGACTGGAAGAATTAACATCGTGAAAATGGCAATCTTGCCAAGGACTATTTACAAATACAACACAAAATCCATGAATATTCCAATGTCATCCTTTTTAGAAATAGAAGAGGCAATCCAAAATTTCATATGGAATAATAAAACACCCCGTATAACAAAAGCACATCTTAGTAGAGAGAACAGTGCAGGAGGAATTTCAATACCAAACTTTAGACTCTATTACAGTCCTATAGTGACCAAAACAACCTGGTACTGGCCCAAGAACAGGCCTAAAGATAAATGGAATAGAACTGAGGACCCAGATATTAACCCACAGACCTGGCCAACTAATCTATGATAAGCAAGCCAAAAAAATAGAATGGAAGAAAGACAGTCCCTTCAACAAGTGATGCTGGCAGAACTGGTTAAGCACCTACAAAAACTAAACTTGGATCCTTCTTTGTCCCCTTGCACCGGGATTAATCCAAAGGGATCAAATATCTCATGGTAAAAGTAAATACACTGAAAACTTTACAAAAGGAATAGGAGGTACACTAGGTCTTCTTGGAACAGGTCAAAATTTTCTTTATAAAGACCAAGAAACACAGCAAATCAGAAAAAATCTGGATAGGTGGGACTGCATTAAACTTCAGAGCTTCTGTATGGCAAAGGACAGATCCAGCAAAGTAACTAGAAAGCCTACTGAGTGGGAGAAGGACTTCACTAAACATTCAACAGACAAAGGCCTCGTATCCAAAATATATCAAGATCTCAAAAAAATTGAATCACTCCAAAACTAATTTCCAAAGAAACAACCTTCCCATTAAAAGATGTACCAAAGACTGAAAGAGAGACTTCTCTGAAAAAGAAATAAAAATGGCCTATAGACACATGAAGAAATGCTCGACATCTCTGGCCATAAAAGAAATGCAAATCAAAAAAACAATTTTAAGATTCCTCCTCATTCCAGTTAGAATGGCCAGGATCAAGAAAACTAATAACAACAGATGCTGGAGGGGATGGGGCCAGTAGTGATCACTACTACACTGTTGGTGGGAGTGCAAACTCGTTCAACCACTATGGAAAGCAGTATGGCAGTTCCTCAAAAGACTAAACATAGAGCTCCCCTATGACCGAGCAATTCTACTACTAGGCATCTACCCAATGATCCAGAAACAAGGACATACTATATCCACTAGCACAATGATGTTCATTGCAGCATTATTTACCATAGCAAAGATATGGAACCAACCCAGATGTCCCTCAGTTGATGAGTGGATCAACAAGATATGGTATTTATACACAATGAAATTCTATGCTGCCCCATTTGTAAGGAAATGGAAAGGCTTAGAAAAAATCATATTAAGTGAAGTAAGCCAGTCTCAAAGCAACATTGGCCCAATAGTCTCTCTAATTACTCATAATCAATAGAAACCTTGGGGTCTCCTAGCAGACATTTACAATACAACAAAATCTAGAGACATTAATCCAAGTAATACCACATTAGGCCATATAGTATGACGCTAAATGATAGGACTTTTAGGATATAGAAACAAAAGCCATATAATGAGTGACTGTTGTCTTTAATTTACTGTGTTATCTCTCATCTCTTTTGCTGTCCCTTGGTTATCTCATATTGTTACAGTATCTCACTTTGTTATCTGATATATTGGATATATTTATATTTAGTTATTTGAAATTGGATAGGGAAGGGGGGAAAACAAGATGAGGGGTGGGGGTGGGGGGAGGGAAATGGGGACCAAGACATGAGAAAGGCTATCAATGTATGTGAATTAATGCACCTCCTATCTGGCAAATATAATGTAACCCTTCTATTAATCACAATAAATATATATGAAATATTAAAGGCAAACAAAAACTGCAATGGTATTATAGACCTCCCATCACTTGTAATATTGGACATCTAATTTTATGTTGTTCCATAAAAATTTCCAAATAAAATTATATTAATATTTACCTCTTGCAAAAATTGTATATGATTTGCTAGCATATTTATAATATTAGAGTATTCTCATCTCTCTTGTATACACAATATTACTAGTAAGTTTGATACATTCTTGTATATTTTTCTTGTTCATAAATGGTTCTGCCATTAGACAGAATACATTCATATATCTTGTACAGGTCTGGTGAAATATATTCTCTTAACTTTTCTTGTCTGGGAATATCATTATCCATTTAACCTTCATATTGAAATGGTATTTCTGCTAGGTAACGGGATCTTGGTGAATAGTTTATAATTTTTACCTTACAGTTTTGCCTTATAGTATTTTTTATTTTTATCTGAATACATGTCTTACAATGCTCTTCTGCTTCTGTGGTTCTAGTGAAGAATCAGCTGTTAGGGACATAGTTGCATGTAGATATTATCACTCTCTTTACTCTTCTAATCTAGAGAAGCTTCGATAAGTATGTATACATATAAGGCACCTTGCTGTAGACGTGTACATGTCTTGGTCTAATACCTGATGACATTTCAGCTTTAGGTAGCTTATATATGCATCCTTCTCTACAATGGGAATTTCAAATTTTGTCATTAATTATAATAAAAATCATTTAAACTTTTGCTTTCATAACCATTTACTGAATCTCCAGAATAGAAATGCTTACTTCTTGAAATAATGTCACCAACATTTGGTACACTCATTTCTTTATATTGTCATTCTAGCTTTCAGGTTGCTGCTCTATATGTGTATGTTCAATTAGTTTTTCTTCAAGCTCACTGTTTTCTTCTTACTGGAAGACATCATGAGTATGATAATCATTTGTTTTGAAATGTGACATATACATGCACTGTGTTTAGAGCAAATTCATCCTCTCTCTTGCATTTCTATCTTGACTCCATTGTTTCCTCTTTTAAAAAATGTGTTTTGATTTCATATTAATTTCTTCATCATGTGGGTGTATTCACACACACCGTGGCACAGAGTAAGGAAAGAAAAATAATACTTACATCACCTTTACCCCTCTATTATTTTCTTTTCGGTTTCTCAATTGATAAGTACATTAGGAAGACAGTAGTTATCATTGCATTTTACAATGATGACCAAGGCACTGGATTTCAATGTAAAGCTTACTTACAATTTTCTCTTCTTCCCTTATTTTGGAGGCTCCTTTCTCCATAAGGAAATACTCAAAGTTGAATGGAAGTGTTTGGTTTCATTAGATAAATAAAAATAAAATTCACCAGACTGATGTATAAGTTCTTTCTCTGATTGATCTGGCAGACAGACTTGTTCAATAATTTGGGTGTGCTAGCACAGCTTTTGATAGACTCTTGCTTAAATGATATTTTATTTTTGAAATATGCTCTAAAACTGAAGATTTGTTAATTAGCCTGGCTGGTCATTTAACCACATAACAAAAATTTTAATTCAAAATACAAGAGTTTTCACACACTTGAGTTACTTATTTCAATGGAAAAGCAAAAGAATATTTGGTGTCTGTGGTGAATTATATACTATTCTAAAAATTCACACACTGAGGCTAAAGGATCATACCTAATGGAGTGGTTGACAAAGGCTTAGGAGTTATGTTCAATTGATCATATAAAAGAATATTTTATGAAATTAACTCCAAAAAATGAGACAACATATACTTTAGTTGCTTTTGTTGCTGTTTCTTGTTTTCATTTCCTTTAACCTTGTTTATTCTACATAACCTTGTTTGTTCTACATAAATGGAACAACAAATGTGAAAAGTAAACTGTGTTACTCACTAGACGCTATGTGTGAAATGAAGTGTATATCTTATGGGTGCAGATAGGAAGGAAAACCATGAGAGAACAACAAAAGGGGAGAGATGGTTTCAAAAGAATTATACTTGCTATTCAGTTCCTGATTCACGTCACTGTAATCCCATGACATATTAACGCCACAATAACAATAAAAGGTAAAATGCTTAAATAAAATGTATTGTCTGGAGGGCAAAATTGCTGTTTATGAAAGACTATTTTATGTTTAATGCATAACAGGTTTTATTGTGATATGAAAGGTAGCAGGGACTAAACAAGCTGTCTTTCTTGACTTGTTTTTTTCTGAATCCCGTTCATAACAAATTCTCTTCATGTCCTTATCGAATCATATAAATAAGGATAAGACGCAACATTCCCATTTGATCTCAATTAGGAGTAATGTTTTAATATTCCTTTGCAGAGAAGCAAGAATTCCATTCATCAAAATAATAATTTGTGAAATAATTTTCCTAAGTTTCTATATTAATCACACCAGTTAATCTTCAAGAACTAGCAGTTTGTTTTGGACATGATATTTGCTATTGAAGAGATCAACCAAAACCCTGTTGGATTACATAATTTGACTCGGGGATTTGATATCTGCAATGTTCAGTTTGTATTTTCAATGGTATTTAAAAATCCCTTCTTGTGCCTCTTTGGGAAGTACAATAGTCCAAACTACTACAGTATGAACAACAGCAAGTCTATAGCAGTACTTACAGGACCATCAGGATTAACATCTGCACAGATAGGAACAGCAGCCCTTTGCACCAGATGGTGGCTGTGAGACTCGTGCTCCTGAGAGTGGGAGCACTACAGACAGAGCAGATCCTTGTCCCTTGCGGAAGATATGCTTTGTCACCTTGTGTGGGCCACACTTGTATTCCTCAGAGCTCAGGAATCTCCAGAGTCTGGCTTTTCAGCAAAGGGCCTCCTGGCTCATCAGAATGAGGTCCAACTTGAGGTCTCCCAGCTGGGTGGGAACTCTGCAGGCAGTACACCTTCCTGGGAGGGTCTGCCTTTCTTCCCTGGATAGTCAGGGCCTAGGTCGACTTAAACTGTGGTCGCAGTCTATGGTTATTGGGTCTAGGAAGGTATTTGGGCAGCCAGCTCAGCACAGCTCCTTCTGGAAAGCTTGCTGTGAGTTGCCATCCTTCCATGAAACCGGGTATGCGGGCATAATTGGCTCGCACTGCTGATCTTAGCTACTTGAGTGGCTGAGATCTGAAGGCCCTGTTTCCCAGCCTGCCCATGCAGGAAAGTGTGCCTGGCCCACACAAGGAGACAAGGCACATCTTCTGCCAGGTCGACCAGGATCTGCTCTGTGTGCAGTGCTCCCGCTCTCAGTAGCACGAGGCTCACAGCCACCAGCCCGTGGAAAGGGCTGCTGAAGAGCAGCGGGAGGCCATTTGCAAGCTGATGTCCACCATCTGGAACAAGGTACAAGAAAACCAGAGGAACATCCACAAGAACAGGAGACTCATCGTCCAGTGGGTTCGCTATGTGAACATGTACCGAGGGACCACCCGGGAGGTTTTTGCAATGCTGGATCGAGAACGCCACCAGGAGGAAAAGCAGCATTCAGAGAGACTTCTCAGCCAAGGAAGACAGGTTTTAGGGCAACTCAGCCAAATGGAGACCCAGATGATTCAGAAGAGGCGCCAGCTCAGAGAAACGTACCAGCAGCTGATCCGGACGTACCAGAAGGCAGACCTGGAACTTCTCTAGGCTGTCGACTTGACACTGCAGAGTTGTAAGGAAGTGCTGGCCTTCATGCCTGGCCCTCTGAGGCCACAGCTCCGTGCTCTTCCAGTCCCTGGAGTACTGGAGACACTCAACAGGTACCGAGTGGGCATTTCCTTGCGAGAGGCTGCCCGCAATCCAGATGAGCCGCCCGCTCCTGCCCAAGAGGATGGAGCCGCCCGTGGAGAGGCACTTGGGAATCCTGCTGAACACTCCATCGACTCGACCGCCTACGGGGCCCAGGTCTTCAGCTCGGGGAAACATTACTGGGAGCTCAGTGCCAATGGTTCTTCCAAGTGGGCTGTAGGCATCTGCAGGGACTGGGAGGTAGGGAGAAACCTCCCCATGGATGAATCTCAGGACCTCATTCTTCTCTTAACTATGAAATCCAACACCTTCGACAGTCTGGTCACCACTTCTCCACTTGTGTCTCACTACATGGAGATGCCTCTGGACCTGGTCGGGGTCTTCCTTGACCTGGACAGTGGGAGTGTGAGCTTTTGGAATGTCGCCAAGAGTTCCCTTATCTGGAGATACCCCAATGGCACTCTGCAATTTCCGGTCAGGCCCGTTTTTCACAGGGGCAACCCCTTGCAGAGAGTGGAGAGCCTTTAAAGGTGTTGGGAACTCTGCACCCGAGAACCCGGAAAACATACTGTCGCCATCCCAACTCAACCAACTGGTAAGCCAGGGGCTCTCTGGCCTGTCATCTCAGCTACGGGGAAAGGGCGAACAGGAAGATTACAGTCCAGAAGAGACCATGCCAAAACACAAGAGCCTCTTCCAGAAGCAGAAGCCAAAAGAAAGCAGCAACGCACCCCACCCCAAATGAAACCAAAAACCCCAAATTGAACGACTCCTCCCCCCAAAACCCTAAACGGAAAAACAGCAACACCAAAGAAAAAACGGTAAAAACAACCAAAGAAACCAACAAGTACGCAAGGAAAGACAGGCTCCGGTCGTTTGGCCCAGTGCAACGGAGTGCTTGCCTAGCTGGATCCCATTCCTTGGGACCACATTCCTAGACAAAGATGACTGAGATCCTCCTGTTCACGCTTTCCACAGTACTGACATGATCCTAGTGCCCTGAGGGCCCTAGTGCTCCAGGCTTCCCTGTCTGTTGAGTTGGGATGGTGATAACTTGGGAGAGGAGGTCAGGGCTCAAGGGGTGAAGACCCTGCCCAACAGAGGTTCCTAAGGAGTTCCAAAACTAAACTGTAGGAGGATGCCCCAATACCATGACATACACTCCCTCACCTATCTTTAGGAAAGACAAGGTGGGATGGATGTTTCCAGCAACTTGCCCACCTTGTGTGGTTAAGTCATAAAGTACGAGATGGAGAGAAAAATGACTCGGGGGAGGAGGGAGGAAAAAAGTCGGTTTGGGGAGGGGTGTCTCAAGTATGAACCTCCTAGCTACTCAGGAGGCTGAGATCTGAGGACTGCAGTTCAAAGCCAGCCTGGCAACTACAGGCCCTGAGACTCTCACCTCCAAGGAATGATTAGAAAAATGGGAAGTTGGGCTGTGGCTCCAGGGGTAGGGCAGTAGCCATGAGCTGAAGAGTTCAGGGACGGGGCCCAGAGTTCAAGCTCCATAACCCACAAAGCAAGCAAGGAAGCAAAGAAACCAGACAAGGAAAAGGCCAAACAAGGGAAGAAAAGAAAGAGCCTTTTGGCCATGGGGTCAAACCTCACTTTCAGTGAAAATTCCCCTGACATGGTCAGCGTCAAAAGAAGTGATCAGAAACATTGGCCTGAAAAAGGAATTGAAAGGTGTGGCTGCTGCTGCTGCTGCAATGTAAATTCCAGCACCTACTGATATGTAAATTAAGCTGCCCGGCCCAGGTGCATTGATGCAAGCCCTTCCGGAGGCTCCGCCCCTCTCAGCCTAAATAAGAGCGCTAGTCGGCCTCTCAGGCCTCTCGGAGGAAGGACCACCCCAGCGAGACCGTCTGGGTTGGGAGCTTGGATAGCGCCTCTGAGTGTGAGAGCGGTAGGATCTGCTCTTTTCATTCTTGTTCATCTTCGCTTTGGTCTTTTATCCGCTCACTTGGTGGGTCCGTGGTTCGTTCGGTCTGTCGGTCTGTGGGTCGGTCTGTCCGTCTGTTGGTCGGTTGGTCGGTTGGTCAGTCGGTCGGTCTGGGTCTGTTGTGGGGTTAGCGCCCGGGCCTGGGGGCTACCCCTGAGGCCCTCTGGGCTCTAGGCTAGAGCTGTGCCACTGGAGTCGCAGTGCTGCTCCTGATTACCAGGTGGTGGATCGGAGGGAGGAGAGAAGGGGGTCAGGCGCGCTTTTCTGCGCGGGCAGGCCGGGGAGCGGGACCTTCAGATCCCAGCCCCCCGAGTAGCTAAGATCAGCGGTGCCAGCCGGCGACGCCCGGCTCCCAGCTTTCCATGATGGACAGCGAAGCCCTGCAAGCCTTCCAGAAGGAGCTGAGCTGCGCCATCTGCAGAAATACCTTCCTAGACCCAGTCACCATATACTGCGGCCACAGTTTCTGTCGACCTTGTCTCTGCCTGTCCTGGGAAGAAAGGCAGAGCCTCCCAGGAACGTGCCCTGCTTGCCGCGAACCCACCCAGCAGGGAGACCTCAAGTCTGACGTCCTTCTGAAGAGCCTGGTGGCCCTTGCCAGAAAAGCCAGCCTCTGTGCTCGGAGGAACACAAGTGTGGCCCACACAAGGAGACAAGGCACATCTTCTGCCAGGTCGACCAGGATCTGCTCTGTGTGCAGTGCTCCCGCTCTCAGGAGCACGAGGCTCACAGCCACCAGCCCGTGGAAAGGGCTGCTGAAGAGCAGCGGGAGGCCATTTGCAAGCTGATGTCCACCATCTGGAACAAGGTACAAGAAAACCAGAGGAACATCCACAAGAACAGGAGACTCATCGTCCAGTGGGTTCGCTATGTGAACATGTACCGAGGGACCACCCGGGAGGTTTTTGCAATGCTGGATCGAGAACGCCACCAGGAGGAAAAGCAGCATTCAGAGAGACTTCTCAGCCAAGGAAGACAGGTTTTAGGGCAACTCAGCCAAATGGAGACCCAGATGATTCAGAAGAGGCGCCAGCTCAGAGAAACGTACCAGCAGCTGATCCGGACGTACCAGACGGCAGACCTGGAACTTCTCTAGGCTGTCGACTTGACACTGCAGAGTTGTAAGGAAGTGCTGGCCTTCATGCCTGGCCCTCTGAGGCCACAGCTCCGTGCTCTTCCAGTCCCTGGAGTACTGGAGACACTCAACAGGTACCGAGTGGGCATTTCCTTGCGAGAGGCTGCCCGCAATCCAGATGAGCCGCCCGCTCCTGCCCAAGAGGATGGAGCCGCCCGTGGAGAGGCGCTTGGGAATCCTGCTGAACACTCCATGGACTCGACCGCCTTCGGGGCCCAGGTCTTCAGCTCGGGGAAACATTACCGGGAGCTCAGTGCCAATGGTCCTTCCACCTGGGCTGTAGGCGTCTGCAGGGACTGGGCGGTAGGGAGAAACCTCCCCATGGATGAATCTCAGGACCTCTTTCTTCTCTTAACTATGAAATCCAACACCTTCGACAGTCTGGTCACCACTTCTCCACTTGTGTCTCACTACATGGAGATGCCTCTGGACCTGGTCGGGGTCTTCCTTGACCTGGACAGTGGGAGTGTGAGCTTTTGGAATGTCGCCAAGAGTTCCCTTATCTGGAGATACCCCAATGGCACTCTGCAATTTCCAGTCAGGCCCGTTTTTCACAGGGGCAACCCCTTGCAGTGAGTGGAGAGCCTTTCCAGGTGTTGGGAACTCTGCACCCGAGAACCCGGCTCACATGCTGTCGCCATCCCAACTCAACCAACCGGTAAGCCAGGGGCTCTGTGGCCTGTCGTCTCAGCTACGGGGAAAGGGCGAACAGGAAGATCACAGTCCAGAAGAGACCATGCCAAAACACAAGAGCCTCTTCCAGAAGCAGAAGCCAAAACAAAGCAGCAACACACCCCACCCCAAATGAAACCAAAAACCCAAAAGTGAATGTCTCCTCCCCCCAATACCCTAAACGGAAAAACAGCAACACCAAAGGAAAAAGAAAGAAAATCGTAACCACAACCAAAAGAAACCAACAAGTACAGAAGGAAAGACTGGCTCCGATAGTTTTTCCCAGTGCAATGGAGTGCTTGCCTAGCTGGATCCCATTCCTTGGGACCACATTCCTAGACAAAGCTGACTGAGATCCTCCTGTTCACGCTTTCCCCAGAACTGAGATGACCCTTGTGCCCCGAGGGCCCTAGTGCTCTGGGCTTCCCTGTCTGTTGAGTTGTGATGGTGATAACCTGGGAGAGGAGGGCAGGGCCCAAGGGGTGAAGACCCTGCCCAACAGAGGTTCCTAAGGAATTTCATGGAGTCAAACCTCACTTTCACTGAAAATTCTCCTGAAATGCCCAGTGTAGAAAGATGTGATCAGGAACATTGCCTGAAAAAGGAATTGAAAGTTGTGGCTGCTGCTGCTGCAATGTTAATTCCAGCACCCATTGATATATAAATCAAGTTGCCTGGCCCAGGTGCATCTTTGCAAGGCCTTCCAGGAACTCTGCCCCTCTCAGCATAATTAAGAGTGCTGATCGGCTTCTCAGGACTCTCGGAGAAAGGGCCACTCCAGTGAGACCGTCTACATTGGGAGCTTGGATATCAACTCTGAGAATGAGAGCGGTAGGGTCTGCTCTTTTCATTCTTGTTCATCTTCGCTTAATCTTTTATTCCGCTCACTTGGTGGGTCCGTGGTTCATTCGGTCTTTTTCTTTGTTGGTCGGTCGGTAACAATGTGAGATACTGTACCAATATGAGATAAGCAATGGACAGGAAAAGAGAAATAACAGTACATTTAGGACAACAATGACTCATTATATGGCTTTTAATACTACATCCTGGAGGTCCTTTCCTTAGGCTCATATTGTAAGGCCTTATGTAGCTGCAGTATTGGAACAAAGCATCTTTAGAAGATCTTCTCCCACTGTGTAGGCTTCCTAATTAATTTACTAGCTATGACCTTTGTAATACAAAAGCTCTGAAGTTTAATGCAGTCCCACTTATCCAACCTTTCTCTGAATTGTTGTGATTCTTGGTCCTTATTAAGAAAGTTTCCACCTGTTCCAGGTAGGCCTAGTGTATCTCCTATTCTTTTTGCAAAGTTTTCAGTGTGTCAGCTTTTACCTCCAGGTCTTTGATCCATTTGCAGTTAATTCTATTGCAGCGTGACAAAGAAGGATCCAATTTTAGTTTTCTGCAGTTGCTTAACCAGTTCTGCCAGCACCAGTTGTTGAAGAGTGTATTTTTCTTCCATTCTATATTTTTGGCTGCCTTGTCAAATTTAGGTGGCCAGAGGTCTATGGTTTAATATCTGGGTCTTCAGGTCTATTCCATTGGTCTTCAGGCCTGTTCTTGTGCCAGTACCAAGCTCTTTTGATAATTATTGCTTTGTAATAGAGTCTAAATTTTGGTATTGAAATTCCTACTGTGCTGTTTTTTCTGCTAAGAAGTATTTATGCTATCCTGGGTCTTTTATTATTCCATGTGAAATTTTGGATTGCCTCTTCTATTTCTTTAAAGAATGACATTGGGATATTGATGGGTATTGTGTTGAATTTGTAGATTGCCCTTGGCAAGATTGTCATTATTACGATATTGATTCTTCCAATCCAGGAGCATGGGAGGTTTTTCCATTTCCTCAGTTCTTCTTTAATTTCCTTTTTCAGGATGTTAAATTTTTCGCCAAAATGTCCTTTATATTCTTCGTTAAGGTAATTCCTTGATATTTTATATTCTTTGAGGCTATTCCAAAAGTAGTTGCTTTCCTGATTGTTGCCTCATTCCTCTAATTGTTGGTGTAGAGGAAGGCAGTTGATTTTTGAGGGTTAATTTCATACCCTGCTTACACTTCCAAAGTTTGAATCAGCTCAAGGAGCTTGAGAGTAGAGTCTATAGGATTCTTTATATAAAGGATCATGTCATCTGCAAAGAGGGATAGTTTTACTTCCTCTTTCCCTATTTGGATCCCCGTTGGATCCCTTTTTTCTTGCGTTATTGCACTGGCTAGGAATTCTAATACTATGTTAAAGAGGAGTGGAGGGAGTGGGCATCCTTGTCTCATTCCTGATTTTAGAGGGAATGGCTTTAGCTTTTTGCCATTAAGTATAATACAAGCTGTGGGTTTGTCATACACAGCCTTTAACATACTGATGAATGTTCACCAACCATACAATGGACAAAGGCCTTCTTCTCTGAAGAAGAAACAAGAATGGCCTATAGACTCATGAAGAAATGCTCAACATCTCTGGTCATAAAAGAAATGCAAATCAAAACAACTCTAAGATTCCCACCTCACTCCAGTTAGAAAGGCCAGGATCAAGAAAACTAATAACAACAGATGCTGGAGGGGATGTGGCCAGGAGGGATCATTACTACACTGCTGGTGGGACTGAAAACTCATTCAAGTACTTTGGAAAGCATCATGGCATTTCCTCAAAAGACCAAACATAGAGCTCCCCTATGACTCAGCATTTCCACTACTTGGCATTTACCCAATCATCCAGAACAAAGACATACTAAGTCCACCAGAACAACAATGTTCATTGCAGCACTATTTACCATAGCTAAGATAGGTATCCAACCTAGATGTCCCTCAGTTGATGAATGGATCAAAAAAATGTGGTATTTGTATACAATGGAATTCTATGCTGCTGTCAGAAAGAAGGACATTGCCCAATTTGTTAGGAAATGTAAAGACTTAGATAAAATCATATTAAGTGAAGTAAGCTAGACTCAAAGGAATTTAGGCTGAATAGTTTCCCTCATTTGTCATAAGTGGTAGAAACCTGGGGCTCTTGTAGCAGAGATTTGCAATAGAGCAAAACCTTGATACAAAAGGCCGTATAGTATGACACTAAATGAAAGGATCTCTAGGATATAGAAATATAAGCCATATAATGAATGATTGTTGTCCATGAGGTACTATGTTATCTCTCCTCTCTTTTGTTGTCCCTTGATTATCTCATATTGTTACAGTATCTTACTTTGTTACCTGATATATCGGATATATTGTATTTGGTTATTTGAAATTGGATAGGAAAGGAACGAAAACAAGATGAGGGGTGGGGGTTGGTGGAGAAATTTGGACCAAGACATGTGAAAGGGTATCAATATATGAGAATTAATGCACATTCTATCTGGCAAATATTATGTAAGCCTTCTATTAATTACAATAAAAATATATGAAAAAAGTATCTTTTGTTTAGAACTGATTATATATATAATGTATAATACATATTTTAAAAGATTTATATTTAATTTATTTTATAATATATATTATATATTACATATCATAGACTTGATATGAGATATGTGGTATATTCTATATGAAATATTTTTATGGAATGCTTTTCTAAAATGAGTAAATATTTTTGTTATTTTTAATAAAAATATTTCCAAAAAATCACGTGCTTCTTAAACTATAGGCATATGATAATAACAACACAATATAATTTTGTAATAAAAACTAGATGAGGTGAGAATCTGGAGCCAGTGGAATGGTTTTGGGAATGGAAGTTGAAGCACCATTGTGTTCTAGGATCATGGTTCTCACTGTTGACAAAAGCTGAATGTATGTCTACGCAGACATAATGAGGGCAAATGCATGTAAGATACCCACTAAAAGAATCTGCATAGATCACTATCCAGAATAGGTAGGAATTAAAAACTTCCAAAACATCAATGACATTACAATGGATGGGTAGAATCTTAGAACAATTATTTTAATTGAGCAGTACACAGTGATGAGACAACATAAACTACCAAACACACAACAGTATAGGTGATAGAACTAAGCAAAATCAGGGCTTATGATATACTTCTGTTTATAAAGGACTAAAAAACTGACCAAATGCTTTTATCAGTAGCTTCTGTCTATGATTCTAGCTACTCAGAAGGCTGAGGTCTGAGGATTGTGGTTTGAAGACAGCCTAGGAGGAGTCCATGAAATTTTGCTCCTAAATGGGTATGGGAATGATCACAATATTTCTTTCACCCAGAAAAATCTCAACTGATTCAGCACATTTGTTATGCAAGTCTCATAAGCGTTTTTGTTTGGTCTGAAATCCAGAATGTCTGGGGCCTATTCCCTTCATATACCATCAGTGGTTCTTTTCTCTGTATTCATTAGAGAACTAGCTCTCAAATGTCAGAAATAGTCTATAACTCTGGTTTGCCAGCTAAGATGAAAGGTCATGAATTTTATTTTCTCAGTGTTCCCAAAGGCAGAAAAACTGTCATAATGGCTAACTGTGTGCATCTTGACTGATTGTAGTGCTTGCCTAGCATGCACGAAGACCCGGGTTTGATTCCCTGGTACCACATATATAGAAAACACCCGGTAGTGGTGATGAGGCTCAAGTGGTAGAGCTCTAGCCTTGAGAAAGTCCAAGGACAGTGCTCAAGCCCTGAGTTCAAGCCCAGGACAGGCAAAAGAAAAAAAAGATATTCTGTTATAGAATCAACAATAGCTGGCCTAGCTCCTGTATCTTGTGTGATACAACACAGCCCTGTCCTCTCAAATTACTGGGTCAAAACATCACCATCATCATCATCAAAACAACAACCACAGACCCCATAAGGTTAGGGACATGGCTCCTGTGATAGAGGACTTGTCTTGCCTGAATAAAGCTCTTTAACTGCAGCATTTTTAAAACAGCTGTCACTATAAAATGATTGTAGTAGGGCCAGAATTTTTACATTGCATACACTGGAACAAACTTGTTTTCATCCCCAATAGAAAAAACAAAATCTATGAACTCCTGGATTTGCGCACTTTTTTCCCTTTGTGGATAGGTAATAAACATTACAATGCTTCTTAATATTTTAGTTCAATCTACTAACCTTCCAAGACTTTTTTCTCTTTTTATATATTTTTTATTGTAATTAATAGAAGGGTTACATTTATATTTTCCAGATAACATTCCAAAATTTTTAAATAATAAAGAACATTCTTTATTATCTACCAAAGTTATTAGCATTTTTGATTTCAATTATTTTATTCTGCTTGAAGGATTTCTGTTCACATATTTTGAAGTATGAAGTCTGCGTTTTGATTACTACTCTCCTCACCCATGTTTTGTGTCAGTCCAGGTGCTTGAACTCAGGGTCTGGACATTATCCTTGATCTTCTTTTGCCAAGGGTAGTGCTCTACCCTTGGCCTACATTGTCATTTCCAGCTTTCTCTGTGATTAACTGAAGGGCTGGCTTTGAATCATGATCCTCAGATGTCATCTTCCTGAGTAGAAAGGATTACAGATGGATGCCAATTCTTACTCTTTTTATGTTCCTGGGAAAACATGTTGTTCATGTTTTAATTCTGAGAGGTATTTTCTACCAAGTAACAACTTCTAGGCCCAGAGAATTTTTTTTAAATTCTGGTTTGTTGTTCTTTCTAGACTTCACCATTTCGCTAGAAAATATGTGGCTGTTTGCATAAGTTTTATATGTAATGTTTCTAACCCCAAAGACTTTTAGACATTTTATTAAGTGAAATAAGCTAGACCCAAAGAAACATCCACGATTTCCCTCAATAGTACACATCTAGGACCCGCCTAGGAGAGGATCACAAAAGCTTTGTAGATATGGTCATATAGGATGAGGGCAAGGGAAATGAAATCCAGGATATGGAAAGAAGAGATTTATCTTGAGAATGGTTGTTGTTAATATACAATGGGAAATTATTTCTGTTTTCTTTTTTTCCCTTATGCTTCACATCATTTTGTTACTGTATATGACTTTGTTACCTAGCATTTTGTTAATGAATTTATTTGAAAGAAGAAAGGGAAAGGGGAAAAACAAGATGATTGGGAGAGGGTGGGGTAAGCAAAAATGGGGAAAATAACCTGGGAAGGGGTAACAATGTTCAAGAAGTAATTTACCCACTATCCACGAATGTAACTGTGTATATCACCATGGCAATAAAATACAGTAACAAAAAAGGAATATTCAACAGCAACAAGAATATAAAAGACATTTTTTTTAATTTCAAGGGTAGTATTATGGTAAATTTGGCCTTAGCATCTTTTCATTAATTATGGTAGGAGAATATTCTGTTTAAATCTCAGCATTTATAAATCAAAAATGAATCAAATTTGGAAAAACTTTGGCCTGAATTTCTTCACATCGGTTCCATCATTTCTTCTGTGCTCTGTTTGAAACTCAGGTAATTACTTAACCAGGTTTTCATATGATGAACCTCCTAGGATTATGTTCTTCTTTTGTGGCCATGGGGCTTGAACTCAGGGCCTGAGCACTGTCTCTGAGAATATTTTGCTCAAGTCTATCACTCTACTTCTTGAAGCAGAGATCCACTTCTGGCTTTTTGGTGCTTAATTAGTATTTAAATACTTAAAAGCCTCATGGACTTTTCCTGCTTGGCTGGATTTGAACTGTGATTCGCAGATCTTAGCCTCCTGAGTAGCTAGGGTTACAGATGTGAGCCACCAGTTCCAGCCAGCTAATGTTCTGTTCATATTTGGGTTTATTTTAAAATAATTTCAGTATCTATGTCTTTAAGATAGTCAATATTTATTTTGATATATTTCATCCTTTCTCAAGTTAATCCAGTATATTTTGATCTGAATATAAATTTCATCTTTCATAGTTGAATTCATTTCTTTTTCTTTTTCTTTTGGCCTGATCTGGGACTTGAATTCAGAGCTTGGGCACTTCCCTTGGAATTTCTCAAGGCTGGTGCTCTAACACTTGAGTGTCACATCTCACTTCTGGTTATTTCTGTGTATGTGTTACTGAGGAATCAACCCCAGATTTCTTGCATGTAGGTTAGGCAAGCACTCTACCACTAGGGCATGCTCCCAGCCTCATTCTTTTTATGTATTTTCTAGCTTTCTATTTCATATGCTTAAGCCTGGCTTTGCCTTGCCTTTCTTGCCTTCCCTTTGTTTTTGTGCTGATACCAGGACTTGAACTTAGGGAATCACACTCTTAGTTGGCTGTTTGCTCAGGGCTCTACTACTTCAACCACACCTCCACTTCCAGCTTTTTACTGCTCAGGATGGCTTCAAACTTTCATCAGATCTCAGTCTCTTGAGTAGCTTGATTACAAGTGCGAGCATCCTTTACCTGGCTTTGAAATTTTTGATTTGTTTGTTTTTAATTGTTATTTTAAGTCATGTCCTAGATGTTTTTCATTTTGAAGGGGCTGCTGGATAGTTTGAGAAAAAAATTATCCGTGTTTATGTTTGATATTTGTTCTGGGATATGTTGAAGATATTTGGGAAGTTGATTCTTTTGGGTCATGATTTAAATTTTATAAACAAGGACCAAAGAATTGTTTCATCTAGAGTTAATTATTTACATATGACTGAGGCCAAACCTTTGTTAGTATTCCATAAACTATAAAATTTTCCCTTTGGGGGATTTGGTTAAACACACATCTTGGCAAATTTTGAGGTATATACATTGCTCGCCTAATAATTTCTGTTGGATTTTTCCAAAGGGTTGGGTAATTTCCTTCTCTACTTTGTTAATTAATAATCAAATGAAAAGTTGTAGGCATCCTTCTGGAGTTTCCAGCAGTTGTGTGTTTGTGCAGCTCTCTCCTCTCCTGTGCTGTCATAACCATGGAAATGCTTTCCAGATTCTCAGATTGTCTTTCCTCTGAGTGATTGGCAGACCCCAAGGCCAAGTTGTGTCAAGACTTCCAATGAAGTCAAACAAATGCACTCTAAGTAAGCAGGAGTCTATAGGGGTTTGAGGACTATATATTTTTCTCTTCGTGTGTGTGTTAGTGTGTGTGTGTGTGTGTGTGTGTGTGTGTGTGTGTGTGTGACAGAGAGAGAGAAACAGAGACAGAGACAAAGACAGAGACAGAGACAGAGAGATAGAGACAGACAGACAGACAGACAGACAGACAGAGAGAAAATCCTTCACTTCCTGAATCTGTTTCATATCTATTTTGTTTATTTTCTGATTTACTGATTAGGAGGTAAGACAAATCTATACTCGGCTGGCATTTTCCTTTTGTTGCTGTTTTGTTTTTCCTTTGTGGTAGTCCTGGGGCTTGATCTCAGAACTTGGGCAGTGTCCTTGAGTTAGTGCTCTACCTCCTGAAATACTCAAACACGTCCAACTTTTCAGTAATTAATTAGAGATAAGTGTCTCATGGAGTTTAATGCCCTCGCTGGCTTTAAACTCTAATCCCCTGATCTCAGACTCCTAAATAGCTAGGATTAGAGAAATGAGCCACTGGTGTCTTGCCAGAAGTTCATATTATTTTACCCTATGTTTATCTACCATGGAAATAAAAATTAACAATAACAAGAAAGTGATGACATGTAAATTGTTATATGAAGAGCAGAAACTAACATTTATTGACTGTGCCTGTCTTGGGCTATGCTTAGGCACCATTAGCTCAGCCACCATATGAGAGTAATACAATGAACTTAATTTATAGTTAAAGCAGATCCTAGAGTGTTTTATATAGCCATGCATTCTCTAAATGGCAGAGCTAAGAATTAAACCTTAGTCTGCTGGCAGAGTGCAGTCTGGTTTCTTGTAAAAAGACATCCTCATACTACACATTTCTTAAAGACTTACACTAATGAATTCAGCTACATGAAAGTGCATTGAAAGATAGGCATTGGAGGCTTGCATTTGTAGTAGTAGTTGCTCAGGAGACTGGGTTCTGAGTACAAAGCCAACTCAGGTAGAAAGATCATGAGGCTCTTACTTACAACCAACCATCAAAAAGCCTGAAGTGGAACTATGGCTCAAGAATGAAGCACCAGCCTTGAGTGAAAAAGGTAAGAGACAGAACTTTGGCTCTGAGTTCAAGAGCCAGAACTGGCAGCTACACACACACATACACACACACACACACACACACACACACACACACACGCAAACACACTTGCACACACAGTCATTTCAGCAGTCTATCCTAAGCTTGCTTCATGGAAGCTCGTGTAAGAGCTGGTTTTCTCATTCATAGTCAATACCTCACATAATTTTACAAAGAGAATAAATGAGAAATTGTTATGGATCTAAAACTAACTAAAATATGATGTATGCATGTATGCATGTATGTATGTATGTATGTATGTATGTATGTATGTATGTATGTATGTATCTTCTTTTTTAATTTAGTTTCATTTTTCTTTGCCAGTCCTGGGCCTTGAACTCAGGGCCTGGGCAATATTGTTGGACACTTTTTGCTGAAGACTAGCACTCTGCCACATGAACTACAGCACCACTTTCAGGTTTTTCTGTGTATGTGGTAGTCAAGAATTGACCCCAGGTAGTTGTTCATGCTATGCTAGTACTATACCACTAGGCTATGCTCCCAGCCCTTTCTGACTATCCTCTACTTATCTATCATCTATCATCAATCTTTCTGCTATCTATGTAGCTATCTATATATCTTTCATCCACCCAGTCATTTATCATTAGACTTTTTGGTATCTATCTTCCATAAATTCACCTATCATCCATCTATTTACCTGTCTATGTATGTACGTATGTACACACGTATGTATGTATTTGTGTGGGTATGTATGTATCTATGTATGTATGTATGTATGTATGTATGTACGTATGTATGTATCTATCTATCTATCTATCTGTCTGTCTGTCTGTCTGTCTATCCATTGGTCTGTCTGTCTATCTTTGTGTCTCTATTTTCTATGGTCTGTTTTTGCTATCCATTTGAAATTCTCATATTGGTATGTTAGATAATTTTTACTGATTAGCCAATGGCTATAATTCTTTCTGAAATTTAAAATGTGATGTGGTACATTTGTTCACATGATTTATTTGAAGAACATACCTGAATTATTGCTGTTCACAGCCAATTCAGAGATTAAATAATTGCACGGTTCAGTGCTACTTGATTTATCATGACCTAAAATTTATTTTATAATTTTTTTCCAGTCCAGGGGCTTGAACTCAGGGCCTAAGCACTGTTCTTGGGTTTTCTAAAGTCTAGAGCATTTCCACTTGTGCCACATCAGCACCTCTGGCTTTTTCTACGTTTGTGCCACCAAGGATTGAACCCAGGTTTTCGTGCATGCTAGGCAAGCACTCTATCACTGGGCCAAACTTCCAGCCCCTCTGTTTCCATTTATATGATAATTTTGTCCTGACACAGGGAAGACACAGACTTTGACCTTTTCAAATGACCTAGGAGTAGCTGCTATTGGAATTCTTTCAGCTTCATTTTAGTCATGTGTGTGTGTATGTGTGTGTGTGAGTGTATGTGTGTGTGTGATCTTTGTCTCACTAGAAACAGATAATTCTCTATCACCATACTATGGTGCTCTCTTCTGATCCTCTGCTTCTGCTTTCCAAAAATGAGGGAAAATCCTGGAATTTAATTTAATTGTGACAGTGGTTGCTACTTCTCTTCGTGGGAAAAAGACATGGGCTCTGATTTTAATGTAGAATTTTTTCTAGTCTGTTGTATGTATGTTTACTCAACTACTCAGTAATGTAACTTTAACTTCTATCACATTACATGCAAAGAATTTTTAAGAACAAGATCTATATCTTCAATATTACCTTTGAACTACAAAGGAAATACAGATTTTGCACATTTTTACTTCCTATTACTTACAAATCTTGGGGCAGCAGAGCAAGTGCTTTGGGTTGGGTTGATTTAAGGATCAGGCACAGGGCTGGGAGTTTGGCATACTGGAAGAGTGCTTGCCTAGCATGCACAAAGACCCAGGTTCAATTCCTTGGTACTACATACATAGAAAGGCCGGAACTGGTGCTGTGGCTCAAATGGTAGAGCTCCAGCCTTGAGGAAAGCCCAAGGACAGTGCTCAGGTCCTGAGTTCAGACCCCAGGACTGAAAAAATAACAAAAAGAATCAGAATCAGGCACGAGTATTGTGCATAGCATGACTTTATGTATTCAAAGGGTGATTTGATTATCTGTTCCTGTACAGATGAATAGAAGAGACAAACATAACAACTGAAAGGACGTACCGAGTGTGCTACAGAGACACAGAAACATGCAAGGTTTACTCCACATATGTTTCTTTTTTGCCAATACTGGCCCTTGATCTCATGGACTGGGCAGTGTCCTTGAGTTTCTCAAAGTCAAGGCTAGCTTTCTACCACGTTAGCCACAGCACCACATCCATCTTTTTCTGTGTATGTGATCCTAAGGAATCAAATCCAGAGCTTCATGCATATTTGACAGGCACTATACCACTAAGCAACACCCCTGGACCCAATATATAAAATTTTGAATGAGGGTTGGACTTGTGTACATAAGTCTGAGAGTTATGTCAGCATGAAGAAGAAATAAAATAATTTGTAGGGCATTAAAATGGCAATAAATAATATGAACAATCATCATTGGCAGCAAAGAGTTTCACTCAGACTAAAATATGAGAATATAAGAATTCCTGTAAGAATATGAAGAATGCAAAGAAATAATACTGAGCATATCTGGTAATATTTACTTTAAGCTACTAAATTTTCACATGTCAGAATGTTTGCTTTTCAAGCACTGAAAAAGGACTAATGAGAATTTGATTTTCTTATGAGATTTGGAACAATGTGTTAAATGCTCAGATCATCAGTATGCCAACACAGAGAGGAATCAGTGTTTCCTAAGAGCTGCAAGTTTCCTGGCTTATGGAGAACCCTTGGGGATGGCCTTGGCTTGCGTGGTTCTTTCTTTATCTACACTCACAGCAGTTTTTCTTGGGGTGTTTTTGAAATATAAGAACACTGCCATTTTTAAGGCTAATAACCAGACTCTCAGCTGCATCCTGTTCATCTCCCTCATCTTCTGATTTCTCTGCTCCTTGCTCTTTATTGGCCATCCCAACACAGTCTCCTGCATTCTCCAGCAAACCACATTGGGAATTGTGTTCACTGTAGGTGTTTCTGCTGTTTTGGCTAAAACTGTAACTGTCGTTCTGGCCTTCAAGGTCACTCTTCCAGCAAGAAGGATGAGGTAGCTATTGGTGTCAGGGGCTCCTAACTTCACCATTCCCTTCTGAACCCTGATCCAGGTGACTCTCTCTGGAACTTGGCTGGGGATCTATCCTCCCTTCATTGACACACATGCATACTTCGAACCTGGTCACCTCATCATGTTATGTAGCAAGGGCTCCCTCACTGCATTCTAATGTGTCTTGGGAGACCTTGGCTCCCTGGCCTTGGCCAGCTTCACTGTGGCTTTCTTTGCCAGAAACCTACCTAACACCTTCATTGAAGCCAAGTTCCTGACCTTCAGAAAGCTGTTGTTCTGTAGTGTCTGGCTCACATTCCTGCTTATTTTCCACAGTGCCAAAGGGAAAGTCATGGTGGCTGTAGAGGTCTTCTCTATCTTGGCCTCCATTGCTGGGCTTCTGGGCTGAATCATTGCCCTCAAGTGCACATCATTTTTTTAAGGCCAGATAGAAATTCTCTGCATGGCTTCTGGGACAGGAGACATCTTCAAACAAATAGGCCCTCTTAAGCTGAAATTTAAATATTTGACTAAATATACTCATTTGTGTTCTTGGAATCACTTCAACATATGAGTGACATTCATTTCTCTAGTAATGGTACAGTCACAGGTAGTAGCCAGAGCCAGGTAAATTTGAATTTTATTCTGTATATTTTGGCTCTTCTTGTTTGCTCTTTATTTAACCTTCCATCTCCTTTCATCTTCACTATTATATTGTGTGTGTGTGTGTGTGTGTGTGTGTGTGTGTGTGTGTGTGTGTGTGTGTGTATGTGTATAATAGGGCTTGAACTCTGCCTGGCCATTGTCCCTGAGCTCTACAGCCCTAGAATACCACATTACCCTTTAGCCAAGTCCCACTTCCTATTTTCTAGAGGTTAATTGGAGATAAGAGCCTCAGGTCCTTTTGTTTCCGGGCTGCTTTGAAACTTGATCCTCAGATCTCAGCCTCCTGAGTAGCTAGTATTATAAGCATAAGCCACCACAACCAGCTTCACTATTATATTTTCACTTCTGACTTGTTTTCTTATATTGCTTTATTAATAACCTCTTTGAAATTTCTTATTTTGTGTCAGTTCTGGGGCTTCAGCTTAAAGTTTGGGTAGTGACACTGAGAATTTTTTTGCCAGTCCTGGTCTTGAGCTCAGGGCCTGAGCACTGTCCTTGGACTTTCTCAAGGCTAGAGCTCTACCACTTGAGCCTCAGCACCACTTCCTGCTTTTTTCTATGTATGTGGTACCAAGGAATCAAACCCGGGTCTTCATGCATGCTAGGCAAGCACTTTAACAACTAGGCCAAACTCCCGGCCGACACTGAGTAATTTTGTTCAAAGCTAAGTGATTTACCTCTTAAGCCACAGCCTCACTGTTGGATCTTTGGTGGTTAACTGAAGATAACATTCTCATGAGCTTTTTTGTCCAGGTTGGTTTCCAACTATGTTAATCAGATCCCAGCCCTTTGAGTACCTAGGAACTAAATTTTAAAGTACATTAACATCTTGCATTCATATCATTATGCTGCTTAGTCCTGAAATACATTTCAATAATATTTTCCTATTAACATGTTCCATGATTTCATATACTCATTACTGCATTTTATTGAATAGTTTCTATTCCCACATCTGCTTTTTGCAGTATTTATAAATCTGTTGGTTTGAATCAATCTACCTTGCCCCATCCTCTCTAGTTCCCTTCCATCTCTCTTTTCTTTTTGCCTCTTTTTCCTCCTCCTACTGCTTGTGTATGGATTTGTATATGGCTTCTTTTTCTATATGGTTTTAGAATTTCAGTATTGCTTATATATCCTACAAAAATATACTTCTAATGTATATCACAATGTATTAGATTTATGAAGCAATGGCTGAAGAAAAATGTAGATTCCTAAGTTTGCTTATACATTGCTGGATATGCTTTTCAACATATTCTTGTTTAATTATTTTTTCCTATATTTTTATTATAATTAATGTAAGGGTTACATTACATTCGCCAGATAGAAGATGCAAAGTGCATTAATTTACATATATGCATACCCTTTCTCTTATCTTGGTCCCCATTTCCCTCCCCCCACCCCCACAACCTCATTTTGTTTTCCCCCCTTCCCTATTCAAATAACCAAATACAAATATATCCAATATATCAGATAACAAAGTGAGATAGTGTAACAATATGAGATAACCAAGGGACAGCAAAAGAGATGAGAGATAACATAGTACATTAAGGACAACAAGCACTCATTATATGGCTTTTGTTTCTATATCCTAGGGGTCCTTTCATTTAGTGTCATAATATAGGGCCCTATGTATCTAGGTTTTGCTCTATTACAAATCTCTGTTTAATAATTTTTAAAATACTGAACATACATATATTAGATATGTAGTCAGTTATCTGATGATTATAACAATGTTACATTTCTATTACCTTCTTTTCATGAAATGCATTATTCATTATTTTAAACAGACTGAATTATTGGGCTGTATACATGTTTAAAGAAACACAACAATTGAAGACATAGTGTCACATAATGGCCATCCTTCCTGTTCATTTATATTTTACCTTTTTAAATTCATGTTTCTAATAAGTGAGTGAATATATACTGACAATCTCTTACTGACAGTGGACCTCTATTACTTTAGTGTCAAATTGGAAGTATAGCGATGTATTGGCTAAAAATAACACTGTGCTTATGTTCCTTTTAAAAGGGCTAGTACTGAGCAAATATTTCTAAATTGTTAATATTTTATAAGAGATGGTGAAACTCTTTGTTTCTAACGAAGCTCATTTTTTATGTCTTCTTAATTTTACCAACAGGGTTGGTTTGTTATTGCTGAGTTAAACACTGCTTGCACATTCAGTAGCAATCCAATTAACAATTATGACAATATATAAACTCCCCAGTATCAACTGTGCAGAAGTCATAGTGTATGTTGAACATCAGGAAGGAGAGCAGGTTATCAAGTCTGAGTAAGGAAAAAGAGACAAGTGATGGTCCTTAAGACATCCCATCCATGTGGTGCAAATGTTATACCCATTGAAGATAGAAGCTCTGGTGTTCACAATAGTGATAATAAGCATAAAAATCAAGCGGAGAGGGCAGAAGTTTGGCCTACTGTTAAAATGCTTGCCTAGCATACACGAAGACCTGGGTGTGATTCCTTGGTACCACATACACAAAATATGTCAGAAATCGTGCCGTGGCACAAGTGGTAGAGTGCTAGCCTTGATAAAGCCCAAGAACAGCGCTTAGGATCTGACTTCAGGCCTCAAGACTGGCAAAAAAATCAAGAGGGCTTGTAAAGGCTTCTACTCCCTGAAATGACAGTTCATGAGATGAGAAGGCCACTCAAAGTGGTAGCAAGTACTTCAGGGAAGTACATCTTAAATACACATAGTATTTTATGTATTAATAGATTCACTGAAAAGGGCAGATGTATGACTGGATTGAGTCCCCTTTCATTAGGATGATGTCCCCAGGCTTGAGATCACCTTATTTTCACAAAATCAGAGTTAAACTCCATTACCATCATGGATGAATGATGTCACATACTTTAACATTATAATTCCTGCTGAAAGGATATAGAAAATATCTTCTTAAGCACACAAGAAAAAGTAAAGAAAAAAAGAACAACTCATTTAGATGCAGAAAACCTAGATCAAATACAATTCATAGCAAATATATTGGTGATAAAAACAAGATTCATCTATTATCCTATCTACTGAGGAGACTGAGGTCTGAGGATCATATAGCCAGAATAGGCAGGAAAGTCCATGAGACCTTCAAGTACAATTCACCATCACCATTCCCCAAACTAGAAGTGGAGCTGTGGCACAAGTAGCAGAATTCTATCCTCTGAGTGCAAATGATCAGAGACAGCACCCAGGCCCATGACCACTACACACATCTACACACACACACAAACACACACGCACACACACACACACACACACACACACACACACACACACACACGGACAGGAAAACATGAAGCAGACTTTCAGGCATCTTCTGGGGTGGGGCAAATCTTTCACTTAGTGTTCCACATTTCATGTGAGTTCATGTGATGATCCTTGGATCCTACTGGCCTTCACATTCCTCGTCTTCCCTTGATTAAAATAAAAAAAATGACAACCAAGGATGTTTCTCAGATAAAGATCAAACAAAATTCTTTGAATTAGGAAATTTAATAGCCAAGTAAAAGGAAATTAGCAATCATATTTATAATGTGGAAATAAATACTATATTGTAACATACTTCTATCAGAATTGTACAACACATTCTCTTGGTCTTTCATAAGCTGCAAAATCTAGTCTAATTTCTTTTGCCTCAATACTTCTCCCTGTAGTTTGAAACGAACATGTGGCCTGTATTTTCTCTCCTTACCCCAATGTGATAGCAGAGCTGAAACACTGACTTCCTAGAAGAGAGACATGAAAAGCTTCTTTAGAACACAAGGAATTTGGTAGGAAATTGGTCATAATGCAGTACTAAGGACGGTAATGCAAATATATTGCACTAGTCTCACACATTCTAGTTATGGTAAAATTGCGTTGACGACTTTACTGAGAACATTTTATTCAAAGCTTCTGATTCCTTAGAATGAAAAAAACTTTCACATGTCAAGTGGAAAAAATACTGTGTTTATGGACTAAGGTTTGATAATTTACATTGAATTACAAAAAAGGGACTTAAAATCTTATGTTTTCTTTTTTTTCATTTTTTTAGGATTGTACTTCTTATTTTTTATTGTAATTAGTAAAAGGGTTACATAATATTTGCCAAATAGAAGGTGCATTACTTCACATACATTGATACCCTTTCACATGTCTTGGTACCCGTTTCCCTCCCCCCCCACACCCCTCACCCATCTTGGTTTTCCCCCCTTCCCTATCAAATTTCAAATATCCAAATACAAATGAATTCAAATCAGATAACAAAGTGAGATACTATACCAATATGAGATAACCAAGGAACAGCAAAGGAGATGAGAGACAACATAGTACATTAAGGACAACAATCATTCATTATATGGCTTTTGTTTCACTATCCTGGATGTCCTTTCAATTAGCTTCACATTATATGTCCTTATGTATCAAGATTTTGCTCTATTGCAAATCTCTGCTAGTAGAGCCCAAGGTTTCTACTGATTATGACGAATGAGGGAAACCATTGAGCCTAAGTTCCTTTGAGTCTGGCTTACTTCACTTAATATGATTTTTTCTAAGACTTTCCATTTCCTAACAAATGGGGCGATGTCATTCTTTCTGACAGCAGCATAGAATTCCATTGTGTACAAATACCACAACTTGTTGATCCACTCATCAACTGAGGGACATCTAGGTTGGTTCCATATCTTTGCTATGGTGAATAGTGCTGCAATGAACATTGTTGTGCTCGTGGGTTTAGTATGTCCTTGTTTCTGGGTGGTTGGGTAAATGCCAAGTAGTGGAATTGCTGGGTCATAGGGGAATTCTATATTTAGCCTTTTGAGGCCCTGCCACACTGCTTTTCATAGTGGTTGAATGAGTTTGCACTCCCACCAACAGTATAGTAGTGATCCCTCCTGGCCACATCCCCTCAAGCATCTGTTGTCATTCGTTTTCCTGATCCTGGCCATTCTAGCTGGAGTGAGGTGGAATCTTACAGTTGTTTTGATTTGCATTTCTTTTATGACCAGAGATGTTGACCATTTCTTCATGTGTCTATAGGCCATTTTTGTTTCTTCTTCAGAGAAGACTCTCTTTAAGTCTTTGGCCCATTTTTTAATGGGATGGTTGTTACTTTGGAGGATAGTTTTGAAGTGATTCAATTTTTTGAGTTGTTGATATATTTTAGATATGAGGCTTTTGTCCGTTGTTTGGTTGGTGAAGATCTTCTCCCACTCTGTAGGCTTCCTAATTAGTTTACTACCTATGTCCTTTGCCATACAAAACCTCTGCAGTTCAATGCAGTCCCACTTATCCAGCCTTTCTCTGATTTGTTGTGATTCTTGGTCCTTATTAACAAAGTTTCGACCTGTGCCAAATAGGCCTACTGTATCTCCTATTCCTTCCTGTAGAGTTTTCAGTGTGTCAGCTTTTACCTCCAGGTCTTTGATCCATTTGGACTTAATTCTAGTGCAAGTTGATAAAGAAGGATCCAGCTTTAGTTTTCTGCAGGTGCTTAACCAGTTCTGCCAGCACAACTTGTTGAAGAGGCTGTCTTTCTTCCATTCTATTTTTTTGGCTCACTTGTCAAAGATTAGGTGGCCATAGGTCTGTGCTTTAGTATCTGGGTCCTCAGTTCTATTCCATTGGTCTTCAGGCCTGTTCCTGTGCCAGTAGCAAGCTTTTTTGAGAATTATAGCTCTGTAATAGAGTCTAAAGTTTGGAATTGAAATTCCTCCAGCGCTGTTCTTTCTCCTAAGAAGTGTTTTTGCTATACGGGGTCTTTTATTATTCCATATGAAATTTTGGATTGCCTCTTCTATTTCTTTAAAGAATGCCATTGGGATGTTGATGGGTATTGCATTGAAATTGTAGATAGCTCTTGGCAAGATTGTCATTTTCACAATGTTGATTCTTCCAATCCAGGAGCATGGGAGGTATTTCCATTTCCTTAGTTCAGCTTTAATTTCCTTTTTTAGCGTTTTAAAGTTTTCGTCAAAAAGGTCCTTTACATTCTTAGTTAAGCTAATTCCTAGGTACTTTATTTTCTTTGAGGCTATTGTGAAAGGAGTTTCTTTCCTGATTATGGCCTCGTTCCTCTCACTGTTGGCATAAAGAAGGCAGTTGATTTTTGAGGGTTGATTTTATAGCCTGCTACTCTTCCAAAGCTTTGAATCAGCTCAAGGAGCTTGGGAGTAGAGTCTATAGGATTCTTTAAATACAGAATCATGTCATCTGCAAAGAGGTATAGATTTATTTCCTCTATCCCTACTTGGATCCCCTTTATGCTTGCTTCTTGCCTTATTGCACTGGCTAGGAATTCTAGTACTATATTAAAGAGAAGTGGAGAGAGTGGGCATCCTTGTCTCGTTCCTGATTTTAGAGGGAATGGCTTTAGATTTTCACCATTAAGTGTAATACTAGCAGTAGGTTTCTCATACACAGCCTTTATTGCATTGAGGAATGTTCCATGGATTCCTAGTTTCTCCAGAGCTTTTAACATAAAGGGGTGTTGGATCTTGTCAAATGCCTTTTCCGCATCTATTGAGACAATCATTTGATTTTTGTCCTTGCTCCTGTTGATGTGTTGAATTATATTAATTGATTTGCGTATGTTGAACCAGCTTTGCCTCCCTGTGATGAATCCAGTTTGATCATAGTGTATTATTTTTTGATGAGTTGTTGTATTTTGTTGAGAAGTTTTGCATTGATGTTCATCAAAGCTATAGATCTATAGTTCTCTTTCTTTGATGAATCTCTGTCTGGTTTGGGGATGAGGGTTATACTGGCTTCATAAAATGAGTTTGGTAAGGAACCTTCATTTTCAATTTCGTTGAAGAGCTTGAGGAGTATTGGTGTGAGCTCTGCTTTGAAGACCTTATAGAATTCAGCTGTGAATCCATCTGGCCCTGGGCTTTTCTAAGGTGGAAGTTCTCTAATTGCCATTTCTATTTCAGAGCTTGAAATAGGCCTGTTGAGTTGGCTTAGTTCTTCTTGGTTCAGTGTGGATATGTTAATATTGGCTAGGAATTCATCCATTTCATCTAGATTCTCAAATTTGTTGGCATAAATGTTTGAGAAGTATTCCCTCATGATATTCTGGATCTTGGTAATTTGTGTCGTGATATTACCATTTTCATCTGCGATTTTGTTTATTTCGATATGCTCTCTTCTTTTTTTGGTAAGATTTGCTAAGGGCTTGTCAATTTTGTTAATTCTTACAAAGAACGAATTCCTTGTTTCGTTGATTCTTTCTATAGTTTTTTTTGGATTCCAAATCATTTAATTCTGCTTTGATTTTAATAATTTGCTTTCTTCTACTGGAGTTAGGGTTGGTTTGTTGTTTTTTTTCCAGGAGCTTAAGGTGAGACATTAACTTGTTGGTTTGCAATTGTTCCAACTTGTTGTTGTAGGCACTCGGCGCTATAAATTTTCCTCTGAGTACTGTCTTTGCTGTGTCCCAAAGGAGTTGGTATTTTGTGTGCTCCTCACTGTTAAATTGGATTTCTGTTCTGATCTCTTCGATGACCCATTGGTGATTCAACAATGTGTTGTTAAGTCTCCATGAGTTACATGGTTTTCATTGGTGGAGATGTGTGTTCAGTTCCAGTCTGACGCCTTTGTGGTCTGAGAGTGTGCATGGAATAATTTCAGTGTTTCTGAATCTGTCCAGGTTTGTTTTATGGCCTAAGATGTGATCTATTTTGGAAAATGTTCCATGTGCTGCTGAGAAAAACGTATATTGTGTTGTTGCTGGGTGGAATATTCTGCAGATGTCTGTTAGATCTAGTTGGTCTATATAGTTGTTCAGTTCTAAGGTTTCTCTGTTGAGTTTTTGTCTTGTTGATCTGTCCATAGGTGAAAGTGGTGTGTTAAAGTCACCGACAATCACTGTATTTCGATCTATGTATGGTTTCAGTGTAAGTAAAGTTTGCTTGATAAAGTTTGGAGATCCGGGATTGGGTGTGTAAATATTTAGGATCGTTATGTCTTCCTGGAGGAAAGATCCCTTTAGTACTATGTAGTAACCTTCTTTGTCTTTTCTTACAAATTTTGGTTTGAAGTCTATTTTATCTGATATGAGGATGACAACTCCAGCCTGTTTATGGGGGCCGTTAGCTTGATAGAGTTTATTCCAACCTCTCACTTTCAAAAGATGCTTGTTTTTTTGGGTAAGATGTGTCTCTTGAAGACAGCAGAACGATGGCTCTTGCTTTTTGATCCAACTAGACAGCCTATGCCGTTTAATTGGAGAGTTGAGTCCATTGATATTGAGAGTTAGGATTGAGAGATATTTATTAGGTCCTACCATTTTTAAAAGCTTTTATTTGGGCCTGTGTCATGACAATTCTTGTGGTCCTTAGGTGGTATGTTTAGGTGCCATTTCTTTCCCTATATTGCATTTATTTTGGTTTTCTATGTATAGAACATCTTTCAGAATTCTCTGTAGTGTTGGTTTTGTTGCGATATATTGTTGCAGCTTTTCCCTGGAATGGAATGTTTTTATTGTTCCCTCAGTTATGAATGAGAGCTTAGCTGGGTACAGTATTCTTGGTTGGTAGTTATTTGACTTAAGGGCATGACATATATGCTTCCAGTCACTTCTTGCTTGCATGGTCTCTGCTGAGTAATCTGGGGTTATTCTGATTGGTTTTCCTTTATAGGTTACTGAACCCTTTTCCCTTGCTTCCTTTAGGATCCTTTTTTTGGTTTCTACTGATCCAGTTCGAATTACGATGTGGCGGTGAGATGTTCTTTTCTGGTCAGGTCTGTTTGGGGTTCTAAAAGATTCTTGTATCTGGATGGGTCTGCCCTTCTCGATATTTGGGAAATTCTCTGAGATGACTCCCTGAAGCATATTTCCAGTACCATTGACCTCTTTCTCCAGACCCTCCTCAATACCAATTAGCCTTAAATTAGGCTTCCTAATTGTATCTTGGACCTCCTGTAGCGCTCTCTCATTTTTCCTAGATTTGGATTGACTCATTTTATGTTCTTTCTCTATAATAACCAAATTATCTTCAGCCCCAGAAATTCTCTCCTCTGCATTGTCTAACCTGCTATCAAAGCTATCTACTTTATTTTTCATCTCCCTTGCTACTAATTGCTCATTTTTGATGCCTTGCATCTCTTCTTTTAGACCATGTATGGATTTCTTTAGCTCCTTGATTTCCATTTGAGTGGTTAGCTCAGTAGCTTTATTTTCTTTGAACATTTGCTGGAGTTCGGTCACCTTTTTATTTGTGGATTCTATGAATTCATCCATCTTTCTTTGAACAGCCTTTATTATGGCCTCCTTTATGGCTTCTTCTTTTTTACTTATCACCTTGTTTATGGTTTCCTCTTGTTCAGCTATGGCTTCCTCCCTTATCTCTTTCTTTATATTTTCACATTTTTCATTAATGATGTTTATCAATTGCATTTGTAAAGCACTTGGAAGACTCTCCTCTAGGTTTGCCAGTGACTGTTCCATTGTCTGTTTACATTGGGTGGGGGAGGTGGGAGATGTTGTTTCTTGATTTGACATTTTTCTTGAGTTTCTTGTTCTGCCCATTTGAAAATGGGAGCAAGATTAATACTAAACACGATTATAATTTTTCAGATATAACCAACCTAGACCTCTGTAGCTGGCAGACTCTAGATGTTCACAAGTTTTGATTGGTGTTATCACTTTTTCTTTTTGTGCAGTTACCGACTAGTCTAATTATTCACTGATAAGTGATTTATATCCAAAATAATGAGCCTCTCAATCCAATCTCTATTGTCTTTAAGTCCCTCTGAGCCTAGAGAATGATTAAACACCTAGATATACAATGTTGCTCAACAGTCATCAAGTGTAGATCCATGTAGTATAAGAGTTGAAAGAGGACCAGAGGTCCAGAGATAGAAAAATAGAATGAGAGAGGTCAGGGGGTAAGTAGGTAGAGTATTTGAGTACAAAGTTTGGAAAGTATTAGAATAAAACTTATGTGTTGCTGCTCGACTAGCTCTTAGCCCAACCAGTGGCCTCACAGTGGACCATGGGATGGATCTGCGAGCTTCCATCTGAGCCCGGTTGGCGGAGGTTTTCCTGTGCTGCTTCCAGGGGGGGGCCCAAGCCAAGGGTGTGGGGATTGAGAGTTTCAGGAGCTCTCAGTAGGACCAGCAGGAGGCCCCTCTGTTCCCAGGGGCAGGGCCCAGCTGGGAACATGGGCTCCAAGGGCGGAGCTGAGCCTTTTTGGTTCTCAGAAGGGGAGCTTGGCTGCTGGTCGGCCCTTCAGATCTCTGCTGTGTTTCCACTGCTTTGTCAGAGTCTGTGACTGTGGGGGAGGGGCCCTCGGTTGTGTCTTGCTCAGTATTCCCAGCTGGAAGATGCCCCGCTCGAGAATTGAGGGGGGGCAGATGCTGGCTCCTATTTACCCGTGCCCCCTACCCACTTTTGTAAGGTAGGGTCCCAAAGCCCTCCACTCTCCAGATCCAGTGGCCTGGGTGAGGAGCCTGGTGGGCGGTGGGAGCTGGGACAGCTCCGCCTCCCCTGGTGGGGTGCTGAGTCTTAGGGTCCACCCACTTGTCAGTCTCCAGTCAGAGGGCTGAGGGTTGAGCCCGTTTGGTGGGTGAGAGTTGGGGAAGCCTCGCCTCCCTTGGTGGGGTGCTGGGTCTTATGGGTAGCCCGCCTGTCAATCTCCAGTCAATGGCCTTAGGGAGGGGGCTGTTGAGGGAAGTGACAGGATTCGAAATTCTTTCTTAGGCTTTGGGCGGGAGGTGGGAGAGGGGTCCTCGCGTTCCGAATTCTTTGAGAAAGTTCGATGTGAGCTTTATCTGGATTTCTTTTCCGGTTTGAGTCCTTCTCCATTGCTTTTTGAGTTTGTTGTTGTGGATTTCTTTAGATAGTTGGGTCGTGGGACTCCCTGGTTCTCTTTTTGTCGGAGAAAGCTAGGCAGCGTCCCTATTGTCTTGGCGCCATCTTCCTTCTCATTATGTTTTCTTAAAGATTGCAACATATATACTTTAACAGCCCTTTGGTTAAAGGAAAAAATAGCCTTCTTTTGTTTGGGTTTTTGTTTTGTCTTTTAGTCATGGGACTTGAACTCTGGGCCTGATCTTCAGCTCAAGGCTATTGCTCTACCACTTTGAGCCACAGCACCACTTATAGTTTTCTGGTAGCTAATTAGAGATAGGAGCCTCATGGCTTTTTGTACCTGGGCTGGCTTTAAACTACTGTTCACAGATCTCAGACTCCTGAGTAGCTAGGATTACATGGGCCACCAGCACCTGGTTTGAAAAATGAATTATACTGAAAACTGAACATGAAGAAAAATTCTATGCCCTGTCACCCTGACAAACAGTTAAAATTCCCTGACTTCTTCTGAGATTGGGGAGAAAAGGGGAAAGTATCCAGATGGAAATATTTGGTTTTTGTTTTGTTTTGGTATGTTTTGTTTTTGCCATTCCTAGGGCTTGAACATAGGGCCTGAGCACTGTCCTTGGGTTTTCTTAAGGCTAGTGCTCTACCACTGGAGTCACAAAACCATTTGCTGCTTTTTTCTATGTATGTGGTACCAAGAATTGAACTAGTGTTAGAGAGCTAACACTCAACCACTAGGCCACAGTATTGACTTGAAAAATTGGGGCTTTGCTAATGTTCTGCCATAAAATAGATTTCCCATATTCCTGACCACTTAAGAACTGTACAAAACCAAAGATTCCTACACTGAAAAAAAGTGAATCTGAGATCTGAACTTATACCATTCTACTCGTCACATATCCCCTCATCAATGACAATTAAAAAATAAAATATCAATGTAAATAATGTAACCATGAACAATGTAATAAGGAAATAATTTCTCAATGGAAAAGAAACAATTTTCAACAAATCTCAGACAGAAAACTTATAAGACAACACACTACAAATTGGGAAGTGTAATGAAAGTGTTCACAGGCACGACAATGAAAAAAAGCCTCAGAAGCAAAGGAAAATTATGCTTGTATAAGAAATATCAAGGAATAATTAGATAACATCAAAAAGGCTACAGAGAAATTATGCATGTATAAAGTCACTTTAAGGAAGCCATTACCACATTTGATCAGTTGGGCACTAGGAGAAGAAGACAAAGAAATAAATTATGGGGTCAGGCATTTGGCCTAGTGGTAGAGTGCTTGCATAGCTTGCACAAAGACCCAGCTTCGATTCTTCGGTACCACATACATATAAAAAAGCTGGAAGTGGTGCTCAGGCTCAAGTGGTAGAGCTCTAGCCTTGAGAAAGACCAAGAACAGTGCTCAGGCCCTGAGCTCAAGTCCAGGACTGGAAAAAAATCAAAAACAAAAAAAAATTCATGAAGATAAAAAATTAATGAATTCATACAGTATGAAGAAAAGTAAACTGAAGAGACTCTATCACCAGCTTCTGCACTGTAGGAACTGTTTAAAGGAATTTTCTAGAGAAGAATAATATATGTTATCTCGGAGTACAGAAAAAAATTCAGGGCCGGGGGTTTGGCATAATGGTAGAGTACTTGCCTAGTATGAACGAAGATCTGGATTTGATTTCTCTGTACCACATTCATAGAAAAAAGCTGGATGTGGTGCTGAGGCTTAAGTGGTAGAGATGTAGCCTAACCATGAGAAAGTCCAAAGACAGTGCTCAGGCCCTGAGAACAAGCCCAGGTCTAGGAAAAATAATTGCAGTATAATAGATAATTACATGAATGTGCAACAAAATATCAGCTGAATTGTGATGAGTGTACAGAAATCATGAGAAGTTTATTCATAATCTCTAAGGAAAAAACAAGTAGAAAACATGCAAACATGCATAGCTATCTCTTTAGATCAATGATCACTATATATTTGAATTATTTACATATAACAATTACAATATAAGGACAGTAAGCTAGAAGAGAAGGACTAATTCCTGTTGCTACACAAGAAAAACCATCTTTAAATATAAAGATACATGTTATGGAGTCGTCCTGGATGTACACTTTGGTGGAATCAAAATTTCAGCTATAAAGAAGAAAATAATATGACAGATCTACAGTAAAAAATGATGATCATATTTAAGAATTGCGGAGCCCGACACCCCTGACCAGCAGGGAAGAACGGACACCACCCGAGGATCCTTCTTGTATCACGCTTTATTGAAGAGCCACTTGATTGAAGGGAGAGCTGAAGCAGAGGGGCCCTGAGCAGGGAAATGCAACTGCTTATATAAGCCCAAGGAACAAGGGGCTCTCTACCATTGGCTGCTCTGTTGCTAAGGCCTTTTTGAGACTTGGGATTGGTCACGCCCTTTTTCGTCATGCGCAGACTGAAGAGCAACTTGATACTTAGTAACGAGTACAGGCCTCGCACTCACATACCAAATAAGTTACAAGGAGCGAGGCAGGAAACAGGTGCCATCCGGCTCCCCACAAAGAATAACTGGGAAATCTCCAAGTAATTCCGTTTTAAGTAACTTCACCACAACAGAATGGTAAGTAGGAGCTCATATTTATATCAATATTTATATCAGTTTCCTCAACTGGACACTTCCACAATGTAGACATGAGCAATGTATTACATTTTAACTTGTAAATAGATATGGATATCTTAAAAATAAATAAACATGAAGAGACATAGACATAAAGGCATAACAAATATATTTATGTGAAACTGTTCAAATCATATCTCAGAAAAAGTATGACTAAAGGAATAAAGGAACTAATTAAGATTACAGTTTTTTCCTAGAAATATACTGATCTTTAATAGGTTTTGTGATAAAAGATATGATAAAGTGAGCATCAAATCACAAGAGAAAGAGAAAACCAAAATCAAGATCCATAACTCTATGTGGTGATTTTGAGGCATCTAGGTCAGTAATAGATTAAAAAATGTAAAATAACAGAAACGACATTGCTGCAGTTCATAGCATCTTCCATCTATTGGAGTCATTTAACATGACAGAACATTTCATGACAACAACTGCAATGTACACAGTCTATCCAATAACAGTGCATTCACCACCAGAGGATGCCATATTCTACAAAATACATTATAGATCTTAACTTTTATAAATATTGTATTATATGCTCTGTATCTATAAACCTATACCGAAATAAAACTACAATGCAGCCGGTTTAAATACTCTGGAGAAGCAAACAAGTAATCACAAATTTTAAACTGCACACACAAAGGGTAGCCTTCAGGAAACTTAAAGGTTCCCAGGATACAGAGACAAGAATGTAGGTTACTAGCAGTGAGCTCTCTTAGTACCAAGTATGCTTGAGGAAATAAGGTCAACCTAGAACACCATACAAAAGTGTCCAAGTATATGATAACATTTTAAGAAGAAAAGCATCTTTGTCCACATAGGACATTAGTGTCTATATAGTAACATGTGCAAACATTCCTGGAACTAATGGATTGTATCAGTATCATATCATACAAAACCAGAATAATACACAACAATGCATAATTTGTTTACATTTATTAAAAATTCTTCTCTTAATTATATTAACTCAATTATCTCAGTTATATTATTACATGATATGGTATTAACATTATATTAACTGTGTGGATTAATAATTATGCTAGATTTCTTCGATGACCCATTGGTGATTCAACAATGCGTTGTTCAGTCTCCATGAGTTACAGGGTTTTCGTTGGTGGAGATGTGTGTTCAGTTCCAGTTTGATGCCTTTGTGGTCTGAGAGTGTGCATGGAATAATTTCAGTGTTTCTGAATTTGTCCAGGTTTGTTTTATGGCCTAAGATGTGGTCTATTTTGGAAAATGTTCAATGTGCTGCTGAGAAAAACGTATATTGTGTTGTTGCTGGGTGGAATATTCTGCAGATGTCTGTTAGATCTACAACAACAAGTTGGAAAAATTGCAAACTAACAAGTTAATGTCTCACCTTAAGATCCTGGAAAAAGAGCAACAAACCAACCCTAATCCCAGTAGAAGAAAGCAAATTATTAAAAATCAAAGCAGAATTAAATGATTTGGAATCCAAAAAAACTATAGAAAGAATCAACAAAACAAGGAGTTGGTTCTTTGAAAGAATTAACAAAATTGACAAGCCCTTAGCAAATCTTACCAAAAAAAGAAGAGAGCATATCGAAATAAACAAATTCGCAGATGAAAATGGTAATATCATGACAGAAATTACCAAGATCCAGAATATCATGAGGGAATACTTCTCAAACCTTTATGCCAACAAATTTGAGAATCTAGATGAAATGGATGAATTCCTAGCCAATATTAACATACCCACACTGAACCAAGAACTAAGCCAACTCAACAGGCCTATTTCAAGCTCTGAAATAGAAATGGCAATTAGAGAACTTCCACCTAAGAAAAGCCCAAGGCCAGATGGATTCACAGCTGAATTCTATAAGGTCTGCAAAGCAGAGCTCACACCAATACTCCTCAAGCTCTTCAACGAAATTGAAAATGAAGGTTTCTTACCAAACTCATTCTATGAAGCCAGTATAACCCTCATCCCCAAACCAGACAGAGATTCATCAAAGAAAGAGAACTATAGACCTATATCTTTGATGAACATCGATGCAAAACTTCTCAATAATTATGCTAGATTTAGACTGAAATGAATTCAGATAACATACTATATAGTATATGTAATATACTTTGTAGAAACTATACAATTATATATTATATAATGTCTATTACATAATGAATAATATGTATTACTATACAGTATGTCATATATACTATATAATTGTATATACACTATAGAATGTGTATAGTATAGTATATACAATTACATAACATAGAAGATGAATATTATATGATGTATGTTTATAATTTAATTTTACACATAAAATTATTATGCATATGTATGCGTAATTACATATTGTATTATATAGTATATTAAAACAATAGTATATTAATTATATGTATTGTTATATTATCATACCATATACACTATATAATTTACTTATTATTTATAGATGTAAGTATAGATATATACTTCTCGGTGCTGGTTCCAGGCCTTGAACTCAGTGCCTGTGTGCTAAGCCTGAGCTTTATTGCTCAAGGTATTTCTCAACCAATTGAGACACAGCTCATTTCTCAGATTTTGGGTTTGGTTTGGTTTCATTTTGAGGTGTGTATGTGTGTGTGTTTGGTATGTAATTGGAGATTAGATTCTCATGTCCTTTCCTACCCAGGTTGGCTTTGAACGCTGATCCTTGGATCTTAGCCCCATGAGTAGTTATGATTATAAGCATGAAGCACAATTGGTCGGCTATAATGAGTTTTCTAACACAAAGTAATTACTGTATAAAAATATAAACTCCTTCCTAAAATTAAAAGACAGTAATAATTCAGTTTCCTCTTCTCTTCTTTAAGTCAGTAGATTATAAGAAGAGGACAGTGTTCACTTCAAATCAGAAAGAGATACATTCAAATATAGATTTGAGTCAAATGATATCATTTTGACTTAATTTATAGAAATGTAGAATAACTCATTGTCCTTGTCTTCATAGCTCTAGGGCCTGAGGTATAGAAATAGTTCATGAGAATATTTTTGCTTCATTGGTAGGATCTCAATATAATTTTGACTCATGTGGCCAGGTCATTGACATGCATGCAGATGTACCCATTTGAAGAGTATAATTCCAATGCCTACCAAAAGCCACCCCCTCAAAGATAAATACATCTATCAGTAGTGCTCTTTTACAAATATCTGGATTCATAAATGTGCAAATATCTACATATCTATATTTAAGAGTAGTGAAGGACCTGATGGCAGATTGTGGTAGAAAATGCATTTATCCTCATCATTCATTCAGCAAAATAATGTGAGGCTTGGAGAAGTGTGTGTGTGTGTGTGTGAGTGTGTGTGTGTGTGTGTGTGTGTGTGTGTGTGTGTGTGTGTGTGTATGTTACCTGTGTCAGTATGTGTATCACTGTTGGGGCTTGAACTCAAGGCCGAGGTACTGTTCCTCTAACAAGTTTCTCAAGGCTAGTGCTCTAACACTTGAGACATTGGTCCACTTCCAAATTTTTGTGTGTTATTTGGAGAAAAAGTGTCTCACCAAGTATTCTGCTTGGCTGGTTTTGACCTTGATTCTCATATCTCAGCCTCCTGAGTAGTTAGGGATACAATCATGAGCCACTGGCACCCAATTAGGAGTATGGAGATGCTCTGTGCTCAAAATTGCAGAGCTGAGGGGAAGAAACAGAAGTGTTTAGAAAATACACTACGAATCGAGGACAAAACAGCTTAGAAAGTGTGCATTTTACCAAGCATGGTGGCTAACGCCTGCAATCCCAGCTACTTAGGAGTTTGAGATCTGAGGATCAATGTTCAAAACCAGCCTAGGCACTAAAGACCATGAGATATTACCTCCAATTAATCACTAGAAAAAGGGAAGTAGGGCTTGGATGAAGGGTAGAGTGGTAGCCTTGAACAGAAGAGCTCAGAGACAGCACCTAGGTCCAGGGTCCAAGTCGCCTGACCCTCAAAAATAAATTGTGCATTTCATATTATGGATACCATATAACCACAGAGATCACAATCATGTAAATGAACAAGGAAGGAGGATTCTGGGAGAGATGAGAATTAGGCTCATTCTAACCACAGCCATTGCCTTTTATGTGTCGTGTGATCCCCAAAAGCACAGAACAACTAGGTCAACCAAACATAAGTAATGGGCAAAGGTATCCCTCTGCTGGCTTTCTCCACACACTGTAGTCAACATCAGAGGCATCTTTCAAGTTCGAAAGAATTCATAAAGAAAACCTGAGGGTCTTTGTCCCTAGAAAGGAAACTGTTTCCTTGGCAACAAGGTTTCATATTGCAAGAATAGAGAAAGAAGTTATTGAAAATAAAAACTAAGACTTTTTTTCTGATAGTCATAGGCTCCATCAACATATGGTGAACTCTAAGAAAACTAGTATTGTGTGAGAATAATGTGTTCAATGGGGCAGCTAACACAAATGGGAATCAACAAACAAAATAACTTTTGTTTAACTTTTCCAAACATAGCGTACTCATGGACAGGATCAAGCTGTACTTGATACAAATTCAGCAAATATTTACTCAGTATTTTATATGATTTAACTGTGTGTGGTGTGTGTGTGTGTGTGTGTGTGTGTGTGTGTGTGTGTGTGTGTGTGCTCAAGCGCCTGTTGGTTCTGGGGGTTGAAGTTAGTGCTCTTTGAGCTTTTGTGCTCAAGGTTAGGGATTTATCACTTAAGCCAACCACTCCATTTTTAACATTTTTTAATGCTTCATTGGAGATAAGATTTTCACAGGCTTTCTTCCAGTCCTCAGATCTCAGTCTCTTGATTAGCTAAGATTGCAGATGTGTCCAACTGGTTTCTACCTAAATACCATTGTGTTTCCTAAAGCTCTGTTCTAAAGGTTTTTGTCCTAAGATTGATAAATGCTATTTTAACTTTGAGAAGTATTGCCTAGTTGAAAGTTACTGAAATTATATCCTCAAGATGGATTATAAAATTCTCTCTCTCTGTCTCTCTGTCTCTCTGTGTTTCTCTCTGTCTCTCTGTCTCTCTGTCTCTCTCTCTCTCTCTCTCTCTCTCTCTCTCTCTCTCTCTCTCTCTCTCTCTTCTCTCTTCTCTCTCCTTCCATCCCACCCTCACTCTCTCCTTCCTGGCTCAAAATGAAATACTCAAATATATATTACCATCCTTATATGACAACTTCATGATAGACCCAAATCTTGGAACTGTGATTCAAAATGAACCTTTCAGGTATTTTATGGTAACAGTGTGAAACTAACATAGCACTTTATATAAAGCTCCGTACTAGGGATGGGGGGAGGGAAATGGGAACCAAGACATGAGAAAGGGTATCAATGTTTGTGCAGTAATGGACCTTCTATTGGTCAATATAATGTAACCCTCTATTAATTAAAAATATATATATGGATGAAAAATAGCTCTTTACTAGTTAAGTTCACATAAATTTCCCTTATTCACTCAAAGGAATATTAAACATAGAGACAACATTTAATAAAGTCATTTTATTTTATAAGAAGTTTTTGTCAATTATCAATGTCATTTTATGCTTTTCATTAAAGTAACATTCTTTAAAAGAGTCTAACTAGTTTCTTTTTTATTTATTCTCATAACTTGTTATTCTGAAGAAATTACTGCTACTCAACTACTCAGGTGGCTGAGATCTGAGGATCTCTATCCAAAGCAAGTGAGGGCAGGACAGTCCGTAACACTTAACTTCACTATCTGACAAATGTAACTTTAACCCCTCTATATATTACCCCTACAATAATATACAATTAGAAAAAAAAGACTTACCTTCAATTACCTAGTCAAAACCTGGGAGTGAAGGTATGACTGAAGTGGTTGAGTACAATCCTTGAGCAAAATAACTAAGGGACACTGCCCAGGCCCCTGTACAGAGAGGACACAAAAACGATTTCAAAAATACCATTGGAGGTTATAGCTATGAAAATATTTATATTGTACTTTGTAGATTGTTCATGTCAGGAAACTTTTTCAGAGAAACTTTGATTATAGATCCTTCATAATTTGCTTGCTGACTTTAGATTCTAATGCCTGTGACTCTTCTCTATAAGTGCAAAACAGGTCAGATTATGAATCTCTGATCAGAATGAGAAGGTAAGAAAACAAATCCAACAAATTAAAGTTGTCTTGCTGGAAAAAAGGAAAGCATTTCATTTGAACCACTCATAGATGTCTGAAGGGTTTGTCATTTTAATAAATGAAACTTATTATCTCAATGCACCTCTGGAGGCTGTTACAACAACTTCCCAGAACTCACTTGGGCTGGAAACTTTAGTTTTATTTTATTTTTATATTTTGTGCCAGTCTTTGCTTGAACTCAAGCATGGGCACTGTGCTTATACTTCTTTTTGCCCAAGGCTAGAACTCTACCATTTGTGCCACAGTACCACATCTGGCTTTTTGGTGGATCTTTGCAGATATGAGTATCATGTACTTTCCTGCCTGTGCTGGTTTCAAATCATGATCCTTGGATCTTAGGCCCCTTGAGAAAGATTTTGACCATTAGCCACTGGCAACCCATTGGAAATTTTTATTCACATATAATGCACCTGTCATTTATATTATGTTGCATTTACTGTAAAAATCCTGAATATTTCTGAAAGACAATTGTCTTCTAACCAAATAATTCTCAAGTCTTCACTTTAAATGTAACACATTTCCCATTATCCCTGACCTAAATTCTGTGATCAACAGCTTTCTTCCTCTGATATTTCAAGTACCAAATGTTGATTCATTTAGGTAGAAGAGAATGTATGAAGTCAGCATATAATCAAAGAAACACAGCCAAGATAGATTTTGCGATCTAGGAAGAAAATGCCAGGGCTTCCCTGACTGGAACATGAAATATAAACAACACATCTCACTACATCTCACCTTTCAATGGCACATCGGTAAGAACAATTTTAGAAATGAATCTGTGACTGTATCAGTAAGAGAAAGTGAGTTCCAGGATTTTACCTCATTTTTGGAAAGCTGGAGCAGTGGACCCGGAGGGAGCACAGGTAATTTTTGAATAGTATGATAATAGAGAATAATGTTTCTACTGACACAAAGATCAGACACACACACACACACACACACACACAGACCAACACACACAAAAACAATGCTAATATGAAGCAGGAAGAATCCCAATACCAGCTACTCATGGGCCAAACTCTGTGTCTGCACAAAATTATCATAAAAAAGGAAAGGGAGGTGCTGGCAGTTTGGCCTCGTGGTAGAGTACTTACCTAGCATAAATGAAAACCTGGGTTCAATTCCTTGGTGACACAAACATAGAAAAAGCCACAGGTGGTGCTGTGGCTCAAGTGGTAAAGATCCAGGCTTCAGAAAGCCCAAGAACAGTGCTTAGGCCCTGAGTTCAACCCCAGGACTAAAATATATAACAAAATAAATTTTATAAAGCAAAGAGATTTATAAAACACCATCTCTAGGTGATTATAAATCAAGAAGCATTGAAACATGAAATTATTTAATATCTGAATTGTTTGAGAACAGGAATAATTCAGGTATGTTCTTCTATTAAATAATATCAAGGAACGGAAGATGGCGCTGAGACAATAAGGATGCTGCCTAGCTTTCTCTGACAAAAAGAGAGAACCAGGGAGTCCCAAGAACCAACTACCTTATGAAATCCACAACAATAAACTCAAAAAGCAACGGAGAAGGACTCAAACCAGGAAAGAAATCCAGATAAAGCTCACATCCAACTTTATCAAAGAGTTTGGAACGCGAGGACCCTTCCCCAACACCTCACCTCTGGCTCTGAGTTGCGAAAAGCAGCGGCGGAGGACACCGGGCCGGGCAGCCCGGACCACTGAAGAAACCAGCATAGGACCGGGCCAGCGAGCCGCAAAAGCAGCAGAACCCAGACAGGGAACCAGAACAAGCAGCAGAACCAAGAGGCGGAACGGGGGTGGCGGAGGAGATCCGACGGGAGTGAAAGACTCCCCAACACCGTGGAACACCCACAGATGGAATGCAGAGGCATGAGTAACACAACTGGTCCCCAAACCCATCGGGAAAGCAGAGCTGGTATCAAGTAATAGAACTTAACTTAGACGCCCTTCACCCCGCCCAAGAAACACTGGCGGGAGCAGGGGTGCAAGGAATTTAGAATCCTGTCCCTTCCCTCAACAGCCCCCTCTCTCAGGCCATTGACTGGAGACAGACAGGTGGGCGGTGCTAAGACCCAGGACCCCACCAAGGGAGGCAGAGCTGTCCCCACACCCACCTGCCCAACAACCTCAACTCCCATGCCATTGACTGCAGACTGACAGGCAGGCTACACTAAGACTCAGCACCCGACCAGGGGAGGAAGAGCTATCCCAGCTCCCACCCATACAATAGGTTCCTCACCCAGGCCACTGGATATGGAGAGTGGATGGCACTGAGTCCCTGCCTTACAACAGTGGGTGGTGTGTGCAGGAAAATAGGAGCCAGCATCTGTCCCCCTCAAATCTTGAGCAGGGCATCCTCCAGCTGGGAATCTTGAGCAAGACAGCACCGAGGGGCCCCCCACAGTCACAGACTCTGATAAAGCAGTGGAAACACAGCAGGGATCTGAAGGGCCGACCAGCAGCCAAGCTTGCCTTCTGAGAATCAGAAAGGCGAGGCTCCACCCTTGGAGCCCACATCCTCAGCTGGGCCCCACCTCTGTGAACAGAGAGGTCTCCTTCTGGTCCTGCTGAGAGCCCCTGGAAACTCTCAATCCCCAGTCCCTTGGCCGCGGGCCGCCTCTGGAAGCAGCACATGAAAACATCTGCCCACCGCCCTCAGACTGAAGTTTGCACATCCATCCCACGCCCCACTGTGAGGCCACTGGTTGGGCTGAGAGGTAGTCGTGAAGCAACACATAAGTTTTATCTAATACTTTCCAAACTTTGTACTCAAATATGCTACCTACTTACCAACTTAGCTCAGTTATCCTTATGCTATACTTTTATTCATTACTATAATAATCTTACACTCCTACATGAATCCTCTTGTACCTCCCCTGATCTCTCTCATTCTATTATTCTATCTCTGGTCCTCTGTTCATCTTTCAACCCTTATAATTCATGGATCTACACTTGATGGCTGTTGAGCAATACTGTATATCTAGGTGTTCAATTATATTTTAGGCTCAGAGGGACTTAAATACAATAGAGATTGGATTGAGAGGCTTATTGTTGTGGTCATAAATCGCTTATCAGTGGTTGTATTAGACTGGTTTGTAAGTGTACAATAAGAAAGAGTGGTAACACCAATCAAAAATTGTGAACATCTAGTGTCTGCCACCTAAAGAGGTCTAGGTTGGTTATAACTGAAAAACTGTAATTGTGTTTAGTATTAATCTTGCTGCCATTTTCAAATGGGCAGAACAAGTAACTCAAGAAAAATGTCAAATCAAAGAATGACATCCCCCACCCAATATAAACAGACAATGGAACAGTCACTGGCAAACCTAGAGGAGAGTTTTCCAAGTGGTATACAAATGCAAGTGATAAACATCATTAATGAAAAATATGAAAATATAAGGAAGGAGATGAGGGAGTAAGCCATAGCTAAACAAGAGGAAACCATAAACAAGGTGATAAATGAAAAAGAAGATGCCATAAAGGAGGCCATAATAAAGGTCTTTCAAAGAAAAATGGATGAATTCATAGAATCCACAAATAAAAAGGTGAACGAACTCCAGCAAATGTCCAAAGAAAATAAAGCTACTGAGCTAACCACTCAAATGGAAATCAAGGAGCTAAAGAAATCCATACATGATGTAAAAGAAGAGATGCAAGGCATCAAAAATGAGCAATTAGAAGCAAAGGAGATTGCTGGAGCCAGCCAGCCAAGGGTCCTCGAAGTGTAGGGCTGAGAGGCTAAAAGGAAAAATAAGACAGAGACAGAGGGGTTCAGGAGTGCCAGAGCAATTGCTGCATCTGACAACTTTATTAAACACCTTGTCTATTTTATACCTTAGTACAAGAGAACAGAAAGCAATTGCTTATGTTGCAAATCAAACTAGAGTTCCATACTTGAATAATAACAAGAATTCTCAGAAGACTTATTGTTTGTATAAAGAATCATCTAGTCTCAACTATCAAGTTATTCTCAGCAAATCTATCTCCTGGAGGGAGAAGGTAACTAAACAAGTCTGGGAATGCTATCAAAGCACACTGTCATGACCCCTGAGAATTTAGGCAATAAGGTCACTCCACCCTTGCATGAAGGCAGGCAGATTCTACTCTACACCCTTTATCCTTAATATAGGCGTTTGAGTATAACTCTGTTAGACCCCAGACTCATATTGGTTTCCCACATCTCCCCCTTTCTTTTTATTTAAAACATAATAATATTGTTGATATAATCTTAGTTTTTTTATTTTAATATTTAAAGCCATAAATCTATTTGGTAAATATTTAAGAATACAGGGTAAAATTAAACAGAGTAAACAAATGCAAACAGCACATACATGCAATCCAATAATATTTTTTATAAAATCTGATACAGAAGGAAAATGATTTTTTAAGGAGGATAGAAATTTTTGTGTTTTGGGGGCTATATTTATATTAATTTTGGGAGCATTAGCTAGTTGCTGAATTTTTTTATGTAACATGAGAATATCTAAAGACGTATTAGAATCATGCCAAATACCTTGTAAATGTCTTTTTATGCTATGTCAGGGTGTCTGTGTATCATTATATCTATATGGGGTAACACAGATCCAATTATAAGCAGCATGACATTTTAAATATAGTTAGTACTACATCATACAAAGCATTTAGTCTTTCTTTAATTTTTTATCCCAATCTTTTTGTGTCTGAAGGACTCGGCTAACATTGAAAGAAAGCTGATTAACAAAACTTGCCGTTTGACTAGACGTGGCTAACGATACAGAAGCAGTGGCTACAGAAGAAATCATAGTAATAACCGCAGTAAATCCTGCAAAGAGAAGTCCTACAAATCTTTTATACCGAACTAATTGTGTTTGTACTTTTTTGAAAATAGCAATTTCTTTATCATTATACCATTTTTCAGTAAGACTAACTGGTAATAACAAAAAGGTTGGTTGAATTAATACTAACACATGAGTTACAGTTTGATTGATACAATTAGTTAAATCACAAGTATTACAGCTTACATTATAAGTGACATTGTCGTAGGTTATATTGAAATCTCCTACTAACAAAGCAAAAGGTCTGGTACACAAGCTTGCACACTAACATTTCAAGATGATCCTTGAGCTGAAATTACACCTTTTTCTGGGGCACTAACATTTTTCTTTTTTTACTGTAATATAGTCCATACTGGTTGCTAAACGCCACAGTTTTGTTTGCATAGTCTTATTGTTTTTTGTCGAAATTTTAAGTAAGAGATTCTGAGGCCTTGATGAATTCTGTCGAAAATCATTCCAATCACATAAATCATCAGCGCACATAGTGACATTATGATGACACAGTCTCCAAATTTGTCCTATATTACTTTAAGGAGGTTGAGAACGTTGACAAATAGGAATATCTTGTGGGAACGGTCCAGGACCTATGGTAACTGTTGACAAGTTTCGGTCTAAATATAACATATCAACATCCCAATGAACACCAGCAGAGTAATTAACATCCCAATTAACAATCTCTTTAATTTTGAACAATATTTTTTGTGTTTTTTTTTGTAAAACAAAGAGGCGATATTATTGTCATCCCTTCATATTTATAATTAGAATAAATTAAGTGCTTTAAATGATTAGAAGATCGAGGTCCTAATATCTTTGTGTTATTTATATATACAGGTATCTTTTTATCTACCCAATTGGCAGGATGCAAGACTGGTGGATCAGGGACATAGGACCAATAAACATCGTCTTGAGTTTGAAGTATTTGAGCCATAAGCCATATTACAGAGATACAGCGAGTCACAAAGAGGGTAGTAATGTTACTGTTTTTAAATGATGAACATTCTTCTTGTGATCATAATTTTTTATCCGGTTCATCTTGTTCCTCAGTTTGGCAATCTTGCTTTTGGGCATGACATACACACCTTTTTGGTATCCACCTGGGTGTTTTGCGTCTGTGGGATAAACACAAACATATCCTCGTCCCCATAATAAAACAGGGTCCGGGCCATGAATTTGATTATCGAGGGGGTCTTTCCAAATCACTAAAGCCTTGGAATCTTGTGCATTAGGGTGCCATAATCTGTCTGCTGCAGAATAACCATCTTTATCAAAAGTTAAAAAATTTAATACACATAAAGTATAGGCTATTAATGTCTTTGGAGAAACAGGGTACCAACTCCCCCTTTTTAATTTATTTAGAGCAATTTTTATTATTTGATTGGCTCTCTTAACTATACCTTGTCCCTGAGGATTATAAGGAATGCCATATTTAAGTTTTATAGAAAAGGTTTTACAATTTTTTTTAAAAGAAGCAGATGTATACGCAGGGGCATTATGAGTTTTTAATTGTTTTGGAATTTTTATAATTGAAAAACAGTTTAGTAAATGAGTAATAGTACTTTATACATTTTTTTAGCTAAGGGCGTAGTAACAATAAAATGTGAAAAAGTATCTATAGTAACAGGTACATATTTTAAACGTCTAAAAGAAGGAACATGTGTTACATCCATCTGTCAAATATTATTAGGTTGAAGACCTCTAGGATAAATTTTATAATGTATTACAGGTAAATAGGCAGCACATGTTTGACAATTTTTAACTATTTTGGGGGCTGTTAATTTAGGTATTTTAAATTGATATTTAAGTGAGTGAGATGACTGATGATGCATAGAATAAGATATTTTAGCTTGATTTATACTGGACAAGAGAACATAATTTTTAGTGTGATGATCTGTAAGTTTTTTTTACATACATTTAATTGTCAAATAGTATGAAACCAAATTATAAGGAGATAAACCTTTAAATATTTTCTTAAAAACCCTTTTTTAAATTTAATACACTTTAGGGAGCAGTTTAAGAAATACTAATCACATCACCCACATTTTACCATGAGATTTTTAGTGTTAGTTTGTAAAGAAAAAGGACAAAGATGGTCCACTCAGTCCACCTGACTAGGTTTAAATGAACAGTTTTTGTGCCAGCTTGTCTTTTTTACTATGTGTGGACCCTCTCTTAGGGCCTTTTTTACCATGGGGAACCAGAGCTGTACCTTTGTCAGTTTTTTCTTCACCCCTAAAGATGGCCACACAGGACTATTTTGTTTTTTTGTTTTTTTATTTTTTAGCATTTGATTACCTAAACAACTTTAGAATACAGGCAAAGTTTTTGATATTAATAAACAATTTTACATTTAAATTTTTGATACTTATCTCCAAATTTTAACTTGAAATGAATTTTAATTTTTTAATATCTCTGGGCTAAACAGGATACAATATAATGTAACCAGCTCTATGTATTATAATACCAGATTTTTTTTGCAGATTTTAGAATTTTTAGAAAAATTTTATTAACAGGTTTTTTTAAATAATGTAATAATTTTTTGAGATATTATAAAACATTTAAGCCTAATAATTTTTTTAAAGTTTAGACTTAAATTTACCCAATTGCCTTTGTGTTTTAAGTATAAGCTCATCCATTGTTTGACACAGAATGCTGACTATTTAACCTTGAACGTGTTTACTCACACCCATTTATACACATATTTATACTCAAAGATCTTAAAGTGCACAAAATTAATATTGGCCGTTTATTTTTTGGAAGCTTAAGTGTCAAGAAAATTTTGCCAATTTTACTTTTGCAGGTGAAAACCAGATTTAAAACAAAACTTTTACAAGACAAGTTAGTTGAAATTATTAATTGGTGGGGAGTCTTTTAAGTCCCAAATTTAACCTAGCTAGGTCATATCTCTAGTCATTATCTCAATTTTGACTAGGCCATCTCACATACCAGTTTACAAGACCAAATTTAAACCTGGAGGAACCAAGACTGATGGCTGTGTCCTGCCACCAATTGTCTCCAGATTGTCACTTCAGACAGGTTGTTAGGAAAAAAGAAACTAGAATAGGCATGCAGCTGCCTCGTCTGCCTCAATTGTAGTTGAATGGGAGAAGCTATACCACGCTCAAGACCTACTCCAGTGGGGCTGAAGCTTTTATTTACCTGGAATGTTTAAATGCTTAGTGACAAAAACACAAAAAACAAGAATCCATATTTTGGACTGGTACCAGTTTTGAGAACAAAATTGGACAAGACAAAAAATATCTAACGAAACAAGACAGAGAAGCAGACACCATTAAGTAACCCTAAATTTTGATGGCATGCCTGGCAGCAGTCAGAGTGAGAAAGAGACCCCAGGGTCCTAAAAACTCTCAGGGGGCACCTCCCCTCTGGAGACTTCAATTTTTTGGCAGGCGGCTTGGCCAAGGCCATTCGACCCCAAATGTGAGTCATTTTACAGAGTAAAAAGTAGCAAGTTTATCCTGTAAAGATTTATATGCAAGACAGAACAAAGCAGACGAATGTCAGGGCTACTGAAACAAAGTCAATTAGGCACACAATACACACTGAAAGTATCAAGAAGCGCTGCACAGTGTGAATGGTCAAGACAAAAATGGGGGGCAGAAAGTGTTTTAACCAAGGAGGAGATCAAAAGTTTCTTCAGCTGGCCATCCATCTTTAAAGGAGGGCCATCCCTCACGGCAAAGTGTAAGCTAATTTACTTTTCCTAATTTCCACATTTAAATTGAGTGTCCTTCCCTTCCCTACTCTCCCAGATCATTCAGGAGAGCACCAGCCAGTTGCTACCATTGCCAGGATTTTAGCTGTTGATTATTTTCTCCAATTAAAAACAGTTAACATAACACAAGACAATCACTTAACAAGACAGGACACTGAAACAGACAAATTGCATGCGCGCCCAGGCTGTAAACACGAGGGATTTGGCGTCCCTCCAAAGTGTGGACTCCACGTCCCACTCTTTTTCATATTTTTAGATTTACAGTCCCGTCCTCTGGGAACCAAGGACAAAGTTGCTGCACAAAAGTCAAAAACTTAAGTAACTGCTTTTTATCTACCGTTACTCCTTTTCCATTAAACAAACTAAGTAAAACTTGTAAAAACAATTTTTTTAGTACTTACATTTTGCCCCATATTTATTACTCCCAAGTTAACTATTCCTTGCTACTTACTACTTTTCTTTTCCGCGTGGCTTGTGTAGCAGGATCCTTTTCAGATTATATCCCAGTATTTTTCAAGGTCTACATCCAGGAGAAGAAGGTCCCGGGTTTTGGCACCATTTGCTGGAGCCAGCCGGCCAAGTGTCCTCGAAGAGTAGGGCTGAGGGGCTAAAAAGAAATATAAGACAGAGACAGAGGGGTTCAGGAGGGCCAGAACAATTGCTGCATCTGACAACTTTATTAAACAACTTGTCTATTTTATACCTTAGTACAAGAGAACAGAAAGCAATTGCTTATGTTGCAAATTAAACTAGAGTTCCATACTTGAATAATAACAAAAATTGTCAGAAGACTTATTCTTTGTATAAAGAATCATCTAGTCTCAACTATCAAGTTATTCTCAGCAAATCTATCTCTGGAGGGAGAAGATAACCAAATAAGTCTGGGAATACTATCAAAACACACTGTCATGACCCGAAAAAATTTAGGCAAAAAGGTCACACGACCCTTGCATAAAGGCAGGCAGATTCTACTCTACACCCTTTATCCTCAATATAGGCCTTTGAGTATAACTCTGTAGACCCCAGACTCATATTGGTTTCCCACAGGAGATAAAAAAAAAGTAGATAGCTTTAATAATAGGCTAGACAATGAAGAAGAGAAAATTTACAGGGATGAAGATAATTTAGTTGTTATAGAGAAAGAGCAGAAAATGAGTCAATCCAAATCTAGGAAATATGAGAGAGAGCTTCAGGAGGTCCAAGATAAAATTAGGAAGCCTAATTTAAGGCTAATTGGTATTGAGGAGGGTCTAGACAAAAAGGTCAATTGTACTGGAAATATACTTCAGGGAATCATCTCAGAGAATTTCCCAAATATCCAGAAGGGCAGGCCCATCCAGATACAAGAAGCTTTTAGAACCCCAACAGACCTGACCAGAAAAGAACATCCCACCACCACATTATAATCCAAACTGGTTCAGTAGATACCAAAGAAAGGATCCTAAAGGAAGCCAGGATAAAGGAATCAATAATCTATAAAGGCAAACCAGTAAGAATAACCCCAGATTTCTCAGCAATGACCATGCAAGCAAGAAGTGACTGGAAGCATATATGTCATGACCTTAAGTCAAATAACTCCAACAAAGAATATTGTACCCAGCTAAGCTCTCATTCATAACTGAGGCAACAATAAAAACTTTCCATTCCAGGGAAAAGCTGCAACAATAGGTAGCAAGAAAACCAACACTATAGAAAATTCTAAGAATTTCTACACATAGAAAACCAAAATAAATGCAATATAGGGAAAGAAATGGCACCTAAACATCATACCATCTAAGGAACACAAGAACTGTCAAGACAGAGGCCCTAATAAAAGCTTTTGAAAATGGTAAGAACTAATAAATATCTCTCAGTCCTAACTCTCAATATCATAGAACTTAACTCTCCAATTAAATGGCATAGGCTGTCTAGTTGGGTCAAAAAGCAAGATCCATCGTTCTGCTGTCTTCAAGAGACATACCTTACCCCAAAAAACAAACATCTTTTGAAAGTGAGAGGCTGGATTAAACTCTATCAAGGTAATGGCCCCCATAAACAGGCTGCAGTTGCCATCCTCATATCAGACAAAATAGACTTCAAACTAAAATTAGTAAGAAAGGACAAAGAAGTTTACTACATACTACTAAAGGGATCTTTCCTCCAGGAAGACATAACGATCCTAAATATCTACACACCCAATCCCGGAGCTCCAAACTTCATCAAGCAAACTTTACTTTCATTGAAACCATACATAGATCAAAACACAGTGATTGTCGGTGACTTTAACACATAACTCTCATATATGGACAGATCAACAAGGCAAAAACTCAACAGAGAAACCTTAGAACTGAACTACTATATAGACCAACTAGATCTAACAGACATCTACAGAATATTCCACCCAGCAACAACACAATATACGTTTTTCTCAGCAGCACATGGAACATTTTCCAAAATAGACCACACCTTAGGCCTTAAAACAAACCTGGACAGATTCAGAAACACTTAAATTATTCCCTGGACGCTCTCAGACCACAAAGGCATCAAATTGGAACTGAACACATATCTCCACTAACGAAAACCCTATAACTCATGGAGACTGAACAACACATTGTTGAATCAAAAACAATGGGTAATCGAAGAGATCATAACAGATATCCAACTGTTTATGAAATTTAACAATAAGGAGCCCACAAATATCAACTCCTTAGGGACACCACAAAGGCAGTACTCAGAGGAAAATTTATAGCGCTGAGTGCCTACAACAACAAGAATGAAAAATCGCAAACAAACAAGTTAATGTCTCATCTTAAACTACTGGAAAAAGAGCAACAAACCAACCCTAACCCCAGTAGAGGAAAGCAAATTATGAAAACCAGTGCAGAATTAAATGATTAGGAATCCAAAAAAACTAAAGAAAGAATCAACAAACAAGGAGTTGTTTCTTTGAAAGAATTAATAAAATTGACACATCCTTAGCAAATCTTACCAAAAAAAGAAGAGAGCACACTGAAATAAACAAAATCGCAGACGAAAATGGTAATATCACGACATAAATTACCAAGATCCAGAATATCATTAGGGAATACTTCTCATACTTCTCAAACTTTACGCCAACAAATTTGAGAATCTAGAAGAAATGGATGAACTCCTAGCCAATATTAGCATACACACACTGAACCAAGAAGAACTAACCCAACTAAACAGGCCTATTTCAAGCTCTGAAATAGAAATGGCAATAAGAGACCTTCCGCCTAAGAAAAGCCCAGGGCCAGATGGAGTCACAGCTGAATTCTATAAGGTCTTCAAAGCAGAGCTCACACCAGTACTCCTCAGGCTCTTCAATGAAATTGAACTGTACGGTTCTTTACCAAACTCATTCTCTGAAGCCAGTAAAACCCTCATCCCCAAGCCACACAGAGATTCATCAAAGAAAGAGAACTATAGACCTATATCTTTAATGAACATCGATGCAAAACTTCTCAAGAAAATACTGGCCAACATTCTACAACAACTTATCAAAAACATTATGTGCTATGATCAAACAGGCTTCATCACAGGGAGGCAAAGCTGGTTCAACATACGCAAATCAATTAACATAATTCAACACAACAACAGGACAAAGGACAAAAATCCCATGATTGTCTCAATAGATGCAGAAAAGGCATTTGACAAGATCCAACACCCCTTTATGTTAAAAACTTTGGAGAAACTAGGAATCCATGGAACATTCCTCAATATAGTAAAGGCTCTGTATGACAAACCCACAGCGAGTATTATACTTAATGGCGAAAATCTAAAGCCATTCCCTCTAAAATCAGGAACAAGAGAAGGATGCCCACTCTCTCCACTCCTCTTTAACACACTATTAGAATTCCTAGACAGTGTAATAAGGCAAGAAGCAAGAATAAAGTGGATCCAAATAGGGAAAGAGGAATCAAAACGACATGATTCTGTATTTAAAGAATCCTGTACACTCTATTCCCAAGCTTCTTGAGCTGATTCAAAACTTTGGAAGTGTAGCAGGGTATAAAAATAACCCTCAAAAATCAACTGCCTTCCTCTACACCAACAGTGAGAGGAACAAAGCAATAATCAGGAAAGCAACTCCTTTCACAATAGCCTCAAAGAAAATAAAGTACCTAGGAATTAGCTTAACTAAGAATGTAAAGGACCTTTTTGATGAAAACTTTATAACACTAAAAAAGGAAATTATTTCCAAACTAAGGGAATGGAAAAACTTCCCATGCTCCTGGATTGGAAGAATCAACATTGTGAAAACGGCAATCTTGCCAAGGGCTAGCTAGAAATTCAACGCAATACCCATCAATATCCCAATGGCATACTTTAAAGAAATAGAAGAGGCAATTCAAAATTTCATATGGAATAATAAAACACCTTGTATAGCAAAAACACTACTTAGCAGAAAGAACAGCGCAGGAGGAATTTCAATTCCAAACTTTAAACTCTAATACAGAGCTATAATTCTCAAAACAGCTTGGTACTGGCACAAGAACAGGCCTGGAGACCAATAGAATAGAATTGAGGACCCAGATATGAAACCACAGACCTATGGCCACCTAATCTTTGACAAGGGACTCAAAAAAATAGACTGGAGGAAAGACAGCCTCTTCAACAAGTTGTGCTGGCAGAACCGGTTAAGCACCTGCAGAAAACTAAAGTTGGATCGTTCTTTGTCACCCTGCACTACAATTAACTCCAAATTGATCAAGACATGGAGGTAAAAGCTGACACACTGAAAACTTTACAAGAAGTAATAGGAGATACAGTAGGCCTCCTTGGCACAGGTCGAAACTTTCTAAATAAAGAACAAGAATCACAGCAAATAAGAGAAAGGCTGGATAAGTGGGACTGCATTAAACTTCAGAGCTTTTGTTTTGCCAAGGGCATAGCTAGTAAATTAATTAGGAAGCCTACAGAATGGGAGAAGGACCATGTTACAGACAAAGGCCTCATATCTAAAATATATCAACAGCTCAAAAAATTGAATCCCTCCAAAATTAATCTCCAAAGTAACAACCATCCCATTAAAAGATGGGCCAAGACATAAAAAAGAGTCTTCGCTGAAGAAGAAATAAATATGGCCTGTAGACACATGAAAAAATGCTCAACATCTCTGGTCATAAAAGAAATGCAAATCAAAACAACTCTAAGATTCCATCTCACTCCAGTTAGAATGGCCAGGATCAAGAAAACTAATAACAACAGATGCTAGAGGGGACATGGCCAGGAGGGATCACTAGTACACTGTTGGTAGGAGTGAACCGTGTTCAACCACTATGGAAAGCAGTATGGCATTTCCTCAACAGACCAAAATAGAGCTCCCCAATGACCCAGCATTTCCACTACTTGGCATTTACCCAATCATCCAGAAATAAGGACATATTAAATCCATCAGCACCACAATGTTCATTGCAGCAGTATTTACCCTAGCAAAGATAGGGAACAAACCTAGATGTCCCTCAGCGGATGAATGGATCAACAAGATGTGGTAGTTGTACACAATGGAATACTATGCTCCTGTCAGAAAGAACGACATTGCCCCATTTGTTAGGAAATGGAAAGACTTAGAAAAAATCATGTTAAGTGTAGTAAGGGAGACTCGAAGGAACATAGGCTCAATGGTTTTCCTCATTTGCCATAATTAGTAGAAACCTTGGGCTCTCCTAGCAGAGATCTGCAATAGAGAAAAACCTTGATACCAAAGGCCATGTAATGTGTCAATAAATGAAAGGGTCTCTAGGATATATAAACATAAGCCATATAACGAATGATTGTTCTCCTTACGGTACTATGTTATCTCTTATCTCTTTTGTTGTCCCTTGGTTATCTAATATTGTTAGAGTATCTCGCTTTGTTACCTGATATAATGGATATATTTGTATTTGGTTATTTGAAATTGTATAGGGAAGGGGGGAAAACAAGATAGGGGGTGGGGGTGTGGAGGAGGGAAATGGGACCATGACAGGTGGAAGGGAATCAATGTATGTGAATTAATGCACCTTCTATCTGGCAAATATCATGTAACCTTCTATTAATTACAATAAAAACATATGAAAAAAGAATCTCTCCTTGAATAGTTGTTTATTAAACATGAAAAAAGCAAGCCAATATTACTTGACTTCTATAACTGTAACCTCTTGTATATGAACTTTACAATAAAAATATTTGTAGCATGAAAAAATTTAAATAAAGAAGGATTCATTCATACATCATATTCTTAGTTTTATATCCTTATCACACATCTGTGTATGCAAGTGCGCGCGCTGTGTGTGTGTGTGTGTGTGTGTGTGTGTGTGTGTGTGTGTGTGTGTGTGTGCCAGTACTGGAGCTTGAATTCAAAGCCTAAATTCTGTCTCTTAGCTTTTTCACTCAAGGATGGTACTTCACTCTTGAGCCATAGCTCCAATTTAGGCTTTTTGATAGTTAGTGCTAAATAAGAGCCTCATGATCCACTCTACCCAGTCTCCTGAATAACTACGATTACAAATATGAACCTCCAATGCCTAGCATTCAATGTACTTTCAAGGAACTGAATTCATTAGTATTATGTCTTTAAGAAATGTCTAGTATGAGGATGTCTTTTAAAAGAAACCACACTAAGGGATAGCAAAAATGATGAGAGGTAACATAGTACATTAAGGACAACAATCACACATCATGTGGCTCTTGTTTCTATATCCTGGAAGTCTTTCATTTAGCGTCATACTCTATGGTCTTATGTACCTAGGTTTTGTTCTATAGTAAATATCTGATAGGAGAGTCCAAGGTTTCTACTGATTATGACAAATGAGGGAAACCATTGAGCCTAAGTTCCTTTGAGTCTGGCTTACTTCACTTAATATGATTTTTTCTAAGTCTTTCCATTTCCTTACAAATGGGGGGATGTCATTCTATCTGATAGCAGCATAGAAGTCCATTGTGAATAAATAACACAGGTAGCATTGTACCACTTGAACCACATATTTCTCCTTTCTTTTTGCTAGTGAATTAAGAACATATATCCTGAGTAGCTAAGATTCCGTTTGTGAGCCAAAATCACCACTCAACATGCCTTTATATTCTATTTTCATTTCCTGGTAGGTTAAAGAAAATAATTCATAAAGCTAAAGCTTAAAAAACTCCATTTCTATGCTCCACTTCTCTTTCATCTTTGCCAAGAAATTGCACAATATTTCCCATTATCTTGAATTCTTTTTTTTTGCCATTCCTTGGCTTGAGCTCAGGGCCTGAGCAACATATTTGGACTTTCTCAAGGATAAAGCTCTACCATTTGCGCCTCAGCACCACTTCAGGCTCTTTTCTATGTATGTGGTACTGAGGAATCGAACCCGGGTCTTCATGAATGCTAAGCAAGCACTTTAACCACTAGGCAAACTCCCGCCCCCCCATTATCTTGAAATCTTATTTTTTTATATTACCACTTTGATATGCTCATAAATCCAGTCTCTTTACATAATTTTCTAATACCAAACTTGACATTTAAACAATATCACTCCACTCCTCCTACCCTTACTTGTGGAAAACAGTAGAGGTCCAAAAGTGTCCCAATTGAGCAGTTGTTAATCTCAATGATCCTGTAAGTGGTGCTAGAGATTTGGTCTCTCTCTCTCTCATATAGGAGTAGTTTGAAATATTATAGTTCCCCAAGAGGCTGTAGAAGGGATTTTTAAATGTTTTCCAAGCCTCACAGTGAACATTACATACATCAAACCCCAGACTCAAGTTATGTAAAGATCAGGTTTTCATTGATCTCTTCATAGCAAAAGTCAAGGCCAAAGCAAATTGGTAGTTCTTAAACATAAATCTGTGAACAGAGCACTGGAATTTACAAGTACTTCAATAAAGATAAATCTGTGAATAGAGTATAGAAAATTAGGAGTACTTCAAAGCTCACAATTTTGATGGATTGAATGTTTGCTCCTTTGCCAATGAGAATGTATAAACTTGACCCACAATGGGAATGGAACATTAATGCAGTGTATGTAGGATTATGTAAGGACTTGAAGAGAATTCTTCATGAATGAGATTCAGAAACTTATTTCAGCAGAGAAAGTGCTCTATTAACAGATGCACATCCACAAAACCTGTCATCCATTAACAACAGAGAAGGTTTTCATCAGATACCATGTATTCTATTACCATTATCTCGGAGTCACTAGCTCTACCTGTGTGAAAAATCTTGTTTTGAGACACTCCAGTTTATGTTATGTTGACATGAATCCTTTCAAAATGAAGGGCTATGATCTGAGCTGGAGTTGCATGCTAGACACAAGGTATTTAAGTGCTGTTCCTCTGTTGTAGACGTTAAGATGTATATATTTCTGGTATAGTATTTAATTTTTAATTAAATACCTGCAACCTCAAGTGAAGAAATAACATTGTAAGGAGAGAACTTGCACATTAGTACCTCAAAGAGTCCCACAGAGATAGTAGGAGTTTACATTTTCATTGCTTATATGCATGTCGGTAAAGTTTGTCATGCAAATGCCATGAAAGCTAGAGGCTTCTCATTTCATTGATAACATTAAAAATATATTCATAGGTAGATAATTTACAGTCCAACTAGTCATTCATGCACATTTGTATCTGGAATTATCTCCATAAAATGAAACAGTCAGTGTTCATGCTAATGTTCTGGATCACAGAGCTTGATTCTGAAAATCATTGCTTAATTTCTTTAATATAAAATATCTGAAGGAGAACGTAAATTTAGAAATTAAATTTATTCCAAATGTACTAAGCATTTCTGTGGAAAATATCACAGTGGAACCCTTTCAAAATATAATTTGTACTAAGTCACAGAAAAAATAAAAATTATAAAAAACGAATTGCAGCTTTTTTGATGGTAAAAATTACAAATTGGGGATATCTCAAGAAATTAAAACTATTTGTTCCTGTAATCATAGCTGACCAAGAGGATGATATCCAAAGAGCCTTAATGAAGACAATCTGGAGCAGAAAATTCCATGATACTCTTTTTCAAAATTTTTTAAATTTTTTTCATATATTTTTATTGTAATTAATACAAGGGATACATTATATTGGCCAGATAGAAGGTGCATTAATTCACATACATTGATACCCTTTCTCCTGTCTTGGTCCCCATTTAGCTCCCCCTCACCCACACCTCTCGTCTTGTTTTCCCCGCTTACCTAACCAATTTCAAATAACCGAATACAAATATAGCCAATATATCAGATATCAAAGTGAGATAGTGTAACAATATGAGATAACTAAGGGACAACAAAAGAGATGAGAGATTACATAGTACATTAAGGTCAACAATCACTCATTATATGGCTTTTGTTTCTATATCCTAGACGTCCTTTCATTTTGCATCCTACTGTGTGGTCTTATGTATCTAGGTTTTGCTCTATTGCCAATCTCTCCAAGACACTCATATATGCAGTTAACCAATGGTAAGCCAGAAGTAGATGGGTGGCTCAAGTGATATTAGAGAGAAAACAGGATGTGTGACAAGGTATAAATATGGCCATAAATGCAATCAAAGTACGTGGCATCTAAGGTAGAAAAATACGAATCAGTTAGGAGGCAAAAGTTCCCTATTTTATAACAATTGAGAAAAACTTTGTAGCATCATTGGATGTAGAGTTGAGTCAAATCTCTAACTTACCAATTTCTAGTTGCAGCAATACACTTATCTATATGAATAACTTCATGAATAAATAATTATGTCTGTAATCAATACCAAACATAAAATTTTACCTAACCCAGACCATACTTTTCTTCATTTCTGCAGATAGATAAGAAACATCAATCTGTTGGAACTATACTGCTTAATATTTCTATCTTAGCACTAATGTGCAAAAGGACTAAAATATGTTTGGGGAAATTTAAGAGAAGGAAAATTAGAAAAAACATAGGCAGAGAGTGGTGAAGAAACAAAATAAGCTAAGGCAAAGATGTGTTATGTCTGTAGACTTTACTACTCAGAAATCAGAAATTTGAGGACCATATTTGAACCCATCCTCAGTAGGTGTGTCTAAGAGACTCAATCTCTATTTAACATCCAAAATATGGCAGTTGTGGAGCTGTGGCTCAAGTGGTAGAGCACTGGCCTTCATCCAAAAAGCTCATGGAGAGTGTGCAGGTGCTGGGATGCCAGGGCCAGCACAAAAGAAATAAAGATAAGGAAGCATCGGTGACATATAAGATAAAGACATATATGTAATATATCAGGTTTATCACTGCCATTTTAGCTCCCAAATGTGGGCAAATACCCAATGACACACTTGTCACGCAAGCAGTTAAAAAATAATGAAAATGATAGAGGCAGAGACATGTTTGCTTAAAATACATGTGGACTAGGCTGTTAGAGTTTCTTAGAGCTCCAAATAGCCATTTTCTTATGCTTCCCCCATCCCATTCCCTCCTTTCAGCTCCCCTTCTCATCCCTTCCACGTTCTTTGTTTAGGCATTTATTACTGAGGCCCTCTATTCCAGGACAAGAGCCAAGGATATATACGCATATGAGTAAACCAAAACTTACTGAGTGCAGACAAAAGTCTATCATATAAGATCTTTTACAATGCCTGGTCATGCCTGGATCATGAAGCATATCTGACATGAAATAGTGTTACAGTGGTTAGTTTTTAATAGTAACTATTTGTCTGCAGTAAAAGAGAAGTGTGTGTGTGTGTGTGTGTGTGTGTGTGTGTGTGTGTGTGTGTGTGTGTTAGGGCATGTAATCAGAGGCCAGATACTGTCATTGAGCTTATTTTCTCAAGGCTAGAACACTGCCATCTGACCCACAGCTCGCCTTCCAGATGTGGACGGTTAATTGGAGAGAAAAGTGTCACGGATTTTTATGTTGGTGCTAGCTTCAGACCTTAATCCTCAAATACCAGCTGCCAATATAGTGAAGAATAGACAGTTATGAGCCACCACCCTAAAATAAGAATTTTTATTGATGTCCCCACAATACAAGTTACCAAACAGATCTTCTCACACCACTTGTTTGTGAGGAAGGAAATGTTTAAGAAGCCTTTTATTATAGAACTTATGCCACTGACTCTGGATTGTAGTAATAACATCAATTAATCCCCTGCAATGACAACTTGGATGGAGTGGATAAAGTAATGCTGGAAGTGAGGAGCTTACAGACATGGAAGGAAAGGAAACCAGAGTGCTCTCCTACTAGCAGGCAGAATAGTACCACAAACAGATTAAAAATAAAACAATGAAAATAAACTGTTTCCAGTGCATAGGGAGTAGAATGTCATAGTATTACAGATGGATAACCTAGACTTCCCTCACCTGCTTCCCATCTTGAGAACAAAATGGTAAATGGAAATAAAATATTGTGTTACTTATGGCTTGTATGCTCATCCCTGGTAGCATTACTGTTACTGCCATCTGTTTCCCGAGTGTAAAGAAGGAAAAACCCAGACATCACATTTCCATCCACATATGCTCAATATTTCATTGTAGAAAAGCAGCTAGTTCCAGCCAAGGACCTGACAGGAAGGGGAAGCTGGAGAAGACTGAGAGTAAAAATCAAAGGACACATCTCTGAAATATCTGTCCAGCTGAAATTCTGGGTAGAAGTTGCCCACACTGTCAGGTATATACGCTCATATATCTTTGTATAGGTGCAGTTTTGTCTTTGTATTGACACTGTAGCTCATCTTCCACCAAATCCTTTGGTGAAGCCACAGGCGGGATATGTAAAACTCTTTTATTACGGTTCCGCAGCTGTGGCTATGCATGCTGGAGAATACCACAACTTGGAAAACAAGTTTTCAGATGCTCCTTGTGCATCTCAGGTGATATGGATTTCCTCCAAAATCACAGTGGAGCCCCAGGAAGGAAGTTAACTTTGACAAATTTGGTTAAAAATCTGTGCCAAGGAACTACTTTCCTGAAACTGGATTGCATCAGAGGATGATGCATCAGATGCACATAGAGATGGCTAAAAAATTCTTTCCCAGTGACATGTCAACCAAAGTTATTAGGGCATTATACACAGATGGTCAGTTTGCAAACCAAATTGCCATAAGATCCACAGATTACTATTTGATTCAAGCTATTGGACAGAGGCCTCCACAAAAGCAGCCATATGCTATTGCCTAATTCAGCAATGACGTTGGTGAAACCAGCAATTTCATGTCAATAAAGTCATTGTCATAAATGTGTTGCATGTTTGTATTCTGAAATTGCTCATTCAAACTGTGCCAAGGCCAGCCGGCATCAAGGCAGGATTCCTGATTTAGGGGGTGAGGATGAGAAGAAAAACACAAGAAACACATGGGGTCAGGAGGTCTACAGCTTAAGACTAGAGCCTAAAGAGACTGCAGATTTGTATCGTAGCACCATTATTTTTGGTTCTAGTCTTATATACTATCTTAGAAACAGGAAACAACCAGGGGTTACTTTCATACAAAACAACAAGCAAGTATTCAGACATAGCACCCCAGCAAGAAGGGATAAAGACAAAAAGTTCACAGTACTGTTGACACTGCTCAAAGTTGGTAAGAATGGCATCATTCATTATGATACATGTTGTTTTTCATGGCAGCTCATCTCCTTGTGTGCTTAGCTCTAAGCAGTACTGCAGGTGCAAGCTCAGTCTGACTCCACACTCAGCCCCCAACAAAACTGGTAACTTTTACAGAACTTTCTACACACACAACTCAGTTTTATTTCATGATGTACTTGTCTGAAAACGTGTGATAATTGAAGAAAATATTCTCTATTACAAGCCTTAATATTATAGCTAACTATGATTTCTACTTATCAAAATATATTAGACACATTTTCAATGAAAATATCTCAATGGCCCTTGAAAAGAGATTTACTTCAGTATTGTAATCCCTTTCTGTACTTTCTAATGAGAATTCCATTCTATTGTAATAGCCTATTCATTGCATTTTGTATGATCATAATTGACAGTCACAATTTTTTGTGTATATATTTGTGTTTATATTTCTAAGACCTTGTCCATAACATTGGGTATGGAAATATGGAGTCACTGCTCTTTTACTGTTGGGATCAAATAGCCCAATATTAAGGACAGCATGCATCCTTTGTTCTTGACTTATCTCACTCAACATGGTTCCCTCTAGATTCATCCACATACCACCAAATGCCATTATTTTGTCTGTTGGTTATGTAGTATTCCATTATATATATATGTATAATATATATGTGTGTATCTATCTATCTATCTATCTATCCATCTATCTATCATATTTTTTATCCATTCATCTGCAATAGGGCATCTGGATTTTTTCCATCCCTTGGCTATTGTGAATAGTGCAGAGATGTACATAGCGGAGCAGGTATCCTTATCATATCCTGGGTTATGATGTTCAGGATAGAAAAGATACACTTATGAAAAGAAGAGGTTAAAATGGCAGAAATCATATTAGAAAATTCTCATCATCCATGTTCATAAAGGAAATGCCAATAAAAACAACCCTAAGATACCATCTTACCCCAACAAGAATGGCCAAGATTTTGAACTCAGACAATGACAGATGCTTGTGGGGTTATGGAGATAAAGGAACCCTACTGCACTGCTTGTGGGATTGTAAGCTAATTTGGCCACTCTGGAAAGCAGTGTGGAGGTTTCTTATAGGATCTTTTTATCACTTAAAATTTTAATTTTTCATTATTTTAAGTTAACCATACGAAGAGGTTATATAGAAAAAATACATATATATGTGCAATGGGTCTCATTCCCACAAGTTAGTTGCCATGCTTAATATCATAAAGCTCTTTATACTTCCTTGTGTAATCTACTTGAATCATGTTTAATGTTCCTTTGCCCTTAATTTTGGCAGCATTTGTTATTAGACTTCCTGAAAGACATCATGATCAGAGTGAGAAAAAATTCTATGTCAAGTAGAAGATGATGGAAAGAGAGCAGGTAAGAAATTATGTCTCCAATGAGCAACTAGTATTTCTCCATAGAAGAATTTTAGGTGGGTATTAGGCTTTCCAGTCTATGGAGTCACATCAAGGAAGCTATAATGATACAGAGTTCTTCTCCAAAGTAATGGTGAGCTAAGTCAGCTGTGGCAACAGTAGCAGAGACAGCCCAGCTGGTGGGCTTTGCATGAATTTAAATGGGTGGAATAGGAGCCCACTGCTCAGTCAGCCAAAGTCCAACATAGAAACCGTTCAACTATCCGGTGAGGACCAGTTCTACAGATCAGGGAGGTCTCAGTGTGAATCATGTCTATTTCCCTGATCAAGTGTTTTATCTTCCAAGATTGCTCTCCTACAATTCTCCACCCACTTCTGACACCTATCCAAGTTCCGTGGGATCCTGAAAAAAGCCAGGTCGGAGTGCAAGCTCTTCCTCCCATTTTGAGGCCTCCCATTAATTCAGCATTGTTGCTGGCCTGCTGCCAACGTTGCTCTCCCTTCCCCACCACCGCGGGGTCATTGCCACCTGTTGGGGTTGGGGAGGGGAACCAGGACATCGGGGGGCTGAGCAACCAACTGTATGGATGAGCTTTGATCTCCCTTTTTTCTGGTTAAATTCAAACTGAAGATACAGCTGAAGACCACATGCTAGGCCAATGTTGTCGTAGTTACTTTCCCTTACTCAGCTCATCTATTCTTTGGTTTATATCTGGAGAATTAAATCTTACTTGGTGTGAATTCCTAGATGTATAAATCCTGAGAGGAAACTAAAACTCTGCTTCTGTGGAGAGAATTTTACTTTTCCCTATTCTCTTTTGGCCATCATCTCCTACTCAACATTGAAATTTGTATTGCTAGTCTTGCAGCTTGAACTCAGGGCACTATCCTTGAGGTTTTCCAAAGCTAGAAAGGCACTATTGTCATCTCTGGGTCTGATTTACTGATCATAATAAAAAATAGTTCCCAGTTTTTCCATTTACAAAATTTGCAAAGGCTTTCTTTCTGATAGAAACATAGAAATCTATTGTGTATAAATAATATACATAGTCAAAGCACCACTTCCAGATTTTTCTGTTTCCATTGAAATGTCCAGATTGAGGTAATGTCAAAGAACACCAGGAGACCTCCACAGGTGCCAAAAGCAAAAGGGTCTTTATTGCAGGGCAAGCGCCAGCCTGGACTCATTCCAGCACATCCTAAAGTAGCAGGGCCAGCTGGGAGTGAATCTCAAAACGTGTGGGGAAGTGTTTTTTATTCATGATGGTAGGAGGTTGGGGGAGATCCCATCACAGTATACCCTGGATGGATAGAATTTCAACAAAAAGATCATTTGTGTTTGATTGGTTCAGAAGTCTTCCCCAAACCATTGTTTTTATGCCCATATTCTCTGCCTTCCTGTGGTTGTTGCAGGGGGACCTAATATTATGGTATGGCAGAGGACTTTAAGGAAACTGCAACTCATTGGCAGGGAAGCAAAACCTAGGCTTGAGCCTAGTTCTATATTCTTTGCAAATTTACAGCGTGTCATGGCAGCACTTTTAGCAGCTTTGTTCCTTTACAGGAAAGCTAGATGAATTAAAATAGTTCATCCTGATCCCTCACTGTGGCACCAAGGACTCAAATCCAGGGCTTTGTGCATACTATGTAAGCACTCTAGAACTAGGTCACCCTCCCAGCCCTCAACACTGTCTTTTATCGCACTCCAGTGACAATCTCTAGGAAGAATATTAAGAATATATGCTTCCAAAAATAAGATAAAGGTTAAGGCAGCACATGATTCATGCAAATTAATGCATGTGCTAAGGAAATTGGTATGTATTTTTTACAAGAAACTAATTTTTTGTGGTCTGAGTTCCCATTACATGCACACAGACATGCATATGTCTTAATAACATATGATGAGAATTTTAGAAATAAGTATAGATAGATAGATAGATAGATAGATAGATAGATAGATAGATAGATAGATAGATAGATTGAGATACATATCTGACATTATGGGCCTCAGTTCTAGTCAGAATTTCACCTGTGTAGATGCTTCGGGGATGTGCCTTTTGATTTTCACCCTCATTATTCTCCAGCTTTGATGCTCTGTCAGGTCCTTGGCTGGCACTACCTGCTTTTCTACATTGAAACACCGAGCACACATGGATGGAGATGTGATGATTTCTGGGTTTTTCCCTCTCTACACTTTGGGAAGAGAAGGCAATACCAGTGATGCTTCTAGTCATGAAGAGAACAAGCTGTAAGTAACTCAATGTTGCTTTTTCATGTACTGTTTTGTTTTCAGTATGAGCTATAGCTGTGAGAACTCCAAGTGCACACATGAATGTTCTGTGTTCTCTACTCTGAACTCCCATCCCTATGCACAAGTAGTAGATTACTTTCATTGTATTATCCTGTATCTATTGTGGAGTAATTTTCTATCTGGTGTTAGGAGAGGATTTGGGGCTTGCTGTCTTTCCAGGACTGTAACCTCCACATTTTATTCCAGGCTCCCTGTATCTCCTCCATACCAGCTGTCAATATAGAATACAAGGAAATGCAATTACAAACAAACTGAATTAGGGGCATGAGTTCTGTTCTAAAAGGCTGCAGACACATTTCTCTCCATGATGACCAGTGGTCTGAGATTTATTTGCTAATACTTACATTGTGAGGGTAGTTATAAAATTATTACTGTAGGGTGGTGGCTTATGCCTGTGATCCTAAGTACTAAGAAGGCTTCTGCCTGATGATGGAAGTTTGTAGCCAGCCTATGAGACTTATCTCCAATTAAACACTCAAATATGGAAGGAGACCTGTAATTGAAATGCCAAAATCCTAGCTTGAGAAAATAAACTCACAAAGAACATTTTGGCCACTCATTTAATGGTCTAGAACACACACACACACACTTTATTGTAGGCAAGTAATCACTGTTTCCAACTAAGCATTGCATCTTTATTTTGTCAGATATGCTTCACAATCTAGACATAAACTGTAATAAATACCTCTCACTAATAAATTGCTGTATAAAAATAAAGAACTTCAAGAAAAGAATATAATTTCAAGATAATCTGGAAATATATTCCTTGCCTGTTGCAAGATAAGATGTCATTGCCTCTATATTTTCATTCTTCTCAAACGCTTTTTTGACAAGTGTATCCTGAGATTGCCTCCCATGGTTTGAAGACAAGGTGGCAGTGCTAAAAATTATTCTCTTCCCTGGTATAGAAAATATATATCTTGGGGCTGGGAGTTTAGGCTAGTGGTTAAAGTGCTTACCAAGCATGCATGAAAACCCGGGCTCGATTCCTCGGTACCACATACATAGATAAAAGCTGGAAGTGGTGCTGAGGCTCAAGTGGTAGAGCTCTAGCCTTGAGAAAGTCCAAGGACAGTATTCAGGCCCTGAGCTCAAGCCCAGGACTGGCAAAAAAACAAAAAAAAAACAAACAAAAAAAAGAAAATATATATCTTTATATGGTGCTGCTATATTTCCTTATCTTTATTTCTGTTCTGTTGCTTTTGGGATTTTTATCTTGCAAGACTGTGGTTTCTCTTATTCAAATGTTCAGTTTCTGAGCCAGACTGTGTTACATGGGAGAATTGTCTTCATGATTCTTTCTTGTGGTGGTCGACGCATATTTTTGACATGGCCATGTCTGAAGAGAGTTACAACATATATAATGCTGTGTATGTTGTGGCCCATGCCCTCCATGAAACCTTTGTTGATCACACAGAATCGACACTGATGAGTAGTGGGAAAGGGATGCTGCCTTCCCCTACACAGGTAATTCCCTTTGTTGGAACAGCAGAGTCATATTTTTTTTGTTCATTTCCTGTCTGTTTTTTTCTGGTAAATAATTTAGCTTTTAATTTATGCTTTATTTTTATTTTTAAATTTTTATTGTAAAGATCATGTATTATCACATTTATTTTTTAAAAGTATTACCCTACCCCCTTTTCCCCCTTATCCCCCATTCCTACTGTCCTCTCCCCAAATTGTAAACTTCATTTCTAACATAGAGTGTACTGAGTATCATGTTTGTATTTGTCCACAACATTCTGTAAGGGGACTTTATAGAGAATTAAATGAAGTACTTTCAGATCATTTTTGTAAAGCTCAAGAGCAGCTTCTTTCCTTTTTATTTTCTTTGTCAGTCTTGGGGCTTGAACTCTGGATACTTTCCCTGAGCTCTTTTTCCTCAAGGCTAGAGCACTACCATTTTGAGCCACATCTTTCACTACCAGTTTTTGAGTAGTTACTTGGAAATAGCATTCTCAAAGGGTCTTTTTTGACTGGGTTGGCTTCAAATTTCAATTCTCATATTTTAGCTTCTTGAGTAGCTAGGGTGATAGAAGTGTGAGACACTTGCAACTAACAGAAGATACTTTTGTTTGTTTAAATATTTGAAGGTACTCCTAACCTGTGTTCATGTGCACTTGAAAACAAAATTGACATAAAAGAAACGAATGTCACATCCCATTTAATTTTTTGTGTTTCAAATGAATCAGTATGCACAGAGTTATTATATTCTAAATTAGGTATCTGGTTGTAGTGTTTGAGTTTGTGTAATATTATCTGCAAATATAATCTGTAATTATATATACCTTTAATAAGCCTAAAGTAATTACAGTTTATTTTCTTTTTTATAGGTCATGGGGCTTGAATTCAGCCTGGATAGTGTCCCTGCGCTCTTCATCTCAAGGCTACTATAAGACCATTGGGCCAGGGCATTACCCCTGAGCTCTTCACCTCTAGTCTACCACCCTACCCTTTGGCCAAGCCCCACTTCCCATTTTCTGGGTTAATTGGAGATAAGAGTCTCAGGCTCGCTTTGAACCTTAATTCTCAGATCTCGGCCTCCTGAATAGCTAGGATTACAGATGTGAGACACCACACATGGTTTAATAACTGCACCCTTTTTTAAAGAGTATCCAGTTTCACAATCTTGCTGGAAACAATTATATTTTGGATGAAGAAAGAAATTAAAGGCAGAGTATGATATTTTCAACATTTGGAATTTTCCAGAAGGTCTTCAACATAAAGTGATGCCCCACATGGTCATCAGCTGTTATTATCAGAATATAGGGTAGAGTGGGCCTTAGGAAGTAACAAGGTGGGTTTGATAAAAAATCATCATAATTTCAATTATACAGAAGTAAGCGAAAAATCTGAAATTTATGCCCCTCTTTCTCATTTATGCCCCACCATTGTACATTTAAATATATCCAACTTCAAAAATTTTCTATTCTTGAGTCTTGGGTGGAAAGGACCAGTAAGTTTGGGAATGTTGGTGTATAATCAAAGATAAAGCCTGCTTTAACAAGTTTCCATCTTTGTGACAATATTCCTGAGTATAAATTTATAAAGCTGAAAGGTTCATTTGTTTGCTTTTATGGGCAAGTCATTCAGTGGTTTGTTGGCCTGTTAAAGGGGTATCTGTGGTGACAGAAATTAATGTCATGTAAAGATGTTGCTTGTCTTTGTACATATCTTCACCTGTACAGGATGCAAGAGGCTTGTTGGAATATTTGAAAACAAGTAAAATGAATTCCTCTGTCAAAAATGGAAGAACTCCTCAGCAGTAGGGCATATTGATGTTTTCCTTGACTGTTCATGGCAGAATGTGTTGGTAAGGGCACTGGCTGACAACCACATACTCCCATCACATATGTCCATAGGGAAAGCAGTGTCCACCATTTATGCACACAAAGTCCAGACTTGACAATTTCATCCACTCAAAGCACAGACACTGATTTCTGAATTAGATTATAAATCAGTGCCACTGTATGACTTCCAAAGTCCAGACTAAATCCAGAAAATGTGGCAATTCATTGTGCAGATGATGAGTCACTTAGAATCACCTTTCACCTGTGCATTTTTTAGCTAGCATGGGACATGGATTTGTATTTATATGTAATGCCAATTCAAACAAGACAGTTTATATACTTAAAGCACACAATAATGAAATTTCTAATGTTGACCTGAATAGTCAAATCAAAGCACTATCTTGTGACTGCTTCAGCAGACAAATACATGAAGATCACAGACCTCTTAGGAGACATGCCAAGTCTTATGCATTCCAGGAGCATGCAAATGGGAGTTCTATTCTTTATGTTGCCATAATCTAATGTTTATACTTTGTGAGGTCAGAAAGCAGGGTTTCACGTCTAGAATGTAACCATTCTATCCATAGTATTTGAAACATCTGAATGACGTGAGAGGCTTAGTAATTCCCAAAGCTCATCAAATAGTAGACCTCTGATGAGCATTAATTCACAGACACTAATAAAGTCTTTATTAATGAAGATCACAGGATTTTCTTACGTTGAAGCTGGCCTAAAAATGTCTCATCTGTACCTAGAGCTGAGCAGAGGACCAGAAATAAAATTCATTTCCTACTGCCTGGTGTGTATTTATGGTGGAAGATACTGATAATACAGAGCTTGATTTTTTTGTGGCTGCCACTACCTGGGTAGTATGTAGTGTTTGTTGGATTTCTTGTCCAAAAAAGAACAATCTCATCACATGGTAACTGTGAAGCATAAAGAAAGATATGAAGGGCCCAGGGTTCATTTGTCACTATAAAAGTAATATCTGTTATGTAGACCATGCGTTGAAAGCTTCAATTTGGGTTCTTTCTCATAGTCCTTCAGTATGCAACATATGAGCAAGACACAATATATAATAACATAAACTCAAGGAAGTTTCATAGTGTTGGCTAGAAAGACATACACTTTCACCATTATCCACTTTCCTCAGTAGTTCAATAGGCTGAATGTCAGACTGTAGTATACGAGTTATGTTGAATTTTTATTTTGGAATCAGTAGCAGAATTTAATGCAATGATTAGATTTAGGCACGAAGTATTATGCTTGACAGTTGAATTAATTCACAACAGTGAACATTTGGGATTTCTAAGTAATTTCTAAGTAGCTACTTATGTCTTTCTTTCTTTTTTTCTCATATAACTCATTCAGTTTGCAGTGACAGTTGTGAATCTGGATTCAGGAAATCACCCCAGGAGGGAAAGTCTGCGTGTTGTTTTGATTGCATCTCTTCCCCAGAGAATGAAATTGCTAATGTGACTGGAAAGCATATGTCCTATGTAGTCATTCTGCAACTCTCCACATTTTTCTCAATTCACCTAAGTAGATAAAATAGTTCTAAATTACGATGGTAGGAAAAGAATAGTTCTTTCCTCATGATATTTCTTCTGTGTGTGTGTGTGTGTGTGTGTGTGTGTGTGTTGTGTGTGTGTGTGTCTTGTGCCTGGGCACTGTCCCTAATCTTTTTTACTCAAGGTTAATATTCTAACATTTTTAGGCACAATTCTACTTACAGCCCTTTTGGTTGTTAATTGAGGATAATGCTCACAGAATTTTCTTTCCCACTGAATTCAAACTGAGATCTTGAAAATATCTTTCTAAGTTTCCATAAGGCCTGAGCCACTGGCACTTGGGAAAACTGCTTTTTATAATAACACAATCTGTGGGGTTTGAATGTATAGGTGTTTATTTCAAGAAATTCTCTCCTCTCTCTATTCAGCATGTTCATTTAACCTCTATCAAAATAATGTGAAGTATTATTTAGAATAATGTCTCCATGTTTTTTTAAAATTATGTTTCAATTACAATAAAGCCCATAAAATTTATTCCCACTTCTTACAACTGCTGTTTCCACCGAGCAAGTAATCAGAAAGCTGAGTTTACTTAACAAAGTAGATACAAGTGTTATGCATACATAACATGACTATAGAGCTTTAATGAGTTCTTTGGTTCTTTTTCTACAGTACATGAGATGAGAAATATAACGTGCTAAATTCAAGGGAGGGCTAAAAGGCTTCTATTAATGTTAGCCCAAAACATAGGAAAGTATAAGTTTTATTATCGGTAATTTTGAATGGTGTTCACTGCCTTGTGTATGCCATAAAGAACATTAATATTGTAGCATCATAAATTGTAATAATTATTGTCAAGATACTAGAAATTACAAAACTAGCACAATATCACTATGTATGATAAGAACTAAAGGTAAAAAGGAGTTGCATTTAGAAAGTAAAAAGTAGAGCATGGTGTCCCTCTCCATTTGACAGAAACGAAAATCTGACAGAGTGTTTCCCTGCATTTCTGCTTATCCATGTGCTTCTTTGCTTACATTCTTGCTTATTTATTCACTTACTAAAGACCTGGAAAGGTTTCTTAACACTAAAAAATAGAACACAGGAATAAAGGTGAATGATGGTGGTAGAGAGAGATAGAAATAAAATAGCAGATATTTCTTGAAGTATCTGAGAACTCTTGCTTTTACCATCATCAATACTACCATGTTACATTTACCTCTAAATGCTGATTGCCAAATTTCCTTTGAAGAAAGGAAACTATGGAACACAGGCTAATGATAATTCATATTCCTCACAAGATATGGAGCAATATGTGAGGTGTCCAGATAATCAAGATGGCAACCCAAAGAGAAACCATTGTCTCCTAAAATCTGTAGGTTTCATGGCTCATGGAGAAACCTTATGGATGGCCCTGGACTCTATGACTATTTGCTTCTCTATTCTCACTTCTATTGTTCTAAGAGTTTTAGTGAAACACCACAAAACTCCAGTGGTTAAGGCCAATAACAAGGCTCTCAGCTACATCATTCTAATTTCCCTTATGTTCTGTTTCCTCTGCTCCCTTCTGTTTATTGGCCGTCCCAACCCAATCACCTGCATGTTGCAGCAGATACATTTGGAATTGTGTTCACCTTAGCAATTTCCACAGTGCTCGCAAAAACTATGACTGTGGTCCAAGAATTCAAGGTCACTTCTCTAGGAAAAAGAATAAAGTGGCTGTTGTTATCAGGGGCTCTTAATTTCATTATTCCCCTCTGCACACTTACCAAGTTGGCAATCTGTGGATTGCGGGTCACAGCCACTCCTCCTTCATTGACACAGATGCACACTATGAATATGGCCACACACTCATCGTGTACAATGAAGGTTCCTTTGCTCCTTTCTATTGTGTTCTGGGATACCTTGGCTCCCTGGCCCTGGCCAGCTTCGCTGTTGCTTTCCTTGACAGGAACCTACCTGATGCTTCCAGTGAACCCAAGTTCCTAACATTCAGCACGCTGGTGTTCTGCAGTGTCTGGGCTAATTTTCTGCCAGTATATCATAGCACCAAGGGGAAGATCATGGTAGCTGTGAAGATATTCTCTATTTTGGCTTCCAGTGCAGGGTTCTTAGGCTGCATCTTTGCCCCCAAATGTTACCTCATCATGTTAAGACCAGAAAGAAATTCTGTCCATGGCTTCAGATATAAAACACATACTAATGGAACAAAGCCTACCCTACATGACTAATGTGAATGGTCATGTGATAGAAGATCTGAACTTAATCCATATTTCTTTCCTGGAATTACATTAGAAAAAATATAGAAATTACTTCAATGAGGAGGAGATCGGGGGAAGATGGTAGCGGATCAGTGTGAGTCGTTCTGAGCTCCTGCCAACTTCTGGTTGCCTAGGGGACAGTTGTCTACCTTGATTGGTGCAGAAATGCTGAATGCAGACAGAGGCGCACAGAGCCTGCGGGAGCCAAGAGCCAACAACTGGCCGTGCACGGAGCTGCCAGCTTCACGGAACCAAAGAATCCAGAAATTTGTGAGTACCTCCGAGGAGAAGTTTCCACTTCTGCTCACAGAACGACATTGGGAGGGTGCCCCCTTATGCACCAGCTGAGAGCAGCACCATCTTGACTGCTGGCTAAGACCCGGACAAAGCAATTAGAGCCTGATAGGTGGTACTGGCAGTGCCACCATTCTAACTGGCAAAGGATTTCCCAGGCATAACTTAGCCGGAAATCCGACCCTGGTGATTCTGAAGTCCGTCCCCAGAGCTGCGCCACAGACCTGGTAAACAAAGCCGCCAGCAAATCTTTCAGCTTTGTTTTCCCAAACAAGCAATCTGATCCAAAAAACCATAAAGAAAAATCAGAAAAAAAAAAGACTTGTGAAGTGTTTGGATCCCGAATTTAGTGGAGACACTAGTTTCCTACCCTGACCACCACCCCCCCCTAAAAAATTGAAGAGTACCCTTTTTTGTTGTTGTTGTTTTTGTTCTACTCCTATTCATTTGCATTTTTGGAGTTCTTATTTTCTCTTTTCCATTTTACCTCACCTTTTATTAAACGTTACGATTCATTCTTTTTTTTTTTTCTTTTCCCGCATTCCTTCTGCAACTCTGATCGTTCCTGGAAACACAGTGACAGCTCTGGGTGTAGTCAAATTAAAAATGATATCTGTCACATGATTTTTAATCTCCTGGTTCTCAACCCTAGAATCTCTTGGGTAAGAACTCACAATACTGAGGAATCTCCCCAACCTTTTTTTTTTCTTTTTTGTTGTGTTCTCTTTTGTTTTGTTTTGTAGCTGTTTTATTTCTTTTTTCTTTTTCAAATTTGTATCATGGAAATCTCCAATATCTACCTCCCTCTTTTCTCTACATATTCTTCTTATTACATTTCTTATTTTCTTACTTTTATCTAAGTTCTTCTAAACTTTGGACAAAAATATTATACCTGTCTATCACCCTAGGTCAATTATCCTTACACTATACCTTTTATTCATTACTATAATAACTTACGTTCCTGCATTATTTTTTTCCTACCCCCCTTATTGTATTTCATATTATTTTTCTATCTCTGGTCCTCTGTTCATCCTTCAACTCTTATAATGCATGGATCTACAATTGATGGTTGTTGAGCAATGCTGTGTATCTAGGTGTTGAATTACATTCTAGAGTAGCAGTGGCTTAAATACAATAGAGATTGAATTGAGGGGCTTTCTGTTTTGGTCATAAATCGGTAATCTGTGGTTGTATTAGATTTGTATGTAAGTGCACAAAAAGAAAGAGAGAGTGATATTACCAATCTAAAAGTGTGAACATCTATTGTCAGCCAACTAAAAAGGTCTAGGTTTGTTATATCTGAAAAATTATAATCTTGTTTAGTATTAATCTTGCTCCCATTTTCAAATGGACAGAACAAGAAACTCAAGAAAATTGTCAAATCAAGGAATAGCATCTACCACCCAATACAAACAGGCAACGGAGCTATCAGTGGCAAATCTAGAGGAGAGTATTGCAAGTGCTATACAAATGCAATTGAAAAACATCATTAATGAAAAGTGTGAAAACTTAAAGAAAAACATAAGGGAGGAAGCCATAGCTAAAGAAGTGCAAATCACAAACAAGGTGATATGTGACAAAGGAGAAGCCATAAAGGAGGCCATAATAAAGGCTTTTCAAAGAAAAATGGATGAATTCATAGAATCCACAATAAAAAGTTGACTGAAATGCAACAAATGTCCAAAGAGAATAAAGCTGCTGAGATAACCATTCAAAGGAAAATCAAGGAGCAAAAGAAATCCATACATGATCTAAAACAAGAATTGCAAGGCATCAAAAATTAGCAATTAGAAGCAAGGGAGATGAAGAATACAGTACAAACCAGGTTATACAATGGAGAAGAGAGAATTTTGGGGATTGAAGATAATTTAGTTGTTATAGACAATGAAGAGGAAATGAGTCAATTCAAATCCAGGAAATATAAAAAAGCTTTAGGAGGTCCAAAATACAATTCGGAAGCCTAATTTAAGGCTAATTGGTATTGAAGAGAGTCTAGACAAAAAGGTCAATTGTACTGGAAATATACTTCAGGGAATCATCTCAGAGAACTTCCCAAATATCCGGAAGTGCAGGCCCATCCAGATACAAGAAGCTTTTAGAAGCCCTAAGAGACCTGACCAGAAAAGAACATCCCACAGCCACACTATAATCCAAAGTGGATCAATAGAGACCAAAGAAAGGATCATAAAGACAGCCAGGGAGAAGGGATCAAACACCTACAAAGGCAAACCAGTCAGAACAACCACAGATTTCTCAGCAGAGACCATGCAAGCAAGAAGAGATTGGATGGATATATGTCATGCCCTGAAGTCAAATAACTACCAACCAAGAATACTGTACCCAGATAAGCTCTCATTCATAACTGAGGGAACAATAAAAACATTCCATTCCAGCGAAAAGCTTCAACATTACTTAGCAACCAAATCAACATTACAGAAAATTCTTAAAGATGTTGTACACATAGAAAACCAACACAAATGTAATACAGAGAAAGAAATGTCACATAAAACTGATACCATCTAAGTACCACAAGAATTGTAAAGACACAGGGCCTAATGAAAGCTTTCTAAAATGGCAGGAACTAATAAATATTTCTCAATCCTGACTCTCAGTATCAATGGACTAAACTCCCCAATTAAATGACATAGACTATCTAGTTGGATCAAAAAGCAAGGTCCATCATTCTGCTGTCATCAAGAGACACATGTTACCCAAAAAACAAACATTTTGGAAAGTGAGAGGTTGGAAGAAAGTCTATCAGGCTAAGGGCCCCCATAAATAGGCTGGAGTTGCCATCCTAATATTAGATAAAATGGACTTCAAACTTAAATTAGTGAGAAAAGACAAAGAAGGTTACTACATGCAACTAAAGGGGTCTTTCGTCCAGGAGGATATAACCATCCTAAATATTTACACACCTAACTCGTAAAACCTAACTTCATCAAGCAAACTTTACTTTCACTGAAAACATACATAGAATGAAACACACAGATTGTTGGTGACTTAACACAACACTCTCACCTATGGACACATTAACCAGGCAAAAACTCAACAGAGAAATCTTACATTTGAACAACTGTATAGAGCAACTAGATCTAAGAGACATCTACAGATTACTCCACATAGCAACAATACAATATACGTTTTTTTCAGCAGCACAGGGAACATTTTCCAAAATAGACCACATTTTAGGACATAAAACAAACCTGGGCTGAATCAGAAGCACTGAAATTATTCCCTCCACTCTCTCAGAACACAAGGGCATCAAATTGGAACTAAACACCCATCTACACCAGTGAAAACCCTGTAACACATGGAGACTGAACAACACATTGTTGAATCACCAATGAGTCATCAAGGATATCAGAACAGAAATCCAACAGTTTAGGAGATTTAGCAAAAAGGAGTACACAAAATATCATCTCCTTTCAGACACGGCAAAGGCAGTACTCAGAGGTAAATTTATAGCTCTGAGTGCCTACAATAACAAATTGAAAATATCACAAACAAACAATTTAATGTGTCACTGCAAGCTCCTGGGAAAAGAGGAACAAACCAACCCTAATCACAGTAGAAGGAAGAAATTATTAAAAATCAAAGTAGAATTAAATGAATTGGAGTCCAAAAAAAGTTATAGAAAGAATGAACAAAACAAGGAGTTGGTTCTTTGAAAAAATTAAAAAACTGACAGACCCTTACCAAATCTTACCAAAAAAAAGAGGGTAGCATACCGAAAGAAACAAAATCACAGACGAAAATGGTAATATCACGACAGAAATTACCAAGGTCCAGAGCATCATGAGGGAATACTTCTCAAAACTTTTTGCCAACAAATTTGAGAATCTAGAAGAAATGGATGAATTTCTAGACAATATTAACATACCCATACTGAACCAAGAAGAACTAACCCAACTAAACAGGCTTATTTCAAGCACTAAAACAGAAACTGCAATAAGAGACCTTCCACCTAACAAAAGCCCAGGGCCGGATGGATTCACAGCTGAATTCTATAAGGTATTCAAAGCAGAGCTCACACCAATACTCTTCAAGCACTTCAATGAAATTAAAAATGAAGGCTCTTTACCAAGCTGATTCTATGAAGCCAGTATAACCCTCATCCCCAAACCAGACAGACATTCATCAAAGACAGAGAATTATTGACCCATTTCTTTGATGAACATTGATGGAATACTTCTCAACAAAATACTGGCCAAAAGTCTACAACAACTCATCAAAAAAATTATACACTCTAATTATACACATCAAAAGGAGCAAGGACAAAAATCACATAATTCTCTCCAAAGAAGCAACCATCCCATTAAAAGATGGGTCAAAGAATTAAAGAGAGTCTTCTCTGAAGAAGAAACAAAAATGGCCTATAGAAACACGAAGAGATGCTCAACAGCTCTGGTCATAAAAAATGCAAATCAAAACAACTCTAAGATTCCACGTCACTCCAGTTAGAATGGTCATGATATTACCATTTTCATCTGCGATTTTGTTTATTTTGGTATGCTCACCTCTTTTTTTAGTATGATTTCCTAAGGGTTTGTCAATTTGTTAATTATTTCAAAGAACCAACTCCTTGGTTTGTTGATTCTTTCTATAGTTTTTTTTTGGGGATTCCAAATCATTTAATTCTGCCTTGATTTTAATAATTTGCTGGTTGGTGGTTGGTGTGTTGCTCTTTTTCCAGGAGCTTAAGGTTACACATTTACTTGTTTGTTTCCGATTTTTCCAACTTGTTGTTGTAGGAACTCAGAGCTATAAATTTTCCTCTGAGTAATGCCTTTGCCATGTCCCAAAGGAGCTGGTATTTTGTGTGCTTCTTTTTGTTAAATTTCTTGTGAGATACAGAGACCTGAGTCACAGAGGAAAAATGTAGAAATCCGGCACGAAGAAGACAGCTGGGACCGGTTCCAGCCACTCAGAGTGGCTGCGGAGACAAAGTGGCTCTTCTGAATCTAAGCAGAACTGCTGCTCAGCGCTGCAAACCTATCGGCTGCAGACAGACCAACACGGAGCCTGCAGGAGACCAGAGCTGACACCCGGCCGTGCAGGGACCTGCCAGCTTCATGGAACGGGAAAATTCAGGAATTTGTGAGTACCTCTGAGGAGAAGTTTCCACTTCTGCTCGACGATTGGCATTGGGAGGGAGCCCCTCCCCAACAAGCTGAGAGCAGCGCCATCTTGAATACTAGCAAGGACCTGGCCAAAGCAATTATAACATGGGAGGTGTTGCTGGCTGCACCATCTTTCTTACTGGCAAAGGATTTCCCAGAAATCCTTTAGCCAGAAATCCGGCCCCAGCAATGCTTAAGTCCATCCCCTGTGCCAGCCACAAGCCTGGTAAACAAAACCCGCCTACAAATCTTTCAGCTTGTTTTCACAAACAATCAGAACTGAAAGACCTCACAGCCAAATCACAAAAGAAAGACTTTCTGAAGTATTTGGATCCCAAATTTAGTGGAGACACAAGTTTCCTTTCCTGCGCTGACCCTCTGCAGAAAAAAAAATCCTGAAGAATATACTTTTTTATTTTTTTTGTTCTTTTTCTTTGTTTGGGTTTTTTTTCTTTTTTTTTCTTCCATCCCTTTTTTATTTGCATTTTTAGGTGTTCTTAATTTCTCTGTACCACCCTACCAAAAACTTTTTTGTCTCTTTCCTCTCCAGCATCCCTCTGTCACTGTGGTTGTTCCTGGGAACATAGTGACAGCTCTGGGTACAGTCTGAATACAAACGATATCTATACTGGTACAGTCACCTGCTTTTTAATCTCCTGGTCTCAACCCTAGTATTTCTTAAGTAAGAGCATAGAATAGTGAGGAATCTCCCCCCACCTTTTTATTTTTCTTTTCGTTTTTTGATTTTGTTTTTTTTTTCTTGTTGGTGTTGTTGTTCTTGATTTTGTTTGTTTCTTTTTGTTTTTTCTTTCTCTATTTTTCGTTCTGTATGGGTTTTTTTTTGTTTTTCTGCGCTTGTTGTTGTTTTTTTCTTACTTTGCTTTTTCTTTCTTTCTTCTTAAAATTTTTCATCATTGAAATCTCCTATATCTACCTCCTTCTTTTCTTGATATATTCTTCTTATTACCCTTCTTATTTTCATAAGTTTTATCTAATCCTTTCCAAATTTGTACTCAAATACGCTACCCGTTTATCAACTTAGGTTAGTTACCCTTATGCTATATCTATTCTTCATTACTATAATAATCTTACACTCCTACCTTATTCCCTCGTACCTCCCCTATTCTCTCTCATACTATTTTTCTATCTCTGGTCCTCTGTTCATCTTTCAACCCTTATAATGCACAGATCTACATTTGATGGTTGTTGATCAATACTGTTTATCTAGGTGTTCAATTACATTTTAGGTCCAGAGGGACCTAAATACAGTAGAGATTGGATTGAGAGGCTTATTGTTTTGGTCATAAATCAGTTATAAGTCGTTATATTAGAGGGGTCTGTAAGTGCACAAACAGAAAGAGTGATAATACCGATCAAAAACTGTGAATATCTAGTGTCTGCCAGCTAAAGAGGTCTAGGTTGTTATATCTGAAAAATTATAATCTTGTTTAGTATTAAGCTATTTTTGTCTATTCTTTCCTTGGCTATTAATCTATAAATGTTTTACATTCTGAGCATATGAAAATATGGAACATCTTTTTTAACCATCTAATTTTATTGTAATTAATAGAAGAGTTACATTGTATACACCAGATGGTAGGTGCATTACTTCACAAATATTCATACCCTTTCTCATGTCTTGGTCCCCAGTTCTCTTCCTCCACCCATGCCCCTCATCTTGTTTACCCCCTTCCCTATCCTATCTGAAATAACCAAATAAGCTTATGTACAATTTATCACATAACAGGGTAAAATACTGTAACAGCATGAGAAAACCAAGGGAGAGCAAAAGAGAAGAGAGATAACATATTACATTAAGGACAACAATCAGTCATTATATGGCTTTTGTTTCTATAACCTAGATACATAAGTCCATATAGGAGCATTCTTAAGGGGAAAATGCTAACAAAATATATGTAAGGATTAAACAGCATAGTGAAGTATAGGCAGAAAGTTAGTGTAATTTAAAATATAGAATAATATCTATAATTCTAGACACTCAGGAAACTGTTGATTGGTGATCATGGTTTGAATACAACCAGAAGAATAATTCTTATCTCTAATTGCCCAGCAAATAGCCAAATATGATGTTGGTAGTTGAAGTAGTAAAGCCACAGCTTTAATCAAACACCCAGGGATGATAGGCAGGTTTTAAGTTCAAGCTCCAGGACAGGTAATTTAAACACAAATTTTAGCAAAGAATTATGAAAGAAACAGTAAAAGAAGTGGCATTGAAAGCCAGAACAACAGTTGGAATTTTAGCCAAGACTGCAGGAACAGTTACAATGAATGCAACTCCAAATGCAGTTTGTTGTAGCATGCAGGTGACTGTGTTGGAAAGGCCAATAAAGAGCAAACGACAGAGAAATCAGAAGATGAGGGAGATGAGCAGGTTGTTGTTGAGAGCCTGGTTATTACCCTTAACAATACGGGTGTTCTGATGTTTCACAAACACCCCAAGAACAACTGCTGTGACTGTAGATAAAACAAGAGATATACATGTTAAGATATCCGTAACGGCCCTCCATAACCAGCATACTTGTTGCTCTTTGCAAGCACTTGTTTCTCTCTCTTGGCAACTCAGACATTGCTCCACATAGGGTGCAGAACTCAAATTACAACCAGGCCCCCTTAAAGAATTTAAAGGGAGGAGAAGGAAGATGGCGCCGAGACGATAGGGACGCTGCCTAGCTTTCTCTGACAAAAAGACAGAACCAGGGAGTCCCACGAGCCAACTACCTAAAGAAATCCACAACAACAAACTCAAAAAGCAACGGAGAAGGACTCAAACCGGAAAAGAAATCCAGACAAAGCTCACATCCAACTTTCTCAAAGAATTCGGAACGCGAGGACCCCTCCCCCACCTCTCTCCCAAAGCCGCGGAAAGCCGCGGCCTGGACCTCTGCACGTCTTTCAAGGCTTATACTGCATGAATCTACACTTGATGGCTGTTGAGCAACACTGTATATCTAGGTGTTTAATTATTCTCTAGGCTCAGAGGGACTTAAAGACAATAGAGATTGGATTGAGAGGCTTATTGTTAGGGATATAAATCGCTTATCAGTGAATTATTAGACTAGTCGGTAACTGCACAAAAAGAAAGAGTGATAACACCAATCAAAACTTGTGAACATCTAGAGTGTGCCAGCTACAGAGGTCTAGGTTGTTTATATCTGAAAAACGATAATCATGTTTAGTATTAATCTTGCTCCCATTTTCAAATGGGCAGAACAAGAAACTCAAGAAAAATGTCAAATCAAGAAACAACATCCCCCAGCCCCCCTAACCCAATGTAAACAGCCAATGGAACAGTCAATGGCAAACCTAGAGGAGAGTCTTCCAAGTGCTTTACAAATGCAATTGATAAACATCATTAATGAAAAATGTGAAAATATAAAGAAAGAGATAAGGGAGGAAGCCATAGCTGAACAAAAGGAAACCACAAACAAGGTGATAAGTGAAAAAGAAGAAGCCATAAAGGAGGTCATAACAAAGGTTTTTCAAAGAAAGATGAATGAATTCATAGAATCCACAAATAAAAAGGTGACCGAACTCCAGCAAATGTTCAAAGAAAATAAAGCTACTGAGCTAACCACTCAAATGGAAATCAAGGAGCTAAAGAAATCCATACATGATCTAAAAGAAGAGATGCAAGGCATCAAAAATGAGCAATTAGAAGCAAGGGAGATGAAAAATAAAGTAGATAGCTTTGATAGCATGTTAGACAATGTAGAGGAGAGAATTTCCGGGGCTGAAGATAACTTAGTTATTATAGAGAAGGAACAGAAAATGAGTCAATCCAATCTAGGAAAAATGAGAGAGCGCTACAGGAGGTCCAAGATACAATTAGGAAGCCTAATTTAAGGCTAATTGGTATTGAGGAGGGTGTGGAGAAAGAGGTCAATGGTATTGGAAGTATACTTCAGGGAATCATCACAGAGAATTTCCCAAATATCCAGAAGGACAGACCCATCCAGATACAAGAAGCTTTTAGAACCCCAAACAGACCTGACCAGAAAAGAACATCCCATCGCCACATTGTAATCCGAACTGGATCAATAGAAACCAAAAAAAGGATCCTAAAGGCAGCCAGGGAAAAGGGTTCAGTAACCTATAAAGAAAACCAATCAGAATAACCACAGATTACTCAGGAGAGACCATGCATGCAAGAAGTGACTGGAAGCATATATGTCATGCCCTTAAGTCAAATAACTACCAACAAAGAATACTGAAGCCAGCTAAGCTCTCATTCATAACTGAGGGAACAATAAAAACATTCCATTCCAGGGAAAAGCTGCAACAATATGTCGCAATAAAACCAACACTACAGAGAATTCTGAAAGATGTTCTATACATAGAAAACCAAAATAAATGCAATATAGGGAAAGAAATGGCACCTAAACAGCATACCATCTAAGGACCACAAGAACTGTCAAGACGCAGGCCCAAATAATAGCTTTTAAAAATGGTGGGACATAATAAATATCTCTCAAACCTAACTCTCAATATCAATGGACTTAACTCTCCAATTAAACAGCATAGGCTGTCTAGTTGGATCAAAAAGCAAGAGCCATCGTTCTGCTGTGTTCAAGAGACACATCTTACCCAAAAATACAATCATCTTTTGAAAGTGAGAGGTTGGAATAAACTCTATCAAGCTAACGGCCCCCATAAACAGGCTGGAGTTGCCATCCTCATGTCAGATAAAATAGACTTCAAACCAAAATTAGTAAGAAAAGACAAAGAAGGTTACTACATACTACTAAAGGGATCTTTCCTCCAGGAAGACATAAAGATCCTAAATATTTACACACCCAATCCCGGAGCTCCAAACTTCATCAAGCAAACTTTTTTTTACACTGAAACCATACATAGATCGAAATACAGTGATTGTCGGTGACTTTAACACACCACTCTCACCTATGGACAGATCAACAAGGCAAAAACTCAACAGAGAAACCTTAGAACTGAACTACTATATAGAACAATTAGATCTTACAGACATCTGCAGAATATTCCACCCAGCAACAACACAATATCCGTTTTTCTCAGCAGCACATGGAACATTTTCCAAAATAGATCACATCTTAGGCCATATAACAAACCTGGACAGATTCAGAATCACAGAAATTATTCCATGCACACTCTCAGACCACAAAGGCATCAAACTGGATCTGAACACACATCTCCACCAACGAAAACCATGTAACTCATGGAGACTGAGCAACACATTGTTGAATCACCAATGGGTTATCGAAGAGATCAGAACAGAAATCCAACAGTTTATGAAATTTAACATTAAGGAACACACAAAATACCAACTCCTTTGGGACACAGCAAAGGCAGTACTCAGAGGAAAATTTATAGCGCTGAGTGCCTACAACAACAAGTTGGAACAATTGTAAACCAACAAGTTAATGTCTCACCTTAAGCTCCTGGAAAAAGAGCAACAAACCAACCCTAATCCCAGTAGAAGAAAGCAAATTATTAAAATCAAAGCAGAATTAAATAATTTGAAAACCAAAGAAAAACTATAGAAAGAATCAACAAACAAGGAGTTGGTTCTTTGAAAGAATTAACAAAAGTGACAAGCCCTTAGCAAATCTTACCAAAAAAAGAAGAGAGTATATCGAAATAAACAAAATCGCAGATGAAAATGGTAATATCATGACAGAAATTACCAAGATCCAGAATATCATGAGGGAATACTTCTCAAACCTTTATACAAACAAATTTGAGAATCTAGATGAAATGAATGAATTCCTAGCAAATATTAACATTCCCACACTGAACCAAGAAGAACTAAGCCAACTCAACAGGCCTATTTCAAGCTCTAAAATAGAAATGGCAATTAGAGAACTTCCACCTTAGAAAAGCCCAGGGCCAGATGGATTCACAGCTGAATTCTATAAGGTCTTCAAAGCAGAGCTCACACCAATACTCCTCGAGCTCTTCAAAGAAATTGAAAATGAAGGTTCCTTACCAAATTCATTCTATGAAGCCAGTATAACCCTAATCCCCAAACCAGACAGAGATTCATCAAAGAAAGAGAACTATAGACCTATATCTTTGATGAGCATCTATGCCAAACTTCTCAACAAAATACTGGCCAACCATCTACAACAACTCATCAAAAAAATTATACACTATGATCAAACTGGATTCATCACAGAGAGGCAAAGCTGGTTCAACATACGCAAATCAATTAATATAATTCAAACACATCAACAGGAGCAAGGACAAAAATCAAATGATTGTCTCAATAGACGAGGAAAAGGCATTTGACAAGATCCAACACCCCTTTATGTTAAAAGCTCTGGAGAAACTAGGAATCCATGGAACATTCCTCAATGTAGTAAAGGCTGTGTATGAGAAACCTACTGCTAGTATTACACTTAATGGTGAACATCTAAAGCCATTCCCTCTAAAATCAGGAACGAGACCAGGATGCCCACTCTCTCCACTCCTCTTTAACATAGTACTAGAATTCCTAGCCAGTGCAATAAGGCAAGAAGCAAACATAAAGGGGATCCAAGTAAGGAAAGAGGAAATAAAACTATCCCTCTTTGCAGATGACATGATTCTGTATTTAAAGAATCCTATAGACTCTACTCCCAAGCTTTTGAGCTGATTCAAAGCTTTGGAAGAGTACCAGGCTATAAAATCAATCTTCAAAAATCGAATGAGGCAATAATCAGGAAAGAAACTCCTTTCACAATAGCCTCAAAGAAAATAAAGCACCTAGGAATTAGCTTAAATAAGAATGTAAAGGACCTTTTTTGACGAAAACTTTAAAACGCTAAAAAAGGAAATTAAAGCAGAAATAAGGAAATGGAAAAACCTCCCATGCTCCTGGATTGGAAGAATCAACATTGTGAAAATGACAATCTTGCCAAGAGCTATCTACAAATTCAATGCAATACCCATCAACAGCCCAATGTCATTCTTTAAAGAAATAGAAGAGGCAATCCAAAATTTCATATGGAATAATAAAAGACCCAGTATAACAAAAACACTTCTTAGCAGAAAGAACAGCGCTGGAGCAATTTCAATTCAAAACTTTAGACTCTATTATAGAGCTATAATTCTCAAAACAGCTTGGTACTGGCACAGGAACAGGCCTGAAGACCAATGGAATAGAAGTGAGGACCCAAATATTAAAACACAGACCTATTGCCACCTAATCTTTGACAAGGGAGCCAAAAAAATATAATGGAAGAAAGACAGCCTCTTCAACAAGTTGTGCTGGCAGAACTGGTTAAGCACCTGCAGAAAACTAAAGCTGGATCCTTCTTTGTCACCTTGAACTAGAATTAAGTCCAAATGGATCAAAGACCTGGAGGTAAAAGCTGACACACTGAAAACTCTACAGGAAGGAATAGGAGATACACTAGGCCTCCTTGGCACAGGTCGAAACTTTCTTAATAAGGAACAAGAATCACAACAAATCAGAGAAAGGCTGGATAAGTGGGACTGCATTAAACTGCAGAGCTTTTGTATGGCGAAGGACGTAGCTAGTAAACTAATCAGGAAGCCTACAGAGTGGGAGAAGTTCTTCACCAACCACACAATGGACAAAGGCCTCATATCTAAAATATATCAACAACTCAAAAAATTGAATCACTCCAAAACTAACCTCCAAAGTAACAACCATCCCATTAAAAAATGGGCCAAAGGCTTAAAGAGAGTCTTCTCTGAAGAAGAAACAAAAATGACCTATAGTCACATGAAGAAATGGTCAACATCTCTGGTCATAAAAGAAATGCAAATCAAAACAACTCTAAGATTCCACCTCACTCCAGCTAGAATGGCCAGGATCAGGAAAACGAATGCCAACAGATGCTGGAGGGGATGTGGCCAGGAGGGATCACTACTACACTGTTGGTGGGAGTGCAACCTCGTTCAACCACTATGGAAAGCAGTGTGGCAGTGCCTCAAAAGGCTAAACATAGAACTCCCCTGTGATCCAGCAATTCCATTACTTGGCATTTACCCAACCACCCAGAAACAAGGACATACTAAACCCACGAGCACAACAATGTTCATTGCAGCACTATTCACCATAGCAAAGATATGGAACCAACCTAGATGTCCCTCAGTTGATGAGTGGATCAACAAGTTGTGGTATTTGTACACAATGGAATTCTATGCTGCTGTCAGAAAGAATGACATCGCCCCATTTGTTAGGAAATGGAAAGACTTAGAAAAAATCATATTAAGTGAAGTAAGCCAGACTCAAAGGAACTTAGGCTCAATGGTTTCCCTCATTCGTCATAATCAGTAGAAACCTTGGGCTCTACTAGCAGAGATTTGCAATAGAGCAAAATCTTGATACATAAGGACATATAATGTGAAGCTAATTGAAAGGACCTCCAGGATAGTGAAACAAAAGCCATATAATGAATGATTGTTGTCCTTAATGTACTATGTTGTCTCTCATCTCCTTTGCTGTCCCTTGGTTATCTCATATTGGTATAGTATCTCACTTTGTTATCTGATATATTGAATTTATTTGTATTTGGATATTTGAAATTTGATAGGGAAGGGGGGAAAACCAAGATGCCAAGAGCTATCTACAAATTCAATGCAATACCCATCAACAGCCCAATGTCATTCTTTAAAGAAATAGAAGAGGCAATCCAAAATTTCATATGGAATAATAAAAGACCCCGTATAACAAAAACACTTCTTAGCAGAAAGAACAGCGCTGGAGCAATTTCAATTCAAAACTTTAGACTCTGTTATAGAGCTATAATTCTCAAAACAGCTTGGTACTGGCACAGGAACAGGCCTGAAGACCAATGGAATAGAAGTGAGGACCCAAATATTAAAACACAGACCTATTGCCACCTAATCTTTGACAAGGGAGCCAAAAAAATATAATGGAAGAAAGACAGCCTCTTCAACAAGTTGTGCTGGCAGAACTGGTTAAGCACCTGCAGAAAACTAAAGCTGGATCCTTCTTTTTCACCTTGCACTAGAATTAAGTCCAAATGGATCAAAGACCTGGAGGTAAAAGCTGACACACTGAAAACTCTACAGGAAGGAATAGGAGATACACTAGGCCTCCTTGGCACAGGTCGAAACTTTCTTAATAAGGAACAAGAATCACAACAAATCAGAGAAAGGCTGGATAAGTGGGACTGCATTAAACTGCAGAGCTTTTGTATGGCAAAGGACATAGCTAGTAAACTAATCAGGAAGCCTACAGAGTGGGAGAAGTTCTTCACCAACCACACAATGGACAAAGGCCTCATATCTAAAATATGTCAACAACTCAAAAAATTGAATCACTCCAAAACTAACCTCCAAAGTAACAACCATTCCATTAAAAAATGGGCCAAAGGCTTAAAGAGAGTCTTCTCTGAAGAAGAAACAAAAATGGCCTATAGACACATGAAGAAATGGTCAACATCTCTGGTCATAAAAGAAATGCAAATCAAAACAACTCTAAGATTCCACCTCACTCCAGCTAGAATGGCCAGGATCAGGAAAACGAATGCCAACAGATGCTGGAGGGGATGTGGCCAGGAGGGATCACTACTACACTGTTGGTGGGAGTGCAACCTCGTTCAACCACTATGGAAAGCAGTGTGGCAGTGCCTCAAAAGGCTAAACATAGAACTCCCCTATGATCCAGCAATTCCACTACTTGGCATTTACCCAACCACCCAGAAACAAGGACATACTAAACCCACGAGCACAACAATATTCATTGCAGCACTATTCACCATAGCAAAGATATGGAACCAACCTAGATGTCCCTCAGTTGATGAGTGGATCAACAAGTTGTGGTATTTGTACACAATGGAATTCTATGCTGCTGTCAGAAAGAATGACATCGCCCCATTTGTTAGGAAATGGAAAGACTTAGAAAAAATCATATTAAGTGAAGTAAGCCAGACTCAAAGGAACTTAGGCTCAATGGTTTCCCTCATTCGTCATAATCAGTAGAAACCTTGGGCTCTACTAGCAGAGATTTGCAATAGAGCAAAATCTTGATACATAAGGACATATAATGTGAAGCTAATTGAAAGGACCTCCAGGATAGTGAAACAAAAGCCATATAATGAATGATTGTTGTCCTTAATGTACTATGTTGTCTCTCATCTCCTTTGCTGTCCCTTGGTTATCTCATATTGGTATAGTATCTCACTTTGTTATCTGATATATTGAATTTATTTGTATTTGGATATTTGAAATTTGATAGGGAAGGGGGGAAAACCAAGATGGGTGAGGGGTGTGGGGGGGGAGGGAAACGGGTACCAAGACATGTGAAAGAGTATCAATGTATGTGAATTAATGCACCTTCTATCTGGCAAATATCATGTAACCCTTTTACTAATTACAATAAAAAAGAAACTAATAACAACAGATGCTGGAGGGGATGTGGCCAGGAGGGATCACTACTACACTCTTGGTAGGAGTGCAAATGCATTCAACCACTATGGAAAACAATATGGCAGTTCCTCAAAAGACTAAACATAGTGCTCACATATGACCCAGCAATTCTATTACTAGGCATTTACGTGATTGTCTATAAACAAGGACATACCTAATCCACGAGCACGATGTTCATTGCAACACTATTTACCATAGCAAAGCTATGGAACCGATCCAGATGCCCCTCAGTTGATGAGTGTATCAACAAGATGTGGTATTTGTACACAATGGAATTCTATGCTGCTATCAGAAAGAATGACATCATCCCATTTTTAGGAAATGTAAAGACTTAGAAAAAAATGTATTAAGTGAAGTAAGCCGGACTCAAAGGAACATATGCTTAATGGGTCATAATCAGTAGAAACCTTGGGCTCTCTTAACAGAGATTTACAATAGAAGAAAACCTAGATACATAAGGCCATATAGTATGGCACTAAATGCAAGGGCCTCCAGGATGTAGAAACAAAAGCCTTCTAATGAATGATTGTTGCCTTAATGTCCTATGTTACTTCTCATCACTTTTGCTGTCCCTTGGATTCTCCTGGTTATCTGCTATATTGTATATATACACATTTGGATATTTGAAATTGGATAGGGAAGGGAGGAAAACAAAATACAACATCCATTCATGTTGAAAGCTCTAGAAAAAATAGGAATAAGAGGTACATTCCTCAAAATAGTTAAAGCCATATATGAAAACCCTACAGCCAGTATTATACTAAATGGTGAAAGACTGGAAACATTTACCTTTAAATCAGGAACTAGACAGGCATGCCCACTTTCTCCACTTCTCTTCAATATAGTGTTGGGACCCTTAGCCAGAGAAATAATGCAAAAAAGGACATCAACGTATCCACAAAGGGAAAGAAGGAATTAAACTATCCCTATTTGCAGATACATTGATCCACCTACTTGAGTCACCCAATATACTCCACTCCCAAACTACTTTAGCAAAGTGGCAGGATACAAAATTAACCTTCAGAAGTCAATAGCATTTTTGTACACCAACAATTCACAAACGGAAGGCCAAATCAAGAAAATGAACCCATTCACAATAGCCCCCAAAAGAATAAAATACTTGGGAATAAACTTAATCAAAGATGTAAAGGAATTATTCAATGAAACTATAAAAGCCTAATGAGAAAATTAAAGAGGACACTAGGAAATGGAAAATCGTCCCATGCTCATGGCTAGGGAGAAGCAAGATAGTAGAAATGGATATATTGCCAAAATTAATATACAATTTCAATGCAATCCCTATCAAAATCCCAAAGACATTCTTTTTTATTGTAATTAATAAAAGGGTACATGATATTTGCCAGATAGAAGGTGCATTAATTCACATACATTGATACCCTTTCACATGTCTTGGTACCCGTTTCCCTCCCCCCTATCGCACCTCCCGTCTTGGTTTTCATCTCTTCCCTATCAAATTTCAAATAATCAAATACAAATAAATTCAATATATCAGATAACAAAGTGAGGTGCTGTAACAATATGAGATACCCAAGGGACAGCCAAGGAGATGAGAGATAACATAGTACCTTAAGGACAACAATCATTCATTATATGGCTTTTGTTTCAATATCCTGGAGGTCCTCTCAATTAGCTTCATACTATATGGCCTTATGTATCAAGGTTTTGCTGTATTGCAGATCTCTATTAAGAGAGCCCAAGGTTTCTACTGGTTATGACAAATGAGGGAAACCATTGAGCCTAAGTTCCTTTGAGTCTGGCTTACTTCACTTAATATGACTTTTTCTAAGTCTTTCCATTTCCTAACAAACGGGTCGATGTCATGTTTTCTGATAGCAGCATAGAATTCCATTGTGTACAAATACCACAACTTGTTGATCCACTCAAAATCCCAAAGACATTCTTATTGAAATAGAGGATTCTTAAAATTTTTATCGTATATTTAACTTACTATAAATGACATTATGAAGTAGTTCGTTCTGATAGTTCTATACATGTGCACAATACATTTGAACTGAATTTGCCCCTTTTCATAGATTTTCTACTAAAGAAATCTAGATGTGATTTTGAGTATCTACCTCTGTTTTACAGAACTTTTTCATGAAAACTGGCTGTTTGGTTTTATACAGATGTACATTCAGCACAAATGTGAATGGATTACAAATAAAAACGTTTGTTATCCAGGCTGGCACTCAGTCCTGACACCCAGCAGTGTGTATTCTTGGGGGAACATATTTTTTGCCACTCGTAGGGACTGAACTCAGGGCCTGAGCACTGTCCTTGGCCTTTCTCAAGGCTAGAATCCCACCACGTGAGCCATACCACCACTATTGGTTTTTTTTTCTATATATGTGGTGATTTCTGAATTGGGAGTTTTAATTTCTGCATTATAGATATTCTGATAATTAGGGGTCTTAAAAAGTGTACAGAAAATTATTTCTGAATAATTATAATAATCTGAGATAGTAATGGGGATGAGAGAAAAAGAGAAAACAATCACAAAAGCAATCAAATACATAAGTAAATAACAGAGATGTTACAGTGAAATTTTTTCATTTAAGATATTAAAATGAAACATTAAAGGCAAACAAATCTGCAATGGCATTATAATCCTCCAATCATTTGTAGTATTGGACATCTAATTTCATGCTGTTCTATAAAAATGTCCAAATATAGTTATATTAAAATTTACCCATTGCAAAAAGTTGTGTATGATTTTCTAGCATATTTACATTGTTAAAGTATTCTCAGCTCTCTTGTATATGCACTCTTACTAGTAAGTTTGATACATTCTTGTATATTCTTCTTGTTCATAGATGGTTCTGCTACTGGACAGGATAATTTCATATATCTTGTACAGGTCTGGTGAAATATATTCTCTTAACTTATCTTGTCTGGAAATATCATTATCCATTTAACCTTCCTATTGAAATGATATTTCTGTTAGGTACATCATCTAAGTGAATAGTTTGCAATTTTACCTTAGAGTTTTGCCTTAGAGTTTTTTTTATTTTGTCTGAATACATGTCTTACAATGCTCTTCTGCTTTTGAGATTTCTAGTGAAGAACCAGCTGTTACAGACATAGGTGCATGTAATTGTTATGGCTCTCTTTACTCTTCTAATCTTGAGAAGCTTCCATAAACATGTATACATATAAGGCACCTTGCTGTAGATGTGCAGATGTCTTGGTTAAGTACTTGATGACCTTTCTGCTTTACAGAGGTTATATAAGCATCCTTGTCTACATTTGGAATTTCAAATTTTGTCATTACTTATAATAAAAATCATTTCAACTTTTGCTTTCATAACCATTTACTGAATCTCCAAAACAGAAATATTTACTTTTGGAAATAATGTTGTCAGGTTGCTTCTCCACATGTGTATGTTCTATTAGTTTTTCTTCACAATCACTATTTTCTTCTTCTTGGAATATATCATGAGAATGATAATCATTCATTTTGAAATGTGACATATACATACACTTTGTTTTGAGAAAATTCATCCTCTCTCTTGCATTTCTATCTTGCGTCCGTTGTTTCCTCTTTAAAAATGTGTTTTGATTTAATATTAATTTCTTCATAATGTCTGTGTATTCACACAAACCCTTGCACAGACGAAGGAAAGAAAAGTGATATTTACATCACCTTACTCATCTATTATTTTCATTCCAGTTTCTCTATTGATAAATATACTAGGAAGACAATAGTTATCATTGCATTTTACGATGGTGACCATGGCACTGGGATTTCAATGTAAAGCTTACTTACAATTCTCTCTTCTTCCCACATGTTGGAGGCTCTTTTCTCTATAAGGAAATACTGAAAGATGAATGAAAGTGTTTTGTTTCATTAGATAAACAAAAATAAAATTCACTGGCCTGACATATAAATTCTGTTTCTGGTTTATCTGGCAGGTGGAGCTGTTAAGTAATTTGGGTCTGCTAGTAGAGCTTTCTATAGATTCTTGCTTAAGGGATACTTTATATTCGAAAGATGCTCTACAAGAGAAGATTTGTTAATTAGCCTGGCGTGCCATATAACCACTTAACATAAACTTTGATTCAAAACACAAGAGTTTTAACAGACTTGAGTTACGTATTCAAGGGAAAGACAAAAGTATATTTGGTGTATCTGGTGAATTATATAGTATTCTAAATATTCACACCCAGAGGCTAAAGGATCATACGTAATGGAGTGCTTGAAAAAGCCTTAGGAGATATGTTCAATTGATCATATAAAATAATATTCTATGAAATTAACTCCAAAAAATGAGACAACAGATATTTCAGTTGCCATTGTTGCTTTTTTTGTTTTCATATCATTCAACCTTGTTTATTCTGCATAACCGTGTTTGTTCTACACAAATGGTAGAACATAATTGAAAAGTAAACTGTGTTACTCACTAGACACTATGTGGAAAATGAAGTGTATGTCTTGTGGGTGGAGACAGGAAGGAAAACCAGGAGAGAGCAACAAAAGGGGAGAGATGGTTCAAAAAGAATTATACTTGCTATTCACTCCTGATTCATGTAACTAATCCCACCACATATCAACTCCACAATAACAATAAAAGTAAAAATCATTAAATAAATAAAAATGTATTATCTGCAGGGAAAAATTGCTGTTCATGAAAGACTATTTTATGTTTAATACACAGCAGATTTATTGTGAAATGTAGTGTAGCAGGGACTAAGCAAGCTGTCTTCCTTGACTCAAGTATTTTTCTGAATGCCGTTCATAACAAATTCTCTTCATGTCCTTCTCTAATCATATATACAAGGATATGACACAAAATTCCCATTTGATCGTAATTGAGAGTAATGTTTTAATATTCCTTGGCAGAGAAGCAAGAATTCTATTCATCAAAATAATAAGTTGTGAAATAATTTTCCTAAATTTCTATACTAATCACATAGGTTAATCTTCAAGAACTACCAGTTTGTTTTGGCCTTGACATTTGCTATTGAAGAGATCAACCAAAACCCTGTTCTATTACATAAATTGGCTCTTGGATTTCATATGTGCAATATTCAATTTGGCTTTCCAATGGCATTTAAAAAATCCCTTCATTTGCTTATTTGGGAATTTCAATAGTCCAAACTTCTCCTGTATGAGCAACTGCAAGTCTATAGCAGTATTTATAGGACAATCAGGATTAACATCTGCACAGATAGGAACACTGCTGGGTCTCTACATGTTTCCACAGATGAGGGTGGGAAGAGTGGGGCAATATTTAAAGATGTGTAATTTGGTGCCATTTCAGGTGTTGAAAGAGAGTTAAAATAAGGGACCAGATTTTCAAATCTAGCAAATTTTATGATACCAAAGAGTGAGTATTCAAGGAAATGGGCTGAGTATGGTCCCATTCTTTGGAAAGGGATTGGAAATTTAGATCAGACAAAGGGATTATTTGGAATCTTTTGTCTTATCAATAATTTTCTTTAAAAGGAAATGGCTTGAATGTATAAAGATATGCTGGGTTCTTACATCTGTAATCATAGCTGCAAAGGAATTATCTAATTATCTAACAAAAAGCAGGTAATAGAGTGTGGTATACCATTATAATGTGTTCTAATCTTGAGGGAAAAAGCAAAGAAACTGCATGAGGTTCTGAGGGTCAGTGGAGCTGTGCTAGCAACCAAAAACACACATGTGTGCACACATGCACACAGAAACACATGCACAGGCACAGAGGCACATGCACATGTTATTATGTTGAATGAAGTAAGGCTCCTATTATGTAAATATTAAATAAAATCGATGAGGATAAAATAGGATATACATGCAGAACAGGGCCAGAGGGTGGCCTAGTGGTTGAGTGCTTGCCCAGCGTGCATGAACACCTGGGTTCACTTCTTCAGTATCATATACACAGAAAATAGCCAGAAGTGGTGCTGTTTTTCAAATGGTAGAGTGCTAGCCTTGAGAAAGCTCAAGGACAGTGCCCAGGCCCAGTATTCAATTTCCAGGATTAGAAAAAATCCAGAGAAACATAAAATTTACATTATTAGGTATACACAAACACACACACACATATGTATATGATTAATGTGGAAAGTATGTTACATATGGGGTGAGATTCCAGGGCATAATCTCTCCAATCAAATAACAAACAATATAAAAACAAACCAAACACCATATAAATGAGTCATATCTTATCTGAGGGGGGTTGGAGCTCATGGGTTGTGCATGGGTTCAGAGGAATAGGGAATATATATGTTGGAAAATACAACATATTATTCAATGTTCATATATGACAATGGAACTAGGTAAGTCAGAGAATAGGTTGGGTTGATATAGTAGGAAGGAGTTGACAAAATCAGTGACAAAGCTCAAGGGACAATTTACATGCAACGTAATATGTTGTAGAACTAAAACACTTTTTCATGTTTTTTGTAACCTGAAAGGAAAACCCAACTTTTGCTTACTTTAACTGATTACTTAACATGTAGCTTCACTGAGATTGTGTCAGGGTTTTTAGCACTCTTTGCCTCCTGACCAGCAGGCAGGGCAAAGAGAACACGCCCTGACTAAGTTGAGACTGAGAAAGGATAGGTCCAGCTGGTTGCCTTCACCCAGACCTCCCTTGTCCAAAGGGAAGACACATACGCACCAGGGAGAATGTCACAGCAGACTCCTCTAATGGGAAGATACCACGGGCTAAATTAAGAAGCAGGAATGTATTAGCATAGAAGTGGGCTGGGCAGGGGGAGGTAGGTCCTGTCAGAGAGGGCTGCAGAGCAATTCCAGGGGTTCGAGGTAGCCTTATTTACATCACAAACCACAGCCAAACCTCCCAACCAGGAGACAGGGTGGTTGGATCTCCAAACCCAGGAAGTGAACACTGGGTCATGAGGTAGGCCTTTTACCCTTGATGTGACATGCCCCACATCTCCTCCCTTTTTTTTATTATAATTAGTAAAAGGGTTACATGATATTTGCCAGATAGAAGGTGCATTAATTCACATACATTGATACCCTTTCACATGTCTTGGTACCCGTATCCCTCCCCCCCACACCCCTCCACCCGTCTTGGTTTTCCCCCTTCCCTATCAAATTTCAAATATCCAAATACAAATAAATTCAATATATCAGATAACAAAGTGAGATACTATACCAATATGAGATAACCAAGGGCCAGCAAAGGAGATGAGAGACATCACAGTACATTAAGGACAACAATCATTCATTATATGGCTTTTGTTTCACTATTCTGGAGGTCCTTTCAATTAGCTTCACATTATATGTCCTTATGTATCAACATTTTGCTCTATTGCAAATCTCTGCTAGTAGAGCCCAAGGTTTCTACTGATTATGACGAATGAGGGAAACCATTGAGCCTAAGTTCCTTTGAGTCTGGCTTACTTCACTTAATATGATTTTTTCTAAGTCTTTCCATTTCCTAACAAATGGGGCGATGTCATTCTTTCTGACAGCAGCATAGATTTCCATTGTGTACAAATACCACAACTTGTTGATCCACTCATCAACTGAGGGACATCTAGGTTGGTTCCATATCTTTGCTATGGTGAATAGTGCTGCAATGAACATTGTTGTGCTAGTGGGTTTACTATGTCCTTGTTTCTGGGTGGTTGGGTAAATGCCAAGTAGTGGAATTGCTGGATCCTACGGGATTTCTATGTTTAGCCTTTTGAGGCACTGCCACACTGCTTTCCATAGTGGTTGAATGAGTTTGCACTCCCACCAACAGTGTAGTAGTGATCCCTCCTGGCCACATCCCCTCCAGCATCTGTTGGCATTCGTTTTCCTGATCCTGGCCATTCTAGCTGGAGTGAGGTGGAATCTTAGAGTTGTTTTGATTTGCATTTCATTTATGACCAGAGATGTTGAGTATTTCTTCATGTGTCTATAGGCCATTTTTGTTTCTTCTTCAGAGAAGACTCTCTTTAAGTCTTTGGCCCATTTTTTAATGGGATGGTTGTTACTTTGGAGGTTAGTTTTGGAGTGATTCAATTTTTTGAGTTGTTGATATATTTTAGATATGAGGCCTTTGTCCGTTTTTTGGTTGGTGAATATCTTTGGTTGGTGAAGATCTTGGTTTTCTATGTATAGAACATCTTTCAGGATTCTCTGTAGTGTTGGTTTGTTGCGACATATTGTTGCAGCTTTTCCCTGGAATGGAATGTTTTTATTGTTCCCTCAGTTATGAATGAGAGCTTAGCTGGGTACAGTATTCTTGGTTGGTAGTTATTTGACTTAAGGGCATGACATATATGCTTCCAGTCACTTCTTGCTTGCATGGTCTCTGCTGAGTAATCTGGGGTTATTCTGATTGGTTTTCCTTTATAGGTTACTGAACCCTTTTCCCTGGCTGCCTTTAGGATCCTTTTTTTGGTTTCTACTGATTCAGTTCAGATTACGATGTGGCGGTGAGATGTTCTTTTCTGGTCAGGTCTGTTTGGGGTTATAAAAGCTTCTTGTATCTGGACTGGCCTGCCCTTCTGGATATTTGGAAAATTCTCTGAGATGATTCCCTGAATTATATTTCTAATACCATTGACTTCTTTCTCCAGGCCTTCCTCAATACCAATGAGCCTTAAATTAGGCTCCTCTTTCAACCCTTATACTGCATGGATCTACACTTGATGGCTGTTGAGCAACATTGTATATCTAGGTGTTTAATTATTCTCTAGGCTCAGAGGGACTTAAAGACAATAGAGATTGGATTGAGAGACTTATTGTTTTGGATATAAATCGCTTATCAGTGAATAATTAGACTAGTCGGTAACTGCAAAAAAGAAAACTGTTTTGAGAATTATAGCTCTGTAATAGAGTCTAAGGTTTGGAATTGAAATTCCTCCAGCACTGTTCTTTCTGCTAAGAAGTGCTTTTGCTATACGGGGTCTTTGATTATTCCATTTGAAATTTTGGATTGTCTCTTCTATTTCTTTAAAGAATGACATTGGGATGTTGATGGGTATTGCGATGAATTCTTGTTAAGCTAATTCCTAGGTGCTTTATTTTCTTTGAGGCTATTGTGAAAGGAGTTTCTTTCCTGATTATTGCCTCATTCCTCTCACTGTTGGCGTAAAGGAAGCCAGTCGATTTTTGAAGATTGATTTTATAGCCTGCTACTCTTCCAAAGCTTTGAATCAGCTCAAGGAGCTTGGGAGTAGAGTCTATCAGATTCTTTAAATACAGAATTATGTCATCTGCGAAGACGGATAGTTTTATTTCCTCTTTCCCTACTTGGATCCCCTTTATGCTTGCTTCTTGCCTTATTGCACTGGTAGCAATTCTAGTATTATATTAAACAGTAGTGGAGGGGCCGGGAGTTTGGCCTAGTGGTTAAAGTGCTTGCCTAGCATGCATGAAGACCCGGTTTCGATTCCTTGGTACCACATACATAGAAAAAAGCTGGGAGTGGTGCTGAGGCTCAAGTGGTAGAGCTCTAGCCATGAGAAAGTCCAAGGACAGGGCTTAGGCCCTGAGCTCAAGCCCAGGACTGGCAATAATAAACATAAAAAAATAAAGAGTAGTGGAGAGAGTGGGCATCCTTGTCTCGTTCCTGATTTTGGATTTGCCTAGGGCTATCTACAAATTCAATGCAGTACCCATCAATATCCCAATGGCATTCTTTAAAGAAACAGAAAAGGCAATCCAAAATTTCATATGGAATAATAAAGACCCGTTATAGCAAAAACACTTCTTAGCAGAAAGAACAGCAGTGGAGGAATTCCAATTCCAAACTTTAGACTATATTACAGGGCTATAATTCTCAAAACAGCTTGGTACTGGCACAAGAACAGGCCTGAAGACCAATGGAATAGAACTGATGACCCAGATATTAAACCACAAACCTATGGCCACCTAATCTTTGACAAGAAAGACAGTCTCTTCAACAAGTTGTGCTGGCAGAACTGGTTAAGCACCTGCAGAAAACTAAAGGTGGATCCTTCTTTGTCACCTTGCACTAGAATTAACTGCAAATGGATCAAAGACCTGGAGGTAAAAGCTGACACACTGAAAACTTTACAGGAAAGAATAGGAGATACACTAGGCCTCCTTGGCACAGGTCGAAACTTTCATAATAAGGAACAAGAATCACAACAAATCAGAGAAAGGCTGGATAAGTGAGACTGCATTAAACTGCAGAGCTTTTGTATGGCAAAGGACATAGCTAGTAAACTAATCAGGAAGCCTACAGAGTGCGAGAAGATCTTCACCAACCAAACAACGGACAAAGGCCTTATATCTAAAATATATCAACAACTCAAAAAATTGAATCACTCCAAAACTAACCCCCAAAGTAACAACCATCCCATTAAAAAATGGGCCTAAGACTTAAAGAGAGTCTTCTCTGAAGAAGAAACAAAAATGGCCTATAGACACATGAAGAAATGCTCAACATCTCTGGTCATAAAAGAAATGCAAATCAAAACAACTCTAAGATTCCACCTCACTCCAGCTAGAATGGCCAGGATCAGGAAAACGAATGCCAACAGATGCTGGAGGGGATGTGGCCAGGAGGGATCACTACTACACTGTTGGTGGGAGTGCAACCTCGTTCAACCACTATGGAAAGCAGTGTGGCAGTGCCTCAAAAGGCTAAACATAGAACTCCCCTATGACCCAGCAATTCCACTACTTGGCATATACCCAGCCACCCAGAATGTAGGGCATACTAAATCCACTACCACAACAATGTTCATTGCAGCATTATTCACCATAGCAAAGATATGGAACCAACCTAGATGTCCCTCAGTTGATGAGTGGATCAACAAGTTGTGGTATTTGTACACAATGGAATTCTATGCTGCTGTCAGAAAGAATGACATCGCCCCATTTGTTAGGAAATGGAAAGACTTAGAGAAAATCATATTAAGTGAAATAAGCCAGATTTAAAGGAACATAGGCTCAATGGTTTCCCTCATTCGTCATAATCAGTAGAAACCTTGGGCTCTACTAGCAGTATTTGCAATAGAGCAAAATCTTGATACATAAGGCCATATAATGTGAAGCTAATTGAAAGGACCTCCGGGATATTGAAACAAAAGCCATATAATGAATGATTGTTGTCCTTAATGTACTATGTTGTCTCTCATCTCCTTTGCAGTCCCTTGGTTATCTCATATTGATATGGTATGTCACTTTGTTATCTGATATATTGAATTTATTTGTATTTGGATATTTGAAATTTGATAGGGAAGGGGGGAAAACCAAGACGGGGAGGTTGGGGGGGGGAGGGAAATGGGTACCAAGACATGTGAAAGGGTATCAATGTATGTGAATTAATGCACCTTCTATCTGGCAAATATCATGTAACCCTTTCACTAATTACAATAAAAAAATAAAAAAATAAAATGCTGGTTACTGTATCAATATAGGTATCGATTGTATTCAAACTGTACCCAGAGCTGTCACTATGTTTCCAGGAACAACCACAGTGACAGAGGATGCTGGAGAGGAAAGAGGAAAAAAATGTGTAGGTAGGATGGTAAAGAAAAAATAAGAACACCTAAAAATGCAAATTAAAAAAGGGATGGAAGAAAAAAAAAGAAGAAAAACTCCAAAGCAAAGAAAAAGAACAAAAACAAAAAAAAATTAAAAAGGTTCTTCAGGATTTTTTGGTTGGGCGGGGCATCAGGGCAGGAAAGGAAACTTGTGTCTCCACTAAGTTCAGGATCGAAACACTTCGGAAAGTCTTTTTCTTTTGTGATTCGGCTATGAGGTTTTTCAGATCCGATTGTTTGTTTGTGAAAACAAGCTGAAAGATTGCAGGCAGGTTTTGTTTACCATGCTTGTGGCTGGCGCAGGGGATGGACTTTAGCAATGATGGGGCTGGATTTCTGGCTAAGGGATCTCTGGGAAATCCTTTTCCAGTAAAAAGATGGTGCTTTCAGCAGCACCTCCCAGGTTAGAATTGCTTTGGCCAGGTCCTTGTCAGTAGTCAAGATGGCGCTGCTCTCAGCTTGTGGGGGAGGGGCTCCCTCCCAATGCCAATCCTGGAGCAAAAGTGGAAACTTCTCCTCGGAGGTACTCACAAATTGCTGGATTTTCCGGTTCCGTGAAGCTGGCAGGTCTGCACGGCCGGGTGTTGCCTCTGGTCTGGCGCAGGCTCTGTGTGGCTCTATCTGCAGCCAGTTGGTTTGCGGCGCTGAGCAGCGGTTCTGCTCAGATTCAGAAGAGCCGCTTTGTCGCCACAACCGCTCTGAGTGGCTGGAACCAGTCCCAGCTGTCTTCTTTGTGCCGGATTTTTACATTTTTCCTCCAGTGACCCAGGTCTCTGTAAATCAGTAGAAATTTAACAAAAAGGAGCACATAAAATACCAGCTCCTTTGAGACACAGCAAAAGCAGTACTCAGAGGAAAATTTATAGCTCTGAGTGCCTACAACAACAATTTGGAAAATTTGCAAACCAGCAAGTTAATCTGTAACCTTAATCTCCTGGAAAAAGAGCAAGAAACCAACCCTAATCCCAGTAGAAGAAAGCAAATTATTAAAATCAAAGCAGAATTAAATGATTTGCAATCCAAAAAACTATAGAAAGAATGAACAAACCAAGGAGGTGGTTCTTTGAACGAATTAACAAATTGACAAACCCTTAGCATCTCTTACTAAAAAAACAGGAGAGCATACCGAAATAAAGAAAATTGCAGACGAAAATGGTAATACCACAACAGAAATTACGAAGATCCACACTATCATGAGGGAATAATTCTCAAATCTTTACGCCAACAAATTTGAGAATCTAGAAGAAATGGATGAATTCCTAGCCCATATTAATGTACACACAGTGAACCAAGAAGTACTAACCCAACACAACAGGCCTATTTCAAGCACTGAAATAGAAATATCAGTTAGAGCCCTTCCACCTAAGAAAAGCCCCGGGCCAGATGGATTCACAGCTGAATTTTATAAGGTCTTCAAAACAGAGATCACACCAATACTCCTCATGTTTCAAATAAATTGAAAAATGAAGGTTATTTACCAAAATCATTCTATGAAGCCAGTATAACAGTCATCCCCAAACCAGACAGAGATTCATCAAAGATAGAGAAATATGAACCTATTTCTTTAATGAACATCGATGCAAATCTTCTCATCAAAATACTGGCCAACATTCTACAACAACTCATCAAAAAGATTATGCATTATGATAAAACAGGATTCATCCCAGGGAGGCAAAGCTGGTTCAAACTACACAAATCAATTAATATCATTCAGCATATCAACATGAGCCAGGACAAAAATCACGTGATTGTCTCAATATATGCGGAAAAAGCATTTGATATGATCCAACATGCCTTTATTTTAAAATTTCTGGAGATACTAGGAATCCATGGAAATTCCTCAAAATAATAAAGGCTGTGTATGACAAATCCACAGATAGTACGATACATAATGGTGAAAAGCTGAAGCCATTCCGTCTAAAATCAGGAATGAGACAAGGATGAACACTCTCTACTCCTCTTTAACATAGTATAAGAATTTCTAGCCACTGCAATAAGGCAAGATGCAAATATATAGGGGATCCAAGTAGGGAAAGAGGAAGTAAAACTAACCCTCCTTGCAGATGACATGATTCTCTATTTAAAGAATCCTATAGATTCTACTCCCAAGCTCCTTGAGCAGATAGAAAGCTTTGGAAGGGTAGCAGGCTATAAAATTAACCCTCAAAAATCAACTGCCATCCTCTACGCAAACAGTGAGAGGAATGAGGCAATAATAAGGAAAGCAACTCCTTTTGAAACAGCCTCAAAGGAAATAAAGTACCTAGGAATTACCTTAACTAAGAATGTAAAGAACCATTTTGATGAAAACTTTAAAACCCTGAAAAAGGAAATTAAAGCTGAACTGAGGAAATGGAAAAACCTCCCATGCTCCTGGATTGGAAGAATCAACATTGTGAAAATGACTACCTTGCCAAGGGCTATATCCGAATTCAACACAAGAACCATCAATATCCCAATGCCATTCTTTAAAGAATAGAAGAGGCCTATCCAAAATTTCATATGGAATAATAAAAGACCCCAAAGAGCAAGAAAACTTCTTAGTAGAAAGAACAGCGCAGGAGGAATTTGTGTACCAAACTTTAGAGTCTATTACAGAGGTATAATTAACAAAACAGGTTGGTACTGGCACATGAACAAGCCTGAAGAACAATGGCATAGAACTGAGGACCCAGGTATTAAACCACAGACCTATGGCCACCTAATCTTTGACAAGGGAGCCAAAAATATAGAATGGAAGAAAGGCAGCCTCTTCAACAACGGGTGCTGGGAGAACTGGCTAAGCACCTGCAGAAAACTAAAGTTGGATCGTTTTTGTCACCCTGCACTAGAATTTTCTCCAAATGGATCAAAGACTTGGAGGTAAAAGAGGACACACTGAAAACTTTACAAGAAGAAATAGGAGATACACTAGGCCTATTTGGCATAGGTCGAAACTTTCTTAATATGGTCAAGAATCACAACAAATCAGAGAAAACCTGAATAAATTGGACTGCATTAAACTGCAGAGCTTTTGTATGGCAAAGGACATAGCTAGTAAACTAGTTAGGAAGCCCACAGAGTGGGAGAAGATCTTCACCAACCATACAACAGACAAAGGCCTCATATCTAAAACATATCAAGAGCACAAAAAAATTGAATCACTCCAAAACTAATCTCCAAAGTAACAACCATTCCATTAAAAATGGGCCAAAGACTTAAAGAGAGACTTCTCTGAAGAAGATACAAAAATGGCCTATAGACACATGAAAAAATGCTCAACATTTCTGGTCATAAAAGAAATGCCAATCAAAACAACACTAAGATTCCACCTCTATCCAGTTAGAATGGCCAGGATCAGAAAAACTAATAACAACAGATGCTCGAGGTTATGTGGCCATAAGGGATCACTTCTACACTGTGAGTGGGAGTGCAAATTCATTCAACCACTATAGAAAGCAGTATGGCAGTGCCTCAGAAGGCTAAAAACAGAGCTCCCCTATGACCCAGCAATTCCACTATGTGGCATTTACCCAACTATCCAGAAAAAAGGACATACTAAATCCACTAGCACAACAATGCTCATTGCAGCACTATTTACCATAGTAAATATATGGAACCAAACTAGATTTCCCTCAGATGATGCATGGATCAACAAGATGTGGTATTTGTACACAATGGAATTCTATGCTGGTGTCAGAAAGAACGACATCGCCCCATTTGTCAGGAAATGGAAAGACTTAGAAAAAAAATCATAGTTAGTGAAGTAAGCCAGACTCAAAGGAACTTAGGCTCAATGGTTTCCCTCATTTGTCATAATCAGTACAAACCTTGGGCTCTCATAGCAGAGATTTACAATAGAACAAAATCTAGATACCTAAGGTCATATAGTATGATTCTAAATGAAAGGATCTCCAGGATAAAGAAACAAAGGCCGTGTAATGAGTGATTGTTTTCCTTAATGTACTATGTTATCTCTCATCTCTTTTGCTGTACCTTGGTTATCTCATATTGTTACAGTATCTCACTTTGTTATCTGATATATTGGATATATTTGTATTTGGTTATTTGAAATTGGATAGGGAAGGGGGGAAAGCAAGATGGGCAGTTGGGGGGAAGGTAATGGGGACCAAGACATGTGAAAGGGCATCAATGTATGTGAATTAATGCTCCTTCTATATGGCAAATGTCATGTAACTCTTTCATTAATTACAATAAAAAAGAGAAAAAAACAAACAAGATGAAGGGCAGGTGTGGGGGGTGGGAAATGGGGATGAAGACATGAGAAGGGCTATCAATGTTTGTAAAGTAATGCACCTTCTATGTGGTAAATATAATGTAACCCTTCTTTTAATTACACTAAAAATATATATGTAAAAATAAAAAAATAAAATTGAGATATGAGGAGAAAAAAACAAAAAAATGGCTGAATGCATTTTTCAATTTTTTTAAACACTTTATATTTTATATACATAAAATTACATATGTTTTTTGTTATTTTTCCTTTTTTATTTCAATGTATAGAGGAGTTACAGTCATATTCGCAGATAGAAGTTGCATTACTTTTCACACATTGATATCCCTTCTTACGTTTTTGTCCCCATTTCCCTCACCTAACCCCTCCCCTCATTTTTCCCTTCCTATTTTAAATAAACAAGTAAACATCTATATCATATGTCATGTAACAAAGTGGGATACTGTCCTAGATATATAAGGCTATATATAGGGTGAGGCCAAATTAATAAGACCTCCAGGACATGGAAAAAAGAGCTTAATTATAAATGACTGTTATTCTTTCTGCATTATATTTTTCTCTCTTCTCTTGTGTTGCCCTTTGGTTAATCTCATATTGTTACAATTATATATGTTATATATACATATTTTTTCTTTTTATGTTATCAATTAGTGTTGTTACAGTTTATACCAAGAAGACATTATATTTCCTGTACTTTATTATTCGTTATTTTAAACAGATGGAATTATTGTGTTCTACACATTTAAAGAAACATATGACTCTTTAACACATGTAATTACATAATGTCTGCTTTATACTGGAAATATAATAATGTATTTGTCAAAAAAACCATTGTGTTTATGTTTGTTTTAAATGGCACACTACTGAGTAAATATTTCTAAATTGTTAGCATTTTCATTAAATATATGGTGACAATATTTCAGTTTCTATTGAAGTTCATAATTTATTTTCTAATTTATTTTAATAATTTATTAAATAGTGTTGGATTATTATTCAAAAGTAAAACAGTGATGTCTCATTTAGTAACAATCAACTCATACTCGTCAGAACACATGAATTCCGAATAGCAACTATTCATATGTCAGTATGCATGTTGGCCATCAGAAAGGAAATAAGGTTATCAAGTCTAATTAAGACAATGACACAAGAGAGGGTGCTTTAGATATCCCATCAATGATGTGCAAATATTATAGTCATTAGAGAGGTGAAGTTCTGATGTTGACATTGGTGATAATCAAACATCAAAAAACGACAGAATATTCAAAAGTTTGCTGCTCACCAAGATGAGGACTCACCGGTCACTCAATCTTGTAACATATATTCCAGGCTTTGGCTCACCTTATTTTCAAAAGAGGCACAAAAACAGAGCAAAACTCTGTACTTTTAGAGTTAAATGCTGTCACACAATTTTACTTTATATTGCCTGTTGTGAGGATACAGAAAGCCATATGCTCATGCACATAAGGAGAACAATTGAAATAAAAATCAACAACTCTTTTAGACACAGAGTTGTAAGCTCAAATGAAATCCCTAGTATCAAGGTTGATGGAAATTACTAGAATCAGCGGAGCTCTGTGGCTCACACTACTAATCCTAATTATTCAGGGGGCTGAGATCTGAGGTTCGAATACAGCCCTGGCAGGAGGTCTGAGAAACATATCTTCACTTAACCACCAGAGCACTAGATGTAGAACTGTATTTCAAAGTGGTAGGATACAAGCCTTGAGCCAAAACCATTCAGTTAAATGGTGTCTATTCTGATGAAGTTTTTACTGAAAAAATTATGTTCAACCCTATTGATTCCTTTGACTGAAAGGAAGATTTTCATATCATTTACAGTAGAAGCACTGAGTATATGGCCAAAGTTTGCATGCTTAGTTTGAACTGAATTTCAAACACAAGAACTTTAAATCTTACATTATCTGAAATGTTGAAATACAGAGATTTAAACATATGTGTTTATAAATAATAGCTTTATACAGAGAAAAAGTCCTTAATCATGTTTCACATCAGCTAGTGACAAAATTCCCTGAGTACTCCCGACACAAGAAAGAAGACAGCAATAATTCCCAACTGAAACTTTGGTGTTTTGTCTAAATTCCTCCAAGAAAACCTATTTCCTACATGCCTAAGCATCTCCTAAATGTCTACATCCAAAGATTCCTATAGTAGAACAAAGTGTATCTCATGTCTAAATGTATGCCAATTTACTATTACAATGTCCACTCCCCAATAACAATGGAGAAATAAATAAGAAAATAAGATGTTAAAATTTGACTATCCAATGGATGTACTGATGTTGTAAGGTATGGTTATGGTGGGAAGGGTTGTTTTTTTTAGATAGAAATAAGAATGGCCAACACATAAAGAAGTGTTCAACATCTCTACCCATGAAAGAACTGCAAACTAAAACATCACTGATATTCCACCTCATTTCAATTAGAATGGCCCTAATCAGGAAACATAACAACAAATGCTGGTGGGGATGTGGCTTATATGAAACTCTACTGGACTGTTGGTAAGAATAACCCTAACACTAACCTGATACCCAAACCTAACACTAACCTTAACACTAACCCTAACCCTAACCAGAACCCTAACCCTAGCACAAATTCAAACCCAAATCCTAACCATGATCTGAATCCTAACCCTATCCTGAACCCTAACCATAACCCTAACAGGAACTCAAATCCTAAGCCTACTCCAACATGAACCCAAATTCTAACACTAAACTGAACTAGAACTGGAACCCCAATCCTAACAATAACCCAAACCATAACCATAACCTGAAAACTAAACCTAACCCTAACCCTAACCCTAATCCTAACCTGAACCTGAACCTGAACCTGAGGCAGAACACTATCCCTAACCCTAACCATAATCTGAAACATAATCTGAATCCTAACCTTAACCCTAACCCTTACCTAACCCTAAACCAAAAGCTACACTGAATCCTAAGCCTAACCCAAACTTGAACCCAAACCCTAATTCTACCCCTAAACCTAACTCTGACCCCAACAAGAACCCTAACCCTAATTCTAAACCTATCCCTGTGAGAACCCCAAACCCAAATCTAAACCTAACATTAAACTTAACTGACACCAACCCTAACCAGAAACCTAAACCTAAACCTACCCCTAATTGTAAACATTACCTAAACCAAAGAGCCTAATCTGAATCCTAACTGTCAAATGAAACCTAAACCAAATCCTGGCCCTAACCCTATATTGAATATGAACCCGAACCTAACCTTTATCCTAACCCTAACTCAAACACGGATCCTAACATTAACCATAATCCAAACCCTAACCCTAACTTGAACAACCCAATCCCTAAACGTAACCCTAACCATAACCTGAAACTGTAACCCTAACCCTAACCTGAAAGCTAACCCTAAATCTAACCCAAACTCTAACCCAAAACTTAATCCTAGGCATAACCCAAACCATAACCTGAAACTGTAACCCTAACCCTAACCTGATACCTAACCCTAAATCTAACCTGACCCTAACCCAAATCCTAACCCTAAACCTAACACTAACACTAACACTAACCCAAACCTGAAGAGAAACCCTAAGCAGAACCGTAAGGCTAACCGTAATATGAATCCTAACCCTAACACGAAACTTATCCCTAACATGAACAACAACCGTAGGCCTAACCCAAACCCTAGCCATAATTCTAACCATACCAAAACCCAAACCAGAACTCTAACACTAACCTGAAACCAAACCCGAACCCTAACCCGAACACTAACACTAACATGAACCCTAACCATACCCCTAAAACGAAACCAAAAGCTAACCCTAAAACGAACGTGAATTGAACAAGAGCCAAACCCTCACACTAACCCTAATCTTAACTGTAACCTGCAAACTAATTCTAACTCTAAACAGAACCCCGACCCTATCCCTAACCGGAACCTGAACCTGACCCTGAAACTGGAACCTATCCTTAATGTGACATCTAATCCAAATCCTAACAGTACCCTCAACCCAATCCATAACCCTAACCCATACCCTAATCCAGACGCTAACCCTAATCCTAAAACAAACCTGAACCCAAAACTGTACCCTAATCTGAACACTAAGCCTAACCTTAACCTGCACTCTAAACCTAACCGGACCCGAATGCTAACCCTAACCCTAACCAGAACCCTAATCCTATCCTGATTTTGAACCCTATCTCTAACCCTAAAACAAACTCTAACCTGTATCCTAATCCAAATACAAAGCCTAACCCTAACAGAACCCTACTTCGACTCCTAACCCGATCCAAACTTGAACACAATTCCTAATCCTATCCCTAAACCTAATTCTAAACATAAACTTAATCCAAAAGCGAAACCTAACCCTAATCTAACACAAAAATGAACCCTAACTCAAACCCAAAACCAAACTTAAACCAAAACCAAAACCTAACTCTAACCTAAGTAGAAACTGAAAATTGACCCCAAATATAAGACAAACTCTACTCCTAACCCTAACCTTGAACCTTACCCAAACCCTAAACCTATCAATAACCCTAACCTGGACTCTAAACCTAACCCTAAAACAAACCTAATAAAAAACCCAAACCCTAATTGGAACTTGAACCCAAACCCAACCCTAACCCTAACCCTTACCGTAATCCTAATCCTAACCCTATCCAGAACCCAAAACTTACCTGAATCCTAACTCAAACCCTAAAATGAACACTAATCCAAACCCTAAAACGAACACTAACCCAAACCTTAAACCTAACTCTAACCCTAAGCAGTCCCCTACCCCTAACCCGAACCAGAAAACGAACCCAACCCTAACCATAACTATAACCTGAACCCGAACTTAACCTACCCTAACAATAATCCTAACCCTAACCCTAACCTAAGAGTAACCCTAACCAGAGTCCTAACGCTAACCCCAACCAGAACTCGAATATGAAACCTAACCCTAACACTACCTGTAATCCTAAACTATATCCTAACAAAGCATCCGAACTCAAACCCAAACCCTAATCTGGCCCAAACCAAAACCAAACCCTAACTTGAAACCTAACCCTAACCTGAACTCTAACCTGAAAACTAATGCTAACACAAAATCTAACCCTAACCTGAACACTAACTCTAACCGTAACCCAAGCCTTAAACTAAACCCTAATCATCAGAGGAAACCTTACTCTAAACCTAACCCAAACTTGAACCCTTACTCTAAACAGAACCCTAAAACAAGCCCTAAACCTAAACCAAACCATAACACAAACTGTAACCCTAACCATAACCATAACTATAAACCAAACTCTAACCCTAACTCTAACCTGAACCCTAAACATAACCCCCTTTCCAAACTCTAACCCGAATCCAAACCCTGACCCTAACACTAACCCTAAGTCTAACCCGAATCCTAACATTAAACCAAACTCTAAACCTAACCATAACCCTTACAGAAACCTAACCTTTTTTATTTTTATTGTAATTAATAAAAGGGTTACATGATATATGCTAGATAGAAGGTGCATTAATTCACATATGTTTATACCCTTTCACATGTCTTGGTCCCCATTTCCCTTCCCTCCACCCCCCCCCATCTTGGTTTTCTCCCCTTCCCTATCCAATTTCAAATAACCAAACACAAATAAATCCAATATATCAGATAACAAAGTGAAATACTGTAACAATATGAGATAACCAACGGACAGCAAAAGAGATGAGAGATAACATAGTACATTAAGGACAACAATCGTTCATTATGTGGCTTTTGTTTCAATATCCTGGAGGTCTTTTCAATTAGCTTCATACTATATGGCCTTATGTATCAAGGTTTTGCTCTATTGCAGATCTCTGCTATTAGAGCCCAAGTTTTCTACTGATTATGACAAATGAGGGAAACCATTGAGCCTAAGTTCCTTTGAGTCTGGCTTACTTCACTTAATATGATTTTTTCTAAGACTTTCCATTTCCTTACTCTAAACCTAACCCAAACTTGAACCCTTACTCTAAACAGAACCCTAAAACAAGCCCTAAACCTAAACCAAACCATAACACAAACTGTAACCCTAACCCTAACCATAACTATAAACCAAACTCTAACCCTAACTCTAACCTGAACCCTAAACATAACCCCCTTTCCAAAATCTAACCAGAATCCAAACCCTGACCCTAACACTAACCCTAAGTCTAACCCAAACCCTAACACTAAACCAAAATCTAAACCTAACCCTAACCCTTACAGAAAACTAACCTTAACTTGAAATGCATTCTGAAACATAACCATAACCCTAACCTGAACGACAAACCTAAATCTAACCTAAACCCTACCCCTAAACAGAACCCAAACCCTAACTCAAACCCAAATCCTAAATCGAAAACTAACCCTAACCCAAAACCTAACCCTAACCATAATCCTAACCCAAACCTGACCCCAACCCGAGGCTAACCGAATCCTAACCCTAACTGTAACCTGAACTTAATGCTAAACTTAAACCCAAAGCCTAACCCTAAGCTGAACCAGAAATATAGGCCAAACCTGATCCCTCACCCTAACCCTAACCCTATCCTGAACCCTAACCCAAACCCTAACAATAACTCAAACCCAAACTGTAAACTTTACTCTAATCCTAACCCCAAAAGTAATCCTAAACCTAAACCTAACGCTAATCCAAACACTTACCATAAGCAGAATCTGAATGCTAACCCTGTCTAACCCTAACACTACCCGGAACACTAACCCTAAACCAAACCCTAATCCTAAACATAACCCTAACCCTAAACCTAACCCAAACCCTAACTCTACATCTAATTCTAAACCTAACCAAAAAAATAACTCAAACACAAATCGAACACTAACCCGTACACTAACCCTAACCTAACATGAGACCTGATCTTAACCTCAACTCAAAACCTAACCCAAACCCTAACACTACCTCTAAACCATAAACCTACCACCACCCCTAAACCAAAACCAACACCAAACCCTAACCATAACCCAAACGTGAACCCTAACTCTAATCCTATCCCTAAGCCTATGGCTAACCCTAATCCCACCTGAACCCAAACCCAAACTTAACCAGAACAGTAACCCTAACTGTAATCCTAAACCTAAACAAAACCCTAACCCTAACCAAAACTGTAATCCTATCCCTAACCTGAACCCTTCACCACACACTAAAGCAAACCCTAAACCTGACCTGAACCCTAACCCTAACATTAACACTAACCCTTACCGTAATATGAACCTGAGCTTGAACCCTAACCCTAACTCTACACGAAGCTGAACCCTAAAGCGAACCACAAAACGAAAACTGTCCATAACCCTAACCTGAACCCGAAGCCTAACCCTTACTTGAAGCCTAACCCTACCCCAAATGCTAACTCTAACCCGAACATGAATCCAAACCTGAAAACCAATCCTAACCTGAACGCTAATCCAAACCCTAACGATATACCTAACCCAAAGCCTAACACGAAAACTATCAGTAACTGTAACCCTAACACAAACCCTAACCCAAAAATGAATCCAAACCCCAAACCTAACCTTAACCTGAACCCTAACACTAGCCCTAACCCTAACCTGAAACTGAAACCTAAACCCAAACCTAACCTGAATCCTAACCCTAACCATAATCCTAACATGAACCCAAAAACTAACCCTATCCAGAAACAAACCCTAACCCTAACCCTAAACCGAACTCTAATCCTAACCCCAACGAAAACTTAAACCCTAACCCTATCAGTAACCTGAAACCTAAACCTAAACGAACCCTGAACCCTAACCCTAAACAGAACCCTAACCCTAACTCTAACCTAAATCTCAACCCAAAGCCAAATAATAACCCTAACCTGAAACCTACCTATAACCCGAACATAACCATACTCTGAAACCTAATCTTAAGCCCTAACACTAACCTGAACACTAAACCTAAACCACCTGAACCTGAACCCAAAATCTAACGCTAACCCTAACCCTAAACTGAAACCTAATTTAAAACCTAACCATAATTCTAAACTGTAACGTATATCACATCCTAACCATAACCATAACCCTAAGGGGAACCTAAAACTAACCACCCGAATCCGAATTAAAACCATAAAGCGAATCCTAAACCTAACCGAAACCTAACCCTAATACGAACCCGAATGGTAAACCTAACCCTAACACTAACCCTAAACCAAAACCAAAACCAAACTTGAATCCTAACCCTAAAACTAACACCCTTCCCGAACTCTAACCCTAACACTAACCAGAACCCTAACCCAAATCCTACCTCTAACCCTTAACCTAAGACTAAACCGGATCTCAACCTTAACCCTAAACCTAAACCAAACCCTAATCCTAACAATATCCAGAACCCAAATCTGAAACCTTAACTTAACTAGAATCTGAAGCATACTCCTAACCCAAACGATAACACTAATCCTAACCCGATACCTAACAGAAATCCTAAACCTTGTCTGAACCCAATCCTGAACCCCTACAGTAACCCTCACCCTAAATCTAAACCTAATCCTACCCCAAACACTAGCCACAATCAAAACTAACCTAAACCCTAAACATGACCCTAACCTGAATTTTAACACAACAATTAACATGAACCCAAACCCAAACCCTAAAACGAATACTAACAAATCCTAAACTTGAACCTAACCCTAACTCTAACCCAAACTCTAACCCTAACCCTAATATTAATCCTTACCCAAACCCTAACCAAAAATCTATCCCTAAGTGTAACCCAAACCCCAAACCTAACCTGAAAGCTAACCTGAACGCGAACCATAATTCTAACCCTTACCATACCCTGAAACCTCAACATTATCCTAACCCTTAATCAAAACCGACACGGAAACCTAACCCTATCCCTAACTTGAATACAAACCCTAATCCTATCCCTACACCTAACTGTAAATTTAACCCTAAATCTAATATTAATCCTTATCTAATACCTATCTCAGACCCAAACCATAACCCTAACAATAAACTCAACCCAAAACCTAACCAGAACCTAACCCAAAACTTAAACTCAACCTTAATATTAAGGTAAACTGAACACTAAACAAAAAACTATACCTAACCATAACATCGATTCGAACAGTACCCCAATCCTGAACCCTAATCCTAACCCTACCCTAAACCTAACTCAAACACTAACCATAATCCGAATCGAACCTAACCCAAATACGAACCCTTACCCAATACCTAAACCGAACCTGAAAATTCAGAATAACCCTAAACCTAACGTGAATACTAACCTGAACTCTCAATCTAACCCAGACCAGAACACTGTCCCTAACATTAACCAAACAGGAAAGTAAAACCACAAATTCTACATCATTCTGAAGAGCCTGGTGGTCCTTGCCACAAAAGCCAGCCTCTGCTATTCCTGAGCTCGGAGGAGCACAAGTGTGGCCCACACAAGGAGACAAGGCACATCATCTGCCAGGTGGACAAGGATCTGTTCTGTCCGCAGTGTTCCCACTCTCAGGAGCACGAGTCTCACAGCCACCAGCCCGAGGAAAGGGCTGCTGAAGAGCAGCGGGAGGCCATTTGCAAGCTGATGCCAACCATCTGCAACATGATACAAGAAAACCGGAAGAACATCCACAAGAGCAGGAGACTCATCATCCTGTGGGTTCGCTATGTGAACCTGTACCACCAAGGAGGTTTATACAATCCTAGATTGGGAAGCCACGAGGAGGAAAAGCAGCATCAGAGAGACTTCTCAGCCAAGGAAGACAGGGTTTATGGCAACTCAGCCAAATGGAGACCCAGATGATTCAGAAGAGGCGCCAGCTCAGAGAAACCTACCAGGAGCTGATCCAGATGTACCAAAGCCAGACCTGGAACTTCTCCAGGCTGTCGACTTGACACTGGAGAGTTGTAAGGGAGTACTGGACTTCGTGCCTGGCCCTCTGAGACCACAGCTCCATGCTCTTCCATTCCCTGGAATACTGGAGAGACTCAACTAGTACCGAATGGGCATTTCCTTGTGAGAGGCTGCCCTCAGTCAAGATGAGCTGCACGCTCCTCCACAAGAGGTTGAAGCCGCCTTTGGAGACGTGCTTGGGAATCCTGCTGAACACTCACTTGACTTGACCACCTTCGGGGCCCAGGTCTTCAGTTCCAGGAATCATTACTGGGAGCTCAGTGCCAATGGTTCTTCCACCTGGGCTGCAGGAGTCTTTAGGGACTCAGCGGTGGGGAGAGAATGCCCCATGGACGTATGTCAGAACCACTTTCTTCCCTCAACTCTGAAATCCAACACCTATGACAGTCTTTTCATCACTTCTCCACCTGTGTCTCACTAAATGGAGATTGCATGTAGGGCAGTAGCCATGAGCTGAAGATTTCAGGGAATGTGTAAAGAGTTCAAGCCCTACAACCCACAAAGCAAACAATGAAGCAAAGAAACCAGACAAGAAAAAGGACAAAAAGGGACGAAAAGAAACCTTTTATCCATGGCGTCAAACCTCACTTTCACTGAAAATTCACCTGAAATGGACAGAGTAGAAAGAAGTTTTCAGAACCATTTGTATGAAGAAGGATTTGAAAGGTGTTCCTGCTGCTGCAATGTAAATTCTAGCACCTACTGATATGTCAATCAAGTTGCCTGACACTGTGAGTTGTTGCAAGTCCTTCTGGGGACCCCGCCCCTCTCAGCGTATATAAGAGTGCTGGTCAGCGTTACAGGCCTCTCGGAGAAAGGGCCACCCCAGCGAGAACGTCTGTGTTGGGAGCTTGGATAGCGCCGCTGAGTGTGAGAGCTTTTCGAACTTTGGTTTGGTCTTTTATCTGATAGCTTGGAGGATTGGTTCATTCTTTCATTCGGTCGTTTTGTAGGTTGTTCTCGGTCGATTGTGGGGCTAGCACCGGAGCCTGAGGGCTATCCCTGAGATCCTCTGGGCTCAGGGCTAGCGCAGTGCCACAGCTCTGTGGCTGATAACTGAGTGGTTGATAGAAGGGAAGATAGAAGGTGGTCAGGTGCGCTTTCCTGCATGGGCAGGCCGGGAAGCAGGACCTTCAGTTTTCAGCCCCAGAGTACCTGAGATCAGCGGTGTGAGCAGGTGATGCCGGACTCCCCAGTTTCAACTATGGACGACGACACTCTGCAAGCCTTCCAGAAGGAGCTGAGCTGCAAAGACTGCAGAAATGCCTTCCTAGACCCAGTCACCATAGACTGCGGCCACAGTTTCTGTCGACCTTGTCTCTGCCTGTCCTGGGAAGAAAAGCAGACCCTCCCAGTAACGTGCCCTGCCTGCCACGAACCCACCCAGCAGGGAGACCTCAAGTCTGACGTTCTTCCGAAGAGCCTGGCGGCCCTTGCCAGAAAAACCAGCCTCTGGCGATTCCCGAGCTCGGAGGAACACAAATGTGGCCCACACAAAGAGACAAGGCACATCTTCAGTCAGGTCGACAAGGACCTGCTCTGTGCACAATGCTCCCACTCTCAGGAGCATGAGTCTCAAAGCCACCAGCCCGTGGAAAGGGCTGCTGAAGGGCAGCGGGAGGCCATTTGCAAGCTGATGCCAACCATCTGGAACAAGATACAAGAAATCCAGAGGAACATCCACAAGAACAGGAGACTCATCATTGCTGGGAAACCTACAGCTGTTGCTATGACATCGAGAAACTGTAAGTTTCTCTAAGCTGAACTTAGTAACTGTAAGACTCTGTAACTGAAAATATTGCTTATTGTTTCTACTACCCCTTCCTTGACCATCCAACTGCAATATTCTGTAAGGTAAAGTAACTTGATTTATGAATCCTGTTTGGCAAACACTTTGACCACCTCCTGACTCCTTTCCCAGGTTTGTTTCAGGTACATATTGTATAGAGATGGTTACTCAGCAATATCACTAGGCAACCTGCTTGCCTCAATCACCTTTCTGCTAAACCTGTATTTTCTGCTGTGCAAATATAAAGATTGAGACCTTGATCAGAATACTGTCTTGGTCTCCTTTCTCATGTCTGGTTTGTCTCTCATTCAGGTCCACTCTTCCTCGAGCTCTTGTTGACAACCCTGGAGGCCGGGTCAAGTGGCTCCCAAAATGGGGCTCGAGGCACGGAAAACTGAGGTGAACGTCTCTAGAAAGCTGGTTATTTTCTTTAGGTCGCCCTCCTGTGTAAGAGAGGACATGCATAACAGCCACCACAGAGGGACTCATCGGTGATACCGGCCCAGGTAGGTAAGAGAAGACCCACATAAGGACCACAAGAGAAACCATCTATGACACAGGCACAGGAATAAGGACCACCACAGAGAGACCCATCTGTGGCACAGGCCCAAGTAAGGTAGGGAGAGCAACGATTATGGGACAAAGAGGAAGCATGATTTATTTATTCAAGGGCTTAAAACCTCACTCAAGGCCTTAGGAAAAAGGGTTAAGAAAAAAGATTTGGTAGATTCCTTTATGTTTCTGGTGGATATTAGTCCTTGGTTCCCACATGAGGGAACTATAGATGAAAACAGATGGCAGAGTGTAGGTGATTGTCTTAAAGACATTTACCTCAATTTTGACCTTGAAAAAGGTGCCTGTTCAAGCCTTCTCCTCGTGGAACCTCCTAAATGAGGTCCGCCACTATCAAGCAGATGTCTCTGAGGTAGTGAAAAATAGTGAAACTTCCCTAAAGGATAAATGTAAGGGAAGCCAGTCTTCTCCTCAAAAAGAATCTTCCAAAACATCCCATCCCCTCCTCCTGCTTCTCCTTGTCCCTCTGTCATCATCCCTATGCCCACAAATAGTAGTGGTGCTCAGCCCGATGAGCCAAAATCCATTTATCCTGTTATTTTGGGTATAGACTTTGATGATATTGGTGATGATGTCCTCTCCCCAGAAGAGGAGGCCTCACTAGAGGAAGAGGCAGCCAAATATCATAGCTCCGATAAGCCTCCAACAGCCTCCCTTTCAACCAAGCCCCCATCCTATAAAACGGCCCCTCCCTTCTGTGCTCCAGCCCTTGCCTCTGTGCCCGTAGATGATTTGACAGAAGTTACTGGATATGCCATTGTAAGAGTTGCTAGAGAAGCCCAGTTCTTAAAAATTCATATTCAAATTAAAAAGGAAAAGTCTGCTTTGCTTAAACAGCCTTGAGTACTAGATATAGAAATAAGTTCCTCATCCAATACCTCACTGAAAACTAAGACAAAGGATAGACGAACTCTTCAGGCCTTTCCTGTACCTCGATCTCAGGAAAAGTCAGCCAAGAGGCCCCTAATAAAACAGAAATCCAAAGAGACAGTGAAGGGATAGAAAAGGAGGAAGAGAATGGGAAGGAAAGAAAGCCAGGTAGTAAAGAATCAGAAACCTCTGGAGAAGAGGAAGAAAATAACACCCTAATTATTAAAGCCCCAAAATATCATCCCTTAAAATTCAAATATATTAAGGAACTTAAAGCACTGTCTCCATGTATGGCCCAGTTGCCCCTTTTACTCTCTCTCTTTCAGAATCCATGAGTGAAGACCGGCTTACAGTAAATGACTGGGGAATGCTAGCTAAAGCTGCACTTAGCAAAGGCCATTATCTGTGTTGGTAGGCTGATTATGCTGAAAGATATCAGGACAGTGCACGTCGCAATATAACTGCTAGAGGTCCGTCTAAGACAGGGACGTTAACTAACTTATTAGGACAAAGCCCCTATGATAACAATCAAAAACAACTCAAATTTCGCACAGGGCCACTTGTTCAAATTCAGCATGCAGGCTTTCAGGCTCGGAAGAGCCTCCTTCCTGAAGAGTCGACTGTTTCTTCTATAGCAAAAATTCATCAGGGATCCCAGGAGCCATTCAGTGAATTTGTGGGGTGCCTTACTGAGGCTATGGAGCTACGAGCTCATTAGACATCTTGCATTTGAAAATGCCAATTCTGCCTGTCAGGCTGCAATACCTCCTCATCGCCATGGCAAAACTCTTTCTGATTATGTCAGATTTGTGCTGATGTTGACCCAGGTTCACATAATATTGGATTGGCTATTGGAGTCGCCTTCAAAGATTTTACCCAGGGACCCAAGGCTAAGACATGCTTTTACCGCAAATAGCCTGGTCATTTTTTGAAAGAGTGCCCGGCCCTTAAGGTAGAGTGGCCTCCCCTTTCATCAATTTGTCCCCGAGGAAAACAAGGAAAACATGGGCCTCGGAGTGTAAATCCAAAACTGATAACCAGAGAAAACCATTGCCCCCAAAGCAGGGAAACTTGATGAGGGGCCCTCCCCAGGGACCCAAGCCAACACTGGGATTGAACCCTGGGGCTGTCAGGTTCGTCCCCCAATTTCCAGCTCATCTAACGTCATCCCCCTCATGTGAGCAATGCCAGGTAGTGCAGGACTGGACCTCTGTGCCACTTCCCACTCAATACTGACTCCTGATTCTGGGACTCAGATCCTTTCCACTGGAATTTTGGCCCGTGCCCCCAAACACGTTTGGCTTAATTTTGGACGCAGAAGCTCCAACATCTAGGGTCTTAATATTTCACCAAGCATTATTGATAATGATTATACTGGGGAAATCAAAATAGTGGCAACTGCTTCTCAAGGACCTATAACTATTTTCCTTGGCCAGAGGATTGCTCAATTGGTACTGCTTCCTCTCATTACTAATAACCCCAGTCACGAACGCTGGAGAGACACTCATAATTTTGGTTCATCACATACCTATTGTGTGCAGGAAATTACATGTAAGAAAACTTTATTAAAGGTAAAATTAGATGGAAGGATTTTTGAGGGCATAGTTGATACAGGAGCAGAAGCTACTATCATCTCCAATAGGGATTGGCCATCAGCCTGGCCCCTTAACCCTGCTATGACTCACTTAAAAAAGGAATAGGACAGACTTCCAACCCTCTTCAAACTTCTAAAATTATTTTGTGGGAAGACGAGGAATGAAACAAAGGCACGGTGCAGCCTTATGTGGTCACCAGCCTACCAGTTAACTTATGGGGTAGAGACATTGTTTCTGAGATGGGACTCATTATGTGCAGCCCCAATGAATTAATTACTCAACAGATACTTAATCAAGGATATCGCCAAGTTCAAGGGCTGGGAAAAAATTCTCAGGGTCTTACGGCGCCCATACAGACGGATGCTAAGTCTGATCACGCTGGCATATGCTATAAAATTTTCCTTAGTGGCCATTGACATGCCTGTACTCTATGCAAACAAAATTTCTTGGAAAAGGACAGAGCCTGTGTGGGTTGATCAGTGGCCATTAACAATTGGAAAGTTGGCTGCAGCCACAGAGTTGGTACAGGAACAGCTTGCTGCCAGCCACACTGAATCTACTGTGTCCCCTTGGAACACACCCATTTTTGTAATAAAAAGTAATCAGGAAAGTGGATACATCTTAAAGATATTAGGGAAATTAATAAGGCCCTGATTCCCATGGGTGCCCTTCAACCTGGCTTTCCTACTCCAGTTGCCATTCCCAAGGGATACTATATAATTGATATTGATGTAAAGGATTGCTTTCTCACCATCCCTCTCCATATGGAGGATTGCCAATACTTTCATTCAGTCTACCAGTAGTGAATTTTAAAGGCCCTATGCCTAGGTTTCAGTGGAAAGTTTTGCCCCAGGGGATGGACAATAGCCCTACATTATGTCAAAAATTTGTTGCTCAGATTATAGATCCATTCAGATGAAAGGATCCCTCTCTCTATGTATGGATGATATTCTTCTTGCTGGACCAGATGCTGATTGCCTTCTCCACTTTTCTCAGCAACTATCAAATGCTATTACCAGTGCAGGTCTTCAATTTGCACCAGACAAGATTCAGTTAAAACCTCCATATCTATTTTTAGACTTTGAGCTTTTTTCCAACAAAATATTATCCCAAAAATTCAACTTAGGATTAATAATCTTAAAACCTTAAATGATTTCCAAAAACACTTAGGTGACATCAACTGGCTCCGCCCCTATCTTAAACTGACTACGGCTCAGGTTAAACCCTTGTTTGATAGTCTAAGAGGAGATTCCGACCCCCTTTCTAAACGCTCTTTGGATGCTCCTGCTTGAGAAGCTCTCTCAAGAATAGAGGCAGCCATTTCTAACTACCATTACAGTGTGTCATTTGTGCATCTAGTTTCACAACCACTGGAGTCTTTTGGCAGAAAGACCACCTTTCTTGGGTACACCTGCCTGCTGCACCAGCTAAGGTGATTACACCCTCCACTATGTGGGTGATGGAGCTAATTAAAATAGGAAGGGAACAAAGCAGAAAATATTTTGTCAAAGACCCAGATAAAATAATTTTACCATATACTCCCTCCCAGATTCAATGGTTAATTCAAAATGATGATGATTGGGCTGTTTCATGCATTTCCTTTTTAGGCACTTTTGATCGTCATTATCCTGTTGAGAAACTTCTTCAGTTTTTGCGATATCAACCCATTACCTTCGCTGTACAGACCTTCCAAAAGCCCCTTCCTAATGCCTCCCTTCTGTTCACAGATGGCTCCTCCAATGGGCAAGCAGCCTTTTCTATTAATGGCAAAATTACTTCCTTAAAGTCCCCCTATTGTTCTGCCCAGTTGGTTGAGTTGTTTGCAATCTTACAAGTTTTTGCTCAGTTACATACTTCTTCTTTTAATCTGTACACTGATAGTGACTATATTGCTCATTCTATACCATTGCTTGAAACAGTGCCTTTTATTAAGCCAACTACAAATGCTGCTCCCCTATTTTTCTTAATTCAACGATATCTTCGAACTAGAAGTTGCCCTTTCTTTACAGGCCACATTTTGCCTACTCTGGCCTCCATGGACCTTTGACAAAGGGCAATGAAACAATAGACCAAGCTACCCAATTGGTAGTTTTAGCTAAAAATGACCTGATAGCCCAGGCCAGAAAAGCTCATTGCTACATCACCTTAATGCCCAGACCCTTTGTCTTCTTTTTAAAATCACCAGAGAGCAGGCACGGCAAATTGTTAAACAGTGCCAAAATTGTATTACCCTGTTGCCAATACCCAATTTGCGTGTTAATCCCTGAGGATTGGTTCCAAATGAATTGTGGCAAATGGATGTTACTCAGGTTCCCTTTTTTTGGTACTCTTAAATATCTTCATGTTACTGTAGATACCTTAATTGGATTTATTTTTGCCACATCACATTCTGGTGAGGCCTCCAAAAATGTTATCGCTCATGTACTTCATTGCATGGCAACTATGGGAAAGCCTAAGATTATTAAGAATGATAATGGCCCCGGATATACTGGCATAAATTTTCAACATTTCTGCCGCCAGATACAAATAAAACACATCCCTGGTATTCCCTATAATCGTCAAGGTCAAGGAATTGTTGAATGAGCTCATCAAACCCTTGAAAATACTTTTCAAAAGTTAAGAACACAGAAATTTTCTCCCACAAAGGAAATCCAAAAATATTCTTCAGCATGCTCCATTTGTTCTTAATTTTTTAACACTGGATATTAATGAAAATTCTTAGCTGATTGCCTTTGGCACCCCCAAACTATTAATAATTATGCAACTGCTATGTGGAAGGATCCTCTGACTACCCAATGGAAGGGCCCTGACCCAGTGTTGATCTGGGGAAGAGGATCAGTCTATATATTTGATAATAAAGAATGAACTGCTAGTTAGCTCTCAGAACGCCTCGTAAAGCCTATTGATAACCCACCTTCCAGGGAAGGCTACCTCCCTGAAAACAAAAACCCTTTCTTCTATTCTAGAAAATCGTCAAAACTGCTGTTGATCTTACAATTGTCAGTCTTGCTGTTGCTGCTGTCATCATCGGAGGACATAGACCTCTACTAGATAAAGAAACCCTCCTACTTTCCCTTTTTGACAACCCCTTTGATTGCCATGGGCCACAACAATCCCGATTGCCATTCGAAGCAATAATTCCCTTAGCCCTATTAATTCTGCCTATTAATTCTTTGTGCTTTTTAGTCAATCTCAGAATAATATCTTTTATATACATGTAGGAGTAATTTCTTTTAGTAATTGTTTAGCAGTAATTAATTACTCTTCTTCTACTATTTCCCTTTGCCCTCCTGTAGGAAAAGTATTTGTCTGTGGAGGCAACCTGGCCTTTACCCAACTCCCTGTAAAATGGACTGGAGTTTGTTTACTTGCTTCACTGCTCCCTGATATAGACATTATTCCTGGAAGTGAAGTTCTGCCAATTCCCAGCCTAGAAATGGTAGGAGGAAGACATAAGAGGGCTCCTTTTATTCCCTTCCAGGCAGGATTCGGAAGGACTGCAGCCCGAGGTGCAGGAATGGCAGGATTGGGAGTGTCACTACACTCTCACGCCAAATTGTCCAATCAGTTAATAGAGGATGTTCAGGCATTGTCCAGTACTATTAGTGACCTTCAGGATCAGATGGACTCCCTAGCTGAGTTAGTTCTTCAGAATAGAAGAGGCTAGATCTACTCACCGCAGAACATGGAGGAATTTCTTTGGCTTTACAGGAGCGGTGCTGCTTTTATGCAAACAAATCTGGTATTGTGCGAGACAAGATTAAGAATCTGCAGGAGGACTTCATCAAACATCACTGAGAATTGTTTGATAACCCCTTTTGGACTGGATTAAATGGAATGTTGCCTTACCTCCTCCCCCTCTTAGTTCCTTTGTTTGGTATTTTGATTATTGTATCCATAGGACCATGCATATTCAATAGAATCATGAGCTTTGTAAAACAGCCAATTGACTCCCTGGCATCTAAACCCCTTCAAATTCATTATCATAGGCTAGATTTGGCCACTCAAGAGGCAGGTGAAGGCACAGAGGCCATCATTTCCTACTACCCAAGCAGATCAACAAAGAACAGCAGTTCTACAAAGGCAGCCGGAACCCGAACCGGCTAGATGTAGGCCATTGGCAGCTATGGAAGGGTAGAACTGAGCAGTATCTACAGTCTTGGGATCAATGCAAAAGTGCCGGTCGGGCTTGTGGAAGCAAACCCATCTGCATAGGGGTTGGATCCGGGTAAAAAATCCCCTCCCCTCAAAAAAGATCCTGGAAATCTTTCCAGGGGGATTTGTTAATGCCAATCATGCTTAAAAAATTGATTTCTCTAAGATATGGTTTCGCTTATAGCTGCTTCCAAATGTATTATAACAATATCTGGCCATTTAATAAATTAAATAACGAGGGAGGAGAGGCTGGGACCAAACAACTCTTGCTATGACATGCATAAACCATAAGATTCTGTAACCTGAAAGAATTAAGTAATAAATTAAAAGAACTTATTAACTGTAAGACTCTGTAACTTGAAAGAATTGTTAATTGTTTCTACTACCCGTTCAATGACAAACCAACTGCAATATTCTGTAAGCAAAAAGAACTTGATTTATGTATCCCGCTTGGAAAACAGGAAGATCACAGTCCAGAAGAGACCATGCCAAAACACAAGAGCCTCTTCCAAAAACAAAAGCCAAAACAAAGCAACACCAAAGCTACAACACACCCCACCCCAAGAAACCAGAATCCAAAAAGTGAACGACTCCTCCGCCCAAAACCCTAAGCAGAAAAACAGGAACACCAAAGGAAAAACAAAGAAAACCGGAACCACAACCAAAAGAAACCAACAAGTACACAAGGAAAGACAGGCTCCGGTCGTTTGGCCCAGTGCAACGGAGTGCTTCCCTTGCTGGATCCCATTCCTTGGGACCACATTCCATGATAACACTGACTGAGATCCTCCTGATCACCGTTTCCCCATAGCTGAGATGACCCTAGTGCCCTGAGGGCCCTAGTTCTCTGGACTTCCCTCTCTGTTGAGTTGGGATGGTGAGAACTTGTGAGAAGAGGGCAGGCTTAAGGGGTGAAGACCCTGCCCAACAGAGGTTTCTACGGAGTTCCAAAAATAAACTGTAGGATGATGCCTCTATACCATGACATAAACTCCCTCAGCTATCTATAGGAAGAAAAGGTATGATGGATGTTTCCAGCAAGCTTGCCCACCTTGTGTGGTTAAGTCATAAAGTATGAGATGGAGAGAAATGAGTTGGGGGAGGAGGGAGGAAAAAAGTCGGTTTGAGGAGGGGTGTCTCAAGTATGAACCTTCTAGCTACTCAGGAGGCTGAGATCTGAGAACTGCAGTTCAAAGCCAGCCTGGCAACTACAGGACCTGAGGCTCTCACCTCCAAGGAATGATTAGAAAAATGGGAAGTTGGGCTGTGGCTCCAGGGGTAGGGCAGTAGCCATGAGCTGAAGAGTTCAGGGCCGGGGCCCAGAGTTCAACCCCCATAACCCACAAAGCAAGGAAGCAAAGAAACCAGACAAGAAAAAGGTCAAACAAGGGAAGAAAAGAAAGAGCCTTTTGGCCATGGGGTCAAACCTCACTTTCACTGAAAATTCCCCTGAAATGGCCAGTGTAGAAAGAAGTCGTCAGAAGAATCTGCCTGAAGAAGGAATTGAAAGGTATTGCTGCTGCTGCTGCAATGTAAATTCCAGCACATATTGATATGTACATCAAGTTGCCTGGCACAGGTGCATCCTTGCAAGCCCTTCCTGGGGCTCTCTGCCCCTCTCAGCATAAATAAGAGCGCTGGTCAGCCTCTCAGGCCTCTCAGAGGAAGGGCCACCCCAGTGAGACCGTCTGGTTGGGAGCTTGGATAGCGCCTCTGAGTGTGAGACCGGTAGGATCTGCTCACAACTTGTCGCCATCCCAACTCAACCAACCGGTAAGCCAGGGGCTCTATTGCCGGTCGTCTCATTACGGGAAAGTGTGATGACTGTTCTAGACAAACCTGAGTTCAAGCGGCCTGGGGCAAGTTGCATTAGGGATTAAGGATTTTAGGAGTTTCATTAAAAGTAACTCGGCAAAGAAATTGTTAGTGTCAAAACTTGGCATAATGAAAGTGCTAACAAAAGCTTAGCTATTGTCATATTTTAAAAGAATTCCCTTCACATACAATGAGGCATATTTTTGTCCAAATTTTTATGTGTCATTTCACTGATTAGTTTCAAAAAATACAAAGAATACTTCATTTTTAATAGGATTTCATGATCTGATCTAAGTGTCATATAGATAGGAATTATTTTATCTAAAGGCAAGAAAAAAGAATGAATGTCTTTTCTACCTGTTGCCACCTCACCTCATCTGTTAGACCTGGGACTTGAACTCAGGACCTGGGCATTGTCCCTGAGCTTTTTGTCCCTCAAGGCTGGCACTCTATATATCACTTAAGCTATGTTTCCACTTCCAGATTTTTTCATATATTTTTATTGTAATTAGTAGAAGGGTTATATGATACTTGCCAGAAAGAAGGTGCATTAAATCACATACATTGATTCCCTTTCTTTGGTATACTGGTTCTTTTATTATTCCTTATGAAATTTTGCATAACCTCTTCTATTTCTTTAAAGAATGACATTGGGATATTGATGGGAATTATGTTGAATTTGTAGATAGCCCTAGGCAAACCTGCCATTTTCACGATTCTTCCAATCCAGGAGCATGGGAGTTTTTTTCCGTTTCCTCAGTTCTCTTTAATTTCCTTTTGCAGGATTTTAAAGTTTTCATCAAAAAGGTCCTTTACATTCTTAGTTAAGATAATTTCTAGGTACTTTATTTTCTTTGAGGCTATTGCAAAAGCAGTTGCTTTCCTGATTGTTGTCTCATTCCTCTCACTGTTGGCGTAGAAGAAGGCAGTTGATATTTGAGGGTTAATTTTATACCCTGCTCCCCTTCCAAAGTTTTGAATCAGCTCAAGGAGCTTGGGAGTGGAGTCTAGAGGATTCTTTAAATACAGAATCATGTCTTCTGCAAAGAGGTTAAGTTTTACTTCCTCTTTCCGTATTTGGATCCCATTTGGATCCCTTGCGTCTTGCCTTATTGCACTAGCTAGGAATTCTAATACTATGTTAAAGAGGAGGGTAGAGAGTGTGCATCCTTGTCTCGTTCTTTATATTAATGGGAATGGCTTTAGCTTTCTGCCATTAAGTATAATACTAGCTGTGGGTTTGTCATACGCAGCCTTTATTATACTGATGAATGGTCAATGGATTCCTAATGACTCCAGAGCTTTTAACATAACTGACTGTTTGATCTTGTCAAATGCCTTTTCTGCATCTATTGAGACAATCATGTGATTTCTGTCCTTGCTCCTATTGAGGTGTTGAATTATATTAATTGATTTTCGTACGTTGAAGCACCTTTGCCTCCCTGTGATGAATCCTGTTTGATCAGAGTGTTTAATTTTTTTTGATGAGTTGTTGTAGACGGTTGCCCAGTATTTTGGTAAGAAGTCTTGCATTGATGTTCACCAAGGAAATAAGTCTATAGTTCTCTTTCTTTGATGAATCTCTGTCTGGTTTGAGGATGAGGGTTATATTGGCTTCATAGAATGAGTTTGGTAAACAGCTTTCATTTTCACTATCCTTGAAGAGCTTGAGTAGTACTGCTGTGAGCTCTGCTTTGAAGACCTTATAGAATTCAGCTGTGACTCCATCTGGCCCTGGCCTTTTCTTCAGTGGAAGGACTCTTATTGCCATTTCTATTTCAGTGCTTAAAATAGGCCTGTTTGGTTGGGTTAGTTCTTCTTGGGTCAGTGTGAGTATGTTAATATTGGCTAGAAATTCATCCATTTCTTCTAGATTTTCAAATTTGTTGGCGTAAAGGTTTGAGAATATTCCCTCATGATGCTCTGGATCTTGGTAAATTCTGTCGTGATATTACCATTTTCATCTGCGATTTTGTTTATTTCTTTATGCTCCCTTCTTTTTATGGTAAGATTTGCAAAGGTTCTGTCAATTTTGTTAATTTTTTCAAAGAACCAACTCCTTGTTTTGTTGATTCTTTCTATAGTTTTTTTATGGACTCCAATTCATTTAATTCTGCTTTGATTTTAATAATTTGCTTCATTCTACTGGAATTAGGGTTTGTTTGTTGCTCTTTTTCCAGGAGCTTAAGGTGACACATTAAATTGTTGGTTTGCAATATTTCCAGTTGGTTATTGTTGGCACACAGATTTACAAATATTCCTCTGAGTAATGCCTTTGCCATCTACCAAAGAGCTGGTATTTTGTGTGCTCCTTTTTGTTAAATTTCATATACTGTTGGATTTCTGTTCTGATCTCTTCGATGTCCCAACCATTGGTGATGAAACAATGTGTTGTTCACTCTCCATGAGTTACAGGGTTTTCGTTGGGGGAGATGGGTGTTCAGTTCTAATTTGATGCCCTTGTGGTCTGAGAGAGTGCAGAGAATGATTTCAGCATTTCTGAATCTGCCCAGGTTTGTTTTATGGCCAAAAATGTGGTCTATTTTGGAAAATGTCCCATGTGACATTGAAAAATACCTGTATTGTGTTGTTGCTGGGTGGAATAATCTGCAGATGTCTGTTAGAATAGTTGGTCTATATAGTTGTTCAATTCTAAGGTTTCTCTGTTGTGTCTATGCCTCGTTGATCTGTCCATAGGTGAGAGTGATGTGTTGAAGTCACCAGCAATCTCTGTGTTTTGATTTATGTATGCTTTCAGTGAAAGTAAAGTTTGCTTGATGAAGTTCGGAGCTCTGGGATTAGGTGTGTAGATATTTAAGGTGATTATTTCCTCCTGGAGGAAAGATCCCTTTAGTAGTATGTAGTAACCTTCTTTGTCTTTTGTCACTAATTGGAGTTTGAAGTCTATTTATCTGATATGAGGATGGCAACTCCAGCCTGTTTATGGGGGCCGTTAGCTTGATAGAGATTATTCCAACCTCTCACTTTCAGAACTGTTTGTTTTTTGTGGGGTAAGATGTGTCTCTTGAAGACAGAAGAACGAAGGATTTTGCTTTTTATCCAACCTGATAGTCTCTGTCCTTATTTGGAGAGTTAAGTTTATTGATATTGAGAGTCAAGAGTGAGAAATATTTATTAGTTCCTGCCATTTTTACAAGCATTCATTAGGACCTGTGTCTTGATAATTTTTGTGTTACTTAGATGTTAGGAGTTTTAGGTGCCATTTCTTTGTCTGTATTACATTTGTGTTGGTTTTCTATGTGTAGAACATCTTTGAGAATTTTCTGTAATATTATTTTGGTTGCTACGTAATGTTGCAGCTTTTCCCTGGAATGGAATGTAATTGTTGCCTCAGTTATGAATGAGAGCTTAGCTGGGTACAGTATTCTTGGCTGGTAGTTATTTGACTTCAGGGCATGACATATATCCTTCCAATCTCTTCTTGCTTGCATGGTCTCTGCTGAGAATTCTGGGGTTATTCTGATTGGTTTGCCTTTATAGGTGATTGTTCTCTTCTCCCTGGCTGCTTTTAGGATCCTGACTTTGGTTTCTATTGATCCTGTACAGATTACAATATGGCGATTGGATGTCCTTTTCTGATCTGGTCTGCTTGGGCTTCTGAAATCTTGTATCTGGATAGGCCTGCCTTTCTTGATGTTTGGGAAGTTCTCTGAGATAATTCCCTGACATATATTTCCAATACCATTGACCTCTTTCTCCAGACCATCCTTAATACCAATTAACCTTAAATAAGGTTCCTAATTGTATCTTGGACCTCTGTAGTGTTTTCTCATATTTCCTCGATTTGAATGAACTCATTTTCTGTTGTTTTCTATATAACAAGTAAATTATCTTCAAACCCAGAAATTCTCTCTTATGCATTGTCTAACCTGGTATCAAAGCTTTCTACTTTATTCTTCATCTCCCTTGCTTCTAATTGCCCATTTTTGATGCTTTTCATGTCTTGTGTTAGATTATATAATAGCTCCTTGATTTCCATTTGAGTGGTTACCTCAGCAGCTTTATACTCTTTGGACATTTGTTGGAGTTCAGTCACCTTTTTGTTAGTGGATTCTATGAATTTATCCATTTTTCTTTGAAAAACCTTAATTATGACCTCCTTTATGGCTTCCCCTTTTTCACATATCACCTTGTTTATGGTTTCTTCTTGTTTAGCTATGGCTTCCTCCCTTATCTCTTTCTTTAAGTTTTCACTCTTTTCATTAATGATGCTTACGAATTGCATTTGTATAGCACTTGGAAGACTCTTCTAGATTTGCCACTGACTGCTCCATTGCTTGTTTTTGTTGAATGGGAGATGCTATTCCTTGATTTGAGAATTTTCTTGAGATTCTTGTTATGCCCATTTGAAAATGGGAGCAAGATTAATACTAAACAAGATTATAATTTTTCAGATATAACTAACCTAGACCTTTTTAGTTGGCTGACAATATATGTTCGCTCTTTTAGATTGGTAATATCACTCTCTTTTTCTTTTTGTGCACTTACATACAAATCCAATACAACCAGAGATTACCAATTTATCACCAAAACAATAAGCCCCTCAATGCAAACTCTGTTGTATTTAATTCCCTCTGGACCTAGAGTATAATTGAACACCTAGGGACACAGCATTGCTCAACAACCATCAAATGTAGATCCATGCATTATAAGAGTTAAGGATGAAGGGAGGACCAGAGAGAAAAATAAAATGAAAGTCGACAATGGATGTAGGAAAAGAATACTGCAGGAGTGTAAGGTTATCATAGTAATGAAGAAAAATATTGTGTAAGGATAACTGACCTAAGGTGATAGACAGGTAGAATATTTGAGTAGAAATTTAGATGAACTTAAATAAAACTTATAAAAGTAAGAAGTGTAAAAGGAAAAATATATAGAGAAAAGAAGGAGGTAGATATAGGAGATTTCAGTGATACAAATTTTAAAAAGAAAAAAGAAACAAAACAACAATAAAATAAAAGCAATCAGAAAATACACAGACAAAAAAACCCAAAAAACAAAAACCAAGTAAACAAACCCCCCCCAAAAAAAAGGTCGGGGGAGATTCCTCACTATTGTGAGTTGTTATCCATGAGATAATAAGGTTGAGAACCAGGAGTTTAAAAAGCAGGTGAGTGTACCAATGTGGATATCATTTTAATTCAGACTGTACCCAGAGCTGTTACTGTGGTTCTAGGAACTACCACAGTGATAGAAGGGATGCGGGAAAAGAGAGGAGACAAAAAAAGGAATGAATGATAACATTAGACAAAAAGGTGTATATACAAGGGCAAAGAGAAAAATAAGAACACGTAAAAATGCAAATAAAAAGTCATTGAAGAACAAACAAAAAAAAAGAAAAAGGGTATTCTTCAGTTTTTTTGGGTGGGGGCAGGATAGGAAACGTGTCTCCACTAAATTTGGGATACAAAAACTTCACAAAGTCTTTTTCTCTTGTGATTTGGCTTTGCGGTTTTTCAGATGAGATTGCTTGATTGGTAAAACAAAGCTGAAAGATCCGAGGCTGGCTTTGTTTACCTGGTCTGTGGCCGGCGCTGGGGAAGGACTTCAGCAGCACTGGGGCCAGATTTTTGGCTAAAGGATCTCTGGGAAATCCTTTGCCAGTAAGAATGATGGGGCTGTGAGCAACACCTCTCAGGCTCCAATTGCTTAGGCCTGATCTTTGCCAGCAGTCAATATGATGTTGCTCTCGCTGCAGGGTGAGGGACTCCCTCCCAATGCCATTCTGAGAGCAGGAGTGGAAACTTCAACTCAGAGGTACTCACAAATTTTTGGATTCTCCGGTTCCGTGAAGCTGGCAGGGCCGTGCACGGCGGTGTCAGCTCAGGCTCATGAAGGCTCTGTGTGGCTCTGTCTGCAGCCCGCGGGTCTGTGCCACCGTGAAGCGCTGTCTGCCTCGTGGCTGGCTGGGCTCCACGCTGTCTTCTCGTGCCGGTATTCTGCCTTTTTCCTCCCTGACTGAGATCTCTGTGGTGCTAAAGCTTACTTAACATCAATTTCTGGTAAAGAACTGTCCCCTACAGTGCCAGAACTTGAATCTTGGCGGGAGCTCAGTACATCTCACACTGAACCACTGCCTCCTTCTGCCCCACACGCACTTCCAGATTTTTACTGGTTAACTAGACATAGTGATTCTCTGATTTGTCTGCGTAGGTTAAAAGTGTGAGCCCCACATCTCAGCCATCTGAGTAGTAGGATTACAAGAAAGACACAGCAGTACCCAACAAATGTAGTCTTTAAACCACTAATTAATTATAAAGAACAAATCATAAGATTATCTCTAGTGTGGCTGTGATGGTTCCCTTCTCTTTCCCTTACCATCCCCTCCACCCTCTCCTCTTCTCCTTCACTTCCTTTTTCTCCCTCTCCTTCTTCACATTTCTTCCTTTTCCTGCCCTTCTGTCCATCTCATTTTCCCTTCATCCCTCCCTCCTTTCTCCTCTGAGCATCACAGTAAAACAACAGTGAAACAACATCGCCACCCAGTGTCTATTCATATAAATATAATAAGTAATACAAATGTATTTTCCTTTTTTTTGCCAGCCCTGGGCTTGAACTCAGGATGTAAGCCCTGTCCTAAGGCTTTCTCAAGGCTAGTGCTCTGCCACTTGAGCAACATCACCACTTCTGGCTTTTACTGTGCATGTGGTACTGAGGAACCAAACCTGGATCTTCTTGCATGCTGGGCAAGGAATCTACCTCTAGGCCCAACTCCGGCTTCTGAAAACATATTTACAGTGAATTGACAAACTTCATCTTTTTAAAGATTTCTTTTAGCCAAGCATCAATGGCTTATGCCTGCAAATTTTGCTACTCAACAGTCTGCAATATGGGGAATATATTTGAAAGCCAGTCTTAGTGAGAAAGTCCAGGAGATTCTATATCTGATGAAACACCATAATGGTAAATGTAGAAGTTTAGCTCAAATGATAGATTGCATGTCTTCAGTACAAATCTAAAAACATGAGTTCAAACTGCAGTACTGGGACAAAAGTATCTTTAGAAGATCTTCTCCCACTCTGTAGGCTTCCTAATTAATTTACTAGCTATGACCTTTGCCATACAAAAGCTCTGAAGTTTAATGCAGTCCCACTTATCCAGCCTTTCTCTGATTTGTTGTGATCCTTGGTCTGTATTAAGAAAGTTTTGACCTGTGCCAAGTAGGCCTAGTGTATTTCCTATTCCTTCTTGTAAAGTTTTCAGTGTGTCAACTTTTACGTCCAGGTCTTTGATCCATTTGGAGTTAAATCTAGTGCAGGGTGACAAAGAAGGATCCAAGTTTAGTTTTCTTTTTTTAAAATATTTTTAATATTTTTATTGTATTTAATAAAAGTGTTACATGGTATTTGCTAGCTAGAATTTGCATTAATTCATATACATTGATACCCTTGCACATATCTTGGTCCCAATTACACTCTCCCCACCCCCCCTCTTGATTTTCCACCTTCTCTGTCCAATTTCAGGTAACCAAATACAAATGTATCCAATATATCAGATTAAAAAGTGAGATATTGTGAAAATATGAGGTAACAGAGGAACAGCAAAAGAGATGAGAGGTAACATAGCACCTTAAGGACAGCAATCATTTGTTATATGGCTTTTGTTTCAATATCCTAGAGGTCTATTCAATTAGCTTCATACTATATGGCCTTATGTATCAAGTTTTTGCTCTATTGCAAATCTTTGCTATTGGAGCCCAAGGTTTCTACTGGTTATGATGAATGAGGGAAACCACTGATCCTAAGTTCTTTGAGTCTGGATTATTTTGCTTAATATGATTTTTTCTAAGTCTTTCCATTTCCTAACAAATGGGGCGAAGTCTTTTTTTGTGACAGCAGCATAGAATTCCATTGTGCACAAATACCCCATCTTGTTGATCCATTCATCAACTGAGGGATATTTAGGTTGGTTCACGATATTGATTCTTCCTATCCAGGTGCATGGGAGGTTTTTCCATTTCCTCAGTTCTGCTTTAATTTCCCTTTTCAGGATTTTACATTTTTCATCGAAAATATCGTTTACATCCTTAGTTAAGGTAATTCCTAGGTATTTTATTTTCTTTGAGGCTATTGCAAAAGTAGTTGCTGTCCTGATTGTTGCCTCATTCCTCTCAATGTTGGCGAAGAGGAAGGCAGGTGATATTTGAGGGTTAATTTTATACCCTGCTCCCCTTCCAAAGTTTTGAATCAGCTGAAGGAGCTTGGGAGTAGAGTTTACAGGATTCTTTAAATACAGGATCATGTCATCTGCAAAAAGCGATAGTTTTACTTCCTCTTTTCCTCTTTGGATCCCTTTATGCTTGCTTCTTGCCTTATTGCACTGACTAGGAATTCTAATATTATGTTAAAGAGGACTGGAGAGAGTGGGCATCCTTGTCTTGTTCCTTATTTTAATGGGAATGGCTTTAGCTTTCCATGATTAAGTATAATACTAGCTCTGGTTTGGTTACACAGAGCCTTTATTACACTGATGAATTTCACCAACCATAAAATGGACAAAGGTTTTCTTCTGTGAAGAAGAAACAAAAATGGCCTATACACACATGAAGAAATGCTCAACATCTCTGGTCATAAAAGAAATGCAAATAAAAACAACTCTAAGATCCCACCCCATTCCAGTTACAATGGCCAGGATCAAGAAAACTAATAACAACAGATACTGGAGGTGATGTGGCCAGGAGGGATCACTACTACACTGCTGGTGGGAGTGCAAACTCATTCAACCACTTTGGAAAGCACTATGGCATTTCCTCTAAAGACCAAATATAGAGCTCCCCTATGACCCAACATTTTCACTACTTGGCATTTACCCAATCATCCAGAAACAGGGACATACTAAATTCACCGGAACAAGAATGTTCATTGCAGCACTATTTACCATAGCAAAGATAGGGAACCAACCTAGATATCCCTCAGTTGATGAATGGATCAACAAGATGTGGCATTTGTACACAATGGAATTCTATGCGGCTGTCAGAAAGAACGACATTGCCCAATTTGTTAGGAAATGGAAAGACTTAGAAAAAATCATATTAAGTGAAGTAAGCCAGACTGAAAGGAATTTGGGCTGAATGGTTTCCCTCATTTGTCATAAATAGTAGAAACCTTGGGCTCTCCTAGCAGAGATTTGCAATAGAGCAAAACATTGATACAAATGGCCATATACTATGATGATAAATGAAATGATCTCTAGGATATAGAAACATAAGCCATATAATGAATGGTTGTTGTCCATAAAGTATTATGTTATCTCTCATCTCTTTTGCTGTCCCTTGATTATCTCATATTGTTACAGTATCTCACGTTGTTACCTGATATATCGGATATATTTGTATTTGGTTATTTGAAATTGGATAGGGAGGGGGGGAAAACAAGGTGAAGGGTGGGGTTGGGTGGAGAGAAATGGGGACTAAGACATGTGAAAGTGTATCAATATATGTGAATTAATGCACCTTCTATCTGGCAAATATCATGTAACCTTTCTATTAATTACCATAAAAATTTATGTAAAAAGTATCTTTTGTTTAGAACTGATTGTATATATATAATGTATAATACATATTTTAAATATTTATATTTAATGTATTTTATAGTGTATATTATATATTACATATCATAGACTGGGTATGAGATATATAGTACATTATATATAAAATATTTTTGGAATGCTTTTCTATAACGAGTATATATTTATGTTATTTAAAGTTACAATGTTTCCAAAAAATCATGTGCTTCTTAAACTATAGGCATAAAATAATAACAACACAATATAATTTTGTAATAAAAACTAGGTGAGGTGAGAATGTAGAGCCAGTGGAATGCTTTTGGGAATGCACGTTGTAGTATCATTGTGTTCTAGGATCATGGTACTCATTGTTGACAAAAACTGAATGTATGTCTACCCTGACATAACAGGGGCAAATGCATGTAAGATATTCACTAAAATCATCTGCATAGATCATTATCCAGAATAGGTGGGAATTAAAAACTACCAAAATATCAATGACATTACAATGGATGGGTAGAATCTTAGCACAATTATTTAATTGAGCAGTACACAGTGATGAGACAAAATAAAGCATCAAACACACAACAGTATAGGTGATACAACTAAGCAAAATGAGGGCTTATGATATACTTCTGTTTATATAGGACTAAAAAACTGACCAAATGCTTTTATCAGTAGCTTCTGTCTATGATCCTAGCTACTCAGGAGGCTGAGGTCTGATGATTGTGGTTTGAAGCCAGCCTAGGAAGAGTCCATGAAATTTTTCTCCTAAATGGGTATGGGAATGATTACAATATTTCTTTCATCCAGAAAAATCTCAACTGATTCAGCACATTTGTTATGCAAGTCTCATAAGCCTTTTTGTTTAGTATGAAATCCAGAATGTCTGGGGCCTATTCCTTTCATATACCATCAGTGGTTCTTTTCTCTGTATTTATTTGAGAACTAGCTCTCAAATGTCAAGAAATCTTGTTTATAACTCTGGTTTGCCTGCTAAGCTGAAAGGTCATGAATTATATTTTCTCAGTGTTAGCAAAGGCAGAAAAACTGTCATAATGGTTTAGTGAATGCATCTTGACTGAGATTTTCTCTAAGTAGATTGTGGCCACAAAAATTACACCAGACTTAGCATTTAGTGTAATACAGTACTTGATGTGAGGTAATTCACTGTTTGAAAATGTTTCTCAGTAGCACATATAACATGGTGATAAATGAATAAAAAACAAGGAGCAGAATTTTCTTATGAGAGTCAACTATAGCTGGGCACTGGTGACTCATACCTTTAAATCCTGGCAACTCAAGAGGCTCTTTTTTTCTTTCTAATTAATTGGAGTTTTATACACTTCACTGCCTGGCTGGCTTTGAGCTGAAATTCATCTCAAAACAATGAGATCTGAGGATAAAAATTCAAAGCCAACTCAGGCAGGAATGTCTATTAGAAATTTTACCTCCAATTAGGGACCAAAAATCCAGAAGTGTGGCTCAATTGGTAGAGCACTATCCTTGAGCAAAGTGCTCAGGGACAGTGTCTACGTTCAAACCCTAAGACAGGTAGACATATACAAGCAAAAAACCTGAAACCCCAAAGAGAAGGACATTGCAGACTTATCAACCATCAATTATCTAATAACACAGAAAACCAGTATTGGAGTTACTGCCTACCTTTAATCATGCCTTTATCATATTTCTTACAAATTTGTTGTGGTTTCCTATTATTTAGTGTCTTAGAATTTTGGATTGTGTTATCTGATCTGTTGACCACCCTATCATTATGAAATGATTCTCTTTTATTAAAAAAATGCTTCTAGTCCCCACTAACAAGTTGCTTGAGCTGATTTGAAACTTTGGCAAAGTTACAGGCTTGTTACAGTATGTTACATTGTTATCTGATATAATGTATATATGCTTATTTGGTTATTTGAAGTCTGATAGGTAAGGGGGAACACAAGATGAGGGGTGGAGCTGGGAGAGGAAAATGGGGACAAGACATGAGAAAGGGTATCGATGTTCATGAAGTAATGCACCTTCTAGCTGGTGAATATAATGTAATCCTTCTATTAATTACAATAAATTATATAAAAAAGTTAATCCTCAAAAATGAATTGCTTTCCTATATGCCAACAATGAGAGGAGCAAGGCAGAAATCAGAAAAGTAAATCCTTTTGTAGTAGCCTCAAAGTAAATAAAGTAGTTAGGAATTAAATTAACTAGGAATGTAAAAGACCGTAACGATGACACCTTTAAAAACCTGAAAAAAGAAATTAAAGCAGAACTGAGGAAGTGGAAAAACCCCCCATGCTCCCAGATTGGAAGAATTAACATCATGAAAACGGCAATCTTGCCAAGGGTATTCTACAAATTCGATGCAATATCCATCAGTATCCCAATGTCATTCTTTAAGGAAATAAAAGAGGTAATCCAAAATTTCATATGGAATAATAAAAGACCCTGTATAGTAAAAAAATCTTAGCTTAAAGAAGAGTGCTGTAGGAATATCAATATCAATCTTTAAACTACATTATAGAGCTATAGTAACCCAAACAACTTTCTTCTGGCATAAGAATAGGCCTGAGGACCAATGGAATAAAACTGAAGACCCAGAAACAATTGTAGGCCTATGGCCATCCAATCTTTCATAAGGGAACCCAAAAGTATTCAAATTGAAGAAATACAGTCCTCTGGAACAAGAGGTGCTGGCAGAACTGTTTAAATACCTACAGAAAAGTATAGTTGGATCATTCTATGTCACCCTGAATCTGTGTTAATTCCAAAAGGATCAAAGACCTTGAGGTTAAAATCAAATATCCTGAAAACTTTGCAGGAAAGAATAGGAACTACAGTAGACTGTTTGGCACAAGTTGAAACGTTCTTAATAAAGGCCCATAAATATAACAAATTAAAGAAATTTTGGACAAATGGGACTGCATTGAACTGCAGAGCTTTTGTATGGCAAAGGGCATAACTAGCCATACAAGAGACTAAGGACTCGTATGTAAAATATATCTATAGCTAAAAAAATTGAATCTCTCCAAAGTCCAAAAATCTTCAAAGAAACAACCATCCCATTAAAAGATGGGCCAAAGACTTAAAGAGAGACTTCTCTGAATAAGGAATAAGAATAGTGTATAGACACATGAAGAAATGCTCAGCGTCTCTGGCCAAAAAGAGATGCAAATCAAAACAACTTTAAGATTCCACCTTACACCAGTTAGAATGGCCAGGATCAAGAAAACTAATAACAACAGATGTTGGAGGGGATATGGACAGAAGGGATCACTATTACACAGTTGTTGGGAGTGCAAACTCGTTCAACCACTATGGAAATCAGTAAAGCAGTTCCTCAAAGACTAAACATAGAGATCACTTATGATCCAGGAATTCCACTCCTTGGCATTTACCCAACCGTCCAGAAACAAGGTCATACTACATCCACTAGCACAATGATGCTCACTGCAGATCTATTTACCATAGCAAAGTTATGGAAACAACCCAGATGTCCCTCACTTGATGAGTGGATCAACAAGATGTGGTATTTATACACAATGGATTTCTATGCTTCAGTCAGAAATAATGACCTCACCCCATTTGTAAGGAAATGAAAACACAAAAAATCATATTAAGTGAAGTAAGCCGCACTCAAAGGAACCGAGGCCCAATAGTCTCCCTCATTTGTGCATTAGCTTTTTCCTTCAAGTCTGGTACTCTATTACTTGAGCCACTGTTCCACTTCTGACTCTTTGCTTGTTAATTGGAGAACAGAGTCTTGTGGACTTTTCTAATTGTGCTGGCAATGAAGTGTGAAAACTCAGAATTCATCTTCCTAAGCAGCTAGGATTACACCTTAAGTCACTGGTCCTTGGCTTAACCTACTATTTGGCACTGATTTTCTATTTATATTAAGGTTTTTTTCTCCATGATTTTCCTAATTTAATATTTTTATTGAGTAGTTTTACCTATTAGTTCTACCTAGTTTTTGAACTCATTTTGTGTGCATGTGTGTGTGTGTGTGTGTGTGTTTACTTTATTGGGCATTTCATTGTGCATCTTATCTTATTATATTCTAGCATTGAATCCAATTTTATTACATTTATAAGGTAATATAAGATATTCTGTTATAGAATAATCAAGAGCTGACCTAGCTCTTGTATCTTGTGTGATACAACACAGCCCTGTCCTATCAAATTAGTGGGTCAAAACATCACCATCATCATCATCAAAACAACCACCACAGACCCTATAAGGTTAGGGACATGGCTCCTGTGATAGAGGACTTCTCTAGCCTGAATAAAGCTCTTTAACTGCAGCATTTTCAAAACAGCTGTCACCATAGAATGATTGTAGTAGAGCCAGAGTTTTTACATTGCATACACCGGAACAACCTTGTTTTCATCCCCAGTAGAAAAAACAAAATCTATGAACTCCTGGATTTGTGCACTTTTTTCCCTTTGTGGATAGGTAATAAACATTCCAATGCTCCTTAATCTTTTAGTTCAATCTACTAACCTTCCAAGACTTTTAAATAATAAAGAATATTCTTTATTATCCACCAAAGTTATTAGCATTTTTGTATTCAGTTATTTTATTCAGTTGAAGGATTTCTGTTCACATATTTTGAAGTATGACGTCTGAGTTTCGATTACTACTATCCCCTTCCGTGTTTTGTGTCAGTCCAGGTGCTTGAATTCAGGTTCTGGCCATTATCCTTGATCTTCTTTTGCCAAGGCTAGTGCTCTACCCTTGGCCTACATTGTCATTTCCAGCTTTTTCTCTGTGGTTAACTGAAGGTAAAATTCACACAGAGTTTTCTGTTTGGGCTGGCTTTGAATCATGATCCTCAGATGTCATCTTCCTGAGTAGAAAGGATTACAGATGGATGCCAATTCTTACTCTTTATATGTTCCTGGGAAAACATGTTTTTCATCTTTTAATTCTGAGAGGTATTTTCTACTAGGTAACAACTTCTATGTCCAGAGAATTTTTTTTTAAATTCTGGTTTGTTGTTCCTTCTAGACTTCACCATTTTGTAGAAAATATGTGGCTGTTTGCATCCCTTTTATATGTAATGTTTCTGATCCCCAAAGACTTTTTAGATATTTTATTAAGTGAAATAAGCTAGACAAAAAGAAACATCCATGATTTTCCTCAATAGTAATTCTTTGTACACATCTAGGATTCTCCAAGCAGAGGATCGCAAAAGCTTTGTAGATATGGTCATATAGGTTGAGAGCAAGCAAAATGAACTCCAGGATATGGAAAAAAGAGGTTTAACTTGGGAGTGGTTGTTGTTAATATACAATGGGAAATTATTTCTGTTCTCTTTTTTCCCCTCATGGTTTACATCATGCTGTTACTGTATATGACTTTGTTACCTAGCATTTTGTAAATGCATTTATTTGAAAGAAGAAAGGGAAAGTGGAAAAACAAGATGATTGGGAGAGGGTGGGGAAAGCGAAAATGGGGAAAAAAACCTGGGAAGGGGTAACAGTGTTCAAGAAATAATTTACCCACTCCCCACGAATGTAACTGTTACCCCTGTATATATCACCATGGCAATAAAATACAGTAACAAAAAAGGAATATTCAACAGCAACAAGAATATAAAAGACATTTTTTTTAATTTCAAGTGTAGTATTATGGTAAATTTGGACTTAGACATCTTTTCATTAATTATGATAGGAGAGTATTCTGTTTAAATCTCAGCATTTATAAGTCAAAAATGATTCAAATTTGGGAAAACTTTGGCCAGAATTTCTTCACATCGGTTCCCTCATTTCTTCTGTGCTCTGTTTGAGACTCAGTTAATTACTTAACCAGTTTTTCATATGATGAACCTCACAGGATTATGTTCTACTTTTGTGGCCATGGGGCTTAAACTCAGGGATTGAGCACTGTCTCTGAGAATGTTTTGCTCTAGGCTATCATTCTGCTTCTTGAACCAGAGATCCACTTCTGGCTTTTTGGTGCTTAAATAGTATTTAAATACTTAAAAGCCTCATGGACTTTTTCTGCTTGGGCTGGATTTGAACTGTGATTCGCAGAGCTTAGCTTCCTGAGTAGCTAGGGTTACAGATGGGAGCCACCAGTTCCAGGCAGCTAATATTTTGTTCATATTTAGGTTTATTTTAAAATAATTTCAATATCTATGTCTTTAAGATAGTCAATATTTATTTTGATATATTTCATCCTTTCTCAAGTTAATCCAGTATATTTTGATCTGAATATAGATTTCATCTTTGATAGTTGAATTCATTTCTTTTTCTTTTTCTTTTGGCCCGATCTGGGACTTGAATTCAGAGCTTCGGCACTGTCCTTGGAATTTCTCAAGGCTACTTGCTCTACCACTTGAGTGTCACAGCTCACTACTGGTTATTTCTGTGTATGTGTTACTGAGCAATCAACCCCAGAGTTCTTGCATGCTAGGTTAGGCAAGCACTCTGCCACTAGGCCATGCTCCCAGCCCCATTCTTTGTACTTATTTTCTAGCTTTCTATTCAATATGTTCAAGCCTGGTTTTGTCTTTCCTTACTTTGTGTGCTGGTACTAGAACTTGAACTTAGGGAATCACACACTTACTTGGCTGTTTGCTCAGGGCTCTACTACTTCAACCATAACTCCACTTCCTACTTTTTACTGCTCAGGCTGGCTTCAAACTTTCATCAGATCTCAGTCTCTTGACTAGCTTGTTTACAAGTGTGAGCACCCTTTACCTGGCTTTGAAATTTTTGCTTTGTTTGTTTTTAATTGTTCTTATTTTAAGTCATATCCTAGATATTTTTCATTTTGAAGGGGCTGCTGGATAGTTTGAGAAAAAATTATCCTTGTTTATGTTTGATATTTGTTCTGGGATATCTTGAAGATATTTGGGAATTTGATTCTTTTGGGTCATGATTTAAATTTTATAAACAAGGATCAAAGAAATGTTTCATCTAGCTTTAACTATTTACATATGACTGAGGCCAAACCTTTGTTAGTATTCCATAAACTATAAAGTTTTCCATTTGGGGGATTTGGTTAAACACACCTCTTGGCATTTTTTGAGCTATAGACATTGCTCTCCTAATAATTTCTGTTGGATTTCTCCAAAGGCTTGGGTAATTTCCTTCTCTACTTGGTTAATTAATAATCAAATGAAAAGTTGTAGGCATCTTTCTGGAGTTTCCGACAGTTGTGTGTTTGTGAATTTCTCTCCTCTACTGTGCTCTTATAATCATGGAAATATTTCCCAGTTTCTCAGATCATCTTTCCTCTGAGTGACTGGCAGACCCCAAGGCCAAGGTGTGTCAAGACTTCCAATGAAGTTAAACAAATGCTCTCTAAGTAAGCAGGAGTTTATAGGGGTTTCAGGAATTTATATTTTTCTTTTCCAGTGGTGTGTGTGTGTGTGTGTGTGTGTGTGTGTGTGTGTGTGTGTTTGCGTGACAGAGAGAGACAGAGACACAGAGATAGAGACAGACAGACAGACAGAGAGAAAATCCTTCACTTCCTGAATATGTTTCATATCTATTTTGTTTATTATCAGATTTATTGATTAGGAGGTAAGATAACCTTATACTCTTCTGGATTTTTCCTTTTGTTGCTGTTCTGTTTTTCCTTTGTGATAGTCCTGGGGCTTGAACTCAGGGCTTGGGCAGTGTCCTTGAGTTAGTGCTCTACCACCTGAACTATACAAACACGTCCAACTTTTCAGTGATTAATTAGAGATAAGTGTCTCATGGAGTTTATTGCCCTGGCTTGCTTTAAACTCTAATCCTCAGATCTCAGACTCCTAAGTAGCTAGGATTAAAGACGTGAGCCACCGGTGTCTTGCCATAAGTTCATATTGTTTTACTCTATTTTTATCTACCATGGAAAGAAAAATTAACTATACTGAGAAAGTGATGACATGTAAATTATCATATGAAGAGCAGAAACTAACATTTATTGAGTATGCCTATCTTGGGCTATGCTCAGGCACCATTAGCTCAGCCACCACATGAGAGTAATACAATGAACTTAATTTATAATTAATGCAGATTCCAGAGTGTTTTATATAGCCATGCATTCTCTAAATGGCAGAGCTAAGAATTAAACCTTAGTCTGCTGGCATAGTGCGGTGGTTTCTTGTAAAAAGACATCCTCATACTAGACATTTCTTAAAGACTTACATTAATGAATTCACCTACTTGAAAGTGCATTGAAAGCTAGGCATTCGAGGCTTGCATTTGTAGTTGTAGTTGCTCAGGAGACTGGGTTCTGAGTACAAAGCCAGCCCAGGTAGAAAAGATCATGAGGCTCTTATTTACAAGTAACCATCAAAAAGCCAGAAGTGGAACTATGTCTTAAGAATGAAGCCCCAGCCTTGAGTGAAAAAGCTGAGAAGCAGAACTTTGGCTCTGAGTTCAAGCACCAGTACTGGCACACGCACACACACACACACACACACACACACACACACGCACACACTTGCACACACAGATGTTTGAGCTCTCTATCCTAAGCTTGCTTCATGGAAGCTCGTGGAAGAGCTGGTTTTCTCATTCATAGTCAATTCCTCACATAGTTTTAAAAAGAGAATAAGTGAGAAATTGTTATGATCTAATACTAAAATATGATGTATGTCTGTATGTATGTATGTATGTATGTATGTATGTATGTCTCTATCTTTTTTTTATTTTAGTTTCATTTTTCTTTGCCAGTCCTGGGCCTTGAACTCAGGGTCTGGGCAATGTTTTGGACAAATTTTGCTCAAGACTCGCACTCTGCCACATGAACTATAGCACCACTTCAGGTTTTTCTGTGTATTTGGTACTCAGGAATTGACCTCAGGTGGTTGTGTATTCTAAGCTAGTACTATACCACTGGGATATGCTCCCAGCCCCCCCCCCCGAATATCTTCTACTTATCTATCATCTATCATCGATCTTTCTGCTATCTATGTATCTATCTATATATCTATGTATCTATCATCCACCCAACCATTTATCATTAGTCTTTTTGGTATCTATCTTCCATAAATTCACCTATCATACATCTATATACCTGCCTATGTATATACGTACATACACACGTATGTATGTATTTGTGTGTGTGTGTATGTATGTATGTATGTATGTATGTATGTATGTATGTATGTATGTATGTATATATGTATCTATCTATCTATCTATCTATCTATCTATCTATCTATCTATCTGTCTATCTATCTATCCATCTATCTATAGGTCTGTCTGTCTATCTGTGTGTCTCTATTTTCTGTGATCTGTTTTTGCTATTAATATTAAATTCTCATGTTGGTATGTTAGATAATTTTTACTGATTAGCCAATGGCTATATTTCTTTCTGAATTTTAAAATGTGATGTGGTACATGTTTTTCACATGACTTATTTCAAGAAAATACCTGATTTTTTGCTGTTCGCAGCCAATTCAGAGAATAATTTCATGGTTCAATCCTACTTGATTCATAGTGACCTAATGATAGTGTTTTTAAAATCTATTTCCTTTTAAAATTTATTTTATTGGTTTTTGCAGTCCAGGGGCTTGAACTCATGGCCTAAGCACTGTTCTTGGGTTTTCTAAAGTCTACAGCATTACCACTTGAGCCACAGCAGCATCTCTGGCTTTTTCTATGTTTGTGCCACTAAGGATTGAACCCAGGTTTTCATGCATGCTAGGCAAGCCCTCTATCACTAGGCCAAACTTCCAGCCCCTCTCTTTTCATTTATGTGATAATTTTGTCCTGACACAGGTAAGACACAGACTTTGACTTTTTCAAATGACCAAGGTGTAGCTGATATTGGAATTCTGTCAGCTTCATTTTAGTCTTGTGTGTGTGTCTGTGTGTGTGTGTGTGTGTTTATGCATGTGATCTTTGTCTCTCTAGAAACAGATAATTCTCTATCACCATACTATGATGCTCTCACCTGATGCTCTGCTTCAGCTTTCCAAAAATGAGGTAAAATCCTAGAACTCACTATTTTTTTACTAAATTTTAAGCTGGTTTCTATTGTAATTAGTAGAAGGGCTCCATTGTATTCACCAGTTAAAAGGTACATTACTTCAGAAACATTGATACCCTTTTTCATGTTATTGTCCCCATGTCCTTTCCCTCATCTTGTTTTCTCCATTTCCATATACTGTTTCAAATAAACAAATAAGCATATATACAGTATGTCAGATAACAGAAAAATACTGTACCAATATGTGATAACCAATGGACAGCAAAAGAGATGAGAGATAACATAGTACATTAAGGACAACAATCACTCATTATATGGCTTTTAATACTACATCCTGGTGGTAGGCTCATGCTGTAAGTCCTTATGTATCTAGTTTTCGTTCTATTTTATATCTCCGCTAGGAGAGCCTGAGGTTTCTACTGATTATGAAAAATGAGGGACACCTTTGAACCTACGTTCCTTTGAGTCTGGCTTACTTCACTTAATAGTATTTTTCTAAGTCTTTCTATTTCCTTACAAATGGGGTGATGTCTTTATTTCTAACAGCAGCATAGAATTCCATTGTGTATAAATACCACATCTTGTTGATCCACTCATCAGCTGAGGGGCTTCTGGGTTGGTTCCATATCTTTGCTATGGTAAATAATGCTACAATGAACATTGTGGTGCTAGTGGATTTAGTATGCCCTTGTTTCTGTATGATCGGGTAAATTCCAAGAAGTGGAATTGCTGGTTCATAGGGGAGCTCTGTGTGTAGTCATTTGAGGAACTCCCATACTGCTTTCCATAGTGGTTGAACGAATTTGCACTCACACCAACAGTGTAGTAGTGATCCCTCCTGTCCATATCCCCACCAGCAACTGTTGTTACTAGATTTCTTATTCCTCGCCATTATAACTGCAGTGAGGTGGAATCTTAGACTTGTTTTGATTTGCATTTCTTTTATGGCCAGATATGTTGAGCATTTCTTCATGTGTCTATATGCCATTGTTATTTCTTCTTCAGAGAAGACTATCTTTATGTCTTTGGCTCATGATTTAATGGGATGTTTGTTACTTTGGAGATTAGTTTTGGAGTCATTCAATTTTTTGAGGTGTTGATATATTTTAGATATGAAGTCGTTGCTATTGTATGGTGAATGAAGTTCTTCACCCGTTCTGTAGGCTTTCTATTTAACTTCCTAGCTATGTCCTTTGCCCTGCAGAACCTCTGCAGTTTAATGTAGTCCCATTTTTCCAGACATTCTCTGATTTGGTGTGTTTCTGGGTACTTATTCAGAAAGTTTCATCCTATGCCATGGAGACCTACTGTAACTCCAATTGCTTCTTGTCATGTTTTCAGTGTATCTCCTTTTACCTGAAGGTCATTGATCCTTTTTTAATTAATCCTGGTGCAGGATGACAAAGAACAAGGCAACTTGTTTTCCAACAAATTCATAACCAGTTCTGGCAGCACCACTTGTTGAAGAGGCTGTCATTCTTTCATTCTATAATTTTTGGCACCCTTATCAAAGATTAGGTGGCCATAGGTCTGTGGAATAATATCCAAGTCCTAAGTTCTATTCCATTGGTGCAGCTCTTGTGCCAGTATCAAGCTCTTTGGGTTGCTATAGCTCTGTAATACAGTCTAAAGTTTGTTACTTATATACTTCCAGGGATGTTGTTTCTGCTAAGAATTGTTTTTGCTATATGGGTCTTTTATTATTCCATATGAAATTTTGGATTGCCATTTCTATTTCCTTAAAGAATGACATTGGGGTATTGATGAGGACGCATTGAATTTGTAGATAGCCCTTGGCAAGTTTGTCATTTTCATGATGTTAATTCTTCCAATCCTGAAGCATGGGAGGTTTATCCATTTCCTCAGTTCTGCTTTAATTTCCTATTTCAGGGTTTTAAATTTTTCATCAAAAGGTCCTTTACATACTTAGTTAATTTAATTCCAAGGTACTTTATTTTCTTTGAGGCTATTGCCAAAGTAGTTGCTTTTATGATTGTTGCTTCATTCTACTCATTGTTGGCATAGAGGAAGGCAGTTGATTTTTGAGGGTTAATTTTATGCCCTGCTACCTTGCCAAAGTTTTGAATCACCTCAAACAGCTTTGGAGTGGAGTCTATATGGTTCTTTAAATACAGAATCATGTCATCTGCAAAGAAGGAATGTTTCACTTCCTATTTCCTATTTGGATCCTTTTTATGCTGGCTTCTTGCCTTATTGCAATGGCTAGGAATTCCAATACTATGTTTAAGAGGATTAGAAAGACTGGCAATCCTTGACCTGTTCCTGATTTGAGAGGGAATGTATTTAGCTTTGCCCCATTAACTATTATGTTAGTTGTGGGTTTGTCATACACAGCCTTTATTATACTGAGCAATGTTGCATGCATTCCAAGTTTCTCCAGAAATTTTAATATAATGGGGTATTGGATCTTGTCTCAAACCAACAGTTTTATATTATACCTTAATAGCTTAGATAAAGAGCAACAAACTGATCCCAATATCAGTAGAAGGAACCCCATTATTAAAAATCATTGCAGAATTAAATTAATTACAAAGAAAACACATAGAAAGAATAAACAAAAGAAGGTGTTGGTTCTTTGAAATGTTCGCAAAATTGACAGACCATAAGCAAATATCCCCCCACCCAATTTAGCAGCATACCAAAATAAACAGAATGATGGAAAAGAATGGAAATATCATAAAGAAATAACCAAGATACAGACCCTCATATGGAAATATTTTCCACACCTTTATGCCAACAAATTTAAGCATCTAGAAGAATTGGATGAATTTTTATGCAATATTGACATACCACACCTGAAACAAGAAATCTTAAACCAACTAAACAGACCTACTTAGAGTACTGAAATAGAAAAGGCAATAGGAGACCTCCCATCCAAGAAAAGCCCAGGCCCTACAGATTCATAGCTGAATTCTATAAGGCCTTCAAATTCGAGCTCACACCAATACTCCTGAAGCTCTTCAATGAAATTGAAAGAGAAGACTTTTTACAAAACTCATGTTATGAAGCCAGCATAACCCTCATCCCAAAACCAAACAGGGACTCATCAAAGAAAGACATCTATAGACCTATATCTTTGATGAATGTTGATGCAGAACTTCTCAACAAAATACTGGCCAACCATCTTCAACAACTCATCAAAAAATTATGCACTATGATCAAACAGGTTTCATCAGAGTAATGCAAACCTGGTTCCATGCAGAATAGTCAGTAAATAAAATTCACATCAAGAGGAGCAAGTAAAAGAATCACCTGATTATTTAAATAGATTCAGAAAAGCTATTTAATAACATACAACATGCCCTCATGCTAAAAGCTCTGGAGAAACTGGGAATCCATGGAGCATTCTTCAGTATAATAATGGATGTGTATGACATACACACAGCTAGCATTATACATAATGGCAAAAAACTAAAGCCCACTCTCTCGACTCATCTTTAATGTACTATTAGAATTCCTAATAAGGCAAGATGCAAATATAAAGGGGATCCAAATAGTAAAAGAGGAAGTGAAACTTTCTTCTATGCATGCAGATGACATGATTCTATATTTAAAGAATCCTATACATTTCACTCACAAGTTGCTTGAGCTGATTTGAATCTTGAGCATGTAGCAGTGTATAAAATTAACCCTCAAAAATCAACTGCTTTCTTATTTGACAACAATGAGGGACAAGGCAGAAAATCAGAAAAGCAACTCCGTTTGCAATAACCCCAAAGAAAATAAAGCACTTAGGAATTAATGCAACTAAGAATTTAAAGGACATTTATGATAAACACTTTAAAAAAACAAAAAGGAAATTAAAGCAGAACTGAAGAAGTGGGAAAACCTCCAATGTTCTGGGATTGGAAGAATTAACATCATGACAATGGCAATCCTGCCAAGGACTATCTACAAATTCAATGCAATACCCATCAGTATTCCAATGTCATTGTTTATGGAAGTAGAAGAGGCAATTCAAAATTTCATATGGACTAGTAAATGACCCTGTATATATTGTTACAATATTTCACCTTGTTATCTGATATATTTTACATATGCTTAATTGGTTATTTGAAATTGGATAGGGAAGGGGGGAAATCAAGATGAGTGAGGGGGATGGACATGGGTACCATGACATGAGAAAGGGTATCAACATTTATGAAGAAATGCACCTTCTATCTGGTGAAAATAATGTAACCCTTCTATTAATTACAATAAAATTATATGGAAAAAAAGACCCTGTGATAGCACCAACAATCCTTAGCAGAAAGAACAGCAATGGAGGAATATCAATATCAATCTTTAGACTCTATTATTGAGCTACAGTAAGCAAAACAGCTTGGTATTGGCATATGAATAGGACTGAGGACTAATTTAATAGAACTGAAGACCCAGAAGGCAACCCCACTTAATCTTGGTTAAAGGAGCCAAAAAAAAATAGAATGCAAATAAGACAGTCTCTTCAACAAAGGGTGCTGAGAGAATTGGTTAAGCACATGCAGAATATTAATGTTGGATCATTCTATGTCACCCTGCATCCGGATTAATCCCAGATAGATGAAAGTCCTTGAGGTAAATTAGATACTCTGAAAAATTTACAAGAAGGAATAGGAGAGACAATAGGTCTCCTTGACACAGATCAAACTTTCTTAATAATGACCCAGAACTACAACAATCTAGCATCCTAACATCAGGTCACTTTCCTATGTGCTGGTTCTCTTTATAATTTAATAGGTTTTAATTGTCAGCAGAAATTCAAACATATATGGAATACTTGACATTTGGAGATCTGCATCATGAAATGTTTATCCTCCAGAGTCTTCATGGAAACACCGTTAAATGATTTAAGTTCATTTTGTTTCCTCTTAAAAATGTAATTAATGGGTAACTATATTCTGAAAAGGAGATGAATTATGTTGACCAAAGTGATGTAAATATTCAACTTCACTGTCCTGTTTCACACATTTTTATGTGTCCAATAACAACCAAGGAACACGGTTAAATATTTTGTTTTGTTATTTAATTAAAACCATTAGATAGTTGGATCAATTATAAATACATAATGGATATGTAATAATATGTAAAGATTATATGTATACATTCCAATTAAAAAATCTTCTAATTATGGAAAACAGAATTCCCTCCTTAGATCTTATAGTGTGACTATCTGGAGTTCAGTATTATGTCCAAGTGTATATTTTTTTCTTTTACCCTCTACTGTCCTTACTTATAGATTTATATACATATTTTAGAAAATGAAGGAAACAATGCAACCAATATATCTGTGGGTCTGGCTTACTTCATATAATATTTTCCCACACTTTTCCATTTCCTTCTGTATGTTGCAGAATCTTATCGAAGTAGAGAATTTCAATATCACCTTTGTTTATACATTTGTCCTTTGTGGTACTTTGTTGAGTCCTGGAAGCAATGCTAGCTGCTGAGAAATTCTTAGCCACCATGTTGACTTCAGCTCTATATGCCCCCCACCTGTGCACACCAAAACCAAAAAATGTGCTGATTATTTCCTCACAAACCTTTTTTTCTCTATGAACACACTTCACACCTTGGAACCTGTAACCAGGCATCCCAGGATACCCTAAGTTGTGAATGATCCTTGTTTTTCTAGTACCCATATATTGAACAGCTAAAACTTAAAGCATTCCAATATGGATAACAAAAAAAGGAAACATTTTGTTTAGGCAGTAACTTCCTGATTAAAACTTCAAAGAGCTCACAAAATAAAAGCAAGAATTGACAACTGGATTACATCAGACTCTTTAGCACAACAAGTAAACAATTAGTGGATTGAATATGTGGTTTGAGGAACATCATTGTTTCCTTAGGCAATAGTAAATGGATGCATGTGCGGAGGCATCTGAATGTGGAACTATTATTGAAACCTGCATGAATCAACTACCAACGTTCTGTGGCTGTTTTGGGCAATGGATGTGCGAATTGACCATCTGAGTATGATGCACTAATATCTTTGGTTGACATGTCACTAGCATATAATTTTTTCTACCAATTTCACTGCATACCTAAAATGGCATACTCTGATGCAATCCAGCTGAATCATCCAAAATGGCTTTCATGCAAATAATTTCTGGACACAGACATTAACCAAATACATCAAAGATACCCTCCTCCATGGTAGTCATTCTCTGGTGTCTTGGATGAAATCATAGCACCTGGGAGAGTGAAGGAGAATGTGCAAACATGTTTCCCAACACGTGTTTTTCTCCTGTATGCAAGGCCACAATTACAGAGCCCCAGGGAAGTTTATTGCTCATTCTTCCTGGGAATTCACTATAGGCTTACACATCTACTTCTACTACATATATCTCTGTCAATAAAAAGATACATATGTACATACACGGAGATTTATTAATACACATACCTGACTCAGTGGACCCTACTTACAGCCAGAATTTCAGCTGGGCAGATGCTTCAGAGATGTGCTATTTGATTCCCATACTCATTCTTCTTCAGCTTCCTCTCTCTGTCAGTTTCTTGGCTGGCGCTAGCTGCTTTTCTCAAATGAAGCAGCAAGCACACATGGATGGAGATGTGATGATTGATGGGTTTTTTGCTCTCTACACTTTGGGAACAGATCGCAGAAACAGTGATGATTCTGGAGATGAACAATACAATCAGTAAGTCATTTCCATTTGCGGATTTGTTTTGGGTATGGGCATGGCTGATGGAATTCTATGTTCACACATGAATGCTCTCTTTATCCTCTACCATCACCTCCCATCCCTATTCAAGAGAAACACCTTAGTTTCTTTATTTTATCCTGAATCTACCTGTAAGTGATTTTCTGCCTGTTTGTAGACTAGGACTCCTAGTTTCCTTTTGTGTATCATCTTTCCAGGACAGTAAGCTCTTCATAATTTTTACTTGTTTTATCTCCTTTTTGTGTTTGTAGAAACTCCTCTTTTTTCTATTTTCTTGATACTGTATTTTCAAACCATCTCCTTTACTGTTTTAATTTAGATTTTATTATAAAGATGAAATATAGAGAGGTTAAACTTATGTAAGTCAAGTAATGAGTGCCTTTTTTTGAACAGTGTCACTCTTCCCTCATTTTCTCCCACTCTTTGACCTAACTCCACTCCACTCCCCACATCAAACTGTAAAGGTCACTTCGAATACAGTGTCTCATATCACTGAGTTGGCTCATCCTTTGACTTACTCTTTCTGCTTGATTGTTTCATTCCTTTTACTAACTTGAAGATTTTTATTTCTAGTTCTTTGAGATTCTGTGTGAAATTCTTCAGTTCAGTGTCTGTTCTCTTACTTTCTTTTATTCTTACTTTCTTTTAAGTTTTTAAATTTTTATTGTACATGATAAACCGAGTAGTTACATAATTCAGATAATGAGTATATTACTTGTTCAGCAGTGTAAATCCCTTCTTTATTTTCTATTTTAACCATTCAGACTTGTCTCCATGCCAAGTTGTACAGTATGTTTCCACCATACTATCTAATGTCTGCTGAAGTGGTTCACCCTTTGTCCTGCCCTTTCTGTGTTTCACATTCTCTTCCCCAAATCTGACCATCTTATATGCAAGATGAAGTCGAGAAATAAAAACCATGATGAAAGGGAATATACCATAGAAAAAAGCTAGGGAAAAATCAGAAAAAAAACAGGAAAAAAGAAAACCAAACAGTACTCTAAAAACCTCTCATGTTACTTGAGATGGAGAGCAGATTCTTTAACTCAGTATCTGTCTGCTTGATTAAACGAAAGTTTACAGTTTCCTGTTATTCCTCCCACCCCCTTTTATATACATATGGTTTTTATTTTCATTTGTTCCAAGGATAAGTTTATTTAATGAAATTTGTCCTGAGAAACAATTCACTATCATAAATTATTTGTTTAATTAAGTTGAGCACATTTCTAATTATTATTTTACTACTTAATTATGGTTCACAAGTGATTCATTTAACTTTCATACTATGTGAATATTTTCCTCATTAATTTCTGGCCTTCTTATCGTATGTCTGCCTGTATGCTCAATATACTTTGAATGTTATTTTTTTAAATCTGGCTGACTTTATGTCCCATACAGTAATTTCTCCTGGTGAATGCTCAGTATGTTAATCAGCAAAGTTTTATTCAGATGTTTAACAAAATATTCTGTGAGTCTGTATGAGGCTATCCTGATCAAGTGTGAAATTGCACACTGATTCTTCCCTCTTAATTTTGTCTGGGTGATCCCTCCATAAAATCTTCAACTAGTATTGTATTGAGGACTATTTCAAAGTCTGATTAACATAGTTCAGTGGTTGGATAGTGTGTAAGTAAATACACATTTCAAACTGCAATTTCATCTTGTAAATTTCATCCTTTCATTACATTACGATTGTGTCACATTTTGTCACTTTGATTCAAGTCTATTGGATGTGCTATGTTAAAATACGGCAGCCTTCTTTTAGATTTCATTTGCATGGACTATCCTTTCTTATACTCACTGAGGGGCATTGATGGTGAAGTGCATTTCTTGACATCAAGGTATCCTTTGACCTTGAGATTTGCTACATTTAGCCATTCTCACTCATTTTTGGCCATCGGGGCTTGAATTCTGGGTCTGGGCATTGACAATGAGTTCTTCACCTGAAGGCAAACCCCCTACCCTTGAGCCAGCCACACCGCCACTTCCAGTTTTGTAGCAGTTAACTAGAGATGAGTCTCACAGACTTTAGTTGCTGGTCTGGCTTTGAACGTTGATCCTTACATCTCAGCCCCCAGGACAGTTAGGATGACAGGTGTGAGCCAACGCAATTGGCCATTTTAATTTTTATTGGTAGAATTTCTGGCATTTCCATTCACAGTCATGGTTGACAGATCACATCGCAACACAGCTAATACGTGACATGTTCTCTGCATTAACTGAAGCTTCTTCCACATTATTTTAAAAATTGTAATTAATAGAAGGGTTACATTGTATTCGTCAGGTAGAAGGTGCATTACTTCACAAAAATCGATACCCTTCTCATGTTTTTGTCCCCCTTTCCCTCCCTTCTCGCTCCCCTCAACTTTTCCCCCTCCCTATCCTATTTCAAATAAACAAATAAATATACATGCAATATACCGGATAACAAGGTAAGATACTATAACAATATGAGATAACCAAGGGACAATAAAAGAGATGAGAAATAACATAGTACATTAACAACAACAGTAACACCTCATATGGTTCTTGTTTCTATATCCTGAATGTTTTTTCATTTAGCCTCATCCTATGTGGCCTTATGTATGTAGGATTTGCCCTATTGTAAACCTGTGCTAAGACAGTTCAAGGTTTATATTAATTATGAAAAATGACAGAAACCATTGACCCTATGCTCTTCTCAGTCTGAATTACTTCGCTTAATATGACTTTTCCCAAGTCTTTCCATTTCCTTTATGTCGTTCTTTTTTATGGCATCATAGGATTCCACTGTTAAGAAATACCACATCTTATTGACCTAATCATCTACTGAGGGGCATTTTGGTTTGTTCCATAGATTTGCTGTGGAAAATAGTCTTTCAATGAGCATCATTGTGCTAGTGCAATTTGTATGTCCTTTTTTCTGGACCATTTGGTGATGCCAAGTAGTGGAATTGCTGGGTCATAGGGGAGCTCTATGTGTAGTCTTTTGAGAAATCACCATACTGCTTTCCATAGTGGTTGAATGAATTTGTACTGCCAACAATAGTATAGTATTGATACCTCCTGGCCACATCCCCATCAGCAACGGTTATTATATTTGTTGATACTGGCCATTCTAACTGGAGTCAGATGGAATCTTAGAGTTGTTTTGATTTGCAATTCTTTTATGGCCAGAAACATCGAGCATTTCTTCATGTGTCTATAGGCCACTCTTATTTCTGCTTCAGAGAATACTCTAAATTTTTGGCCCATCTTTTAATAGGATGGTTGTTTGGAATTTAGTTTTGGAGTGATTCAATATTTTGTGCTTTTGATATATTTTACATATTAGGCATTTATTTGTTGTATGGATAGTGAAGATCTACTCTGTAGGATTTCACCCTTAAACTTTATACCTGGTTGGATAGAAGCAATATACTCTTGCAATAACTTCTACTCAGGTAGGTGAGCTACAAATACTACAATTTGAAGGCTGTCCAACTAAGACCTTTTGTGAGACTCTTAAATTCATTTCACCACCAGGAACGAAGGGCTGGGGCTAGTGACTCATGCCTATCTACTGAGGAAGCCAATGTCCTCACATCTAAGATTATGGTTCTGTTTGAAGTTTAACCTGTCAGAAGTGTTTGAGATTCTTATCTCAATTGGACACCAAAATCTTCAGTAGAACTGTGTGTCAAGTGGTAGAGTGCTACCCTTATGGGAAAAAAAAAGTCCGGGACCGGGAATTTGGCATAGAGGTAGATTTGCTTGATGCATGAACACCTGGGTTCAGTTCCTTGGTACCACATACACAGAAAAAGTTGGAAGTGGTGCTTTGGACCAAAGAAAGTGCCTAGGCCCTTAGTTCATTCCAAAGGACTTGAAAAAAAAGCCCAAGGTCAATGCACAGATCCTGAGATCAAACCCCAGGACCAGTATCAAAAAGTAGACATTAACACTGATTATTTAGAATAGCAATGAGTTAGAATAGCATCATAAAATACAACTCCAATATTTCTTAGCAAGTTTTTAACATTTTTTTCAAAGTAACACAGAAATCATGTCATGTGGTTGAAATGTTTACTTTGCTACATTCTGTGGAGTCTTCATTCAGTGGTTAGTTGGTCTACAATTTTAAGCATCTTCAAGGAATCCTTGAATGAGCCTCTGTGAGAAGATTCTCACTTCATGGCCACTAGAAGGTAAGATGATATTATGGCTTAGCTTAGTGGTAGAGTGCTTGCCTAGCTAGCATGAAGCTCTGGGTTTGATTCCTCAGTTACCACATACACAGAAAAAGCCAGAAGTGGTGCTATGGCTCACGTGCTAGAACACTACCATTGAGAAAGTTCAAGGATAGTGCCTAGACTCTGTAGTCAAGCGCCATGACTGGCAATAAAAACGAAATAATATGCTTAATGGAACATTATGTTAAAACATTATGTTTTTGGAGTATTATGTAAAATTCTGAGCAGTTACTGACACATACCTGATTTTCTTGAGCCTATTCACTCTGTCTGCAGTGAGAGTTGTGGTCCGGGATACAGAAAATCTCCTCAGGAGAGAAAGGCTGCCTGTTCCTTTTCTTGCACACCTTGCCCAGACAATGAGATTGCTAATGAAACAGGTAAGCTCATGTCTTAGGGGGAAATTCATACTGCCTCCTACTATCCTCATCCATGCAAGTCAATACAAAGGCAGAATTGCAGATTCAAATTCTTCCTCCTTCACTTAGTAATTTAATTGTGACAGTGGTTGCTACTTCTGTTTGGGGGAAAAAAAAGACATGGGCTCTGATTTACATGTAGTATTTTTTCTAGTCTGTTGTATGTATGTTTACTCAACTACTCAGTAATGTAACTTTAACTTCTATCACATTACATGCAAAGAATTTTTAAGAACAAGATCTATATCTTCAATATTACTTTTGAACTACAAAGAAAACACAGATTTTGCACATCTTTACTTCCTATTACTTAGAAATCTTGGGGCAAGTGCTCTGGGTTGGGTTGATTTAAGGATCAGACACAGTGTTGGCAATTTGGCCTAGTGGTAGAGTGCTTGCCTAGCATGCACAAAGACCCAGGTTCAATTCCTTGCTACCTCATACATAGAATGACCGGAACTGGTGCTGTGGCTCAAATGGTAGAGCTCCAGCCTTAAGGAAATCTCAAGGACAGTGCTCAGGCCCTTGGTTCAGACCCCAAGACTGAAAAAAGTAACAAAACATGAGAATCAGGCACAAATATTGTGCATATCATGACATCATATCTTCAAAGAGTGATTTGATTCTCTGTTCCTGTACAGATGAATAGAAGAGACAAGCATAACAACTGAAAGGATGGACCACAGTGTGCTACAAGACATAAAGGAACATGCAAGGTTTACTCCACATATGTTTCTTTTTTTGCCAGTGCTGGCCCTTGAACTCACGGACTTGGCAGTGTCCTTGAATTTGACAAGGCTAGCTTTCTACCACGTTAGCCACAGCACCACTTCCATCTTTTTCCGCGTATGTGGTCCTAAGGAATCAAACCCAGAGCTTCATGCATATTTGGCAGGCACTATACCACCAGGCAACACTCCTGGCCCCAATATATAAAATTGTTAATGATGGTTGGAATTGTGTACCTAAGTCTGAGAGTTATGTCAGCATGAAGAAGAAATGAAATAATTTGTAGGGCATTAAAAATGGCAATAAATAATATGAACAATCATCATTGGCAGTAAAGTGTTTCACTCAGACTAAAATATGAGAATGTAAGAATTCCTGTAAGAATACGAAGAATGCTTAAAAGTAATACTGAGCATATCTGGTAATATTTACTTTAAGGTACTAAATTTTCACATGTTAGAATGTTTGCTTTTTAAGTACTGAAAAGGGACTAATTAGAATTTGATTTTCTTATGAGATTTGGAGCAGTGTGTGAAATGCTCAGATCATCAGTATGCCAACACAGAGAGGAATTAGTGCTTCCTAAGAGCTGTAAGTTTCCTGGCTTATGGAGAACTTTGGAGGTGGCCTTGGCTTGCATGGATATTTATCTACACTCACAGCAGTTGTTCTTGGGGTGTTTGTGAAATATAAAAACATTGCCATTGTTAAGGCTAATAACCAGACTCTCAGGTACATCCTGCTCATCTCCCTCATCTTCTGCTTTCTCTATTCCTTGCTCTTTATTGGCCATACCAACACAGTCACCTGCATTCTACAGCAAACCACATTTGGAATTGTGTTCACTGTAGCTGTTTCTGCTGTCTTGGCCAAAACTGTAACTGTAGTTCTGGCCTTCTGGGTCACTCTTCCAGCAAGAAAGATGAGGTGGCTATTGGTATCAGGGGATCCTAAATTCATCATTCCCATCTGCACCCTGATCCAGGGGACTCTCTATGGAACTTGGCTGGGAATCTCTACTCCCTTCATTGGCACAGATGCATATTCTGAACATGGTCACCTCATCATGTTATGTAGCAAGGGCTCCCTCACTGCTTTCTACTGTGTCTTGGGATACCTTGGCTCCCTGGCCTTGGCCAGCTTCACTGTGGCTTTCTTTGCCAGAAACCTGCCTAACACCTTCAATGAAGCCAAGTTCCTCAACTTCAGAAAGCTGTTGTTCTGCAGTGTCTGGCTCACTTTCCTGCCTATTTACCACAATGCCAAAGGGAAATTCATGGTGGTTGTAGAGGTAGGTCTTCTCTATTTGGCCTCCAGTGCTGGGCTTCTGGGCTGAATCTTTGCCCCCAAGTGCACATCATTTTGTTAAGGCCAGATAGAAAGTCTCTGCCTGGCTTCTGGGACAGAAGACATCTTCAAATAGGCCCTCTTAAGCTGAAATTTAAATATTTGACCAAATATACTCATTTGTGTTCTTGGAATCATTTCAACATATGAGTGACATTCATTTCTCTAGTAATGGTACAGTCACAAGTAGTAGCCAGAGCCAGGTAAATTTGAATTTTATTCTGTATATTTTTGCTCTTCCTGTTTGCTCTTTATTTAACCTTCCATCTACTTTCATCTTCACTATTATATTGCGTGTGTGTGTGTGTGTGTGTGTGTGTGTGTGTGTGTGTGTGTATAATAGGGCTTGAACTCTGCCTGGCCACTGTCCCTGAGCTCTACAGATCTAGGATATCACATTACCCTTTAGCCAAGTCCCACTTTCCATTTTCTAGAGGTCAATTGGAGATAAGAGTCTCAGGTCCTTTTGTTACCTGGCTGCTTTGAAGCTTGATCCTCAGATCTCAGCCTCCTGAGTAGCTAGGATTATAGGCATAAGCCGCTACAACCAGTTTCACTATTATATTTTCACTTCTGACTTGTACTCTTATATTGCTTTATTAATAACTTGTCTAAAATTTCTTATTTTGTGTCAGTTGTAGGACTTCAACTTAAAGTTTGGGTAGTGACACTGAGTATTTTTGTTCAAAGCTAACTGCTGTACCTCTTAAGCCACAGCCTCACTGTTGGATCTTTGGTGGTTAGATGAAGATAACATTCTCATGAGCTTTCTTGTCCAGGTTGGTTTCCAACTGTGTTAATCAGATCCCAGCTCTTTGAGTACCTATGAACTAAATATTAAAGTACATTAACTTCTTGCATTCATATCATTATGTTGCTTAGTCCTCAAATACATTTCAATAATATTTTCCTATTAACATGTTCCATGATTTCATATGCTCATTACTGCATTTTATTTAATAGTTTCTATTCCCACATCTGCTTTTGCAGTACTTATAAATCTATTTGTTTGAATCAATCTACCTTGCCCCAGCCTCTCTAGTTCATTTCCATCTCTCTTTTCTTTTTCCCACTTTTTCCTACTCCTACTTCCTCTATATGGTTTTCTATATGGCTTCTTTTTCTATATGGTTTTAGAGTGTCAGTATTTATTATATATTACAAAAATATACTTCTAATGTATATCACAATGTATTAGATTTATGAAGCTATAGCTGAAGAAAAATGTAGATTCCTATGTTTGCTTATACATTGCTGGATATGCTTTTGAACATATACTTGTTTGATTATTTTTCACATATTTTTATTATAATTAATAGAAGTGTTATATTACATTCGCCAGATAGAAGGTGCAAGTTGCATTAATTCACATATATTCATACCCTTTCTCCTATCTTGGTCCCCAATTCCCTCTCTCCCACCCCCTCCCCTCATCTCTCATCTTGTTTTCCCCCCTTCCCTATTCAATTTCAAATAACCAAATACAAATATATCCAATATATCAGATAACAAAGTAAGATAGTGTAACAATATGAGATAACCAGGGGCCAACAAATGAGATGAGAGATAACCTAGTATATTAAGGACAACAATCACTCATTATATGGCTTTAGTTTCTCTATCCTAGAAGTCCTTTCATTTAGCATCATACTATAGGGCCTTATGTATCTAGGTTTTGCTCTATTACAAATCTCTGTTTAAAAATTTTTAAAATACTGAACATATATATTAGATATGTACTCGGTTATCTGATGATTATAAAAATGTTACATTTCTCTTACCTTCTTTTTATGAAATTCATTATTCATTATTTTAAATAGACCGAATTATTGGCCTGTATACATGTTTAAAGAAACATAATTATATAAGACATAGTGTCCCATAATGGACATCAATCCTTTTCATTTTTATTTTCCTTTTTAAATTTATGTTTCTAATAAGTAAGTGACCATATACTGACAATCACTTACTGAAAGTGGACCTCTATTACTTTAGTTTTAAATTGGATGTATAACAATATATTGGCTAAAAATAACACTGTGCTTATGTTCCTTTTAAAAGGGATACTCCTGAACAACTATTTCTGAATTGTTAATATTTTATAAGAGTATAAAGTACCTAGGCATTAGCATAACTAAGGATGTAAAGGACATTTTTGATAAAAACTTTAAAACCCTAAAAAAGGAAATTAAAGCAGAACAAAGGAAATGGAAAAACCTCCCATGATCCTGGAAAAATCAACATTGTGAAAATGACAATCTTGCCAAGAGCTATCTACAAATTCAATGCAATACCCATCAATATCCCAATGTCATTCTTTAAAGAAATAGAAGAGGCAATCCAAAATTTCATATGGAATAATAAAAGACCCCATATAGCAAAAAAACTTCTTAGCAAAAAGAACAGCGCTGGAGGAATTTCAATTCCAAACTTTAGACTCTATTACAGAGCTATAATTCTCAAAACAGCTTGGTACTGGCACAGGAACAGGCCTGAAGACCAATGGAAGAGAACTGAGGACCCAGATATTAAACCACAGACCCATGGCCACCTAATCCTTCACCAGGGAGCCAAAAAAATAGAATGGAAGAAAGACAGCCTCTTCAACAATTTGTGCTGGCAGAACTGGCTAAGCACATGCAGAAAACTAAAGTTGGTTCCTTCTTTGTCACCTTGCACTAGAATTAACTCCAAATGGATCAAAGACCTGGAGGTAAAAGCTGACACACTGAAAACTTTACAGGAAGGAATAGGAGATACATTAGGCCTCCTTGGCACAGGTGGAAACTTTCTTAATAAGGACCAAGAATCACAACAAATCAGAGAAAGGCTGGATAAGTGGGACTGCATTAAACTGCAGAGCTTTTGTATGGCAAAGGACATAGCTAGTAAACTAATCAGGAAACCTACAGAGTGGGAGAAGATCTTCACCAACCAAACAACAGAAAAAGGCCTTATATCTAAAATATATCAACAACCTAAAAAATTGAATCACTCCAAAACTAATCTCCAAAGTAACAACCATCCCATTAAAAAATGGGCCAAAGACTTAAAGAGAGTCTTCTCTGAAGAAGAAACAAAAATGGCCTATAGAGACATGAAGAAATGCTCAACATCTCTGGTCATAAAAGAAATGCAAATCAAAACAACTCTAAGATTCCACCTCACTCCAGTTACAATGGCCAGGATCAAGAAAACGAATAAAAATAGATGCTGGAGGGGATGTGGCCAGGAGGGATCACTACTACACTGGTGGTGGGAGTGCAAACTCATTCAACCACTATGGAAAGCACTGTGGCAGTGCCTCAAAAGGCTAAACATAGAACTCCCCTATGACCCAGCAATCCCACTACTTGGCATTTACCCAACTGTCCAGAAACAAGGACATACTAAATCCACTAGCACAACAATGTTCATTGCAGCACTATTCACCATAGCAAAGATATGGAACCAACCTAGATGTCCCTCAGTTGATGGGTGGATCAACAAGTTGTGGTATTTGTACAAAATGGAGTTCTATGCTGCTGTCAGAAAAAATGACATCGCCCCATTTGTTAGGAAATGGCAAGACTTAGAAAAAACCATATTAAGTGAAGTAAGCCAGACTCAAAGGAACTTAGGCTCAATGGTTTCCCTCATTCGTCATAATCAGTAGAAACGTTGGGCTCTACTAGCAGAGATCTGCAATAGAGCAAAATCTTGATACATAAGGACATATAATGTGAAGCTAATTGAAAGGACCTCCAGGATAGTGAAACAAAAGCCATATAATGAATGATTGTTGTCCTTAATGTACTATGTTGTCTCTCATCTCCTTTGCTGTCCCTTGGTTATCTCATATTGGTATAGTATCTCACTTTGTTATCTGATATATTGAATTTATTTGTATTTGGATATTTGAAATTTGGTAGGGAAGGGGGGAAAATCAAGACGGGTGGGGGGTGGGGGGGAGGGAAATGGGTACCAAGATATGTGAAAGTGTAGCAATGTATGTGAATTAATGCACCTTCTATCTGGCAAATATCATGTAACCCTTTTACTAATTACAATAAAAAAATTAAAAAAATACCTATAGAAGTTGGATAGGTAGAAGGTTTGTATTACTACTTGCCAAATAAATTCTAGAGGATATAAAAAAACAAAAAAAAACAAAAAACCAATGTATTGGCCAAAAATAACACTGTGCTTATGTTCCTTTTAAAAGGAATAGCACTGAGCAAATATTTCTAAATTGTTAATATTTTATAAGACATGGTGGTACTCTTTGTTTCTAATGAAGCTCATATTTTAAAATTTCTTCTTAATTTTATCAACAAGGTTGATTAGTTATTGTTCAGTTAAACACTGCTTACAGGTTCAGTAGGAATCCAGTTACCAATTATGACAATATACAAACTCCCCAGTATCAACTGTGAAGAAGTCCGAGTGTATATTGACCATCAGGAAGGAGAGCAGGTTATCAAGTCTGAGTAAGGAAAAAGAGACAAGTGATGGACCTTAAAACATCCCATCCGTGTTATGCAAATGTTATACCCGTTGTAGATAGAAGCTCTGGTGTTCACAATAGTGATAATAAGCATAAAAATCAAGAGGACAGGCCAGAAGTTTGGCCTGGTGTTAAAATGCTTGCCTAGGATACACGAAGATCTGGCTGTGATTCCTCGGTACCACAAACACGAAATATGCTAGAAATTTGCTGTGGCACAAGTGAAAGAGTTCTAGCCTTGAGAAAGCCCAAGGACAGCTCTCAGGACCTGAGTTCAGGCTTCAAGACTGACAAAAAAGTCAAGAGGACATGTAAAGGCATTCTAGTCCTAAAATGATAGTTCATGAGATGAGAAAGCCACTCAAAGTGGTAGCAAGTATTTCAGGGAACTACATCTTAAATACACATAGTATTTTATATATTTATAGATTCACTGAAAAGGGCTGATGTATGATTGGATTGAGTCCCCTTTCATTAGGATGATGTCCCCAGGCTTCTGATCACCTTATTTTCACAAAATCAGAGTGAAACTCCATTACCATCATGGTTGAATGATGTCACATACTTTAACATTATAATTCCTGCTGTAAGGATATAGAAAATGTCTTCTTAAGCACAAGGAAAAAATAAAGAAAAAAGGAACAACACATTTAGATGCAGAAAACCAAGATCAAATACAATTCATAGCAAATATCTACATATAATAATTACAATATAAAGACAGTAAACTAGAAGAGAAGGACTAATTCATGTTGCTACACAAGAAAAACCATCTTTAAATATAAAGATACACATTATGGAGTGGTCCTGGATGTACACTTTGGTGGAATCAAAATTTCAGCTATACAGAAGAAAATAATCTGACAGATGTATAGTAAAAAATGATGATCACATTTAAGAATATCTGGGAAATCTCCAAGGAATTGTTTTAAATAACTTCACCACAACAGAATGGTAAGTAAGAGCTCATATTTATATCAGTATTTATATCAATTTCCTCAATTGGACACTTCCTCAATTTAGACATGAGAATGTATTACATTTTAACATGTAAATAGAAATGGATATCTTAAAAATAAATAAACATGAAGAGACACAGACATAAAGGCATAAAAATATATTTATGTGAAACTGTTCAAAACGTATCTCAGGAAAAGTATGACTAAAGGAATAAAGGGACTAATTAAGATTACAGTTTTTTCCTAGAAATATACTGATCTTTAATAGGTTTTGTGTTCAAAGGTATGCTAAAGAGAGAATCAAATCACAAGAGAAAGAGGAAACCAAAATCAAGATACATAACACTATGTGGTGATTTTGAGGCATCTAGATCAGTAATAGATTAAATAGTCCAGAATGTCAGAAACGACAATGCTCCAGTTCATAGCATATTCCATCTATTGGACTCATTTAACATGACAGAACATTTCATGACAGCAACTGCAATGTACACAATCTATCAAATAACATAGTGCATTCACCAACAGACGATGCCGTAGTCTACAAAATACACTATAGATTTTAACTTTCATAAATATTGCATTATGTGCTCTGTATCTATAAAGCTATACTGAAATAAAACTAGAAAGCAGCAGGTTTAAATCCTCTGGAGAAGCAAACAAGTAATCACAAATTATAAACTGCAAACACAAAGGGAAGCCTTCAGGAAACTTAAAGGTTCCAAGGATACAGAGACAATAACGTAGGTTACTAGCCGTGAGCTCACTTAGTACCCAGTATGCTTGAGGAAATAGGGTCAACCTAGAACACCATACAAAAGTGTCCAAGTATATGATAACATATTTTAAGAAAAAAAGAATCTTTGTTCACATAGGACATTAGTGTCTATATAGTAACATGTGCAAACATTCCTAGAACTAATGAATTGTATTAGTATCATATCATACAAACCAGAATAATACACAACAATGCATAATTTGTTTACATTTATTATAAATTCTTCTCTTAATTATATTAACTCAATTATCTGTTATATTATTAACTGTGTGGATTAATAATTATGCTGTTTTATATTGAAATAAATTCAGATAACATACTATATAGTATATATAATATACTTGTAGACAGTATACAATTATATAGTATATAATGTCTAATACAAAATAAATAATATGTATTAGTATATAGTCTGTCATATATACTATATAATTGTATATACACTATAGAAGGTGTATACTACAATATATACAATTACATAGAATAGAATACGAATATTATATGATGTATGTGTATCATATAATTTTACACATAACATTATTATGTATATGTATGCATTATTACGTATTATATTATATAATATATTAAAATAATAGTATACTAATTATACGTATTGTTATATTATCATTCCATATACACTTCATAATTTACGTATTATTTATAGATGTAAGTATAGATATATACTTCTTGGTGCTGGTCCCAGGCCTTGAACTCAGTGCCTGGGTGGTAAGCCTGAGCTTTATTGCTCAAGGTATTTCTCAACCAATTGAGCCACAGCTCCACTTCTGAGTTGTTGGGTTTGGTTTGATTTCATTTTGAAGTGTGTGTGTGTGTGTGTGTGTGTGTGTGTGTGTGTGTGTGTGTATGTGTGTTTGGTAGGTAATTAGAGATTAGAGTCTCAAGGCCTTTCCTACCCAGGGTGGCTTTGAATTCTGATCCTTGGATCTTAGCCCCCTGAGTAGTTAGGATTATAAGCATAAACCACAAGTGGTTGGCTATAGTGAATTTTCTAACACAAAGTAATTACTGTATAAAAATATAAACTCTTTCCTAAAATTAAAAGACAGTAATAATTCAATTTCCTCTTCTCTTCTTTAAGTCAGTAGATTGTAAGAAAAGGACAGTGGTCACTTCAAACAAGAAAGAGATACATTCAAATGTAGATTTGAGTCAAATGATATCATTTTGACTTAATTTATAGAAATGTAGAATAACTCGTTGTGCTTGTCTTCATAGCTCTAGGGCCTGAGGTATAGAAAATTTCATGAGAATATTTTTGCTTCATTGGAAGAATCTAAATATAATTTTGACTCATGTGGCCAGGTCATTGACATGCATGCAGATGTACCCTTTTGAAGAGTATAATTCCAATGCTTACCAAACGCCACCCCCTCAAAGATAAATAGATCTATCAGTAGTGTTCTTTTACAAATATCTGCATTCATAAATGTGCAAATAACTATATATCTGTATTTAAGAATAGTGAAGGACCTGACGGCAGATTGTGGTAGAAAATGCATTTATCCTCATCATTCATTCAGCAAAATAATGTGAGGCTTGGAGAAGTGTGTGTGTGTGTGTGTGTGTGTGTGTGTGTGTGTAACCTGTGTCAGTATGTGTATCACTGTTGGGGCTTGAACTCAAGGCCTGGGAACTGTTCCTGTAACAATTTGCTCAAGGCTAGTGCTCTAACACTTGAGCCACTTCCAAATTTTTGTGGGTTATTTGGATAAAAAGTGTCTCACAGATTTTTCTGCTTGGTTGGTTTTGACCTTGATTCTCATATCTCAGCCTCCTGAGTATTTAGGGTTACAATCATGAGCCACTGGCACCCAATTAGGAATATGGAGAAGCTCTGTGCTCAAAATTGCAGAGCTGAGGAATGGCCCAACCAAATGTAACTTCTGCCTTCTTATGCCCAGGGCAAGCACCAACATTCTGTTTTAACATCCAACATTCGGATTCTGTTCCAGCAAATCTCAGATTTCCGCATTTTAAGTAGAACAACTTGTTCTCCTTGTTCTTACTGGGGAAGAAATAGAAGTGTTTAGAAAATACACTATGAATCTCGGACAAAACAGCTTAGAAATTGTGCATTTTACCAGGCCTAGTGGCTAACGCCTGCAATCCCAGCTACTTAGGAGTTTGAGATCTGAGGATCAATGTTCAAAACTGCCGGGGCCAGCCGGCAGCAAACCATGGTTCGCAGGTTGGGGTTCCTGAAATAGGGGGCAAGGACTAGGAAAAAATAGAAGAGAGACAGATACACCGGGTCCGGGATGTCTGCAGTCCAGGTAAAGACTGCCCCGTTTATTTTCCACTCCAGCTTCTTCCCTTCTTGAGACCCCGGGAACTTCTAGGTGTTACATTTAAACAGAATAAGGCCAGAAAACAATAAGACAATAAAGCCATTGTCTGATGCAAATCAAGGTACAGTTTGATTCCACTCTGGCTCCCAACATATCCCCCGTTTTTATTTTAACAGAAACACAAGTGCAATTTTTACTCTTTCCTATACCTCTAATTTATCCTGTTACATTTTCCAAAAATGACTTTGCTCCCTTCCTCTAATGGGGTTTGATGGGCAGAGATTCAGCTTCTGTGACTTCTTCAAGCTGACTCAGGGGCGTTGTCTCTGTGCTTGACCAGGGACCTTAAGAAGCCTAGCCGATTTTATCAAGGGGTTGCAAGGATTAGATATTAGGAACAATAATTTACTCCAAACTAGAGATCATATTTAACATTTAACAACTGCACAAACCATCTTTGGCTACAATAGTGTAGTTTACATAGCACCTATTTGCAAAGGCTTTTTCTTGATTGTCTGGGGAACTAAATTTCTGCAACCTTAACAATGTTTCAGTTGTCAGATCTAAACAGATTAATAGAGACACAAGCCTCAGATCCACAAACTTTTCCTTAATTTGTGGCTGGTGTCAAAATAAAAATTTCGCTCAATTAGGACTTTAAACTACCCACTATCACAGAAGATTGACAAGTTCCTGCCCAGTTATGAAAGGCACGGGCATAAGTAAGGCATGCTTACAAACTACTCTATGACCTCCTGGCTCTGATTAATTTGATTGGCCAAGCACAAGTGACTAAGATCTGACACCATCTCTGCCATCCAAGCAGAGGCTTTCATGTCCCAGTAGTGTCTCTCCACACAGGGATAAACATGCCATTGGCATTTTACTTTGTTGGTTCCTGTACTTGAACTCGGGGCCTGGGCACTGTCTCTCAGCTCTCCACCTCAAGGCTAGCACCCTACCACTATGAGTCCCGAGGTTGGTGCTTGAGTGCTTCCCCCAAGCTTTTCAGCTCAGAGCTAGCACTCTGCCACTTCAAGCTCCAAAACAACTCTGTCCCAGCATTCTGCTGGCAGATTAGACACCACAGTCTCACAGGGAGTTTGCTTTGCCGGGGCAGGCTCAAAGCTGCGGCTTTCAGATCAATAAGTCCTACAAAAGGCCACGTTACTCCAATTAAAGCAACAAGGTGGTCAACACAGAAATAGTCTCTAAGCATGAGCCTACCTAGAACTTGGTGAGGGCCAAACTTACATCTGAATGAGGATGTGCTGTCCTTCTCCATGGGCCTGCTGGAGATTGCTATAAAGTAACTTACAAGAGTAAGCTAAAATAGCAATTAAGCAACCATTTTGATAGTCCTAATTTTCCTTGTTTCCTTTTTTCGAAACAAAACTTTAGGACAACTTTACTTTTAAATTTTGTTCAGAAACCATTTTTACTTTACTTTAAAACTTTTACACTTTTTAACTTAAACTCTTAACACTTTGGTCTTTATTTGCATTTGAAAAACCTTTAAGGCTAAAGGAATTCCCTTTGCCTCCAGGCCCCCTAGGGCCCAGGTCACACCCTTTGCCTTTGAAGAGACTTTTTGTATTATTCTGCAGTTTAGATTATTACTGCCTAGAACTCCATCAACAGTTTAAACTCAAATAACAGTTTTTCCCTAATGCAAGAATTACAAACATCAGTGCACCAAAAGTTATCATCAGACTTCCAGTGTCAGTCTGCAAGAAAAGACAGATAGGCAAAGTTTCTGACATTAATGAACAATTTTACATTTAAATCTCTAATACATGTCTCCAAACTTTAAAGGTAATAAATCCCAAATTCCCTAATGGGATTTATTAACCCTCTGGGTTAAACAGGATACAATGTTTACAATGTAAACAACTCTAAGTATTACAAAACCAGATTTTTTTCCGGGTCTTTAGAAAAGTACTTTCTACCAATTTCTCTTTAAACCAATGTAATAATTATTTGAGATATTGTAAAACATTCAAACCTAATATTTTTCTTGAAGTTTTAAGCTTAGATTTAACCAATTGTCTTTGTGTTTAAGTATAAATTTATCCATTTATACAGCATGCTGACAATTTAACCTTGAACATGTTCACTCACTCATTCACACACATTCATACTCAAAGATCATAAAGTGCGCAAAATTAATATCGGCCGTTCATTTTCCGGAAGTTTGTGTCAAGAGAGTTTTGCCAGTTTTACACTTACAGGTGAGAACCAGGTTCAAAACAAAACTTTTTGCAAGGCAACTTAGCTGGAATTTATTTTTCCAGGGCTTGTTACAACTGCAGACATGGGGGAGCAGCCATGCTAGGCCCAGAAATGTTCAAATAAATAACAAGGATGTGTGCTTAAGTATGCACAGAAAAACCATAAGGATCCATACTTAGAAATGGTACCAATTTTAAAGACAAAACTGGACAAGGAAAAATATGTAACACGAACAAGACAGAGAAAGGGAGACTTTTAAATAATCAGACATTGACATATAACAAGAAAATTGGACTCAATCAGATACACTTAACACAAGAAACATGAGCTCAAATGAATGTTTTCACCAAACAGTTATTTTTAGATTTAGACATGTCTTGCTGGTGGGACTCTCAGGTATGCCTTGTTATCGACAAGAAACTCAGAGGGGGAGGGGGGGGTCAAGGCGTCCCTTGGCCACCCAGCCCTCAGTTTTAGGCCCACAGTGCACCTTTTCAAACAAACAAACAAATATAAAATAAAATAAAATAAAACGCAGACATACAGGTGGGTCGGCCGACTTCTACTTACTTCTGGAGTCTTTTGCTTTTCACCTGGGCATCTTTTACAAAAAAGGTTATTAAGAAGAGGGATGGTAAAGACAAAATAATGTCACATATTAAATTGTGTAGAGTCAATGAATATGTTAAAAGGTCCCTACATAATAGTAAAAGGAGGAGAAACACAGCTCATATGAATGCGTGGAACAAGTGCATCAGTAGCAGTCCCAATTGACATGCACAAATAACTCAGGTCCTTCCCACGTCGCAGGATGCACCACTGGAGGGTTGGGGGTGTAGGCCCAGTGAGTCGCTGCTTGGATGGCCACTGTCACTCTCCACAATCCGAACACAGCGTTCAGGCAGCCAGCGGGCGTCATTTTCTCCTTGTGAAAAAACACATACATGCCCTCGACCCCAGGTTAGAACAGGATCGGGTCCATGCCAAGCACCAGTTAGGGGATCCTTCTACTTTACTAAGGCAAAAGCACGCTGCTCTCTTTTTTCCCAGAATCGCTGAGCAGCAGATAAATTATTTGAATCCAAATTCAAAAAATTTAAAACAAATAAAGCATGATTAAGTATATTCACAGGGGTAGCGGGATACGACTCTCCTTTCTGTATTTTAGCAATTTGATGTTTTAATAATCCATTAGCTCTCTCCACGATGCCTTGACCTTGAGGATTGTAAGGAATGCCTGTAATATGAGTGATATTATAGGAATGGCAGAAGGATTGAAATGCTCAGCCTGCATAGCCAGGGCCATTATTTGTTTTTATTTGCGAGGGAATCCCCATCATAGCAAAGCATCGAATGCAGTGAGAAATACAATGTTTAGTGGCTTCCCCAGCAAGGGGGGTGGCCAACATAAAATTAGAATAAGTATCTACAGTAACATGAACATATTTTAATCGGCCAAATGATGGAACATGCGTGACATCCATCGGCCAAATGTGATTAAAAAGCAGTCCTCGTGGCTTTATACCTAAATGGGGGGCTGGTGAAAAAGGGACACAGTTGGAGCAAGTCTTAACTATTTGTCGTGCTGCTTCTCTAGATAATTTAAACTGTCGGCACAAGGCTCGACTGTTTTGATGGTGGATGGCATGTGACTGCTTAGCAAGTTCAACCTGAGTTAAGTAAACTCTGGTGGTGGAGTCAGTAACCGCATTGCCCTCACTTAAAGGGCCAGGAAGATTAGTGTGAGCTCGAACAAAGCCAAAAAAACAAGGGTGGTTGCGAGAACAAAAAAAGTTTGTACTTGGCGAAATTGGGTCTGAATATTGGAGTTAGTAGTTCCAATAAAGGGAACAGTTTCTATGACTTGAAGAGCACGAATTACATATTGACTGTCTGAGTATAAGTTAAAGGGCTCGTCTTGTAACAGGACGAGTGCTTGTAAAACAGCCTCTAATTCCACCTCTTGGGCGGAGGAAAAACCGTAACCCAAGATTGAGTTTTCCCATTAATGGTCAAAGCAGCCGTTCCATTAGAGGATCCATCTGTAAATACCAAAGCGGCAGAAGATAAAGGCGAGGCCTGTACTATGGAAGGAAATAGAAATGTTTGACACGCAGCAAATTGGAGAAGTTTGTTAGACGGGTAGTGATGCAAAATTTTTCCCGTATAATTGGCCCAAGCAATGGCCCAAGGATCGCAATGGGCGAATAGCCAATCTTGTTGTTGTAGATTATATGGGACACAGATAAAATGAGGTTCCTGACCTAAATATTTACGGGAATCCACTCGGCACATATGTATCAGATTAGCTACCAATTCGTAGTAGGGGGCCAGCACTTTGCCGGGTGTTGATGGTAGATAAAGCCATAAAAGTGGGCCATCCTGCCACAATACAGCAGTTGGGGAGTGAGAAGTAGCTAAAATGTAAACTCCCCAGGGTTTAGAATAGTCACAATAGGTCATTTGTTGCTGGGAAATTGCCTTTTCTACAATTTGGATGGCCCTCCTGGCGTCAGGATTTAATTCGCGCAAGGATGTAGGGTTGGTATCTCCTTTTAAGAGATCAAAGAGGGGTTTTAACTCTCCTGTGGAGAGCTTTAGATAAGGCCGAAGCCAATTTATATCTCCTAAGAATTGCTGAAAATCATGAAGAGTTCTTAAGTGTGAAGTTTTTAATTGTATTTTTTGGCTTTTAAAATAGTGTGGGCCTAATATATGGCCTAGATATGTAAAAGGGGGGTGTTCCTGAACCTTTTCAGCTGCTATTATAAGGCCAAAGAGGCTCATATCTTGCTTTAGTTGTCCAAAGGCTTGTCGTACGACGATAGGGTCAGAACAAGCCAACAAGATGTCATCCATATAATGAACAATATAAACAGAAGAAAATTTTTCACGAGTGGAAGAAATGGCTCTAGCTACAAAACTTTGACATAAAGTTGGGCTATTTGCCATGCCCTGTGGAAGCACAAGCCAGTGATATCGCTTCATGGGTTCTTTAAAATTAACAGAGGGGACGCTGAAGGCAAAGCGTTTACAGTCTTGAAGCGCCAGGGGTATAGTATAGAAACAATTCTTCAAATCTATAATAATCTTATAAGTATCCTTTGGGATTGCCATGGGTGAAGGCAAGCCAGGCTGTAGGGCCCCCATCAGTTCCATAGTGGCGTTCACTTTCCTCAAATCCTGTAACAGCCTCCATTTACCTGACTTTTTCTTTATAACAAAAATTGGAGAGTTCCATGGAGAGTTAGAAGGGGCCACATGTCCCATGTCCAGCTGTTCCTGTACCAGCTGCTGTACTCCAATGATCTTTTCTAGTGAAAGAGGCCACTGTTCGACTCATACCGGTTCTTCAGAGAGCCAATTTATGGGATCAGCATGAGGGGCAGGACAAACAACAGCCCCTGTTAAAGTATACCCTAATCCTTGTCTCGTCGGGTGAGACTGGGGTTGGAGTGGCTCTAGCTCCCCCTGTGCTGCTCGGCCTAGTCCCCTAAAGGGGAGGAGGCCTTGATCAAGTAACTGCTTAGTGACTGCAGCACTAGGACTGAACATATACACTCCCATTTTTTCCATGATATCACGACCCCATAAATTAATTGGCAGATGATCCAAGACAAATGGCTGAAAATGACCAGAGTGCCCTTCCTCATCTCTCCAAACAAGGATCGCACTGCTCTGCTGTGGGTCAGTTGCTTGCCCAACCCGCTGTAGGGAAGTCATAGAGGTTGTCAGGGGCCATTGGGCTGGCCAATGTTTTTTAGATATCACAGACACATCTGCTCCAGTGTCTAATATTCCTTTAAAGGGCTTCTCTTGTATAAATAGAGTCATCTCAGGCCTCTCTTGTTTTATGCTTTGTACCCAATAGATATCAGAAGATCTAAATCCTCTCTGTCCACATGGGGAATTAGCAGTCTCCCCGGGAGGTAAAGGCACAAGTATTAGTTGTGCTAATTTTTGACCGGCTGGGATCGATACCACGTGTTTCGGGCAGAGGCCATAACTTTGATTTCTCCAGTAAAATCCTGGTCAATTTTGCCAGGTGTAATCTGTATCCCTTTAAGGGCTGAGCTACTTCGCCCTAACAGCAATCCAGCCACTCCCAGGGGAAGGGGGCCGAAGACCCCTGTGGGGAGAGCTTGTGTCCCCATCTCTGGGGTCAATACTGAGCAGGTGGAGGAACAGAGGTCCAATCCTGCACTGCCTGGGGTGGCATGGAGGAGGCTGGAGACTGATTTTTGGGGGTTGTTAGAAGATGCACTTGTGGCCGAGAAGAGGGAGGGACTTCCCCATTGTTTTGCGGGGCCAGGGGCTGGCCCCTACTCCAGTTTCCCGAAAACAGGCGGCCATTGCGATTTGTTGCTGACTTGCAATCTTTAGTGCAGTGCTTCCCTTTACCACAGCGTGGACATGTGCCAGGTGATTTTTCTCTCTTTAACCTGGCCTGGCGTGGGCATTGCGTCATCCAATGTCCTATTTGTCCACAAGAAAAGCAACGCCCTGGGGGTCTAGCATCCCGAGAATGCCGCTGACCTCTATATTTTAGAAATTCAGTAACAGTCTTTCCTTGAGGAGCGGTGGCTAAATTAAGGCCTTGTACATGGGAGGGTCCAATATCAGCACACAGTGAAATAAAGTCCGTGATTCCTCCCTTATTCCTATGGGGTCTGATAGCCGCCTGACAGGCGGCGTTGGCATTTTCATAGGCTATGTGTCTAACTATAATCTTCCTTGCATTCTCATCTTGCACTCGGCGGTCTGCAGTTTCCATTAATCGAGACAAAAATTCCAGATAAGGTTCATTCGGTCCCTGTTTAACTTCTACTAGATTTTTAGTATGATTGGAATTGCGTAACCTTTTCCAAGCCTCTCTCGCCGCAGCATTTATTTGTAAATAGGCCTCCTTTGCATAACCCAATTGATCTTCGGTGTTTTTATAGGTTCCCTCTCCTAACAACTGATCAAAATTTTAAGGCAGGTTTTTAGACCTATTTGTTTCAATTTTAGCCCGACACTGTGCAGTGAACTCTGTCTCCCATAATAAGTACTCTCCTGCACTAAGACATGCTCTGGCAAGCCGCTTCTAGTCATTTGGGCATGCAATATCAGCACACGCGGCCTCCAATATTACTTGAGTAAAAGGGGCAGTTGGCCCATATTGGGAGCAGGCACTTTTTAAATCCTGTAATAGTTTAACAGGAACAGGTTGATGGTATACTTGTTCATCATGATCAACTAAACTAGGGAAGCATCGAGGCCCTGAAATATCATCCCTCTCTCTAGCAGCCTGAGTCAGGTTTAATTGCGATGCACTGTGCCTGGTTGTAGTGCCTGTTAAAAGGGACTTGTTGCTAGGGCCTTTAAGCTTGCCTAAAGATTGAAAAAGGGATTGAGGCCGTAAGGCTGCAGCTGGATGCAGTGGGTGTGAGCGGTAAGGTTTAGAATCAGACACCATAGTGGCCTGAGGGTCATATTTCTTTCCTACTTCTGGGGGGGCTCTCTGCTCTATCCCCATTTTCGATAAAAGATATAGAATTTCTTCTAACTTCTTCTCCATCGTAGCCATTCGGCCCTCCTTTGACTCATCATAACTTTCCTCCTTGATATTCAAATCTGAATTCTGATACTCAATATCTACTGGTTGTTGTTCCCTTTTCAAGATCTCACTAAGACTGTCTTGGGCTGCGGCATATGGCTCAGCCTCAGGTTTTTCAGAAGGGTCTTTTAACTCATAAATTTCCCTTAATTCAAGATTAAGTTCAGCATTCTCATGTTGATGATTTATGCATTCACTGACTAAATTCCATACATCAATAGCCTCTACTGGGGTCTTTTCGGGGCCATATACATTATAATATTCTTGAATTCTTTTTCCTATCCGCTGCCAGGTTTTTTTGGAATTCCTCCTCTATAAACCTCGGGCATGCCTCCTCGACAAACTGTAGGAAGCTCTGAAGCACCCCTTTTTCCACCCACGTTCCCTGGGCTTCAAGTAGGCCTGTTAAGATCCATACATATGACGTATGGCTATGAGTTTGACCCATAATTTTTACTCCTGACTATACACTCTCTTAAGATCCTCTCTTAATAGTCCTACGATGTGTTACTCACCACAGTGGGGTCCTCCACCGTCGTCCCAGATTTTCAGGGTCCCTGTTTGGGCGCCAGTTGCCAGGGCCAGTGGGCAGCAAACCAGGGTTCGCAGATTGGGGTTCCTGAAATAGGGGGCAAGGACTAGGAAAAAATAGAAGAGAGACAGACACACCGGGTCTGGGATGTCTGCAGTCCAGGTAAAGACTGCCCCGTTTATTTTCCACTCCAGCTTCTTCCCTTCTTGAGACCCCGGGAACTTCCAGGTGTTACATTCATATGGTAAATCTCAGGTCATTTAAACAGAATAAGGCCAGAAAACAATAAGACAATAAAGCTATTGTCTTATGCAAATCAAGGTACAGTTTGATTCCACTCTGGCTCCCAACACAAAACCAGCGTAGGCACTAAAGGCCATGAGATATTACCTCCAATTAATCACTTGAAAAGGGGAAGTAGTGGTTGGATCAAGGGTAGAGTGGTAGCCTTGAACCGAAGAGGTCAGAGACAGCGCCCAGGTCCAGGGTTCAAGTCGCACGACCCTCAAAATAAATTGTGCATTTCATGTTATGGATAGCATATAGCCCCAGAGATCTCAATCATGTACATGAACAAGGAAGGAGGATTCTGGGAGAGATGAGAATTAGCTCATTCTAACCACAGCCATTGCCTTTTATGTGCACAGAACAACAAGGTCAACCAAACATAAGTAATGGGCAAAGATGTCCCTCTGGTGGCTTTCTCCAGACACTGTAGCCAACATCAGAGGCAGCTTTCAAGTTCAAAAGAATTCATAAAGACAACCTGAGGATCTTTCACCCTGGAAATGAAACTGTTTCCTTGGCAACAACGTTTCATATTGCAAGAATAGAGAGAGGAGTTATGGAAAACAAAAACTAAGACTTTTTTCTGATATTCATAGATTCCATCAAAATATGTTAAACTCTAAGAAAATGAGTATTGTGTGAGAACAATGTGTTCAATGGGGCAGCTAAGACAGAAGTGAATCAACAAACAAAATAACTTTTGTTTAAGTTTTCCAGACATAGTGAACTAATGGACAGGCTCAAGCTGTACTTGATACAAATTCAGCAAATATTTATTCAGTATTTTCTACGATTTTAACTGTGTGTGTGTGTGTGTGTGTGTGTGTGTGTGTGTGTGTGTGTGTGTGTGTGTGTGTGTGTGTGCGCTCATGCGCCAGTTGGTTTTGGGGGTTGAAGTTAGTGCTCTTTGAGATTTTGTGCTCAAGGCTAGTGATTTATCACTTAAGCCAACCACTCCATTTTTAACATTATTAATGCTTCATTGGAGATAAGATTTTCACAGGACTTCTTCCAGTCCTCAGATCTCAGCCTCCTGAGTAGCTAAGACTCTAGGTGTGACCAACTGGTTTCTACCTAAATACGATTGTGTTCCCCAAAGCTCTGTCCTAAAGGTTTTTGCCCTAAGATTGATAAATGCTATTTTAACTTTGAGAAGTATTGTCTATTTGAAAGTTACTGAACTTATATCCTCAAGATGGATTATAAAATTCTCTCTCTCTCTCTCTTTCTCTCTCTTTCTCTCTTTCTCTCTCTTTCTCTCTCTGTGTCTCTCTCTTTCTCTCTCTCTGTCTCTCTCTTTCTCTCTCTCTTTCACTCTCTCTCTCTTTTCTCTCTCCTCCCTCTCTCCTTCCTGGCTCAGAATGTAAATACTCAAATACATATTCCCATCCTTATATGACACCTTCATAATAGAACAAAATCTGGAACTGTGATTCAAAATAAACCTTTCAGGTATTTTATTGTAGCAGTGTGAAACTAATATAGCACTTTATATAAAGCTCTGTACTAGGGACAGGGGGAGGGAAACGGAGAACATGACATGAGAAAGGGTATCAGTGTTTGTGAAGTAATGGACCTTCTATCTGGTCAATATAATGTAACCCTCTATTAATTACAATAAATATATATATATGGATGAAAAAAGGACTTTACCAGTTAATTCCACATAAATTTCCCCCTATTCATTCAAAGGAGTAGTAAACATAGAGACAACATTTAATAGAGTCATTTTATTTTAGGAGAAGTTTTTGTCAATTATCAATGTCATTTTATGATTTTCATTAAAGTAACATTCTTTAAATGAGTCTAACTATTTACTTTTTTATTTATTCTCATAACTTGTTATTCTTAAGAAATTACTGCTACTCAACTACTCAGGTGTCTGGGATCTGAGGATCTCTATTCAAAGTCAGCGAGTTCAGGAAAGTCTGTAAGACTTACCTTCAATACCTGACAAATGAAACCTTAACCCCTCTATATATTACCCCTACAATAATATACAATTAGAAAAAAAGACTTACCTTTAGTTACCTAGCCAAAACTTCGGAGTGAAGGTATGACTGAAGTTGCTGAGTACAATCCTTGAGCAAAATAGCTAAGGGACACTGCCCAGGCCCCTGTACTGAGAGGACACAAAAACGATTTCAATAATACCGTTGGAGGTTATAGCTATGCAAATATTTATATTGTACTTTGTAGATTGTTCAGATCAGGAAACTTTTTCAGAGAAACTTTGATTATAGTTCCTTCATAATTTGCTTGCTGACTTTAGATTCTAACGCCCTAAGGAGAATGTGACTCTTCTCTATGAGTGCAAAACAGATCAGATTATAAATCTCTGATCAGAATGAGAAGGTAAGAAAACAAACCCAACAAATTAATGTTGTCTTGCTGGAAAAAAGAAAAGCATTATATTTGCACCACTCATAGATGTCTGAAGGGTGTGTCATTTTAATAAATGAAACTTATGATCTCAGTGCACCTCTGGAGGCTGTTACAACAACTTCCCAGAACTCACTTGGGCTGGAAAATTAATTTTTATTTTATTTTTATATTTTGTGCCAGTCTTTGCTTGAACTCAAGCATGGGCACTGTCCTTATACTTCTTTTTTCCCAAGGCTAGAACTCTAACATTTGAGCCACAGTTCCACTTCTGGCTTTTTGGTGCATCTTTGTAGCTATGAGTATCACTTACTTTCCTGCCTGTGCTGGTCTCAAATCATGATCCTTTGATCTTAGGCCCCTTGAGGAGGATTTTGACCATTAGCCACTGGCAAATATTGGAAATTTTTATTCACATATAATGCACCTATGTTATTTATATTATGTTGCATTTACTGTAAAAATCTTGAATATTTCTGAAAGACAATTGTCTTCTAACCAAATAATTCTCAAGTCTTCACTTTAAATGTAGCACATTTCCCATTATCCCTGACCTAAATTCTATGATCAACTACTTTCTTCTTCAGATATTTCAAGTAGCACAGGTTGATTCATTTAGATAGAAGAGAATGTATAAAGTCAGCATATAATCAAAGAAACACAGCCAAGACAGATTTTGCTCATCTACGAAGAAACTGTCATGGCTTCCCTGACTGGAACATGAAATATAAACAACACATCTCAATACATCTCACTTTCAGTGGCATGTGGGTAAAAACAATTTTGGAAATGAATTTGTCATTGTAACAGTAAGAGAAAGTGAGTTCCAGGATTTTACCTCATTTTTTGAAAGCTGGAGCAGTAGAGCAGTAGGGAGCACAGGTAATATTTCCATAGTATGATAATAGGGAATAACGGTTCTAGTGACACAAAGATCACACACACACACACACACACACACACACACACACAAACACAATGCTAATATGAAGCAGAAGAATCCCAATACCAGCTACTCATGGGTCATTTGAAAACTCCAAACTCTGTGTATGGACAAAATTGTCATATAAAAGGAAAGAGAGAGGCTGGCAGTTTGGCCTCGTGGTAGAGTACTTGCCTAGCATGAATGAAAACCTGGGTTCAATTCCTTGGTGACACAAACATAGAAAAACCCACAGGTGGTGCTGTGGCTCAGGTGGTAAAGATCCAGGCTTAAAAAAGCCCAAGAACAGTGCTTAGGCCCTGAGTTCAAGCCCCAGGACTAAAATATATAATAAAATAAATTTTATACAGCAAAGAGATTTATAAAACACCATTCCTAGGTGATTATAAATCAAGAAGCATTGAACCATGGAATTATTTAATATCGGAATTGTTGAGAACAGCAATAATTCAGGTAGGTCCTTCTAACAAATAATATCAAAAACATGTACCATATTACTTTTTAAATTTCATAAAGAAATATAGCCTTTCGCTAATCAGTAAAAATTATCTAGTATACCAACCTGATACTTTCAACTGAATAGCAAAACAGATGATGGAAAATAAAAATAGACAGAGCGATCAAACAATAGATAGATAGATAGATAGATAGATAGATAGATAGATAGATAGATAGATAGATTACATACATACATACATACATACATACATACATACATACGTACGTACGTACATACATACATACGTACATACATACATACATACATACATACATACATACAGATGTACGTACGTATTTACATACAAACATACATACATAGGCAGGTACATAGATGGATGATAGGAAGATTGATTGAAGATAGATACCCAAGAGACTAATGATATATGGTTGGGTGGATGATTGATAGATAGCAATACGTAGAAGATAGTGAGATGGGGGGTGGTAGACCAATAATTTAATGTGTCACTTTAAGCTCCTGGGAAAAGAGGAACAAACCAAGGCTAATCTCAGTAGAAGGAAGCAAATTATTAAAATCAAAGCAGAATTAAATGAATTGGAGTCCAAAAAAGCTATAGAGATAATCAACAAAAAAAGGATTTTGCTCTTTGAAAAAATTAAAAAAGTGACAAACCCTTAGCAAATCTTACCAAAAAAATAGTGGAACATACGGAAATAAACAAAATCACAGACGAAAATGATAATATCACGACAGAAATTACCAAGATCCAGAGCATCATGAGGGAATAGTTCTCAAACCTTTATGCCAACAAATTTGAGAAAGTAGAAGAAATGGATGAATTTCTAGCCAATATTAATGTACCCACACTGAACCAAGAAGAACTAACCCAAACAGGCCTATTCAAGCACTGAAATAGAAATGGCAACAAGAGACCTTCCACCTAAGAAAAGCCCAGGGCCAGATGGATTCACAGCTGAATTCTATAAGCTCTTCAAAGCAGAGCTCACACCAATACTCCTCAAGCTCTTCAACGAAATTGAAATTGAAGGTTCTTTACCAAACTCATTCAATGAAGCCAGTATAACCCTCATCCCCAAACCAGACAGAGATTCATCAAAGAAAGAGAACTATAGACCTATTTCTTTGATGAACATCGATGCAAAACTTCTCAACAAAATACTGGCCAACCGTCTACAACAACTCATCAAAAAAATTATACAGTATGATCAAACAGGATTCATTACAGGGAGGCACAGCTAGTTCAACATACGCAAATCAATTAATATAATTCGACACATCAACAGGAGCAGGGAAAAAAATAACATGACTGTCTCAATAGATGCGGAAAAGGCATTTGAAAAGATCCAACACCCCTTTATGTTAAAAGCTCTGGAGAAACTATGAATCCATGGAACATTCCTCAATAGAATAAAGGCTGTGAATGACAAACCCACAGCAAGTAATACACTTAAGGTGAAAATCTAAAGTCATTCCCTCTAAAATCAGGAACGAGACAAGGATGCCCACTCTCTCCACTCCTCTTTAACATAGTAATAGAATTCCTATAAAGAGACTTAGCAAAACCTTGATACAAAAGGCCATATAGTATGAAGCTAATTGAATGGACCTCTAGGATATTGAAACAAAAGCCATACAAAAATGATTGCTGTCCTTAATGTGCTCTGTTATCTCTCATCTCTTTTGCTGTTCCTTGGTTATCTAATACTGTCACAATATTTCACTTTGTTATCTGAAATATTGGATTCATTTGTATTTGGTTATTTGAAATTGGACAGGTAAGGTGGGAAATTCAACAGGGGGCGTGGGGGGGGGTAATGGGGACCAAGACATATGAAAGGGTATCAATGTATGTGAATCAATGCACGTTCTGTCTGGCAAATATCATGCAACCCTTTTAATAATTACAATAAAATATATTAAAAAAAGAAATGCAAATAAAAACAACTCTAAGATTCCACCTCACTCCAGTTAGAATGGCCAGGAACAAGAAAACTACTAACAACAGATGCTAAAGGGGATGTGGCCAGGAGGGATCACTACTACACTGTTGGTGGGAGTGCAAATGCGTTCAACCACTATGGAAAACTGTATGGCAGTTCCTCAAAATACTAAACATCGCACTCGCCTATGACCCAGCAATTCCACTACTAGGCATTTACGCAATTGTCCATAAACAAGGACCTACTACATTCATTAGCACAACAATGTTCATTGCAGCACTATTTACCATAGCAAAGCTATGGAATCAACCCAGATGTCCCTCAGTTGATGAGTGTATCAACAAGATGTGGTACTTGCACACAATGGAATTCTATGCTGCTATTAGAAAGAATGACATCACCTCATTTTTAGGAAATGGAAAGACGTATAAAAAAATCACATTAAGTTAAGGAAGCCAGACTCAAAGGAACATATGCTCAATGTGTCATAATCAATAGAAACCTTGGGTTCTCTTAGCAGAGATTTACAATAGAACAAAACCTAGATACATAAGCCCATATAGTATGACGCTGAATGCAAGGGCCTCCAGGATGTAGAAACAAAAGCCTTCTAATGTATGATTGTTGTCCTGAATGTACTATGTTACCTCTCATCTCTTTTGCTGTCCCTTGGTTTCTCCTAGTTATCTGATATATTGTATATATGCACATTTATATATTTGAAATTGGATAGGGAAGGGAGGAAAACAAAATACAACATCCATTCATGTTGAAAGCATTAGAAAAAATAGGAATAAGTGTTACATTCCTTAAAATAGTTAAAGCCATATATGAAAAACATACAGCCAGTATGATACTAAATGGTGAAACACTGGAACCGTTTACCTTAAAATCAGGAACTAGACAGGGATGCCCACTATCTCCATTTCTCTTCAATATAGTGTTGGAACCCTTAGCCAGAGCAATAATGCAAGAAAAGGATATCGAAGGATCCACAAAGGGAAAGAAGAAATTAAACTATCCCTATTCACAGATACATTGATCCCCTACTTGAGTCACCCAACAAACTCCACTCCCAAACTCCTTAAATTAATAAACTACTTTAGCAATGTGGCAGGATACAAAATTAACCTTCAGAAGTCAGTAGGCTTCTTGTACACCAACAATTCACAAACGGAAGGCCAAATCAAGAAAATGAACCCACTCACAACAGCCCTCTTACAATAAAATACTTGGGAATAAACCTAATCAAAGATGTAAAGGAATTATTCAATGAAAACTATAAAAGCCTAACGATAAAATTAAAGAGGACACTGGGAAATGGAAAGACATCCCATGCTCATGGCTAGGGAGAACGAACATAGTGGAAATGGCTATATTGCCAAAATTGATATACAAATTCAATCCAATCCCTGTCAAAATCCCAAAGACATTCTTTACTGAAATAGAAGATTCTTAAAAATTTTATCTTATATTTAACTTACTACAAATGACATTACGAAGTAGTTCGTTCTGACAGTTTTATTCATGTGCCCACTACATTTGAACTAAATTTGCCTCCTCTTTCATAGATTTTCTACTAAAGAAATGTAGCAGTGATTTTGAGTATCTACCTCTCTTTTACAAAACTTTTGTATGAAAACTGGGTGTTTGGTTTTATACAGATATAGATTCAGCACAAATGTGGATGGATTACAAATAAGAACGTTCGTTATCCAGGCTGGCACTCAGTCCCGACACCCAGCAGTGTGTATTCTTGGGGGAATATATTTTTTGCCAGTCGTAGGGACTGAACTCAAGGCCTGAGTACTGTCCTTGGCCTTTCTCAAAGCTAGAATCCCACCACGTGAGCCACACCACCACTACTGGCTTTTTTTCTATGTATGTGGTGATTTCTGAATTGGGAATTTTAATTTCTACATTATAGATGGTCTGGTAATTAGGAGTACAGAAAATTATTTTTGAATAATTATAATAATCTGAGATATTAATGGGGATGAGAGAAAAGGAGAAAACAATCACAAAAGCAATCAAAATACATAAGTAAATAACAGAGATGTTACAGTGAAAATTTTTCATTTAAGATATTAAGATGAAACATTAAAGGCAAACAAATCTGCAATGGCATTATAATCCTCCCATCATTTGCAATATTGGACATTTAATTTTATGCTGTTCTATAAATGTTAAATTATTCTCAGCTCTCTTGTATACACTCTTACTAGTAAGTTTGATACATTCTTGTATTTTCTTCTTGTTCATAAATGGTTCTGCAATTGGACAGAATAATTTCATATATCTAGTACAGGTCTGGTGAAATATATTCTCTTAACAAGTCTTGTTTAGGAATATTATTAACCATTTAAACTTCATATTGAAATGATATTTCTGCTAGGTATAGGGATCTTGTTAAATAGTTTGTAGTTTTACCTTAGAGTTTTGTCATATAGTTTTTTTTATTTTTATCTGAATACATGTCTTAAAATGCTCTTCTGCTTCTGCTGTTTCTAGAGAAGACCCAGCTGTTACAGACATAGGTGCATGTAATTGTTATCGCTCTCTTTACTCTTCTAATCTAGAGAAACTTCCATAAGCATGTATACATATAAGGCACCTTACTGTAGATGTGTAGATGTCCTGGTTAAGTACCTGATGGGCCTTTCAGCTTTAGACAGGTTATATAAGCATCCTTCCCTTCATTTGGAATTTCAAATTTTGTCATTACTTATAATAAAAATCATTTCAACGTTTGCTTTCATAACCATGTACTGAATCTCCAAAACATAAATATTTGCTTTTTGAAATAATGTTGTCAGGTTGCTGCTCCACATGTGAATGTTCAATTAGTTTTTCTTCACACTCACTATTTTCTTCTTCTTGGAATATATCATGAGAATGACAATCATTCATTTTGAAATGTGACATATACATACCCATTGTTAGAGTAAATTCATCCTCTCTCTTGCATTTCTATCTTGCCTCCATTGCTTACTCTTTAAAAATGTGATTTGATTTAATATTAATTTCTTCATAATGTGTGTGAATTCACACAAACCCTTGCATAGAAGAACGAAGGAAAGAAAAATGATATTGACATCATCTTTACTCATCTATTATTTTCATTCCAGTTTCTCAATTTATAAATATATTAGGCAGACAGTAGTTATCATTGCATTTTACAATGGTGACCATGGCACTGCGATTTCAATGTAACGCTTACTTACAATTCTCTCTTCTTCCCACATATTGGAGGCTCCTTTCTCTATAAGGAAATACTCAAAATTGGATGAAAGTGTTTTGTTTCATTAGATAAACAAAAATAAAATTCACTATCCTGATATATAAATTATATATTATTCTATATTTTAAATTGCACTAACTTTCTGCCTATAATTCACTACGCTGTTTAATCCTTACATATATTTTGTTAGCATTTTCCCCTTAAGAATGCTCCTATATGGTCTTATGTATCTAGGATATAGAAACAAAAGCCATATAATGAGTGATTGTTGTCCTTAATGTAATATGTTATCTCTCTCCTCTTTTGCTCTCTCTTGGTTATATCATACTGTTACAGTACTTTACCTTGACATCTGATATATTGTACATACGCTTATTTGGTTATTTGAAATAGGATAGGGAAGGGGGTAAACAAGATGAGGAGCAGGGGTGGAGGGAGGGAAATGGGGACCAAGACATGTGAAAGGGTATCAATATTTGTGAAGTAATGCACCTTCCATCTGGTGTATATAATGTAATTCTTCTAATAATTACAACAAAAATATATGCTAAAAAAGATGTTCCATATTTTGATATGCTCAGAATGTATTATATTTATGGATTAATAGCCAAGGATAGAATGGACAAAAATACCTTGCTTAAACATGGCTGAATGCTTCCCTGAAGTATATTTCCAATACCCATTGACATCTTTCTTCAGACCCTAATCAATACCAATTAGACTTAAATTAGGTCTCCTAATTGTATCTTGGACCTCCAGTAGCATGTTCTCATATTTCCTAGATTTGAATTGACTCATTTTCTGTTCTTTCTCTTTAACAAATAAATTATCTTCAGCCTCGGAAATTCTCTCTTCTCCATTGTATAACCTGCTATCAAAGCTATCTACATTATTCTTCATCTCCCTTGCTTCTAATTGCTCATTTTTGATGCCTTGCATCTCTTCTTTTAGATCATGTATGGATTTCTTTAGCTCCTTGATTTCCATTTGAGTGTTAAGCTCAGTAGCTTTATACTCTTTGGAAATTTGCTGGAGTTGTGTCACCTTTTTGTTTGGGGTTTCTATGAATTCATCCATTTTTCTTTGAAAAACCTTTATTATGGCCTCCTTTATGGCTTCTCCTTTTTCACATATGACCTTATATATGGTTTCCTCTTGTCCAGCTATGGCTTCCTCCCTTATCTCTTTCTTTATATTTTCCCATTTTTCATTAAAGATATTTATAAATTGCATTTGTATAGTGCTTGGAAGACTCTTCTCTATGTTTGCCAATGACTGTTCCATTGTCTGTTTATATTGGGTGGGGGATGTTATTCCCTTATTTGACATTTTTCTTGAGTTTCTTCTTCTGCCCATTTGAAAATGGGAGCAAGACTAATACTAAACAAGATTATAAATTTTCAGATATAACCAACCTAGACCTCTTTAGCTGGCAGACACTAGATGTTCACAATTTTTATCAGTATTATCACTCTTTATTTTTGTGCACTTTCAGACCAGTCTGATACAACCACTGATAACCGATTTATGACCAAAACAATAAGCCTCTCAATCAAATCTCTATTGTATTTAGGTCCCTCTGGACCTAGAATATAATTGAACACCTAGATATACAGTATTGCTCAACAACCATCAAGTGTAGATCCATGCATTATAAGGGTTGAAACATGAACAGAGGACCAGAGATAGAAAAATAGCATGAGAGAGAACAAGGGAGGTATGAGGGGAATAACGTAGGAGTGTAAGATTATTATAGTAATGAAGAAAAGGTATAGTGTAAGGACAATTGACCTAATTTGATAAGCAGGTAGCATATTTGAGTACAAAGTATGGAAAGGATTAGATAAAACTTATGAAAGTAAGAAGGGTAATAAGAAGAATATATCGAGAATAGAGGGAGGTAGATATAGGAGATTTCAATGATGAAAAATTTTAAAAAGAAAGGAAAAAAGGCAAAGTAAGACAAAAACAACGAGCACAATAAACACAAAAAATGCAGAACAAAAAACAGAGAAACAAAAAACAAAAACAAACAATCAAAATCAACAACAACACCAACAAGAAAAAAAAACAAAATGAAAAAAAGAAAAGAAAAAGAAAAGGGTGGAGGGGAGATTCCTCACTATTGTGAGCTCTTGCTTAAGAAATACTAGGGTTGAGACCATCAGATTAAAAAGCAGGTGACTCTATCAATATAGATATCAATTGTATTCAGACTGTACCCAGAGCTGTCACTATGTTTCAGGAACAACCACAATGACAGGGATGCGGGAGAGGAAAGAAAAAAAAAAGGTGTAGGTAGGATGGTAAAGAGAAAATAAGAACACCTAAAAATGCAAATAAAAAAAGGAATGGAAGAAAAATAAACCCCAAAACAAAAAAGGGTATTCTTCAGGATTTTTTTTGGGGGGGTGGTGGTCAGGGCAGGATAGAAAACTTGTGTCTCCACTAAATTCGGGATCCAAACACTTCAGAAAGTCTTTTTCTGTTGTGATTTGGCTATGAGATTTTTCAGTTCTGATTGTTTTTGAAAACAAGCTGAAAGGTTCGCAGGCGGGTTTTGTTTACCACCCTTATGGCTGGCACAGGGGATGGACTTCAGCAGTGCTGGGGCCGGATTTCTGGCTAAGGGATCTCTGGGAAATCCTTTTCCAGTAAGAGAGATGGTGCTGTCAGCAACACCTCCCAGGTTCTCATTGTTTTGGCCAGGTCCTTTCCAGTAGTCAAGATGGCGCTGCTCTCAGCTTGTTGGGGAGGGGCTCCCTCCAAATGCCAATCCTCGAGCAGAAGTGCAAACTTCTCCTCGGAGGTACTCACAAATTGCTGGATTTTCCAGTTCCATGAAGCTGGCAGGTCGCTTTATGGCCGGGTGTCGGCTCTGGGCTCGTGCAGGCTCTGTGTGGTTCTGTCTGCAGCCAGTTGGTCTGAGGCACTGAGCAACGCTTCTGCTCAGATTCAGAAGAGCCGCTTTGTCTCTGTGGCAGCTCCAAGTGGCTGGAACCGGTCCCAGCTGTCTTCTTTGTGCCAGATTTCTACATTTTTCCTCTGTGACAGTGGTGTCTGTATCTCGCTAGAGCTTATTTAGGATCCATTTGAGGTATGTACTGTCCCCTAGGACAACAATCATTCATTGTATGGCTTATGCTTGTATATCCTAGAGATCCTTTCATTTAGTGACTTTCCATATGACCTTTTGTATCAAGGTTTTGCTCTGTTGCAAATCTCTGCTAGGAGAACCCAAGGTTTCTACTGATTATGACAAATGAGGGAAACAATTGAGCCTAAGTTCCTTTGAGTCTGGCTTACTTCACTTAATATGATCTTTTCTAAGTCTTTCCATTTCCTAACTAATGAGGCAATGTCATTCTTTCTGAGAGCAGCATAGAATTCCATTGTGTATAAATACCACATCTTGTTGATCCACTCATCAACTGAGGGACATCTAGGTGTTCTTACAGTTTATACCAAGAAGACGTTATATTTCCAGTACATTATCATTCATTATTTTAAACAGATTGAATTACTGTGTTCTACATATTTAAAGAAACATATGACTCTTTAACACATATAATTATATAATGGCAGTCTTTCACATTCATTTACATATTGCACTATACTCTTATTCACATAGTACTTTCTTCTCACCTTTGTGTTTCTAATAGACATCTATTTCATTGGTTTTATACTGGAAATATAATAATGTAGTTGTCAAAAAAACCATTGTGTTTATGTTTGTTTTAAATGGCACACTACTGAGCAAATATTCCTAAATTGTTAGCATTTTCATTAAATATATGGTGACAATATTTCAGTTTCTATTGAAGTTCATAATTTATTTTCTAATTTATTTTAATAATTTATTAAATAGTGTTGGATTATTATTCAAAAGTAAAACAGTGATGTCTCATTTAGTAACAATCAAATCATACTCGTCAGAACACATGAATTCCGAATACCAACTATTCATATGTCAGTATGCATGTTGGCCATCAGAAAGGAAATAAGGTTATCAAGTCTAATTAAGACAATGACACAAGAGAGGGTGCTTTAGATATCCCATCAATGATGTGCAAATATTATAGTCATTAGAGAGGTGAAGTTCTGATGTTGACATTGGTGATAATCAAACATCAAAAAATGACAGAATATTCAAAAGTTTGCTGCTCACCAAGATGAGGACTCACCGGTCACTCAATCTTGTAACATATATTCCAGGCTTTGGCTCACCTTATTTTCATAAGAGGCACAAAAACAGAGCAAAACTCTGGTAAATTTAGGGCTAAATGATGTCACACAATTTTACTTTATTTTGCCTGTTGTGAGGATACAGAAAGCCATATGCTCATGCACACAAGGAGAACAATTGAAATAAAAATCAACAACTCTTTTAGACACAGAGTGTTAAGCTCAAATGAAATCCCTAGTATCAAGGTTGATGGAAATTACTAGAATCAGCGGAGCTCTGTGGCTCACACAACTAATCCTAGTTATTCAGGGGGCTGAGATCTGAGGTTCAAATACAGCCCTGGCAGGAGGTCCTGAGAAACTTATCTTCACTTAACCACCAGAGAACCAGATGTAGAGCTGTGCTCATAGTGGTAGGATACAAGCCTTGAGCCAAAAACTATTCAGGTAAAGGGTGTCTATTCCCCGAGGACAAGCCTCAACCCAGAGAAAAGTCTCAGAGAAGCAGTATGCTTCTTAAGCTAAAATTCCTGAAAACAAACAAGTCAGTGAAATGCTGGAGGCAGAGAGAAACAAATCTCAAAACACTCCATGAAAATTGCTGGTACTTACAATAGACTCTGAAAACTAAAACTCCACTCTAGTGATTAGCCTTGCTAGAGGTTAACCTGGCTACTGAGATTTGGGCTGCAGAAATTCTGATATTGATACTTGTAAATCATGCCTCTATTTGCTTGTTATGAAGCCAATGTCAAAGAAAAACCCTGGAATGACCATCATGTAGCTTCAGCTCTCTAAGTAAATGTGTGCTATAGTATTGGTAGCTTTTTATCCAGTTCTTCAAAACAAAACAACTAGTCAATGTATTTTTTATCACATCTGTAACAACAATCACAGACTTTAGAAAAAGAATTCAATGAAAGTTTAAGTGGGACACACACACTTTTTAAGTAAAAATTATACAACGTATATATTTGGTAGAGCATGGTTGGTGGAAGTGAATGGAAACATGATGCTCATTAGTTATTTATTCTTCAAGAAAAGCCATCCACCAACACCTATATGGTAGTTGTTGTGTCAGCAAATTTTGATGAAAGTGAAAGCATAATAGAATGGCTACTGACAGAAAAACAATACAATAAAGACATGGTAAAAATGAATTCATACCATAACAGCTACCTCATGGGGACTGAAATAAAGTGATAATTGATGTAGATAGATACTCTTTTTTGTGGATTGATACTATTTCCTGGAATAAATCACCAATGCACTACAACAGGACAACCCATCAGGTTCGTGGCTTTTCAGGAGGCTGAGTCCTGAAGATCATGTTTCAAAGCCAGTGTAGGCAAGAAAGTCTGCAATTAACCATCACATTCCTCCCCAAGATGCCAGAAGTGAGCTATGGTTCAAGAGGCAGAATGCTAACCTTAAGCAAAAAAGATCAAGGAGAGCACCTAGGCTCTGGTTTTAACACACACACACACACACACACACACACAGACACACACAGGTGTGTGTGTGTGAGGGCGTTCATGTGCACGTACATGTGAAGCTCATTCTAGGCATCAGATAGGGAATGCCAATCTTTCACTGATTCTTCTTCATTTCCATTCATGTAGCAAGCCTTGGATATACTGATCTCCCCATTCCTACACCTATTATTGTTAGATATTCTTTGTTCTTCTCTGCATTAAAAAAAATGACAAGTAGGGTTGGGGGCATGGCCTACTAATAGAGTGCTTCCCTACCATACATGAAGCCCTGGGTTTGATTCCTCACTACCACATACACAAAAAGAGCCAGAAATAATTCCATGGCTCAAGTGGTAGAGCTCCAGCCTTGAGAAAGCTCACAGAAATGCCCAGGCCCTGAAATCAAGCCCCAGGGCTGGCAGAAAATGACACAAGGTTTTTTCCCTCTGGTTAAAACCAAACAAAACCCTTAAAAAAAGTACTCAAGTAAAAGTAATTTACTCATTATATAGTATTCTGGAATTGAAGAGTACATTCTGACATAATTCTATGTGAGTACCATGGCACACACTCTTGATATTTTGCAAACAATCTGCTTGTGTGTAACAACTATTAAAGCTCGTTTTACCTCTTTTGTTTCCATTGTTCTCTCTTTAGGTTGAAGGAAAGAAGTAGAGTATATTTTCCCTACTTACTCCCAAGTGATAGCCTAACCCACTACAATACAACTAGAACACTGCCATCTTAGAAGAGAAGCATGAAAAATGTTATTAAAGTACAAAGAAACAGTTATAATTCAGTATTAAGCAGAGACTCTCAAATATATTGCATTCACTACTCTCATAGAATTTAGCTATTGTTAAATTCTGATGAAGTTTTTACTGAGAAAATTATGTTCAACCCTATTGATTCCTTTGAATGAAACGAAGACTTTCATATCATTTACAGTAGAAACACTGAGTATATGGCATAGACTGGATGTTTAGTTTGCAATGAATTTCAAACACAAGAAGTTTAAATATTACGTTTTCTGAAATGTTGCAGTACAGAGATTTAAATATACGTGTTTATAAATAATAGCTTTACACAGAGAAAAAGTCCTTTATCATGTTTCACATCAGCTAGTGATAAAATTCCCTGAGTACTACTGACACAAGAAAGAAGACAGCAATAATTCCCAACTGAAACTTTGGTGTTTTGTCTAAATTCCTCCAAGAAAACCTATTTCCCACATGCCTTAGCATCTCCTAAATGTTTACATCCAAAGATTCCTATAGTGGAACAAAGTGTATCTCATGTCTGAATGTATGGCAATTTACTATTACAATGTCCACTCCTCAATGACAATGAAGAAATAAAATAAGAAAACCAAACTTAAACCTAAACCAAAACAAAACCTAACTCTAATTTAAGACGAAAGTTAAAATTAACCCCAACCATAAGCCAAACTCTAATCCTAACCCTAAACTTAACTCTTACCCGAACCCTAAACCTAGCACTAATCGTAACCTGGAACCTAACCCTAACCCTAAAACAAACCCAATAAAAAACCATAACCTAACTGGACCTTGAACCAAAACCCAACTCTAACAATAACCCTAACAGTAATCCTAATCCTAACCCTAACCAGAACCCTAAACTTACCTGAATCCTAACCCGTACCCTAAACCGAACACTAACCCAAACCTTTAACCTGACACTAATCCTAAGCCGTCCCCTAGCCCTAACCCGAACTTGAACCCGAACACGACCCTAACAATAACCATAACCGGAACCCGATCTTAACCCTACTCTAACAATAATCCTAACCCTAACCCTAATGTAAGCGTAACACTAACCAGAGTCCTAACCCTAACCCCAACCAGAACTCGAACATGAAACCTAACCCTAACACTAACTGTAATCCTAAACTTCATCCTAACTCTAACCCAAACCCTAACCTGGCCCGAAACCAAAACCAAACCCTAACTTGAAACCTAACCCTAAACTGAACTCCAAACTGAAAGCTAATGCTAACACAAAATCTAACCGTAACCTGAACAATAACCCTAACCTTAACCCAAGTCTTAACCTAAACCCTAATCATCAGTGGAAACCTTACTCTAAACCTAACCCAAACTTGAACCCTAACTCTAAACAGAACCCTAAACCAAACCCTAAACCTAAACCAAACCATAACACAAAGTGTAACACTAACCCTACCCATAACTATAAAACAAACCCTAACCCTAACTCTAACCCGAACCCTGAACATAAGCCCCTTTCCAAACTCTAACCCGAATCCAAACCCTGACCCTAACACTAACCCTAAGTCTAACCCGAATCCTAACATTAAACCAAACTCTAAACCTAACCGTAACCCTTACAGAAACCTAAACTTAACTTGAAAAGTATTCTGAAACAGAACCATAACCCTAACCCGAAGGACAAACCAAAACCTAACCTAAACCCTACCCCTAAACAGAACCCAAACCCAAACTCTAACCCAAATCCTAAATCAAAACCTAACCCTAACTGAAACCTAACCCTAACCCAAACCCGACCCTAACCCGAAGGCTAACCGAATCCTACCCCTAACTGTAACCTGAACTTAACCCTAAACCTAAACCCAAAGCCTAACCTTAAGCTGAACCACAAATATAAGCCAAATCTGATCCCTCACCCTAACACTAACCCTATCCTGAACCCTAACCCAAACCCTAACAATAACCCAAAGCCGAATGGTAAACCTTACTCTAACCCAAACCCAAAAATTAATCCTGAACCTAAACCTAACCCTAACCCGAACACTTACACTAAGCAGAATCCAAACGCTAAACCTAACTCTAATCCTAACACTACCCCGAACATTAACCCTAAACCAAACCCTAATCCTACACATAACCGTAACTCTAACCTAAGTCAAACACTAACTCTACACCTAATTCTAAACCTAACCATAATCCTAACCTGAGTCCTAACCTTAACCCTAAACTGAAACCTACACCAAATCCTAATCCTAGCTCCAAACTTAATCAGAGCTGAACCCAAACCCAAACTTAACCAGAACAGTAACCCTAACTGTAATCCTAAACCTAACCAAAACCCTAACCCTAACCAAAACTGTAATCCTATCCCTAACCTGAACCCTTCACCACACACTAAAGCGAACCCTAAACCTGACCCGAACCCGAACACTAACATGAACCCTAACCCTTACTGTAATATGAACCTGACCCTGAACCCTAACCCTAACTCCACACGAAGCCGAACCCTAAAGCGAACCGTAACACGAAAACTGTCAATAACCCTAACCTGAACACGAACCCTAACCTTTACCTGAAGCCTAACCCTATCCCAAATGATAACTCTAACCCAAACATGAATCCAAACCTGAAAACCAATCCTAACCTGAACGCTAATCCTAACCCTAACGATTTACCTAATCCAAACCCTAACACGAAAACTATCAGTAACTGTGACCCTAACACAGACCCTAACCATAACTCAAACATGAATCCACACTCCAAACCCAACCTTAACCTGAACCCTAACCCTAGCTCTAACCCTAACCTGAAACTGAAACCTAAACCCTAACCCGAATCCTAACACTAACTGTAACCCTAAAATAAACCCAAAAATCTAACCCAATCCAGAAACAAACTCTAACCTTAACCCTAAACTGATCTCTAATCCTAACCCAAATCAGAACTCAAACCCTAACCCTACCAGTAACCCGAACCCTAAACCTAAACCAACCCTGACCCCTATCCCTATACAGAACCCTAACCCTTACTCTAACCAGAACCTTAACCCGAATCCTACCTCTAACCCTTAACCTAAGACTAAACCGAACCTCAACCTTAACCCTAACCCTAAACCAAATCCTAATCCTACCAATATCCAGAATCCAAATATGAAACCTTAACTAGAATCTGAAGCATACCTGTAACCCAAATGATAACACTAACCCTAACCCGATCCCTAACCCAAAACCTAAACCTTGTCTGAAACCAATCCTGAACCCTAAATCTAAACCTAATCCTACCCCAAACACTAGCCACAATCAAAACTAACCTGAGCCCTAAGCATAACCCTAACCTGAACTTTAACCCAAAAACTAGCATGCACCCAAACCCGAACGCTAAACCGAACACTAACAAATCCTAAACTTAAACCTAACCCTAACTCTAACCTAAACAATATCCCTAACCCTAATATTAATCCTTACCCAAACCCTAACCCAAAATCTATCCCTAACTATAACCAAACACCAAACCTAACCTGAAAGCTAACCCGAATTCGAACCATAATCCTAACCCTAAACATAACCTGAAAACTAACCCTAACCCTTAACGAAAACCTACACTGAAACCTACCCTATCCCTAACTTGAATACAAACCCTAATCCTATCCCTACACCTAACTGTAAATTTAACCCTAAATCTAATATTAATCAATATCTAATACCTATCCCAAACCCAAAGCCTAACCCTAACACTAAACACAACCCAAAACCTAACTAGAACCTAACACAAAACTTAAATCCAAAATTAATATTAAGGTAAACTGAACAGTAACCAAAAGCCTATACCTAACCATAACACCGATTCAACCAGTACTCCAATCCTGAACCTAACTCAAACACTAACCCCAATCCTAATCTGAATCCGAATCCAACCCCAATACGAACACTTACCCAGTACCTACACTGAACCTGAAAACTAAGACTAACCCTAAACCTAACGTGAATATTAACCTGAACTCTCAGTCTAACCCAGACTCGAACATTGTCCCTAAACTTAACCACACAGGAGGCTGAAACCACAAATTCTACATCATTCTGCAGAGCCTAGTGACCCTTGCCAGAAAAGCCAGCCTCTGGCCATTACTGAGCTCAGAGGACCACAAATGTGGCCCACACAAAGAGACAAGGCACATCTTCTATTAGGTGGACAAGGATCTGCTCTGTGCACAGTGCTCCCGCTCTCAGGAGCAAGAGTCTCACAGCCACCATCCCATGGAAAGGGCTGCTGAAGGGTAGCAGGATGCCATTTGCAAGCTGATGCCAACCATCTGGAACAATATACAAGAAAACCAGAGGAACATAGACAAGAACAGGAGACTAATCATCCAGTGGGTTCGCTATGTGAACCTGTACCACCAAGGAGGTTTTTGCAATGCTAGATGAGGAACTCCATGAGGAGGAAAATCAGCATTCAGAGAGACTTCTCAACCAAGGAACTCAGGGTTTATGGCAACTCAGCTAAATGGAGACCCAGATGATTCGTAAGAGGTGCCAGCTCAGGCAAACCTACCAGGAGCTGATAGAGACATACCAGAAAGTAGACCTGGAACTTCTGTAGGCTGTCGACTTGACACTGGAGAGTTTTAAGGAAGTGCTGGCCTTCATGCCTGGCCCTCTGAGGCCACAGCTCAGTGCTCTTCCAGTCCCTGGAATACTAGAGAAACTCAACAAATACTAAGTGGGCACTTCCTTGCTAGAGGCTGTCCATAATCAAGATGAGCTGCACGCTCCTCTGCAAGAGGTTGGAGCCGCGCTTGGGAATCCTCATGAACACTCCATCGACTCTACCGCATTCGGAGCCCAGGTCTTCAGCTCCGGGAAACATTACTGGGACCTCAGTGCCAATGGGCTGTAGGAGTCTGCAGGGACTCGGTGGTGAGGAGAGACCTCCCCATGGATGTATGTCAGGACATCTTTCTTCTCTTAAGTATGAAATCCAACACCTATTACAGTCTTTTCACCACTTTTCCACTTATGTCTCACTACATGGAGATTGCCTCTGGACCTGGCTGGGGTCTTCCTTGACCTGGACAGTGGGAGTGGGAGCTTTTGGAATGTCGAAAACAGTTCTCTTATTTGGAGATACCCCAGTAGCACTCTGCAATTTCTGGTCAGGCCAGTTTTTCACAGGGGCAACCCATTGCAGTGAGTGGAGAGCCTTTCCAGGAGTTGGGAACTCCGCACCCGAGAACCCGTGTCACAGGTGCTGGCCATCCCAACTCAATCAACAGGTAAGCCAGGAGCTCTGTGGGCTGTCCTCTCAGCTATGGGGAAATGGTGAACAGGAAGATCACAGTCCAGAAGAGACCATGCCAAAACACAAGAGCCTCTTCCAAAAACAAAAGGCAAATCAAAGCAAGAACAAAACAACAACAAACCCCACCCCCAAATGAAAACAAAAACCAAACTGTGAACGACTCTTCCCCAACCCTAAACAGAGAAACAGGAACAAAAAGAAAAATCAAAGAAAACCATAACCACAACCAAAAGAAAGAAACAAGTACGCAAAGAAAGACAGGCTCCGGTCATTTGGCCCAGTGCAATGGAGTGCTGCCCTAGCTGGATCCCATTCCTTGCTACCACTTTATTTGACAAAGCTGACTGAGATCCTTCTGTTCACGTTTTCCCCATAGCTGAGGTGACGGGCCTTAGTGCTCCTGACTTCCCTGTCTGTAGAGTTGAGCTGTTGATAACTTTTGAGATGAGGGCAGGGCTCAATGGGTGAAGACCCTGCCCAACAGAGGTTCCTAAGGCATTCAAATATATACTGTAGGAAGATGCCCAAATAACATGACATATACTCCGTCAGCTATTTTGAGTAAACACAAGGTGCAATGGATGTTTCCAGCCAGCTTGCCCACCTTGGGTGTATAAGTCATAAAGTGAGAGACCCAGAGAAATGAGTTGGGGGAGGAGGGAGGATAAAAGTCGTTTTGGGGAGTGGTGTCTCATGTCTGAACATCCTACCTACACAGGAGGCTGAGATCTGAGGATTGCAGTTAAAAGCAAGTCTGGCAACAACAGGACTTGAGACTCTCAACTCCAAGTAATCATAAGAAAATGGAAAGTTGTAATGTGGCTCCAGGGGTAGGGACTTAGCCATGAGCTGAAGATTTCAGGGACAGTTCAAAGAGTTCAAGCCCCATAACCCACAAAGCAAGCAAGGATGCAAAGAAACCAGACAAGAAAAAGGACAAAAAGGGAAGAAAAGAAACCTTTTAGCCATGGTGTCAAACCTCACTTTCACTGAAAATTCACCTGAAATGGACAGTGTAGAAAGAAGTCATCAGCACTATTTGCATAAAGAAGGAAGTGAAAGGTGTTCCTGCTGCTGCAATGTTAATTCCAGCACCTATTGATATATAAATCAAGTTGCCTGGCACAGATGCATCACTGCAAGCCCTTCTGGGGACCCCGCCCCTCTCAGCATAAATTAAGGGTGCTGGTTGGCCTCTCAGGCCTCTCGGAGAAAGGGCCAGCCCAGCAAGACCATCTGCGTTGGGAGCCTGGATAACACCGCTGATTGTGCGATCGGTAGGATCTTCTCTTTTCATTCTTGTCGAATGTTGGTTTGGTCTTTTATCTGGTCGTTTGGTGGATTGGTTCATTCCTTCCTGCAGTCCTTCTGTTGATCGGTCTCGGGCGATTGTTGGGCTAGCACCCAGGCCTGAGGGTTATCCCTGAGTTCCTCTGGGCTCTGGGCTAGTGCTGTGCCACAGCTGGGGCTGATTACCAAGTGGTTGATCGGAGGGAGCAGAGAAGGGGGTCAGGCGTGCCCTCCTGCACGGGTAGGCCAGGAAGCAGGACCTTCAGATCTCAGCCACCCAGTACCTGAGATCAGCGGTGTGAGCATGTGTTGCCCAGCTCCCTGGTTTCAACTATGGATGGCAAAGCTCTGCAAGCCTTCCAGAAGGAGCTCAGCTGCTCTGTCTGCAGAAATACCTTCCTAGACCCAGTCACCATAGACTGCGGCCACAGTTTCTTTCGACCTTTTCTCTGCCTGTCCTGGGAAGAAAGGCAGACCCTTCCAAGATCGTGCCCTGCCTGCCGGGAACCCACCCAGAAGGGAAAGCTCAAGTATCACGACCTTTTGAAGAGCCTGGCGGCCCTTGCCAGAGAAGCCAGTTCAGAGGAACACAAGTGTGGCCCACACAAGGAGACAAGGCACATCTTCTGCCAGGTGGACAAGGAGCTGCTCTGTGCGCAGTGCTCCCACTCTCAGGAGCACGAGTCTCACAGCCACGATCCCGTGGAAAGGGCTGCTGAAGTGCAGCAGGAGACCATTTGCAAGTTGATGCCAACCATCTGGAACAAGATACAAGAAATCCAGAGGAACATCCACAAAAAACAGGAGACTCATCATTGCTGGGAACCATACAGCTGTTGTTATGACATCCAGAAATTATTTGTTTATGTAAGCTGAACTTAGTATCTGTAAGACTCTGTAACTAAAAGAATTGCTTATTGTGTCTACTACCCCTTCCTTGACAACCCAACTGCAATATTCTGTAAGCTAAAATAACTTGATTTTTGTATCTTGTTTGGCAAACACTTTCACTACCTCCTGACTCCCTCCCCAGGTTTGTTTCAGGTACATGTTGTATAGGGACGTTACTCAGCAATATCACTAGGCAACCTGCTTGCCTCAATCACCTTTCTGCTAAAATTATATATTCTGCTTTGCAAAAATAAAGATTGAGACCTTGATCAGAATACTGTGTTGGTCTTCTTTCTCATGTCTGGTTTGTCTCTCATTCAGGTCCACTCCTCCTCGAGCTCTAGTTGACTACCCTGGAGGCCGGGGCAATTGGTTCCCAAAATAGGGCTCGAGGCACAGAAAACTGAGGTGAACGTCTCTAGGAAAGCTGGTGTTTCTTTAGGTCGCCCTCTTGTGTAAGAGAGGACCTGCATAACGGCCACTACAGGGGGACTCATTGGCGATACCGGCCCAGGAAGGTAAGAGAAGATCCGTACAAGGACCACCAGAGAAACCGTCTGTGACACAGGCCCAGGAATAAGGACCACCACAGAGAGACCCATCTGTGGCACAGACCCAAGTAAGGTAGGGAGAGCGACGATTATGGGACAAACACTTAGTAAGCATAGGTTGTTTATTCAAGGGCTTAAAACCTCACTCAAGGCCCGAGGAAAAAGGGTTAAGAAAAAAGATTTGGTAGATTTCTTTGTTTCTGGAGGATCTTTGTCCTTGGTTCCCACAAGAGGGAACTATAGACAAAAAAAGATGGCAGCGTGTAGGTGATTGTCTTAAAGACTTTTACCTAAATTTTGGCCCCGAAAAAGGTGCCTATTCAAGTCTTCCCCTATTGGAACCTCCTAAATGAGGTCCTGCAGTTCTGCCACTATCAAGTGGATGTCTCTGAGGTAGTGAAAAATGGTGAAACTTTCCTAAAGGATAAATGTAAGGGAAGCCAGTCTTCTCTTCAAAAAGCATCTTCCAAAACTTCGAATCCCCCTCCTGCCGCTTCTCCTTGTCCCTCCTCTCCATCCCTATACCCACATATAATATTGGTGCTCAGCCAAATGAGCCAAAATGCATTTATCCTGTTCTTTCAGTATACACTTCGGTGATATTGGTGATGATGTCCTCTCCCCAGAAGAGGAGGCCTCACTATAGGAAGAGGCACCCAAATACCATAACTCCGATCAGCCTCCAACAGCCTCCCTTTCAACCAAGCCCCCATCCTATAAACCACCCCTCCCTTCTGTGCTCCAGCGCTTGCCTCTGCACCCATAAATGATTTGACAGAAGTTACCCATTTTAAGAGTTGCTAGAGAAACCCAGTTCTTAAAAACTCATATTCAAATTAAAAAGGAAAAGTCTGCCCTGCTTAAACAGCCTTGAGAACTAGATATAAGTTCCTCATCCAATACCTCACTGAAAGCTAAGACAAAGGATAGATGAACTCTTCATGTCTTTCCCATAACTAGACTTCAGGTAAAGTCATCCAAGAGCCCCCCTAATAAAACAGAAAACCAAGGAGAGAGTGAAGGGAAAGAAAAGGAGGAAGAGGTTGGGGAGGAAAGGGAGCAAGGTAGTAAAGAATCAGAACCCTCCGGAGAAGAGGAAAAAAATAATCCCGTAATTACTAAAGCCCAAAACTATCGTCCCTTAAAGTTCAAATATATTAAGGAACTTAAAAGCGCTGTCTCCATGTATGGCCCAGTTGCCCCCTTTACTCTTTGTCTTTTAGTATCCATGAGTGAAGACCGGCTTACAGTAAATGACTGGGGAATGCTAGCTAAAGCTGCACTTAGCAGAGGCCAATATATTTCATGGAAGGCTGATTATGCTGAAAGATGTCAGGAAATTGCAATATGACTGTGACAGGTCTTTCTAAGACATACCCCCTAACTAAATTATTAGGACAAAGCCCCTATGATAACAATGAAAAACAAGCCAAATTTCCCCCAGGGCTACTTGTTCAAATTCAGCATGCAGCCTTTCAGGCTTGGAAGAGCCTCCCTCCTAAAGGGTCGGCTGTTTCTTCCATAGCAAAAATTCGTCAGGGATCCTAGGAGCCATTCAGTGAATTTGTGGGGTGCCTTACTGAGGCTGTGGAGCAATTCATAGGGAGCAAAGATACAGATAATGAAGTCACTAGACATCTTGCCTTTGAGAATGTCAATTCTGCCTATAAGGCTGCAATACTTCCTCATCGCTGTGGCAACACTCCTTCTGATTATATCAGACTTTGTGCTGATGTTGACCCAGCCTCATGTAATATTGGATTGGCTATTGGAGCCACCTTCAAAGATTTTACCCAGGGACACAAAGCTAAGACATGCTTTCACTGCAAATAGCCTGGTCATTTTTTGAAAGAGTGCCCGGCCCCTAAGGCAGAGTGGCCTCCCCCTTCACCAATTTGCCCCCAATGCAAAGGAGGAAAACTTTGGGCCTCGGAGTGTAAGTCCAAAACTGATAACCAGGGAAAACCATTGCTCCCAAAGCAGGGAAACTTGATGAGGGGCCCACCCCAGGGCCCCAAGCCAACACTGGGATTGAACACTGGAGCTGTCAGGTTTGTCCCCCAATCTCCAGCTCGTCTAATGTCATCTCCCTCATGCGAGCAATGCCAGGCAGTGCAGGACTGGACCTCTGTAACACCTCCCACTCAATATTGACTCCTGATTCTGGGACTCAGATCCTTTCCACTGGAATTTTTGGCCCTTTGACCCCAAACATATTTTGCTTAATTTTGGGACACGGAAGCTCCACCATCTAGGGTCTTAATATTTCACCAAGCATTATTCATATGATTATACTGGAGAAATCAAAGTAGTGGCAACTGCTTCTCAAGGACCTATAGCTTTTTGCTTTGGTCAGAGCATTGCTCAATTGGTATTGCTTCCTCTCATTACTAATAACCCCAGTCACGAACGCCAGAGAGGCACTCATAATTTTGGTTCCTCAGATACCTATTGGGTACAGGAAATTAAACATAAGAAAATTTATTAATGTTAAAATTAGATGGAAGGATTTTTGAGGGCATAATTGATACAGGAACAGATGCTACTATCATCTCCAATAGGGATTGGCCTTCAGCCTGGCCCCTTAACCCTGCTATGACTCACTTAAAAGGATTAGGACAGACTTCTAACCCTCTTCAAAGTTCTAAAATTATTTTGTGGGAAGACGAGGAATGAAACAAAGGCAAGGTGCAGCCTTATGTGGTCTCCGGCCTCCCAGTTAACTTATGAGGCAGAGACATTCTTTCTCAGATTGGACTCATTAGGTGCAGCCCTAAAGAATTAATTACTCAACAGATACTAAATCAAGGATATCGCCCAGGTCAAGGGCTGGGAAATAATTCTCAGGGTCTTACGGCGCCCATCCAGATGGATGCTAAGGCTGATCGTGCTGGCATAGGCTATAAAAATTTTCCTTAGTGGCCATTGACATGCCTGTACTCCATGCAGACAAATTTCTTGGAAAAGGACAGAGGCCTGTGTGGGTTGATCAGTGGCCATTAACAATTGAAAAGTTGGCTGCAGCCACAGTGTTAGTACAGGAACAGCTTGCTGCAGGCCATATTGAATCTACTACTTCCCCTTGCAAAACACCCATTTTTGTAATAAAAAAGTAATCAGGAAAGTGGAGACTTCTTCAAGATTTTAGGGAAATTAATAAGGCCATGATTCCCAAGTGTACCCTTTAACCTCGCCTTCCTACTCAGGTTGCCATTCCCAAGGGATATTATACAATTGTTATTGATTTAAAGGATTGTTTTTTCACCATCCCTCTCCATCTGGAGGATCGCCAATACTTTGCATTCAGTCTACCAGTAGTGAATTTTAAAGGCCCTATGCCTAGGTTTCAGTGGAAAGATTTGCACCAGGGGATGGCCAATAGGCCTACATTATGTCAAAAATTTGTTGCTCAGATTATAGATCCCTTTAGATTAAAATTGTATTACCCTGTTCCCAGTACATCATTTGGGTGTTAATCCCTGAGGATTGGTTCCTAATGAATTGTGGCAAATGCATGTTACTTGGGTTCCCTTCTTTTGGTACTCTTAAATATCTTCATGTTACTGTAGATACTTAATTGGATTTATTTTGCCACACCACATTCTGGTGAGGCCTCCAAAAATGTAGGAGTAATTTCTTTTAGCAATTGTTTAGCAGTATTAATGGCTCTTCTCCTAATATTTCCCTTTGCCCTCCTGTAAGAAAAGTATTTGTCTGTGGAGGCAACCTGGCCATAACCCAACCCCCTGCAAAATGTACTGGAGTTTGTGTACTTGCTTCACTGCTCCCTGATATAGACATTATTCCTGGAAGTGAAGCTCTGCCAATTCCCAGCCTCGAAATGGTAGGAGGAAGACATAAGCAGGCTGCTTTTATTCCCCTCCTGGAAGGATTGGGAATGACTCCAGCCCGAGGTGCAGGAATGGCAGGATTGGGAGTGTCCAGGAAGATGGTTTCCTACTTCCTTCCATGGATGAATGCCAATCTTACCTAAAATATTTATTTCTCTAAGATATGGTTTTGCTTAAAACTGCTTCACCTGTATTATAACAATATTTGGCCTTTTAATAAATAAAGAGGAAGTAGAGGCTGGGCAGCAAACAGCTGTTGCTATGACATGCAGAACCATAAGATTCTGTAAGCTGAAAGAAGTAAATAATAAACTAAAAGAACTTATTAATTGTAAGACTCTGAAACTTGAAAGAATTGCTTATTGTATCTATTACCCCTTCCATGACAACCCAACTGCAATATTCTGTAAACAAAAAGAACTTGATTTATGTATCCTGTTTGGCAAACACTTTGACCACCTACTGAACCACTCCCCAGGTTTGTTTCAGGTAAATCTTGTATAGAGATGGTTACTAAGCAATATCACTAGGAAACCTGCTTGCATCAATCACTGTTCTACTAAAACTATATATTTTGCTGTGCAAAAATAAAGATTGAGACCGTGATCAGATTACTGTCTTGGTCTACTTTATGGTGTCTGGTTTCTGTCTCATTTTGGTCTACTCCCCCTCGAGCTCTAGATGACAACCCTGAAGGCCGGAACACATCATCAAGTGGGTTCGCTATGTGAACCTATACCAAGGGACGACCAAGGAGGTTTTTCCAAAGCTGGATCGGGAACACCACGAGGAGGAATAGCAGCATGCAGAGAGACTTCTCAGCCAAGGAAGACAGGTTTTAGGGCAACTCAGCCAAATGGAGACCCAGATGATTCAGAAGAGGCGCCAGCTCTGAGAAACCTACCAGGACCTGATCCAGACATACCAGAATCCAGAACTGGAACTTCTCCAGGCTGCCAACATGACAATGGAAAGTTGTCAGGAAGTTCTGGCCTTCATGCCTGACCCTGTGAGGCCACAGCTCCGTGCTGCTCTGGTCTCCGGAGTACTGGAGAGTCAACCAGTACCAAGTGGACATTTCCTTGCGAGAGGCTGCCCGCAATCAAGATGAGCCACCCACTCCTCCTCCGCAAGTGGTTGTAGCCGCCCGTGGAGACATGCTTGGGAATCCTGCTAAACACTCCATCGACTCGACCACCTTCGGGGCCCAGGTCTTCAGCTCGGGGAAACATTACTGGGAGCTCAGTGCCAATGGTTCTTCCACCTGGGCTGTAGGAATCTTTAGGGACTCGTCTGTGGGGAGAGACCTCCCCATGGATGAATCTCAGGACCTCTTTCTTCTCTTAATGATGAAATCCAACACCTACAACAGTCTGTTCAACACTTTTCAACTTGTGTCTCACTACATAGAGATGCCTCTGGACCTGGTTGTGGTCTTCCTTGATCTGGACAGTGGGAATGTGAGGATGACTGTTCTATAAACCTGAGGTCAATCTTCCTGGGGCAAGTTGCATTAGGGATTAAGGATTTTAGGAGTTTCATTAAAAGTAACTGGGCAAAAAAAATGTTAGTGTCAACGCTTGGCATAATGAAAATACTAACAAAAACTTAGCTATTGTCATATTTTAAAAGAATTTCCTTCACATGCAATGAGGCACATTGTTGCCCAAATTTCTATGTGTCATTTCACTGGACAGTTTGAAACAATACAAAGAAGACTTCATTTTTCCTAGGATTTCATGATCTAATCTATGTGTCATATAGATAGGAATTATCTTCTCTAGGGGAAAGACAAAAAATGCATGTCTTTTTTACCTCTTCCCACCTCACTTCATCTGTTAGTCCTGGGACTTGAACTCAGGACCTGGGCATTGTCCCTGAGCTTTTGTCCCTCAAGGCTTGCACTCTATATATCACTTAAGCCACAGTACCACTTCCAGATTTTTTCATATATTTTTATTGTAATTAATAGGAGGGTTACATTATACTTGCCAGATACAAGGTGCATTAATTAACATACATTGATACCCTTTCTCATGTCCTAGTCCCCATGTCCCTCCCTCACCACTCCCACCTCTCAACTTCTTTCCCCTCTTCCCTATCCAATTTCAAATATCAAATACAAATATATCCAATATATCTGATTACAAAGTGAGATACTGTAACAATATGAGATAACCAAGGGACAGCAAAACAGATGAGAGATAACATAGCACATTAAGGAAAACAATCACTTGTTATATGGCTATTGATTCTGTATCCTAGAGGTCCTTTCATTTAGCGTCATACTATATGGCCTTATGTAACTAGGATTTGCTCTATCACAAATCTCTGCTAGGAGAGCCCAAGTTTTCTACTGATTATGACAAATGAGGGAGATCATTGAGCCTATTTTTATTTGCTCTGGCTTACATCACTTAATGTGATTTTTTCAAAGTCTTTCCATTTCCTAACAAATGGGGCAATGCCATTCTTTCTGAGAGTAGCATAGAATACAATTGTGTACAAATACCCCAAATTGTTGATCCACTCATCAACTGAGGGACATCTTGGTTAGGTCCGTATATTTGCTATGGTAAATAGTGCTACAATGAACATCATTGTGTTCATGGAGTTAACATGTCCTTGTTTCTGGAAAATTGGGTAGATGCCTTGTAGTGGAATTGCTGGGTTATACAGGAGCTCTATGTTTATTCTTCTAAAAATATGCCATACTGCTTTCATTAGTGGTTGAACGAGTTTCCACTCCCACCAACAGTGTAGTAGTGATCCCTCCTAGCCAGATCCCCTCCAGCAGCTGTTATTATTAGTTTTCTTGATCCTGGCCATTCTAACTGGGGGTGAGGTGGAATCTTAGAGTTGTTTTGATTTGCATTTCTTTTTTTTGCCAGTCCTGGGCTTGAGCTCCTATTGCTTCTTGGAAAATTTCCAGTGTGTTGGCTTTCTATTTGAGGTCTTTGTTCCACTTAGAATTAATTCTACTGCAGGGTGACAAAGAAGAATCCAACTTTAGTTTTCTGCAGGGGTTTAACCAGTTTTACCAGCACCAGTTGTTGAAGAGGCTGTCTTTATACCATTTTATTTTTTGGGTTCCTTGTCAATGATAAGGTGGCCATAGGTCTGTGGTTTAATATCTGTGTCTTCAGTTCTATTCCATTAGTCTTCAGGCCAGTTATTTTGCCAGTACCAAGCTCTTTTGATAATTATAGCTCTGTAATAGATTCTAAAGTTTGGTATTGAAATTCCTCCTGCACTGTTCTTTCTGCTAAAAAGTGTCTTTGCTATACTGTGTCTTTTATTATTCCATAAGAAATTTTGGATTGCCTATTCTATTTCTTTAAAGAATGAGATTGGGATATTGATGGGTATTATGTTGAATTTGTAGATAGCCCTTGGCAAAACTGCCATTTTCACGATTCTTCCAACCCAGGAGCATGGGATTTTTTTCCATTTCCTCAGTTCTTTTTAAATTCCTTTTTCAGGATTTTAAAGTTTTCATCAAAAATGTCCTTTACATTCTTAGTTAAGATAATTCCTAGGTACTGTATTTTCTTTGAGGCTATTGCAAAAGTAGTTGCTTTCCTGATTGTTGCCTCATTCTTCTCACTGTTGGCGTAGAGGAAGGTAGTTGATTTTTGAGGGTTAATTTTATACCCTGCTCTGCTTCCAAAGTTTTGAATCAGCTCAAGGAGCTTGGGAGTGGAGTCTATAGGATTCTTTAAATACAGGATCATGTCATCTGCAAAGAGGGAAAGTTTTACTTCCTCTTTCCCTATTTGGATCCCCTTTGGATCCCTTTCTTCTTGACTTACTGCACTAGCTAGGAATACTAATACTATGTTAAAAAGACTAAAGATTATAGATATGTTCTTAAAAATCTTGTTCTTCCTCTCCATAGATATTCATAGGTTTTTATTTTATATGAATTTTCCTAAGGGATGAGTCCAAGGCTTTAGCAATGTTGTGATTCTTCTCTGCACACCTTTTTGTTTATCTTCATTCCTTTTAAAGTGGATATTTCCCCCAAACCACGATGTTTTTCAATCCCCCATGTTGAATTTTATGCTAATGGAATACAATTTCATATTTTAGTTCTTGCATATTGAGGATATTGTACATAATGAGAACATCTCTACAATAATGACACCAATTGAATTTGTTAATTTCTTTTTTATGCAATGAAATTTATTTATTTATTCTTTCCATATATTTTTATTGTAATTAATAGAAGGGTTACATTATATTCACCAGATAGAAGGTGCATTACTTCACAAACATTGATACCTTTCTCATGTCTTGGTCCCCATTTCCCTTCCCCCATCCCCCGTTCGAATTTGTTAATTTCTTATGATGATAAGGATGTATATGTCAAACTTTTCTGAGTGCATATTACAATAATGATAGTATACAGTTAAGGAAAGCATGATACACAATCTGCTAAATATTTATGGAACAGAAAATGCAAAAAATGCATCTTAAGTACTTTTAATGAGTTAAATGAGGTGGATATTTTCTTAACTTTTGATTGAATGACTTTCCTAATTTCTCATTTTCTTTTTCTTTTTTGTTCATTTGATACAAACCCTCAGCTTAATTTTAATTATGTTCCAAAATCTGTGTGTTAGTGATTGTATATAGAGATTCCCTTCTTGAATACTTGTTTGCTAAACATGATATTTGAAATATGATGTAAAAAAATCAATGTTAATAAATTCTTTAACTAAAAAAAATAAATAAAAAAGGAGTGGAGAAAGTGGGCATCCTTGTCTCATTCCTTATTTTAATGGGAATGGCTCTCTATTTCTTCCATTAAGTATAATACTAGCTGTGGTTTTGTTATACGCAACCTTTATTATACTAATGAATGTTCCATGGATTCCTAATTTTTCCAGAGCTTTTAACATAAATGACTGTTCGATCTTGTCAAATGCCTTTTCGGCATGTATTGAGACAATCATGTGATTTTTGACCTTTCTCCTGGTGATGTGTTGAATTATATTAATTGATTTTCATATGTTGAACCAGCTTTGCCTCACTGTGATGAATCCTGTTTGATCATAGTGTTTAATTTTTTTGATGAGTTGTTGTAGAAGGTTGGCCAGTATTTTGGTGAGAAGTTTTGCATTGATGTTCACCAAGGAAATAAGTCTATAGTTCTCTATCTCTGGTTTGGGGATGAGGGTTATACTGGCTTCATAGAATGAGTTTGGTAAAGAACCTTCATTTTCACTATCCTTCAAGATCTTGAGTAATACTGCTGTGAGCTCTGCTTTGAAGAGCTTATAGAATTCAGCTGTGACTCCATCTGGCCCTAGGCTTTCCTTCGGTGGAAGGTCTCTTATTGCCATTTCCATTTCAGTGCTTAAAATAGGCCTGTTTAGTTGGGTTAGGTCTTCTTGGTTCAGTGTGGGTATGTTAATATTGGCTAGAAAATCATCCATTTCTTCTATATATTCAAATTTAATGGCGTAAAGTTTTGAGAAGTATTCCCTCATGATGCTCTGGATCTTGGTAAATTCTGTCGTGATATTACCATTTTCATCTGTGATTTTGTTTATTTCAATACGCTCCCTTCCTTTTATGGTAAAATTTGCAAAGGTTCTGTCAATTTTGTAATTTTTTCAAAGAAACAATTCCTTGTTTTTGTTGATTTTTTTCTATAGTCTTTTTTTGGATTCCAATTTATTTAATTCTGCTTTGATTTTAATATTGCTTCATTCTACAGGATTTAGGGTTGGTGTGTTTCCCTTTTTCCAGAAGCTTAAGGTGACACATTAAATTGTTGTTTTGTGATATTTCCAATTTGTTATTGTAGGCACACAGATTTATAAACATTCCTCTGAGTAATGCCTTTGCCGTCTCGCAAAGTGCTGGTATTTTGTGTGCTCCTTTTTGTTAAATTTCATAAACTGTTGGATTTCTGTTATTATCTCTTCAATGACCCACCCATTGGTGATTCAACAACACGTTGATCATTCTCCATGAGTTACAGGGTTTTCGTTGGTGGAGATGGGTGTTCAGTTCTAATTTGATGCCCTTGTGGTCTGAGAGAGTGCAGAGAATGATTTCAGTGTTTCTGAATCTTCCCAGGTTTGTTTTATGGCCTAAAATGTGGTCTATTTTGGAAAATGTCCCATGCGCTGTTGAAAAAAACCTGTATTGTGATGTTGCTGGCTGGAATAATCTGCATACGTCTGTTAGATCTAGTTGGTGTATACAGTTGTTCAATTCGAAGGTTTCTCTGTTACGTGTATACCTGGTTGATCTGTGTTGAAGTCACCAACAATCAGTTTCGATCTATGTATGCTTTCAGTGAAAGTAAAGTATGCTTCATGAAGTTTGGAGCTCTTAGATTAGAAGTGTAGATATTTAGGGTGATTATTTCCTCCTGAAAAAAGATCCCTTTAGTAGTATGTAGTAACTTTCTTTGCCTTTTCTCAATTATTTTAATTTGAAGTCTATTTTATCTGATATGAGGATGGCAACTCCAGCCTATTTATGGGGGCCATTAGCATGATAGAGTTTATGACAACCTCTCACTTTCAAAAATGTTTGTTTTGGGGGGGATGAGATGTGTCTCTTGAAGGCAGCAGAACGATGGATTTTGCTTTTTGATCCAACTAGAGAGGCTCTATCCTTTAAATGGAGAGTTAAGTTCATTGATATTGAGAGCCAGGATTGAGAAATATTTATTAGTTCCTGCCATTTTTACAAGCATTCATTAGGGCCTGTGTCTTGATAGTTCTTGTGGTACTTAGATGTTAGGAGTTTTAGGTGCCATTTCTTTGTCTGTATTACGTTTGTGATGGTTTTCTATGTGTAGAACAAGTTTGAGAATTTTCTGTAATATTGGTTTGGTTGCTACATAATGTTGCAGCTTTTCCCTGGAATGGAATATTATTGTTGCCTCAGTTAGAATGAGAGCATAGCTGGTACAGTATTCTTGGTTGGTAGTTATTTGACTTCAAGGCATGACATATATCCTTCCAATCTTTTCTTGCTTGCATGGTCTCTGCTGAGAATGCTGGGGCTATTCTGATTGGTTTGCCTTTATAGGTGTTTGTTCTCTTCTCCCTGGCTGCTTTTAGGATCCTGTCTTTGGTTTCTATGGATCCTGTACGGATTACAATATGGCAATTGAATGTCCTTTTCTCATCTGGTCTATTCAGGCTTCTAAAATCTTCTTGTATCTGGATAGGCCTGCCTTCTTGATATTTGGGAAGTTTTCTGAGATAATTCCCTGAAGTATAGTTCCAATACCATGGACCTCTTTCTCTAGACTCTACTCAATATTAATTAGCCTTAAGTTAGGCTTCCTAGTTGTATCTTGGACCTCTGTAGCATTTTCCCATATTTCCTAGATTTGAATTGACTCATTTTCTGTTCTTTCTCTATAACAATTACATTATCTTCAACCTCAGAAATTCTCTCTTCTGCATTGTCTAACCTGGTATCAAGGTTTCTACTTTATTCTTCATCTCCCTTGCTTCTAATTGCTCATTTTTGATGCCTTGTATGTCATGTTTTAGATTATGTAGTAGCTCCTTGATTTCCATTTGAGTGGTTAGCTCAGCAGCTTTATTCTCTTTGGACATTTGTTGGAGTTCAGTCACTTTTTGTTTGTGGGTTCTATGAATTCATCCATTTTTCTTGAGAAATCTTAATTATGACCTCCTTTATGCCTTCCCCTTTTTCACATATCAACTTGTTTATGGTTTCCTCTTGTTTAGCTATAACTTTCTCCCTTATTTCTTTCTTTAAGTTTTCACACTTTTTATTAATGATGTTTATCAATTGCATTTGTATAACACTTGGAAGACTCTTCTAGATTTGCCACTGACTGCTCCATTGCTTGTTTTTGTTGAGTGGGAGATGCTATTCCTTGATTTGACTATTTTCTCGAGTTTCTTGTTCTGCCAATTTGAAAATGGGAGCAAGATTAATAATAAACAAGATTATAATTTTTCAGATATGACCAACTTAGACCTTTTTATTTGGCTGACAATATACGTTCACTCTTTTAGATTGGTAATATCACTCTCTCTTTCTTTTTGTGCACTTACATACAAATCCAATACAACCACAGATTACCGATTTATCACCAAAACAATAAGCCCCTCAATGCAAACTCTATTGTATTTAAGTCCCTCTGGACCTAGAGTATAATTGAACACCTAGGTATACAGCATTGCTCAACAACCATCAAATGTAGATCTATGCACTATAAGAGTTGAAGGATGAACAGAGGACCAGGGAGAGAAAAATAAAATGAAAGTCAACAATGGAGGTAGGAAAAGAATACTTGCAGGTTATTATACTAATGAAGAAAAAGTATTTTGCAAGGATAAATGACCTAAGGTGGTAAACAGGGAGAATATTTGAGGAGAAATTTGGATGAACTTAAATAAAACTTACAAAATAAGAAGAGTACAAAGGAGAATATATAGAGAAAAGAGGGAGGTAGATATACGAGATTTCAATGATACAAACTTTTTTAAAAAAGAAATAAAACAACAGTAAAATAAAAGAAAACAGAACAAGGGAAGGAAGATGGTGCCGAGACAATAGGGACGCTGCCTAGTTTTCTCTGACAAAAAGAGAGAACCAGGGAGTCCCACGACCCAACTATCTAAAGAAATCCACAACAACAAACTCAAAAAGCAACGGAGAAGGACTCAAACCGGAAAAGAAATCCAGATAAAGCTCACATCCAACTTTCTCAAAGAAATCGGAACGCGAGGACCCCTCCCCCACCTCTCACCCAAAGCCTCGGAAAGCTGCGCCAGACCAAGCTGTGAAAAGCGGCTTGAGCTGGCGCTGGTTCCATGCAGGGAAAGTGGGGCGGGCACCGGCTCTAATCCACGAAAACCGGCGGCAGGGGAGGGCACCAGGCTGGGAGCCCAGTGGCTGCAAAAACCAGCACAGAACGGGGCCAGTGAACGGCGGAAGCAGCAGAACCCAGACGCGGAACCAGAAGAGCAAGCAGTGGAACCCAGACGCAGAACACAGGTGGCGGCGGAGACCCCAGGGGAGTGAAAGACTCCCCACCACTGTGGAACACCCGCAGACGGACGCAGAGGCATGAGTAATACAGCGCATCCCCAAACACATCGTGAAAGCGGAGCAGGTGCCAAGCAATAGAACTTAACTCAGACCCCAACAACCCGCTCGAGAAAGACTGGCGGGAGAAGGGGGGCAAGGAATTTAGAATCCTGTTCCTCCCCTCAACAGCCCCCTCCCTCAGGCCATTGACTGGAGATTGACAGGCGGGCTACCCATAAGACCCAGCACCCCACCAAGGGAGGCGGGGCTGCCCCAACTCCCACCCTCCCAACGGGCTCAACCCACAGCCCTCTGACTGGAGACTGGCAAGCGGGCGGACCCTAAGACTCAGCACCCCACCAGGGGAGGTGGAGCTGTCCCAGCTCCCACCCACCCACAAGACTCCTCACCCAGGCCACTGGATCTGGAGAGTGGAGGACTTTGGGACCCTGCCTTACAAAAGTGGGTAGGGGGTGCGGGTAAATAGGAGCCATCATCTGCCCCCCCCCCAATTCTCGAGTGGGGCATCCTCCAGCTGGGAATCCTGAGCAAGACACCACCGAGGGCCCCCCCCCACAGTCACAGACTCTGACAAAGCAGTGGAAACACAGCAGGGATCTGAAGGACCGACCAGCAGCCAAGCTCCCCTTCTGAGAACCAAAAAGGCACGGCTCCGCCTTTGGAGCCCACATCCCCAGCTGAGCCCCGCCCCTGGGAACAGAGGGGCCTCCTGCTGGTCCTGCTGAGAGCTCCTGAAACTCTCAATGCCCAGACCTTTGGCTTGGGGCCGCCCCAGGAAGCAGCACAGGAAAACATCCGCCAACCGCGCTCAGACTGAAGCTCGCAGATTCATCCCATGGTCCACTGTGAGGCCACTGGCTGGGCTAAAAGCTAGTCGCGCAGCAACACATAAGTTTTCTTCTAACACTTTCCAAACTTTGTACTCAAATACTCTACCTACTTACCTCCTGACCTCTCTCATTCTATTTTTCTATCTCTGGACCTCTGCTCCTCTTTCAACCCTTATACTGCATGGATCTGCACTTGATGGCTGTTGAGCAACATTGTATATCTAGGTGTTTAATCATTCTCTAGGCTCAGAGGGACTTAAAGACAATAGAGATTGGATTGAGAGGCTTATTGTTTTGGATATAAATCACTTATTAGTGAATAATTAGACTAGTCAGTAACTGCACAAAAAGAAAGAGTGATAACTCCAATCAAAACTTGTGAACATCAAGAGTCTCCCAGCTACAGAGGTATAGGTTGGTTATATCTGAAAAACTATAACCGTGTTTAGTATTAATCTTGCTCCCATTTTTAATGGGCAGAAAAAGAAACTCAAGAAAAATGTCAAATCAAGAAACAACACCTCCCACCTCCCCCACCCAATGTAAACAGCCAATGGAACAGTCATTGGCAAACCTAGAGGAGAGTCTTCCAAGTGCTGTACAAATGCAATTAATAAACATCATTAACGAAAAATGTGAAAATATAAAGAAAGAGATAAGGGAGGAAGCCATAGCTGAACAAGAGGAAACCATAAAAAAGGTGATAAGTAAAAAAGAAGAAGCCATAAAGGAGGCCATAATAAAGGCTGTTCAAAGAAAGATGGATGAATTCATAGAATCCACAAATAAAAAGGTGACCGAAATCCAGCAAATGTTCAAAGAAAATAAAGCTACTGAGCTAACCACTCAAATGGAAATCAAGGAGCTAAAGAAATCCATACATGATCTAAAAGAAGAGATGCAAGGCATCAAAAATGAGCAATTAGTAGCAAGGGAGATGAAAAATAAAGTAGATAGTTTTGATAGCAGGTTAGACAATGCAGAGGAGAGAATTTCCGGGGCTGAAGATAATTTAGTTATTATAGAGAAAGAACAGAAAATGAGTCAATCCAAATCTAGGAAAAATGAGAGAGCACTTCAGGAGGTCCAAGATACAATTAGGAAGCCTAATTTAAGTCTAATTGGTATTGAGGAGGGTCTGGAGAAAGAGGTCAATGGTATTGGAAATATACTTCAGGGAATCATCTCAGAGAATTTCCCAAATATCGAGAAGGGCAGACCCATCCAGATACAAGAAGCTTTTAGAACCCCAAACAGACCTGACCAGAAAAGAACATCTCACCGCCACATCGTAATTCGAACTGGATCAGTAGAAACAAAAAAAAAGGATCCTAAAGGCAGCCAGGGAAATGGGTTCAGTAACCTATAAAGCAAAACCAATCAGAATAACCCCAGATTACTCAGCAGAGACCATGCAAGCAAGAAGTGACTGGAAGCATATATGTCATGCCCTTAAGTCAAATAACTACCAACTAAGAATACTATACCCAGCTAAGCTCTCATTCATAACTGAGGGAACAATAAAAACATTCCATTCTTGGGAAAAGCTGCAACAATATGTTGCAACAAAACCAACACTACAGAGAATTCTGAAAGATGTTCTATACATCCAATTAAACACCATAGGCTGTCTAGTTGGATCAAAAAGCAAGAGCCATTGTTCTGCTGTCTTCAAGAGACACATCCTACCCAAAAAAAGAAGCATCTTTTGAAAGTGAGAGGTTGGAATAAACTCTATCAAGCTAACGGCCCCCATAAACAGGCTGGAGTTGCCATCCTCATATCAGATAAAATAGATTTCAAACCAAAATTAGTAAGAAAAGACAAAGAAGTTTACTACATACCATTAAAGGGATCTTTCCTCCAGGAAGACATAACGATCCTAAATATTTACACACCCAATCCCGGAGCTCCAAACTTCATCAAGCAAACTTTACTTACACTGAAACCATACACAGATCGAAATACAGTGATTGTCGGTGACTTTAACACACCACTTTCACCTATGGACAGATCAACAAGGCAAAAACTCACCAGAGAAACCTTAGAACTGAAAAACTATATAGACCAACTAGATCTAACAGACATCTGCAGAATATTCCACCCAGCAACAACACAATATACGTTTTTCTCAGCAGCACATGGAACATTTTCCAAAATAGATCACATCTTAGGCCATAAAACAAACCTGGACAGATTCAGAAACACTGAAATTATTCCATGCACACTCTCAGACCACAAAGGCATCAAACTGGAACTGAACACACATCTCCACCAACGAAAACCCTGTAACTCATGGAGACTGAACAACACATTATTGAATCACCAATGGGTCATTGAAGAGATCAGAACGGAAATCCAGGAGGTCATGAAATTGAACAGTAAGGAGCACACAAAATACCAACTCCTTTGGGACACAGCAAAGGCAGTACTCAGAGGAAAATTTATAGTGCTGAGTGCCTACAACAACAAGTTGGAAAAATTGCAAACCAACAAGTTAATGTCTCCCCTTAAGATCCTGGAAAAAGAGCAACAAACCAACCCTAATCCCAGTAGAAGAAAGCAAAGAATTAAAATCAAAGCAGAATTAAATGATTTGGAATCCAAAAAAACTATAAAAAGAATCAACAAAACAAGGAGTTGGTTCTTTGAAAGAATTAACAAAATTGACAAGCCCTTAGCAAATCTTACCAAACAAAGAAGAGAGCATATCGAAATAAACAAAATCGCAGATGAAAATGGTAATATCACGACAGAAATTACCAAGATCCAGAATATCATAAGGGAATACTTCTCAAACCTTTATGCCAACAAATTTGAGAATCTAGATGAAATGGATGAATTCCTACCAAATATTAACATACACACACTGAACCAAGAAGAACTAAGCCAACTCAACAGGCCTATTTCAAGCTCTGAAATATAAATGGCAATTAGAGAACTTCCACCTAAGAAAAGCCCAGGGCCAGATGGATTCACAGCTGAATTCTATAAGGTCTTCAAAGCAGAGCTCACACCAATACTCCTCAGGCTCTTCAACGAAATTGAAAATGAAGGTTCCTTACCAAACTCATTCTTTGAAGCCAATATAACCCTCATCCCCAAACCAGACAGAGATTCATCAAAGAAAGAGAACTATAGACCTATATCTTTGATGAACATCGATGCAAAACTTCTCAACAAAATACTGGCCAACCGTCTACAACAACTCATCAAAAAAATTATACACTATGATCAAACTGGATTCATCACAGGGAGGCAAAGCTGGTTCAACATACGCAAATCAATTAATATAATTCAACACATCAACAGGAGCAAGGACAAAGTCACATGATTGTCATAATAGACGTGGAAAAGGCATTTGACAAGATCCAACACCCCTTTATGTTAAAAGCTCTGGAGAAACTAGGAATCCATGGAACATTCCTCAATGTAATAAAGGCTGTGTATGAGAAACCTACTGCTAGTATTACACTTAATGGTGAAAATCTAAAGCCATTCCCTCTAAAATCAGGAACGAGACAAGGATGCCCACTCTCTCCACTCCTCTTTAACATAGTACTAGAATTCCTAGCCAGTGCAATAAGGCAAGAAGCAAGCATAAAGGGATCCAAGTAGGGAAAGAGGAAATAAAACTATCCCTCTTTGCAGATGACATGATTCTGTATTTAAGAATCCTATAGAATCTACTCCCAAGCTCCTTGAGCTGATTCAAAGCTTTGGAAGAGTAGCAGGCTGTAAAATCAACCCTCAAAAATAAACTGCCTTCCTTTATGCCAACAGTGAGAGGAACGAGGCAATAATCAGGAAAGAAACTCCTTTCACAATAGCCTCGAAGAAAATAAAGTACCTAGGTATTAGCTTAACTAAGAATGTAAAGGACCTTTTGACAAAAACTTTAAAACCCTAAAAAAGGAAATTAAAGCAGAACTAAGGAAATGGAAAACCTCCCATGCTCCTGGATTGGAAGAATCAACATTGTGAAAATGACAATCTTGCCAAGAGCTATCTACAAATTCAATGCAATACCCATCAATATCCCAATGTCATTCTTTAAAGAAATAGAAGAGGCAATCCAAAATTTCATATGGAATAATAAAAGACCCCGTATAGCAAAAACAGTTCTTAGCAGAAATAACAGCGCTGGAGGAATTTCAATTCCAAACTTTAGACTCTATTACAGAGCTATAATTCTCAAAACAGCTTGGTACTGGCACAGGAACAGGCCTGAAGACCAATGGAATATTACTGAGGACCTAGATATTAAACCACAGACCTATGGCCACCTAATCTTTGACAAGGGAGCCAAAAAAATGGAAGGGAAGAAAGACAGCCTCTTCAACAAGTTGTGCTAGCAGAACTGGTTAAGCACCTGCAGAAAACTAAAGCTGGATCCTTCGTTGTCACCGTGCACTAGAATTAACTCCAAATGGATCAAAGACCTGGAGGTAAAAGCTGACACACTGAAAACTCTACAGGAAGGAATAGGAGATACACTAGGCCTCGTTGGCACAGGTCGAAACTTTCTTAATAAGGACCAAGAATCACAACAAATCAGAGAAAGGCTGGATAAGTGGGACTGCATTAAACTGCAGAGCTTTTGTATGGCAAAGGACATAGCTAGTAAACTACCCAGGAAGCCCACAGAGTGGGAGAAGATCTTCACCAACCAAACAACAGACAAAGGCCTCATATCTAAAATATATCAACAACTCAAAAAATTGAATCACTCCAAAACTAATCTCCAAAGTAACAACCATCCCATTAAAAATGAGCCAAAGAGTTAAAGAGAGTCTTCTCTGAAGAAGAAACAAAAATGGCCTATAGACACATGAAGAAATGCTCAACATCTCTGGTCATAAAAGAAATGCAAATCAAAACAACTTTAAGATTCCACCTCACTCCAGCTAGAATGGCCAGGATCAGGAAAACGAATGACAACAGATGCTGGAGGGGATGTGGCCAGGAGGGATCACTACTACACTGTCGGTGGGAGTGCAAACTCGTTCAACCACTATGGAAAGCAGTGTGGCAGTGCCTCAAAAGGCTAAACATAAAACTCCCCTATGACCCAGCAATTCCACTTCTTGGCATTTACCCAACCATCCAGAAACAAGGACATACTAAACCCACTAGCACGACCATGTTCATTGCAGCACTATTCACCATAGGAAAGATATGGAACCAACCTAGATGTCCCTCAGTTGATGAGTGGATCAACAAGTTGTGGTATTTGTACACAATGGAATTCTATGCTGCTGTCAGAAAGAATGACATCGCCCCATTTGTTAGGAAATGGAAAGACTTAGAAAAAATCATATTAAGTGAAGTAAGCCAGACTCAAAGGAACTTAGGCTCAATGGTTTCCCTCATTCGTCATAATCAGTAGAAACCTTGGGCTCTACCAGCAGAGATTTGCAATAGAGCAAAATCTTGATACATAAGGACATATAATGTGAAGCTAATTGAAAGGACCTCCAGGATAGTGAAACAAAAGCCATATAATGAATGATTGTTGTCCTTAATGTACTATGTTATCTCTCATCTCCTTTGCTGTCCCTTGGTTATCTCATATTGGTATAGTATCTCACTTTGTTATCTGATTTATTGAATTTATTTGTAGTTGGATATTTGAAATTTGCTAGGGAAGGGGGGAAAACCAAGACGGGTGGGGGGTGTGGGGGGGGAGGGATACAGGTACCAAGACATGTGAAAGGGTATCAATGTATGTGAATTAATGCACCTTCTATCTGGCAAATATCATGTAACCCTTTTACTAATTAGAATAAAAAAAAAGAAAAAAAAAGCTCCTACCAGAAGCAAGACATGTGCACATTACAACTAGTCCTCACCAAGACTATTTTAGAGGTACTAGTGAACTGGATGGTTAATGTAAAGTAAAAATAATAGGATATTAATTATATCTGTTGTACAATAATCTTGTGTTTTATATATGTGTATATACGGTACATAACAATTAGGGCAGAAATTTCCCTACCTATTTACAGCTTTGTTCAAACTTGCTTGGCCGATAGATGCTCAATTAAAAAAAATTGCCAAATGAATGGATGCAATGGAAAACATAAAGAGAATAATAAAACCAGATGCTTAATGACTTCTGAATGTTAGATTACAGAGAACAATTTTCATGCTATATTTTGCTGAATGTTACATGTTCTACAGCTACCGTGTGTTACTTTTTTACCAGCATGGAAACTAGTACAAGAAAGTTTCATTGTACTAAGTCCATATAGATACTTTCAGTGTACAGTAACATCAACTTCATTATATTCCTAATCCACTTTCTTCCCTTTTCAAAGAGTATTTTAAAGGATTGAATCTTCAATAATATCTGTTGCTTATTTTTCTTGATACTAACTTGGGTGAAATGGACCCTTAGAATGATTTTGACTTACATTTCCTTGATGGGAAAGCATGATGAGCATTTCTTCCTCTGAGAACTTTCTCTTTAAGTCATTTGATCACTTATTGAATGGGTTATTTGTTCTCTTGATGTTTTATTTTTTGTGCTCTTGATACATTCCTGGTATTCATCCTTCATCTGCTGAATAGATGACAAAAGTTTTCTCCCATTCTGTGAATTTTCTCTTGATTCTGAGAACTGTTTGCTTCGATGTGTAGAAACTTCCTAATTTGATGCAATCTTGTTTGTTAATTCTTACTTTTATTTTCCGAGCAATTAAAGTCCTGTTTAAGAATTAATAGCAGCCCAGTGGTAGTGGCTCACACCACCTACAAGGTCTCTACAGATGTTGCCTAAATTTTCTTGCAGGCACTTTTATATCATTTTATTAGCTGCATTTAATTCTTTATTTTTTATGATATTAAGAAAATAAGCCCCAAACTTGGAAATGCAAACCAGTAATTAATATATTGGTTTGTTGGCAGATGAGTGCATTCTCTAAAAGGTTCATGTTATTTTTTATTGCTTCATACCACTGATTTGAACACAGCCTATATCTTTGCATTTGTAGAGTTTTCACCAATAAGAATTCACATTTCTCTACACAATAGAGAAAAATACTCTATATTGCAAGGTATTTACACTTTGTTTATTTGAAATAAGGAAGAGAAAGGGAAAACAAAATGACTGGGAGGAGAAGAGGGGTGGGAAAGGGGAACAAAAACATGAGAAGTAATGTACCTACTGCCTGGCGAATATAACTGTAATCTCTCTATACATTACAATAAAAAAGATCATATAGGATGAGACTAAATGAAATAAACTACATGATATGGAAACAACAAAAAAAAGGAAACAGAACATACACACACAAAAAAACCCACAAAACGAAAAACAAAAACAAAACAAACAAACAAATAAAAACAAGTTGGGGGGATATTCCCCACAATTGTGAGTTGTTACCCACAAGATACTAGGGTTGAGGACCAAGAGTTTAAAAAGCAGGTCAGTGTACCCAGAGCTGTCACTGTGTTTCTGGGAACTACCACAGAGATAGAAAGGATGTGGGAAAAGAGAGGAGAATAAATAAGGAATGAGTCATAAAATTAGACAAAAATGTGAAGATAAAATTGCTTAGAGAAAAGTAAGAACACCTAAAAATGCAACTGAAAAGGTGTAGACCAACAAACAAAAAAAAAGAAAAAGGTGATTTTTCAGTTTTTTCGGGTGGGGGCAGGATAGGAAACTTGTGTCTCTACTAAATTTGGGATACAAATCTTCACAAATTCTTTTTCTCTTGTGATTTGGCTTTGCTGCTTTTCGGAACAGATTGCTTGATTGATAAAACAAAGCTGAAATATCCGAGGGGGTCTTTGTTTACAGGTCTGTGGCCTGTGCAGGAGACAGACTTCGGCAGCACTGGGGTGGGATTTTTGGCTAAGGGATCTCTGGGAAATCCTTTGCTAATAAGAATGATGGCGCTGTCAGCAACACATCTCAGGCTCCAATTGCTTAGGCAAGGCCTTTCCCAGCAGTCAATATGATGCTGCTCTAGCTGGAGGGTGAGGGACTCCCTCCCAATGCCATTCTGTGAGCAAAAGTGGAAACTTCTCCTCAGTGGTACCCAAAAATTGCCGGATTCTCCAGTTCTGTGAAATTGGCAGGGCTGTGCTCGGCCGGGTGTCGGCTCTGGCTCATGCAGGCAGTGTGTGGCTCTGTGTGCAGCCTGAGGGTCTACACCACCATGAAGCACTGTCTGCCCCGCAGCTGGTGGGGCTCCATGCGATCGTCTTGTGCTGGTATTCTGCCTTTTTCTTCTCTGACTGAGATTTCTGTGGTGCTAAAGCTTACTTAAGATCCATTTCTGGTAAAGAACTCTCCCCTACAATGTCAGAACTTGAATCTTGGCGGGAGCTCAGTATGTCTCACACTGAACCATCACCATCATCTGCCCCACATGCAGTTCCAGATTTTTACTGCTTAACTAGACATAGGGATTCTCTGATTTGTCTGCCTAGATTAAAACTGTGAGCCTCACATCTCAGCCTTCTGAGTAGCTAGGATTAGAAGCAAGGCCCAGCAGTACCCAAAAAATATAGTCTTTAAGCCACTAATTAATTATAAAGAACAAATCATAAGATTATCTCTAGTGTGGCTGTGATGGTTCCCTTCTCTATCCCTTACCCTCGCCTCCCCTCACTTCTCTTCTCCTCCCCTTCCTTTTTCTCCCTCTCCTTCACATTCTCTTCTTTTTCCTGCCCTTATTCTGCCCCTCATCCTTTCTTCATCCCTCCCTCCTTTCTCCTCTGATCATCACAGTAAAACAACAGTGAAACAACATCGCCACCCAGTGTCCATTCATATAAATATAATAAACAATACAAATGTATTTTCCATTTTTTTGCCTGTCCTGGGCTTGAATTCAGGATGTGAGCACTGTCCTCAGGCTTTCTCAAGGCTGGTGCTCCGCCACTTGAGCAAAATCACCACTTCTGGCTTTTTCTATGCATGTAGTACTGAGGAACCAAACCTGGATCTTCTTGCATGCTAGGCAAGGAATTTACCTCTAGGCCCAACTCCAGCCTCCAAACAACATATTTACAGTAAATCAACAAACATCATCTTTTTAAAGATTTCTTTTAGCCAAGCACCAATGGCTTAAGCCTGCAATCTTACCTACTCAACAGGCTGCGATATGGGGAATATATTTCAAAGCCAGTCTTAGTGAGAAAGGCCAGGAGATTCTATCTCCAATGAAACACCAAAATGGTGAATGTAGAAATGTAGCTCAAGTGATAGATTACATGCCTTGAGTACAAATCTAAAAACATGAAGCCCTGAGTTCAAACTGCAGTACTGGACCAAAAGTATCTTTAGAAGATCTTCTCCCAGTCTGTAGGCTTCCTAATTAATTTAGTAGCTTTCTCCTTTGGCATACAAAAGCTCTAAGTTTAATGCAGTCCGACGTGTCCAACCTTTCTCTGATTTGTTGTGATTCTTGCTCCTTATTAAGAAAGTTTCGACTGGTGCCAAGGAGGCCTAGTGTATGTCCTATTCCTTCTTGTAAAGTTTTCAGTGTGTCAGATTTTACCTCGATGTCATTGATCCATTTGGAGTTAATTCTAGTGCAGGGTGACAAACAAGGATCCAACTATAGTTTTCTGCAGGTGCTTAACCAGTTCTGCCAGCACCCGTTATTGAAGAGGGTATCTTTCTTCAATTCTGTATTATTAACTGCCTTGTCAAAGGTTAGGTAGCCATAGGTCTGTGGTTTAATATATGAGTCTTCAGTTCTATTACATTAATCTTCAGGCCTGTTCTTGTGCCAGTAACAAGCTCTTTTGATAATTATAGCTCTGCAATAGACTCTGAATTTGGTAATGAAATTCCTCCTGCGCTGTTCTTTCTGCAAATAAGTGTTTTTGCTATACGGGGTCTTTTATTATTCCATATGAAATTTTGGATTGCCTCTTCTACTTCTTCACAGAATGAAATTGGGATATTGATGGGTATCGCGTTGAATTTGTAGATAACGCTTGGGAAGATTGTCATTTTCACGATATTGATTAATTCCATCCGGGAGCATGGGAGGTTTTTCCATTTCCTCAGTTCCTCTTTAATTTCCATTTTCATGATTTTAAAGTTTTCATCAAAATCGTACTTTACATTCTTAGTTAAGGTAATTCCTAGGGACTTAATTTTCTTTGAGGTTATTGCAAAAGTAGTTCCTGTCCTGATTGTTGCCTCATTCCTATCACTGTTGTTGTAGAGGAAGGCAGATTTTTTTTTCTTTTTTGTTTTTTATTGTAATTAGTAAAAGGGTTACATAATATTTGCCAGATAGAAGGTGCATTAATTCACATACACTGATACCCTTTCACATGTCTTGGTACCCATTTCCCTCCCCCCCACACTCCCCACCTGTCTTGGTTTTCCCCCCTTCCCTATCAAATTTCAAATATCCAAATACAAATAAATTCAATATATCAGATAACAAAGTGAGATACTATACCAATATGAGATAACCAAGGGATAGCAAAGGAGATGAGAGACAACATAGTACATTAAGGACAACAATCATTCATTTTATGGCTTTTGTTTCGATATCCTGGAGGTCCTTTCAATTAGCTTCACATTATATGGCCTTATGTATCAAGATTTTGCTCTATTGCAGATCTCTGCGAGTAGAGCCCAAGGTTTCTGCTGATTATGACGAATGAAGGAAACCATTGAGCATAAGTTCCTTTGAGTCTGGCTTACTTCACTTAATATGACTTTTTCTAAGTCTTTCCATTTCCTAAGAAATGGGATGATGTCATTCTTTCTGACAGCAGCATAGAATTCCATTGTGTACAAATACCACAACTTGTTGATCCACTCATCAACTGAGGGACATCTGGGTTGGTTCCATATCTTTGCTATGGTGAATAGTGCTGCAATGAACATTGTGGTGCTAGTGGATTTAGTATGTCCTTGTTTCTGGATGGTTGGGTAAATGCCAAGTAGTGGAATTGCTGGGTCAAAGGGGAGTTTTATGTTTAGCCTTTGAGGCACTGCCACACTGCTTTCCATAGTGGTTGAACGAGTTTGCACTCTCACCAACAGTGTAGTAGTGATCCCTCCTGGCCACATCCCCTCCAGGTTCTGTTGTTATTCGTTTTCCTGATCCTGGCCATTCTAACTGGAGTGAGGTGGAATCTTAGAGTTGTTTTGATTTGCATTTCTGTTATGACCAGAGATGTTGAGCATTTCTTCATGTGTCTATAGGCCATTTTTGTTTCTCCTACAGAGAAGACTCTCTTTAACTCTTTGGCTCATTTTTAATGGGATGGTTGTTACTTTGGAGATTAGTTTTGGAGTGATTCAATTTTTTGAGTTGTTGATATATTTTAGATATGAGGCCTTTGTCCATTGTGTGGTCAGTGAAGATCTTCTCCCACTCTGTAGGCTTCCTAAGTAATTTACTAGCTATGTCCTTTGCCATGCAAAAGCTCTGCAGTTTAATGCAGTCCCACTTATCCAGCCTTTCTCTGATTTGTTGTGATTCTTGGTCCTTATTAAGAAAGTTTCGACCTGTTGCAAGGAGGCCTAGTGCATCTCCTATTCCTTCCTGTAAAGTTTTCAGTGTGTCAGCTTTTACCTCCAGGTCTTTGATCCATTTGGAGTTAATTATAGTGCAAGGTGACAACGAAGGATCCAGCTTTAGTTTTCTGCAGGTGCTTAACCAGTGTTGCCAGCACAACTTGTTGAAGAGGCTGTCTTTCTTCCATTCTATTTTTTTGGCTCCCTTGTCAAAGATTAGGTGGCAATAGGTCTGTGGTTTAATATCTGGGTCTTCAGTTCTATTCCATTGGTCTACAGGCCAGTTCCTGTGCCAGTACCAAGCTGATTTGAGAATTATAGCTCTGTAATAGAGTCTAAAGTTTGGAATTGAAATTCCTCCAGCGCTGTTATTTCTGCTAAGAAGTGTTTTGCTATTCGGGGTCTTTTATTATTCCATATGAAATTTTGGATTGCCGCTTCTATTTCTTTAAAGAATGACATTGGGATGTTGATCGTTATTGCATTGAATTTGTAGATAGCTCTTGGCAAGATTGTCATTTTCACAGTGTTGATTCTTCCAATCAAGGAGCATGGGAGGTTTTTCCATTTCCTTAGTTCTGCTTTAATGTCCTTTTTTAGGGTTTTAAAGTTTTCGTCAAAAAGGTCCTTTACATTCTTAGTTAAGCTAATTCCTAGGTACTTTATTTATTTTGAGGCTATTGTGAAAGGAGTTTCTTTCCAGATTATTTCCTCGTTCCTCTCACTGTTTGCGTAAAGGAAGGCAGTTGATTTTTGAGGGTTGATTTTATAGCCTGCTACTCTTCCAAAGCTTTGAATCAGCTCAAGGAGCTTGGGAGTAGAGTCTATAGGATTCTTTAAATACAGAATCATGTCATCTGCAAAGAGGGATAGTTTTATTTCCTCTTTCCCTACTTGGATCCGCTTTATGCTTGCTTCTTGCTTATTGCACTGGCTAGGAATTCTAGTACTACGTTAAAGAGGAGTGGAGAGAGTGGGCATCCTTGTCTCATTCCTGATTTTAGAGGGAATGGCTTTAGATTTTCACCATTAAGTGTAATACTAGCAGTAGGTTTCTCATACACAGCCTTTATTACATTGAGGAATGTTCCATGGATTCCTAGTTTCTCCAGAGCTTTTAACATAAAGGGGTGTTGGATCTTGTCAAATGCCTTTTCTGCGTCTATTGAGACAATCATGTGACTTTGTCCTTGCTCCTGTTGATGTGTTGAATTATATTAATTGACTTGCGTATGTTGAACCAGCTTTGCCTCCCTGTGATGAATCCAGTTTGATCAAAGTGTATAATTTTTTTGATGAGGTGTTGTAGACGGTTGGCCAGTGTTTTGTTGAGAAGTTTTCCATCAATATTCATCAAAGATATAGGTCTATAGTTCTCTTTCTTTGATGAATCTCTGGTTTGGGGATGAGGGTTATACTGGCTTCATAGAATGAGTTTGGTAAGGAACCTTCATTTTCAATTTCGTTGAAGAGCTTGAGGAGTATTGGTGTGAGCTCTGCTTTGAAGACCTTATAGAATGCAGCTGGGAATCCATCTGGCCCTGGCTTTTCTTAGATGGAAGTTCTCTAATTGCCATTTCTATTTCAGAGCTTGAAATAGGCCTGTTGAGTTGGCTTAGTTCTTCTTGGTTCAGTGTGTGTATGTTAATATTTGCTAGGAATTCATCCATTTCATCTAGATTCTGAAATTTGTTGGCATAAAGGTTTGAGAAATATTCCTTCATGATATTCTGATCTTGGTCATTTTGTCGTGATATTACCATTTTCATCTGCGATTTTGTTTATTTTGATAGGCTCTCTTCTTTTTTTGGTAAGATTTGCTAAGGGCTTGTCAATTTTGTTAATTCTTTCAAAGAACCATCTCCTTGTTTTGTTGATTCTTTCTATAGTTTTTTTGGATTCCAAATAATTTAATTCTGTTTTGATTTTAATTATTTGCTTTCTTCTACTCGGATTAAGGTTGGTTTGTTGCTCTTTTTCCAGGAGCTTAAGGTGGGACATTAACTTGTTGGTTTGCAATTTTTCCAACTTGTTGTTGTAGGCACTCAGCGCTATAAATTTTCCTCTGAGTACTGCCTTTACTGTGTCGCAAAGGAGTTGGTATTTTGTGTGCTCCTTACCGTTAAATTTCATAAACTGTTGGATTTCTGTTCTGATCTCTTCGATGACCCATTGGTGATTCAACAATGTGTTGTTCAGTCTCCATGAGTTACAGGGTTTTCGTTGGTGGAGATGTGTGTTCAGTTCCAGTTTGATGCCTTTGTGGTCTGAGAGTGTGCATGGAATAATTTCAGTGTTTCTGAATCTGTCCAGGTTTGTTTTATGGCCTAAGATGTGATCTATTTTGGAAAATGTTCCATGTGCTGCTGAGAAAAACGTATATTGTGTTGTTGCTGGGTGGAATATTCTGCAGATGTCTGTTAGATCTAGTTGGTCTATGTAGTTGTTCAGTTCTAAGGTTTCTCTGTTGAGTTTTTGCCTTGTTGATCTTTCCATAGGTGAGAGTGGTGTGTTAAAGTCACCGACAATTACTGTATTTCGATCTACGTATGGTTTCAGTGTAAGTAAAATTTGCTTGATGAAGTTTGAGCTCCGGGATTGGGTGTGTAAATATTTAGGATCCTTATGTCTTCCTGGAGGAAAGATCGCTTTAGTAGTATGTAGTAACCTTCTTTGTCTTTTCTTACTAATTTTAGTTTGAAGTCTATTTTATCTGATATGAGGATGGCAACTCCAGCCTGTTTATGGGGGCCGTTAGCTTGATAGAGTTTATTCCAACCTCTCACTTTCAAAAGATGATTGGTTTTTTTGGGTAAGATGTGTCTCTTGAAGACAGCACAACAATGGCTCTTGCTTTTTGATCCAACTAGACAGCCTATGCCGTTTAATTGGAGAGTTAAGCCCATTGATATTGAGAGTTAGGATTGAGAGATATTTATTAGGTCCTACCATTTTTAAAAGCCTTTATTTGGGCCTGTGTCTTGACAGTTCTTGTGGTCCTTAGGTGGTATGCTGTTTAGGTGCCATTTCTTTCCCTATATTGCATTTATTTTGGTTTTCTATGTATAGAACCTCTTTGAGAACTTTCTGTAATGTTGGTTTCATTGCGACATATTGTTGCAGCTTTTCCCTGGAATGGAATGTTTTTATTGTTCCCTCAGTTATGAATGAGAGCTTAGCTGGGTACAGTATTCTTTGTTGGTAGTTATTTGACTTAAGGGCATGACATATATGCTTCCAGTCAATTCTTGCTTGCATGGTCTCTGGTGAGAAGTCTGGGGTCATTCTGATTAGTTTTCCTTTATAGGTTACTGAACCCATTTCCCTGGCTGCCTTTAGGATCCTTTTTTGGTTTCTATTGATCCAGTTCGGATTACGATGTGGCGGTGGGATGTTCTTTTCTGGTCAGGTCTGTTTGGGGTTCTAAAAGCTTCTTGTATCTGGATGGGTCTGCCCTTCTCGATATTTGGGAAATTCTCTGAGATGATTCCCTGAAGTATATTTCCAATAATATTGACCTCTTTCTCCACGCCCTCCTCAATACCAATTAGCCTTAAATTTGGTTTCCTAATTGTATCTTGGATCTCCTGAAGTGCTCTCTCATTTTCCCTAGATTTCGATTGACTCATTTTATGTTCTTTCTCTGTAATAACTAAATTATCTTCAGCCCCGGAAATTCTCTCCTCTGCATTGTCTAACCTGCTATCAAACTATCTACTTCATTTTTCATTTACCTTGCAACTAATTTCTCATTTTTGATGCCTTGCATCTCTTCTTTTAGATCATGTATGGATTTCTTTAGCTACTTGATTTCCATTTGAGTGGTTAGCTCAGTAGCTTTCTTTTCTTTGAACATTTGCTGGAGTTCGGTCACGTTTTTATTTGTGGATTCTATGAATTCATCCATCTTTCTTTGAAAAACCTTTATTATGGCCTCCTTTATGGCTTCTTCTTTTTTACTTGTCACCTTGTTTATGGTTCCCTCTTGTTCAGCTATGGCTGCATCCCTTATCTCTTTCTTTATATTTTCAGATTTTTCATTAATGATGTTTATCAATTGCGTTTGTACAGCACTTGGAAGACTCTCCTCTAGGTTTGCCAGTGACTGTTCCATTGGCTGTTTACATTGGGTGGGGGGGTGAGGGATGTTGTTTCTTGATTTGACATTTTTCTTGAGTTTCTTGTTCTGCCCTTTGGAAAATGGGACCGAGATTAATACTAAACATGATTATAGTTTTTCAGATATAACCAACCTAAACCTCTGTAGCTGGCAGACTCTAGATGTTCACAAGTTTTGATTGGTGTTATCACTCTTTCTTTTTGTGCAGTTACCGACCAGTCTAATAATCCACTGAGAAGCGATTTATACCCAAAACAATAAGCCTCTCAATCCAATCTCTATTGTCTTTAAGTCCCTCTGAGCCTAGAGAATAATTAAACACCTAGATATACAGTGTTGCTCAACAGCCATCAAGTGTAGATCCATGCAGTATAAGGGTTGAAAGAGGAGCAGAGGTCCAGAGATAGAAAAATAGAATGAGAGAGGTCAGGGGGTAAGTAGGTAGCGTATTTGAGTACAAAGTTTGGAAAGTATTAGAATAAAATTTATGTGTTGCTGCACGACTAGCTCTTAGCCCAGCCAGTGGCCTCACAGTAGACCATGGGATCGATCTGCGAGCTTCCGTCTGAGCGCGGTTGCCAAACGTTTTCCTGTGCTGCTTCCTGGGGCGGCCCCAAGCCAAAGGTCTGGGGATTGAGAGTTTCAGGGGCTCTCAGCAGGACCAGCCAGAGACCCCTCTCTTTCCAGGGGCAGGGCCCAGCTGGGGACGTGGGTTCCAAGGGCGGAGCGGCACCTTTTTGGTTCTCAGAAGGGGAGCTTGGCTGCTGGTCGGCCCTTCAGATCCCTGGTGTGTTTCCACTGCTTTGTCAGAGTCTGTGACTGTGGGGGGCCCCTCGGTGGTGTCTTGCTCAGGATTCCCAGCTGGAGGATGCTCCGCTCAAGAATTGAGGGGGGGCACATGCTGGCTCCTATTTACCCGCACCCCCTACGCATTGGTGTAAGGCAGGGTCCCAATGCCCTACACTCTCCAGATCCAGTGGCCTGGGAGAGCAACCTGGTGGGTGGGTGGGAGCTGGGACAGCTCCGCCATCCCTGGTGGCGTCCTGAGTCTTAGGATCCGCCCGCTTGTCAGTCTCCAGTCAGAGGCCTGGGGGTTGAGCCAGTTGGGCGGGTGGGAGTTGGGACAGCCCCGCCTCCCTTGGTGGGGTGCTGGGTCTTATGGGTAGCCCGCCTATCAATCTCCAGTCAATGGCCTGAGGGAGGGGGCTGTTGAGGCAAGGGACAGGATTCTAAATTCCTTGGCCCCCTGCTCCTGCCAATCTTTCTCGGGTCGGGTGTTGGGGTCTGAGTTAAGTTCTATTGCTTGGCACCTGCTCCGCTTTCCCAATGTGTTTGGGGACGCGCTGTATTACTCACGCCTCTGCGTCCATCTGCGGATACTCCACGGTGGTGGGGAGTCTTTCACTCCCCTCGGGTCTCCACCGCCGCCTGTGTTTTATGTCTGGGTTCCGCTGCTTGCTGTTCTGGTTCCGCGTCTGGGTTCCGCTGCTTCCGACGTTCACTGGCCCGGTTCTGTGCTGGTTTCTGCAGCCGTTGGGCTCCCAGCCTGACACCCTTCACTGCCGCCGCTTTTCGTGGATTAGAGCCGGAGCCCTCAGCTTCCTTGCCAGCGTGGAGCCGGCACCCGCTCAAGCCGCTTTTAGTGGCTTGGTCCGGCGCCAGCTGCTGCTTTCCGCAGCTTTCTGCAGCTTTCAGGGCTTGGATCCAGCGGCGAGAATTGGGGGGGGTCCTCGCGTTCCGAATTCTTTGAGAAAGTCGGATGTGAGCTTTATCTGGATTTCTTCTCCGGTTTGAGTCCTTCTCCATTGCTTTTTGAGTTTGTTGTTGTGGATTTCTTAAGGTAGTTTGCTCGTGGGACTCCCTGGTTCTCTCTTTTTGTCAGAGAGAGCTAGGCTGCGTTCCTATTGTCTCAGCGCCATCTTCCTTTAGGCAGTTGTTTTTTGAGGGTTAATTTTATTCCCTGCTAACCTTCCAAAGTTTTGAATCAGCTCAAGGAGCTTGGGAGTAGAGTCTATAGGATTCTTTAAATACAGGATCATATCAACTGCAAAGAGGGATAGTTATACTTCCTCTTTCACTATTTTGATCCACTTTATGCTTGCTTCTTTCCTTATTGCACTGACTAGGAATTCTAATACTATGTTAAAAAGGAGTGCAGAGAGTGGGCATCCTTGTCTCGATGCTTATTTTAATGGGAATGGTTTTAGCTTTCCACGATTAATTATAATACTAGCTGTGGTTTGGTTTCACACAGCCTTCATTATACTGATGAATGTTCACCAACCATACAACGGACAAAGGCCTTCTTCTGTGAAGAAGAAACAAAAATGCCCTATAGACACATGAAGAAATGCTCAACATCTCTGGTCATAAAAGAAATGCATATCAAAACAACTCTATGATTCCACCTCAATCAAGTTAGAATGGCCAGGATCAAGAAAACTAATAACAGGAAATGCTGGAGGGGATGTGGCCAGGAGGGATCATTACTACAGAGCTGGTGGGAGTGCAAACTCATTCAACCACTATGGAAAGCAGTATGGCAGTTCCTCAAAAGACTAAACAAAGAGCTCCCCTATGACCCAGCACTTGCACTACTTAACATTTACCCAATCATCCAGAAACAAGGGCATCCTAATTCTACCAGAACAACAATGTTCATCGCACCAGTATTTACCATAGCAAAGATAGGGAACCAGCCTAGATGTTCCTCAGTTGATGAATGGATCAACAGGATGTGTTATTTATACACAGTGGAATTCTATGCTGCTGTCAGAAAGAACGACATAGCTCCTTTTGTTAGGAAATGGAAAGACTTAGAAAAAAATCATATTGAGTGAAGAAAGCCAGACTCAAAGGAACTTAGGCTGAATGCTTTCCCTCATTTGTCATAATCAGTAGAAACCTTGGGCTCTCCTAGCAGAGATTTGCAATAGAACAAAACCCTGATAGAAAAGGTCATATACTATAATGCTAAATGAAAGGATCACTAGGATATAGAAGCATATGCCATATAATGAATGATTGTTGTCCATAAGGTACTATGTTATCTCTCATCTCTTTTGCTGTCCCTTGGTTAACTTATATTGTTACAGTATCTCACTTTGTAATCTGATATATCAGATATATTTGTATGTGATTATTTGAAATTGGATAGGGAAGCGGGGAAAACAAGATGAGGGGTGGGGGTTGGTGGAGGGAAATGGGGACCAAGATATGTGAAATGGTATCAATGTTTGTGAATTCATGCACCTTCTATCTGGTAAATATCATGTAACCCTTCTATTAATTACAATAAAAGTATATGAAAAAAGTGTCTTTCATTTGTACTGATTGTATATATATATAATATATATATGATTTATAATACATATTTTAAAAGATACAACTAAGCTAACTGAGGGCTTATGATACACTTCTGTTTATAAAGGACTAAAGAACTGACCAAGTGCTTTTATCAGTAGCTTCTGTCTATGATGCTAGCTACTCAGGAGGCTGAGGTCTGAGGATTGTGGTGTGAAGCCAGGCTAGGAAGAGTCATGAAATTTTGCTTCTAAATATGTATGGAAATGATCACAATATTTCTTTCATCCATAAAAATCTCAACTGATTCAGCACATTTGTTATGCAAGTCTCATAAGCCTTTCTGTTTGGTCTGAAATCCAGAATGTCTGGGGCCTATTCCCTTCATATACCACCAGTGGTTCTTTTCTCTGTATTTATTATAGAACTAGCTCTCAAATGTCAAGAAATATTGTCTATAAGTCTGGTTTGCCAGCTCAGCTGAAAGGTCATGAATTTTATTTTCTCAGTGTTACCGAAACCAGAAAAACTGTCATAATGGCTTAGTGTGTGCATCTTGACTGAGATTTTCTCTAAGTAGATTAAATAGGATTGTGGCAACAAAAATTACATCAGACTTAACAATTAGTGTACTACAGGTGCTTGATGTGAGGTAATTCACTGTTTGCAAATGTTTCTCAGTAGCACATACAACATGGTGATAAATGAATAAACAATAAGGAGCAGAATTTTCTTATGAGAGTCAACTATAGCTGGGCACTGGTGACTCATGCCTGTAAATCCTGGCTACTGAAGAGGCTCTTTTTTCTTTCCAATTAATTGGAGTTTTATACACTTTACTGCCTGGCTGGCTTTAAGCTGAAATTCAGCTCAAGAAAATGAGATCTGAGGATAAAAATTCAAAGCCAACTCAGGCAGGAATGTCTATTAGAAATTTTACCTCCAATTAGGCACCAAAAATCCAGAAGTGTGGCTCAATTGGTAGAGCATTATCCTTGAGCAACTGTCCTCAGGGACAGTGGTCAGGATCTATGTTCAAACGCTAAGAGAGGTAGACATATACAAGCAAAAAACTTGAAACCCCAAACAGAATTACACTGCATAATTATCAACCATCAATCATCTAATAACACAGAAAACCAGTATTGGAGTTACTGCCTACCTTTAATCATGCCTTTATCATATATTTCTTACAAATTTGTTGTGGTTTCACATATTGCAAAATTTATTATTTAGTATCTTAGAATTTTGGATTGTGGTATCTGATCTGTTGACCTCATCATTATGAAATGATTCTCTTTTATTAAAAAAATCCTTCTAGTCCCCACTCCCAAGTTGCTTGAGCTGATTTGAAACTTTGGCAAAGTTGCAGGCTTTTTACAGTACATTACATTATTATTTGATATATTGTATATATGCTTATTTGTTTATTTGAAATCTCATAGGGAAGGGGGGAACACAAGATTAGGGCTGGAGGTGGGGGAGGGAAATTGGGACGAAGACATGAGAAAGGGTACCAATGTTCGTGAAGTAATGCACCTTCTATGTGGTGAATATATTATAACCCTTCTATTAATTACAATAAAGTATATAAAAAAGTTACTCCTCAAAAATGAACTGCTCTCCTATATGCCAACAATGAGAGGAGCAAGGCAGAAATCAGGAAAGCAACTCCTTTTGTAATAGCCTCAAAGAAAATAAAGTAGTTAGGAATTAAATTAACTAAGAATGTAAAAGACCGTTATGATGAAAACTTTAAAAACCTGAATAAAGTAATTAAAGCTGAACTGAGGAAGTGGAAAAACCTCCCATGCTCCCGGATTGGAAGAATTAACATCGTGAAAACGGCAACCTTGCCAAGGGCTATCTACAAATTCAATGCAATACTCATCAGTATCCCAATGTAATTCTTTAAGGAAATAAAAGAGGTAATCCAAAATTTCATATGGAATAATAAAAGACCCCGTATAGTAAAAAAAAAAAACCTTAGCTGAAAAAGAGTGCTGTAGAGATATCAATACCAAACTTTAAACTATATTATAGAGCTATAGTAACCCAAACAGTTTTTTTCCGGCATAAGAATAGGCCTGATCACTACTACACTGTTGGTGGGAGTGCAAACTCGTTCAACCACTATGGAAAGCAGTGTGGCAGTGCCTCAAAAGGCTAAACATAAAACTCCCCTATGACCCAGTAATTCCACTACTTGGCATTTACCCAACCATCCAGAAACTATGGCATACTCAATCCACTAGCACAACAATGTTCATTGCAGCACTATTCACCATAACAAAGATATGGAACCAACCTAGATGTCCCTCAGTTGATGAGTGGATCAACAAGTTGTGGTATTTGTACACAATGGAATTCTATGCTGCTGTCAGAAAGAATGATATTGCCCCGTTTGTTAGGAAATGGAAAGACATAGAAAAAAGCATATTAAGTGAAGTAAGCCAGACTCAAGGGAACTTAGGCTCAGTGGTTTCCCTCTTTCGTCATAATCAGTAGAAACCTTGGGCTCTACTCGCAGAGATCTGCAATAGAGCAAAATCTTGATACATAAGGCCATATAATGTGAAGCTAATTGAAAGGACCTCCAGGATATTGAAACAAAAGCCATATAATGAATGATTGTGTGAGTTTGCGCTCACACCAAAGTGTAGTAGTGATCCCTCCTGTCTATATCCCCACCAGCTACTATTGTTACTAGATTTCTTAATCCTGGCCATTCTAGCTGGAGTGAGGTGAAATGTTAAATTTGTTTTGATTTGCATTTCTTTTATGACCAGAGATGTTGAGCATTTCTTCATGTGTCTATAGGCCATTATTACTTCTCCTTCTTCTTCTTCTTCTTCTTCTTCTTCTTCTTCTTCTTCTTCTTCTTCTTCTTCTTCTTCTTCTTCTTCAGAGAAGACTATCTTTATTACGTTGGCCCATGTTTTAATGGGATGTTTGTTTCTTTGGTGATTAATTTTAGAGCCATTCAATTTTTTGAGCTGTTGATATATTTTAGATATGAGGTCTTTGTTGTATGGTGAGTGAAGATCTTCGCCCATGCTGTCGGCTTTCTATTTAACTTGTTTTCTATGTCCTTTGCCTGGCAGAAGTTCTGCAGATTAAGTCCCATTTATCCAGACTTTCTCTGATTTGTTGTGTTTCTGGTTTCTTATTCAGAAAGTTTTGTCCTATGCCATGTAGACCTACTGTACCTCCTATTGCTTCTTGTCAAGTTTTCAGTGTATCTGCTTTTACCTCAAGGTCTTTGATCATTTATTAATTAATCCTGGTGCAGGGTGACAAAGAACAATCCAATTTTAGTTTTCTACAGGTTCATAACCAGTTCTGGCAGCACCATTTTTTGAAGGGGTCTCTTCTTTCATTCTATTTTTGGCACGCTTATCAAAGATTAGGTGGCCATACGTCTGTGCCATAATATCCAAGTCCTAAGTTCCATTCCATTGGTGCAGCTCTTGTGCCAGTATCAAGCTGTTTGGGTTACTATAGCTCTGTAATACAGTCTAATGTTTGGAACTGATAGATTTCCAGTGCTGTGCTTTCTGCTAAGAATTGTTTTTGCAATATGGGTCTTTTATTATTCCATATGAAATTTTGGATTGCCATTTCTATTTCCTTAAACAATAACATTGGGATATTGATGAGTATGCATTGAATTTGTAGATAGCCCTTGGCAAGATTGCCATTTTCATGATGTTAATTCTTTCAATCCAGGAGCATGGGAGGTTTTTCCATTTCCTCAGTTCTCCTTTAATTTCCTAATTCAGGGTTTTAAATTTTTCATCAAAAGGTCCTTTACATAATTACTTAAGTTAGTTCCTAGGTACTTTATTTTCTTTGAGGCTATTGCCAAAGTAGTTGCTTTTATGATTGTTGCCTCATTCCTCTCATTGTTGGCATAGAGGAAGGCAGTTGATATTTGAGGGTTAATTTTATGCCCTGCTACCTTGCCAAAGTTTCGAATCACCTCAGACAGATTGGGAGTGGAGTCTATATGGTTCTTTAAATGCAGAATCATGTCATCTGCAAAGAGGGAATGTTTCACTTCCTGTTTCCTATTTCTATCCCTTTTATGCTTGCTTCTTGCCTTATTTCACTGGCTAGGAATTCTAATACTATGTTTAAGAGGAGTTCAGAGACTGGCCATCCTTGTCTTATTCCTCATTTAAGAGTGAATGTATTTAGTTTTGCCCCATTAAGTATTATGTTAGCTGTGGGTTTGTCGTACACAGCCTTTATTATAATGAGCAATGTTCTGCGGCGCCCGGCACCCCTGACCAGCAGGGAAGAACGGACACCACCCGAGGATCCTTCTCGGATCACGCTTTTAATGAAGAGCAACTCGTTTAAAGGGAAAAATGAAGCGGAGGGGCGCGGGGCAGGGAAGTGCAGCTGCTTATAAACAATCAAAGAACGCGGGACTTTTGCCATTGGCTGCTCTGTCATAAAACTCGGGATTGGTCAGGCCTCTGACGTCATACGCTCAGACTCAGCGGAGCGAGCAAAGGCTCCGCACTCACACCCCAAATAAGGGGAACTAAGAAATTTGTATACAATGAGCGAGGCAGGGGACAGGCGCCGTCTTGGCTGCTCCGGCTCCCCACATCTCCCCCTTTCTGTTTTAACGCAGCAGGCCAACATACCTGTTGTGAAGAGAGTAGAGGTGCTGTCCTCCAAAGTAAAACTTGAGGTCCTACTCTAGAGGAGTGACCCAGGTGGCCAACCCTGGATCCCTCCCCTCCAGGTCCTCTTCTCCCTTTGTGGAGATGGGCTAGGGGCGCAGACCCATATGCTGACGCACATGCTCTCACTGACCTGTTAGGGTCAGGAGTGGTACTTTGTCCATCATTTCACAACTCTTGACTGCCTATACTCCTATTCCTCGTGCAATAGACTAAGGTCTCGAGGGTGCAAAGCAGTACAGGGCAGTTTTAGTTGGCCTTTAAAGCTGCAAGCCAAATTTTGGGGGATGTCCCTGCTCCAAGGCAGTGAGTGCATGAACAAGCATTGCTCTCTCTCTCTTATTGCGAGACCTCATTCAGCAGAGCAACCAAAGGCTAAAGACACAAAACCCAAAACAAACTGCAACAAACATTCACAGGAACTGGAACAAATGTAGGCAACGGCTCCAGCATTGACTCAATTTACACTCTATGGCAGAACAATTTAAAATAATCAGAGCGACCCAATTTTTGAGAAACCAGCCTAACACAGAAGGACAGATTTTTTTTGACAGGGTAAGGCATAGGGAACCTTGCAGTCCTAGGGAAGTTGCAAGGAAGAATTGGTGGCACAAAGGGGAAAATGGAAGAAGCATTAGTCACAGGCATTGGTAATGGAAAGGTCTTCATCACTGCCCACATCGTCTTTTCCTTGTTGCTTTTTCCCTTCTGTCTCTTCATCCAAAGTTGTGGCAGCAGAAGAATTATTAACAGGATTATTCCCAGGATTTTGTTTCGCATCATCCTCTTTAGGCGTCTGATTTTCCTCCAATATCCTTACGAGGCGCTGCGGCACCCAATGCGGGAATTCCTGTCCCTGTGGAAAAACACAAACAGCTCCCCTGGATCTCTGAATTACAGGATCCGGTCCATACCATTTGTTATTGATAATATTTTTCCACATTACTTTTTGTGTGGGTGGTATTGCCATTTTTCCAGCATGCCGATCAGCAGCTGATTGTCCATTGTCATCCACTGTTACATCATTTAAGGTAAACAGTGCAATGGCCAGCCTTTCTCTGGGGGAGGCATCTCGGCCTATTCCCTCCTTTTGTTTAAATAAAAGTTGTTTAAGTGTTCTATTGGCACGTTCCACAATTCCCTGACCCTGGGGATTGTAAGGAAGGCCAGTAGAATGAACTACCTGCATTTGAGTGCAAAAAGAGCGAAATCCGGCAGAGGCATAAGCAGGGCCATTATCTGTTTTCAATTTTAATGGTTTTCCCCATGCTGCCCAGGCTTCCAAGCAATGAACTTTAACATGGGACACCCTTTCCCCTGTAAGGGCAGTGGCATGCAATATGCCAGAGAAAGTGTCCACTGAGACATGAACATATTTTGTCCTGCCAAATTCAGGCACATGAGTAACATCCATTTGCCATAAGGCATTAGAGCAAAGGCCTCTAGGATTAACACCAATTATGAAAGAGGGATGATATACTACACAAGATTGACAAGCTTTAACAATTTCTCTAGCCTGTTGGCGTGAAATGGAAAACTTATAACGAAGGGTTTTTGCAGAAACATGATAAAGTTGATGAAAATCTCGTGCTAATTGAACAGAATTATGGGAAAGGCCCACCAGGGCTCTGGCAGTCAAATCCACTAAGGCATTTGCCTCTGACATGGGACCAGGCAAGCCAGTATGTGCCCGAATATGACCAATGAAAAAAGGATTTTTCCTTTGTAAAATTAAACTCTGAAGTTGGGATAATATATTTGAAACTGTACTGCTACCTTTTATGGAGGCTGCGACTTCCAGGGATGCCACTGCATTAACTACATATTGTGAATCAGAATATAGGTTAAAAGGCTCAGGAAATTTCCTGAATACTTCTAAAACTGTTAGACATTCAACTACTTGTGGAGTTTCTGGTTGAAAATTTAAAGTTACTGGCTCTTTTCCTTGAACTACATAGGCACCTCGGCCTGTTTTTGACCCATCTGTAAATATAATTAGGGCATTACTCAGAGGCAGTTTTTTTTGTAACTTTGGGGAAATACACCCAATCTTCACGCACAAAATTCAGCAGTGGATGTCTGGGATAATGATTGTCAATTATATTTGGAAAGGAGCACACCAAAACTGCCCACCAGTCAACAGAGGCAGCCAATATTTGTACTTGTTGCCGGGTATAAGGAATAATTAATTTGTCAGGAAATTTTGCAAAGTAAGTCAAACACGCCTTGCAACCTGTAAGAGCTAATAAAGCAACTAATTCTGGAAAATACTGAATAGTTTTTAAGCCATAAGAATTTCCATGCAACCATAACAATGGGCCTTCTTGCCATAATACTCCTGTAGGATAATTTTTTGTTTTAAATATGCACAATAAGATTGGCGCTGATGGATTTACACGCAAGAGTTGTGCATTTTCTATGGCCTGTTCAAGACGCTGAATGGAACTCTTAGCCTGAACAGTCAATTTTCTAGGTGAAGTAACATCCGGGTCTCCCTCCAATAAGGAAAAGAGGGGCAACAATTCAGAGCGAGGGACATTAAGAAAATTTCGGACCCAATTTACGTCCCCCATTAATTTTTGAAAATCATGAAGGGTATGCAAATGATTTGTTTTCAAGATGACCTTTTGGGGTGACACAGCTATGGGAGAAATTATGGAACCTAAAAACTGAACCTTTTCTGAAAATTGCACCTTTTCTGGTGCCAAGTTTAAGCCTGCCTTTGCAAGAAGTTTAGACAATTTACTAAATACTTGAAAAAGGATATTCTGCTCAGGGGCAGCTATTAGAATATCATCCATATAGTGAAGAATTCTAACAATGGGAAATTGCTGTCTCACAGGGAAAAGAACTGTGTCAACATATAGTTGGCATATTGTAGGGCTATTAGCCATTCCTTGTGGAAGAACCCTCCACTGAAATCGCGCATCAGGTTGTTCATGATTAACAGAAGGCAGGGTAAAGACAAAACGTTCTCTATCCCTGGGATGCAAAGGAATAGAAAAGAAACAGTCCTTAATATCAATAGATATAATGGGCCATCTTTGGGGCAAAGCAGAAAGCAGTGGGAGGCCGCATTGGACTGACCCTAATATTTGCATTTGAGCATTAATGGCTCTGAGATCATGTAATAATCTCCACTTGCCTGAGGCCTTTTTAATAACAAAAATAGGGGTATTCCATGGAGAAACAGAAGGCTCCACATGTCCAAACCTTAGTTGTTCCTGTACCAATTGAGTTATAGCCTCCAATTTTTCTTGGGACAGGGGCCACTGAGGCACCCACACCGCTTTATTTGTTAACCAGGGTATGGGTGTTGGACTGGCAGAGGCTAAATTTTCAGTGACCCCCAAGAAAAACCCAAACCTTGCTTATCTCTATTGGCTACTGGCTCCACAGGGGCATGCCGGCCCTGTAAATATTTTCCTAACCCACCAGTAGGGACAAAGCCCTGATTTTTCAATATAGTCTGTGCCGTTGAAGAATAATCAGTAGTTAGAATTAAACCCATTTGCTGTTGGATATCCCGGCCCCACAAATTAACTGGGACCTGGAGGACAAACGGCTGAAATTTTCCTTTTTGACCCTCCTTTGTGGACCAGGTCAACTGTTTTGCGCTGACCCGAGGAGTATCTGCATAACCTAAACCTTGCAGGGTTTGTGAAGAGAATTGTAGGGGCCATGTCTTTGGCCACTGAGTTATTTGGACGATACTCCGGTCCGCTCCCGTGTCCACCAGACCATTAAAGGTCCTTCCTTCAATTGTTAATGTTAACATGGGACGGTTATTTAAGGCCATGGACAAGCAGACAAGGTCTGCTCCTGAGGTACTTAAACTTCTTTCCTTTTCTTGCACCGGGGAAACTTGATGATGGGAAGACACTAAGATTAATTGAGCAACTCGATCTCCAGGAGCCACTGAAATGACCCCTCGAGAGACTGAACAGAGAAAATTGGATGGCTCCCCTGTAATTAGGGTCAACAACTCCAGGGAACACTACAAGGCCTTTCATAGTATTGGAAGCACGTCCCAACACTATTCCCACCATATTTTCAGGGAGGGGGCCCATTAGGTCAGTAGTTATGAGTTGAGCCCCCATGTCCTCAGTTATGACCACTCCTGCGGTGGCACGGAGGTCCAGCCCTGCAGATCCTGCGGTTGCTCTGCGGGAACAAATGGCTGTTGGAGATGAGGTGAGAGCCTCTGATAAGTTTCCTGGCACCGAATCCCCTGATTTTGCGGGCCCTGGGGCAGCGGGCCCCTCCGCCCGTTTTTTGGCTCCAAGGCCTGAGGTTGTGGGATAAGCTGTCCATTCACATCTTTAACTGATCTGCACTCATTTGCCCAATGTTTTCCTTTTTTACATAGTGGACAAAGTCCTGGCTCGCGAGGGGGCCTCTGCTTTGAATATTTTAAATTGGGACATTGCTTCTTAAAATGTCCTGGCTTTTGACAGTTGAAGCATAGTCCTGAATTAATTCTAGTGGTGTCAGCTACTGCAGCAACAATTTTATCCAAGCTCACAGGGGCTCCCACCTCCCAGCAGGCCCTAATCCAATCTTGTAAGGGCTTATCTCTTATAGGAATAATAGCCTTTTGGCATTCAGGGAGGCTTTGTTCAAAAATAATTTGTTGGATAAAAAGCATGTGATCCCCTAGGTCCCCAAATAATTTATCTGCGGTCTCTAGGACTCGCCCAACAAAGTCTGTAAAAGGCTCGGTAGGTTTTTGAACAACTTTAGTAAGGTTACCACGGCGCTCCCCCCGACTGGCAAGGGACTTCCAAGCCCTGTAAAAAATATTATTAATTTGTTGATAGACTTCGTTAGGATACCCAGTCTGGTCCACTGCATAAGGGCCTTTTCCTAATAACATTTCAGCTGACCAGTGAGGACGGCCCGCCAGTGCATTCTCCCTATGTCGGGCAGCGGCCAAATCTGCTGCGGAAGCACAATAATCAAGGTACTGGCCATGCGTCAGGCAAGAACGTCCAACCTCATACCAGTCCGTTGGAGTCATGCTGGTGGTCTGCAATCGACGAACCAGTGCAATGGTGTAATTTGCAGAATGGCCATAATTTTGTACAGCGGCCATGAGATCCTTTAAAGCTTTGTAGGAAACTGGCTCATAAACTCTCTGTCCAGTAGTGGAATCTTCAAAAACAGGCAAAGCAGAGGCCAATCAAGACCAGGTGCGGGCTTTGATAAAGGAACTTCCCTTCTTTGGGATGTAGGGAGGCGGGGCAGAGGGGGTAGGTCGGGCCTGGCCATTGTCTGCACCAAATCCTCCCCTGGGGCTGTATCTGTCAGCCTCATACGTGGCAGCCTGTTCCTCTAGCTCCTCCTCTTCCTTTGAACTTAGCTCCTCCGGGGGCCCATCCCCCTCATTATCTGTGCTTTGATCTGACTCTCCTGCATCCTGATAGAGGGAGCTCCTTGGTCCCTCCTGTTTTTTCTTTTCTCTTCTCTCCTCCTCCTGCACTGTACTTTGTGAGGGCTGCAGTCCCTCAATTCCATTCTTTTGTTTTCTCTTACATTTTACCCCACTCTTGGTGGTCCCTCCTTCCTTGTACGATGACTCCGAGAGACTATCCTGGTGCTTAATTAATACCTTCCTCCCTTCTTTAATAATATCAGTATTTCTGCCCTCCTCCAAACAAGCGCGCACCATTCTCCATATGGGCAACGTGGCGCGGGAGACCCCTCCCTTTTCTAGAGCTCTATCCAGGTCCTGGCCTAATATATCCCAACAGGCCAGTGAGAGATCTCCAGACTCCGCAAACCATGGGGCGTGTATCTCAATATCTGTTAACACTCTATGTATTGTGCCGCGGGAAATTCTCAGCCCACGCTGTTTAAGAAGGGCCTGTAAGGGGGCACAGAAGTCCCTTATATGGCACACACTTCCTGAAGAGTTACCCATACTGATGTTTAAAGACCGAGTTAACACAAACCACAGAGGAAGAACGATAACAAGCACCCAGACAAGAACTTCTCAGAACAACATACCTAGAAGGAGTCCTCTTCACGTGTCAAGTTCTGGATCCTCTTCGGCCCCTCCGCAGGTCCCGGGTTTTCGGCACCAGTTGCGGCGCCCGGCACCCCTGACCAGCAGGGAAGAACGGACACCACCCGAGGATCCTTCTCGGATCACGCTTTTAATGAAGAGCAACTCGTTTAAAGGGAAAAATGAAGCGGAGGGGCGCGGGGCAGGGAAGTGCAGCTGCTTATAAACAATCAAAGAACGTGGGACTTTTGCCATTGGCTGCTCTGTCATAAAACTCGGGATTGGTCAGGCCTCTGACGTCATACGCGCAGACTCAGTGGAGCGAGCAAAGGCTCCGCACTCACACCCCAAATAAGGGGAACTAAGAAATTTGTATACAATGAGGGAGGCAGGGGACAGGAGCCGTCTTGGCTGCTCCGGCTCCCCACAATGTTCCATGGATTCCTAGTTTCTCCAGAACTTTTAGTAAAAAGGGGTAATGGACCTTGTGTCAAACCAACAGTTTTATATTATACCTTAAGAGCATGGATAAAGAGCAACAAACCGATCACAAAATCAGTAGAAGTAACGAAATTATTAAAAATCATTGCAGAATTAAATGAATTACAGTCAAATCACATAGAAAGAATAAACAAAAGAAGGAGTTGGTTCTTTGAAAATTTAACAAAATTGACAGACCATAAGCAAATATTCGCCCCTGAAAATTGGCACTATACCAAAATAAACAGAATGATGGAAAAGAATGGAAATATCATGAATTAATAACCAAGATACAGACCCTCATATGGGAATATTTTCCACACCTTTATGCCTACAAATTTAAGCATCTAGAAGAAATGGATGAATTTTTATGCAATATTGACATAACCGAAGTCAACCAAGAAATCCTACAACAACTAAAGATACCCACTTAGATCACTGAAATAGAAATTGCAATAGGAGACCTCCCATCCAAGAAAAGCCCAGGCCTTATGGATTCATAGCTGAAGTGTATGAGGCCTTCAAATTCGAGCTCACACCAATACTCCTCAAGTTGTTACATGAAATTGAAAGAGAAGACTTTTTACCAAACTCATTTTATGAAGCCAGCTTAACCCTCATCCCAAAACCAAACAGGGACTCATCAAAGAAAGACATCTATAGATCTATATCTTTGACAAATGTTGATGCAGAACTTCTCAACAAAATACTGGCCAACCGTCTTCAACAACTCATCAAAAATTATGCACTATGACCAAACAGGATTCATCAGAATAATGCAAAACTGGTTCCATACACAAGAGTCAGTAAATATAATTCACATCAACAGGAGAAAGTAAAAGAATCAACTGATTATCTAAATAGACGCAGAAAAGCTTTTTAATAAGATACTACATGCCTTCATGCTAAAAGCTCTGGAGAATCTGGGAATCCATGGAGCATTCTTCAGTATAATAATGGATGTGTATGACATACACACTGCTAGCATTATACTTAATGGCAAAAAAAACTAAAGCCCACTCTCTCCACTCATCTTTAAAATACTATTAGAATTCCTAGCTAGACCAATAAGGGAAGATGCAAATATAAAGGGGATCCAAATAGTAAAAGAGAAAGTGAAACTTTGTTCTTTGCAAATGACATGATTCTATATTTAAAGAATACTATACATTTCACTCACAAGTTGCTTGAGCTGATTTGAAACTTGAGCAGGTAGCAGTGTATAAAATTTACCCTCAAAAATCAATTGTTTTCTTATTTGCCAACAATGAGAGACAAGGTAGAAAATCAGAAAAGCAACTCCGTTAGCAATAACCGCAAAGAAAATCAAGCACTTAGGAATTAATGTAACTAAGAATTTAAAGGACCTTTATGATGAACACTTTAAAAAACTGAAAAAGGAAATTAAAGCAGAACTGAAGAAGTGGGAAAACCTCCAATGTTCTGGGATTGGAAGAATTAACATCATGAAAACGGCAATCCTGCCAAGGACTATCTACAAATTCAATGCAATACCCATCAGTATTCCAATGTCATTCTTTACAGAAATAGAAGAGGCAATTCAAAATTTCATATGGACTATTAAATGACCCTGTATATATAGTTACAATATTTTACCTTGTTATCTGTTATATTTTATATATGCTTAATTGGTTATTTGAAATTGGATAGGGAAGGGAGAAAATCAAGATGAGTGGGGGGGATGGACATGGGGACCATGACATGAGAAAGGGTATCAACATTTGTGAAGAAATGCACCTTCTATCTGGTGAAAATAATGTAACTCTTCTATTAATTACAATAAAAATATATGGAAAAAAAGACCCTGTCTAGCACAAACAATCCTTAGCAGAAAGAACAGCCATGGAGGAATATCAATATCACTATTTAGACTCTATTACTGAGCTATAGTAAGCAAAACAGCTTGGTATTGGCATATGAATAGGCCTAAGGACTAATTTAATAGAACTGAAGACCCAGAAGGCAACCAGTTGGCCCCACCTAATCCTTGTTAAAGGAGCCAAAAATTAGAAGGTAAAAAAGACGGCAGAATTGGCTAAGCACTCGCAGAAAGTAAATCACCCTGCATCCGGATTAATCCCAGATGGATAAAAGTTCTTGAGGTACATCAGATACTCTGAAAACTTTACATGAAGGAATAAGAGTGACAATAGGTCTCCTTGACACAGATCAAACTTTCTTAATAATGACCCAGAAGTACAACAGTCTAGCATCCTAACATCAGGTCACTTTCCGATGTGCTGGTTCTCTTTATAATTTAATAGGTTTTAATTGTTTGTCAGCACAAATTCAAACATATATGGAATACTTGATATGTGGAGATCTGCATCATGAATTGTTTATCCTCCAGAGTCTTCATGGAAATACCATTATGTGATTTAAGTTCGTTTTCTTTCCTCTTAAAAATGTAATTAATGTGTAACTATATTCTGAAAAGGAGTTGAATTATGTTGACCAAAGTGATGTAAATATTCAATTTCAGTGTCCTTTTTCACAAATTTTTAAGTGTCCAATTACAACTAAGGAACACAATTAAATAATTTGTTTGGGTAGATATGATCCCTTTCTTAGTTATTTAATAAATACCATTAGATAGTTGGCTCAATGATAAATAGATATGGATATGTATTAATATGTAAAGATTATATGTATACACTACAATTAAAAAATCTTTTAATTATGGAAAACAGAATTCCCTCCTTAGATCTTATAGTGTGATTATCTGGAGTTCAGTATAATTTATTAAGTCCAAGTGTATATTTTTTTCTTTTACCGTCTACTCTGTTTACTTATAGATTTATATACGTATTTTAGATAGAAAAAAAGAAAGAAACCAATATATCGTTGGGTCTGGCTTACTTCATATAATATTTTTCCACATCTTTCCATTTTCTTCTGAATGTTGCAGAATCTTATGGAAGTAGAGAATTTCAATATCTCCTCATGATGTTATCCATCTTTACTACTATGACATCCTACTCCCTATGCACTGGAAACAGTTTATTTTCATTGTTTTATTTTGAATCTGTTTGTGGTAATATTCTGCCTGTTAGTAGGAGAGCACTCTGGTTTCCTTTCCTTCCATATCTGTAAGCTCCTCACTTCCAACATTACTTCATCTACTCCATCCAAGTTGTCATTGCAGGGGATTAAATGATGTTATTACTACCAACTAGAGTCAGTGGCATGAGTTCTGTACTAAAAGGCTTCAGAAACATTTCCTTCCTCACAGACAAGTTGTCTGAGAAGATCTCTTTGGTAACTTGTATTGTGAGGACATCAATAAAAATTCTTATTGTAGGCTGGTGGCTCATGACTCTCTGTTCTTCACTATGTTGCATCCTGGTATTTGAGGACTAAGGTCTGAAGCAAGCAACAACATAAAAATCCATGAGACTTTTGTCTCCAATTAACCATCCTAAACTGGAAGGAGAGCTGTGGGTTAGGTGGCAGAGTTCTAGCCTTGAGAAAATAAGCTCAAAGACAGTATCTGGCCTCTGATTTCATGCCCTAAGACACACACACACACACACACACACACACACACACACACACATTCACTTTTACTGCAGACAAATAGTTATTTTTACAAACTAACCACTGTAACACTATTTCATGTCAGATATGCTTCAGAATGCAGGCATGACCAGGCATTGTAAAAGATCTTTTATGATAGACTTTTGTCTGCTCTCAGTAAGTTTTGGTCTACTCATGTACGTATATATCCTTGGCTCTTGTCCTGGAACAGAGGGCCTCAGTAAAAAAATGCCTATACAAAGAACATGGATGGGAAGAGAAGGGGAGGGGAGGGTATGGGATCAGAGGGGGGAGGCATAAGAAAATGGCAATTTGGAACTCTAAGAAACTCTAACAGCCTACTCCACACATATTGTAAGAAAAATGTCACTGCCTCTATCATTTTCATTATTTTTCAACTGCTTTGGTGACAAGTGGGTCATTGGGTATTTGCCCACATTTGGGAGCTAAAATGGCAGTGATAAACCTGATATATTACATATATGTCTTTATCTTATATGTCACTGACATTTCCTTATCTTTATTTCTTTTGTGCTGGCCCTGGGATCCCAGCACCTGCACACTCTCCATGAGCTTTTTGGATGAAGGCCAGTGCTCTACCATTTGAGCCACAGCTCCACATCTGGCATATTTTGGATGTTAAATAGAGATTGAGTCTCTTAGACACACCTACTGAGGATGGGTTCAAATATGGTCCTCAAATCTCAGATTTCTGAGTAGTTAAGTTTACAGACATAACACATCTTTGCCTTAGCTTATTTTGTTTCTTCACCACTCTCTGCCTATGTTTTTTAATTTTCCTTCTCTTAAATTTCCCCAAACATATTTCAGGCTTTTTGCACATTAGTGCTAAGATAGACATATTAAGTAGTATAGTTTCAACAGATTGATGTTTCTTATCTATCTGCAGAAATGAGGAAAAGTATGATCCGGGTTAGGTAAAATTTTATGTTTTGTATTGATTACAGACATGAGCATTTATTCATGCAGTTATTCATATAGATAAGTGTATTGCTGCAACTAGAAATTGGTAAGTTAGAGATTTGACTCAACTCTACATCCACTGATGCTCCAAAGTTTTTCTCAATTGTTATACAATAGGATACTTTTGCCACCTAACTGATTCATATTGTTCTACCTTAGATGCCATGTACTTTGATTGTATTTATGGCCATATTTATACTTTGTCACACATCCTTTTTTCTCTCATATCATTTGAGCCACCCATCTACTTCTGGTTTACCGTTGGTTAACTGCCTATATGAGTGTGTTAGAGAGATTTGCAATAGAGCAAAACCTAGATACATAAGATCATACAGTAGAATGCTAAATGAAAAGACCTCTAGGATATAGAAACAAAATCCATGTAATGAGTGATTGTTTTCCTTAATGTACTATGTTATGTCTCATCTCTTTTGCTATCCCTTGGTTATCTCATATTGTTACATATCTCACTTTGTTATCTGATATATTGGATATATTTGTATTTGGTTATTTGAAATTGGTTAGGGAAGGGGGGAAAACAAGATGAGGGGTTAGGGTGGTGGGAGGGAAAAGGGGACCAATACAGGAGAAAGGGTATCAATGTATGTGAATTAATGCATCTTCTATCTGGAAAATATAATGTATCCGTTCTATTAATGACAATAAAAATGTATGAAAAAAATTTAAAAAAGAGTATCATGGAATTTTCTGCTCCAGCTTGTCTTCATTGAGGCTCATTGTATATCATCCTCTTGGTCAGCTATGATTACAGGAACAAATAATTTTAATTTATCGAGGTATTTCCAATTTGTAATTTTTACCATCAAAAAAGCTGCAATTCTTTTTTTAATTTTTATTTTGTCTGTGACTTAGTACGAATTATATTTTGAAAGGTTTCCATTGTGATTTTTTCCACAGAAGGGACTAGTACATTTGGAATAAATTTACTTTCTGAATGTACCTTCTGCTTCATATAGTTTATATTAAAGAAATTAAGCAATGATTTTCAGAATCCAGCTCTGTGATCTAGATCATTAGCATTAACACTGACTGTTTCATTTTATGGAGATAATTCCAGATACAAATGTGCATGAATGACTAGTTGAAGTGTAAATTATCTACCTATGAATATATTTTTAATGTTATCAGTGAAATGAGAAGCCTCTAGTTTTCATGGCATTTGCATGACAAACATTACCGACATGGAAATAAGCAATGAAAATGTAAACTCATACTATCTCTATGGGACTCTTTGAGGTACTTAACTGCAAATTCTCTCCTTACAATGTTTTTCTTCACTTGAGGTTGCAGGTATTTAATTGAAAATTAAATACTATACCAGAAATATATACACCTTAATGTCTACAAAAGAGGAACACCTCTTAAATACCTCGTGTCTAGCATGCAACTCCAGTTCAGATAATATCTCTTCATTTTTATAGGCTTCATGTCATCATAACATAAAGTGGAGTGTCTCAAAACAAGATTTTCCACACAGGTAGAGCTAGTGACTCCAAGATAATGGTAATAGAATATATGGTATCTGCTGAAAGCCCACTCTATTGTTAATAGATGACAGGTTTTGTGTGTGTGCATCTGTTAATAGAGCACTTTCTGAAATAAGTTTCTGAATCTCATTCATGAAAAATTCTCTTCAAGACCTTACATAATCCTATATACACTGCATTAATGATCCATTCCCATTGTGGTTCATGTTTATACATACTCATTGGCAAAGGAGCACGCATTCAATCCATCAAAATAATGAGCTTTGAAGTACTCCTAAATTTGTATACTCTGTTCACAGATGTATCTTTATTGAAGTACTTCTAAATTTCAGTGCTCTGTTCACAGATTTATCTTGAAGAACTACCAATTTGCTTTGGTCTTGACTTTTGCTCTGAAGAGATCAGTGAAAACCCTGATCTTTACATAACTTGAGTCTGGTGTTTGATGTATGTAATGTTCAATGTGAGTCTTGGAAAGCATTTAAAAATCGCTTCAACAGCTTCTTGGGGAACTATAACATTCCAAACTACTCCTACATGAGAGAGACAGATCAAATCTCTAGCAGCACTTACAGGACCATCGAGATTAACAACTGCTCAAGTTGGGACACTTTTGTACCTCTACCGTTTTCCACAAGTAATGGTGGGAGGAGTGGAGTGATATGGTTTAAATGTCAATTTTGGTATTAGAAAATCATATAAAGAGACTGGATCTATGAGCATATAAAATTGGTAATATTAAAACAAAAGAACTCAAGATAATGGGAAATATTGTCCAATTTCTTGGCAAAAATGAAGGATAAGTGGAGCACACAAATGGAGTTTTTTGAAGTTTTTAGTTTTATGAATTATTTTCTTTAAACTACCAGGAAATGAAAAATGAAAATAGAATATAAATGCATGTTGAGCTGGTGCTTTTGGCTCACTGAATCTTAGTGACTCGGGAGACATATTTCTGATTCACAAGCAAAAATAAAGGAGGAATATGTGGTTCAAGAGGTACAATGCTACCTGTGTTATTTATTCACAATGGAATTCTATGCTGCTATCAGAAAGAATGACATCCCCCCATTTGTAAGGAAATGGAAAGGCTTAGAAAAAATCATATTAAGTGAAGTAAGCCAGACTCAAAGGAACATAGGCTCAATGGTTTCCCTCATTTGTCATAATCAGTAGAAACCTTGGACTCTCCTATCAGAAATTTACTATAGAACAAAACCTAGGTACATAAGGCCATACAGTATGACGCTAAATGAAAGACTTCCAGGATATAGAAACAAGAGCCACATGATGTGTGATTGTTTTGCTTAATGTACTATGTTATCTCTCATCATATTTGTTATTCCTTAGTGTGGTTTTTTTTAAAAGACATCCTCATACTAGACATTTCTTAAAGACATAATACTAGAAATTTGTCATTTAAGAGGGTTGGGCGGAAGATGGCGGCGGTTCAGTTGGAGTCTTTCTGAGCTCTCGCCAAGATACCAGTTTGGGCAGCAAAGGGGACAGTGCTTACCTAAGATCGAGCCTAAGTAAGCTTTAGCGACACACAGATCTCAGTCACAGAAGAAAAAGGCAGAAATCCGGCACAAAGAAGACAGCGGGGACTGGTTCCTGCCGCCTGCCGCTCCGAGTGGCCGCGGAGACAAAGCGGCTCTTCTGAATCTGAGCAGCAGCGCTTCTTGGCGCTGTAACCCGCCAGTTGCAGACAGAGCCACACAGAGCCTACGGGAGCCCAGAGCCGACACCCGGCTGTGCACGGACCTGCCAGCTTCACAGAACCTGAGAATCCAGCAATTTGTGAGTACCACTGAGGAGAAGTTTCCACATCTACTTGCGGATCTGCATTGGGAGGGAGACCCTCCCCCACAAGCTGAGCGCAGGTCCATCTTGACTACTGGCAACGACCCAGGCCAAAGCAATTGGAACCTGACAGGTGGTGCTGGCGGCTCCATATTTCTTACTGGCAAAGGATTTCCCAGAGATCCATTAGCCAGAAATTCGGCCCCAGAGCTGCTGAAGTCCATCCCACCCACCAGCCAAAAGCCTGGTAAACAAAACCCGCCCACCAATCTTTTCAGCTTCCTTTTTTCAAACAAACAATCGGATCCAATAACCTCATAGCCAGATCACAAGAGTAAAAGACTTTCTGTTCTGTTTGGATCCCGAATTTAGTGGAGACACAATTTTCCTATCCTGACATCCTGCCCTGATCCCACCCCCCCAAAAAAATATCCTGAAGAAGACCTTTTTTGTTGTTGTTGTTCTTTTTCTTTGTTTGGTTTTTTTTTCTTTGTTTTTTTTCTTCCACCCCATCTTTCATTTGCATTTATAGGTTTTCTTATTTTATCTTTACCATCCTACCTACACTTTTTTTTCCTCTCTTTTCTCTCCCACATCCCTCTGTCACTGTGGTCGGTCCTGGAAACATAGTGACATCTCTGGGTACAGTCTGAAGACAAATGATATCTATATTGATACAGTCACCTGCTTTTTAATCTCCTGGTCTCAATCCTAGTATTTCTTAAGTAAGAGCTCACAATAGTGAGGAAACTCCCCACACCATTTTCTTTCTTTTATTTTTTTTTGATTTTTTTGTTGTTCTTTTTGCTTTTTTGTTTTTCTTCTTTATTGCTCTGTTTTTTGTTTTGCATGTTTTTCTTTCGTTGTTCTTCTTTTGCGCTTGTTGTCATCTTAATTTCCTGTTTTTTCTTCTTTATTTTTAAAATTTTCCATCATTGATATCTCCTATATCTACCTCCCTCTTTTCTCAATATATTCTAATTCCCCTTCATACTTTCATAAGTTTTAGCTAATACTTTCCAAACTTTGTACTCAAATACGCTACCTGCTAAACAACTTAGGTCAGATATCCTTACGCTATATCTTTTCTTCATTACTATAATAATCATACACTCCTACGTTATTCCTCTTGTACTTCCCCTTATCTCTCTTATACTATTTTTCTGTCTCTGGTCCTCTGATCATCTTTCAATCTGTATAATGCATGGATCTATACTTGATGGCTGTTGAGCAATACTGTATATCTAGGTGTTCAATGATACTCTAGGTCCAGAGGGACTTAAATACAATAGAGATTGGAGTGAGAGCCTTATTGTTTTGGTAATAAATCGGTGACCAGTGGTTGTATTAGTCTGGTCTGCTTCTGTACAAAAAGAGTGATAATACCAATCAAAAATTGTGAACATCTAGTGTCTGCCAGGTAAAGAGGTCGAGGTTGGGTATATCTGAAAAAATGTATTTGTGTTAAGTATTAATCGTGCTCCCATTTTCAAATAGGCAGAACAAGAAACTCAAGAAAAATCTCAAATCAAGGAATAACATCCCCCGCCCAATATAAACTGACAATGGAACAGACACTGACAAACCTAGAGGAGAGTCTTCCAAGTGCTATACAAATGCAATTGATAAACATCATTAATGAAAAAAGTGAAAATATAAAGAAAGAGATAAGGGAGGAAGCCATAGCTAAACAAGAGGAAACCATTAACAAGATGATAAGTGAAAAAGGAGAAGGCATAAAGGAGGCCATAATAAAGGTTTTTCAAAGAAAAATGGATGAATTCATAGAAACCACAAACAAAAAGGTGACTGAACTCCAGCAAATGTCCAAAGAGAATAAAACTACTGAGCTAACCACTCAAATGGAAAACAAGGAGCTAAAGAAATCCTTACATGATCTAACAGAAGAGATGCAAGGCATCTAAATGCAAAGCATTTAGAATCAAGGGAGACGAAGAATAAAGTAGATAGCTTTGATAGCAGGTTAGACAATGCAGAAGAGGGAATTTCTGGGGCTGAAGATAATTTAGTTGTTTTAGAGAAAGAACGCAAAATGAGTCAATCCAAATCTAGGAAATGTGAGAGAGCGCTTCAGGAGGTCCAAGATACAATTAGGAAGCCTAATTTAAGGCTAATTGGTATTGAGGAGGGCGTGGAGAAAGAGGTCAATGGTATTGGAAATATACTTCAGGGAATCATCTCAGAGAATTTCCCAAATATCCAGAAGGGCAGGCCCATCCAGATACAAGAAGCTTTTAGAACCACAAAGAGACCTGATCAGAAAAGAACATCCCACCGCCACATGGTAATCCGAACTGGATCAATAGAAACCAAAGAAAGGATCCTAAAGGCAGCCAGGGAGAAGGGATCAATTACCTATAAAGGCAAACCAATCAGAATAAATCCAGATTTCTCAGCAGAGACCATGCAAGCAAGAAGTGTCTGGAACCATATATGCCATGCCGTCAAGTCCAATAACTACCAACCAAGAATCCTGTACCCAGCTAAGCTCTCTTTCATAACTGAGGGAACAATAAAAACATTCCATTCCAGGGAAAAGCTGCAACAATATGTAGTAACAAAACCGACACTACAGAGAATTCTCAAAGATGTTCTATACAGAGAAAACCAAAATAACTGCAATATAGGGAAAGAAATGGCACCTAAACAGCATACCATCTAAGTACCACAAGAACTGTCAAGACACAGGCCCTAATAAAAACTTTAAAAAATGGTAGGAACTAATAAATATCTCTCAATCCTTATGCTCAATATCAATGGAGTTAACTCCCCAATTAAACGGCATAGACTGTCTAGTTGGATCAAAAACCAAGATCAATCATTCTGCTGTCTTCACGAGACACATCTCACACAAAAAAACAAATACCTTTTGAAAATGAGAAGTTGGAATAAACTATATCTAGCTAACGGCCCCCATAAACAGGCTGGAGTTGCCATCCTCATCTCAGATAAAATAGACTTCAAACTAAAATTAGTGAGAAAAGACAAAGAAGGTTACTACATACTACTAAAGGGATCTTTCCTCCAGGAAGACATAACGATCCTAAATATCTACACACCCAATTCCGGAGCACCAAACTTCATCAAGCAAGCTTTGTGTTCACTGAAACCATGCATAGATCGAAACACAGTGATTGATTATGACTTTAACATACTACTCTCACCTATGGACAGATCAACAAGGCAAAAACTCAACAGAGAATCCTTAGAACTGAACAACTACATAGACCAACTAGATCTAACAGACATCTGCAGAATATTCCACCCAGCAACAACACAATATACGTTTTTCTCAGCAGCACATGGAACATTTTCCAAAATAGACCACATCTTAGGACATAAAACAAACCTGCACACATTCAGAAACACTGAAATTATTCCATGCACACTCTCAGACCACAAAGGCATCGAATTGGAACTGAACACACATCTCCACCAACGAAAACCCTGTAACTCATGGAGACTGAACAACACATTGTTGAATCACCAATGGGTCATCGAAGAGATCAGAACAGAAATTTAAAATAAGGAGCACACAAAATACCAGCTCCTTTGGGACACGGCAAAGGCAGTTCTCAGAGGAAAATTTATAGCAATGAGGGCCTACAACAACAAGTTGGAAAAATCGCAAACCAATAAGTTAATGTCTCACCTTAAGCTCCTGGAAAAAGAGCGACAAACCAACACGAACCCCAGTAGAACAAAGCAAATTATTAAAATCAAAGCAGAATTAAATGACTTCGAATCCAAAAAACTATAGAAAGAATCAACAAAACAAGGAGTTGGTTCTTTGAAAGAATTAACAAAATTGACAAGCCCTTAGCAAACCTTACCATAGAAAGAAGACAGCATACCGAAATAAACAAAATCGCAGATGAAAATGGTAATATCACGACAGAAATTACGAAGATCCAGAATATCATGAGGGAATAATTCTCAAACCTTTACGCCAACAAACTTGAGAACCTAGAAGAAATGGATGAATTCCTAGCCGATATTAACATACCCACACTGAACCAAGAAGAACTGACCCAACTAAACAGGCCTATTTCAAGCACTGAAATAGAAATGGCAATAAGAGACCTTCCACCTAAGGAAAGTCAAGGACCAGATGGATTCATTGCTGAATTCTATAAGGTCTTCAAAGCAGAACTCACAGCAATACGCCTCAAGCTCTTCAACGAAATTGAAAATGAAGGTTCTTTACCAAACTCATTCTATGAAGCCAGTTTAACACTCATCCGCAAACCAGGCAGAGATTCATCAAAGAAAAAAACTATAGACCTATTTCTTTGATGAACATCGATGCAAAACTTCTCAACAAAATATGGGCCAACCGTCTACAACAACTTATCAAAAAATTATACACTATGATCAAACAGTATTCATCACAGGGAGGCAAAGCTGGTATAACATATACAAATCAAATAATATAATTTAACACATCAACAGGAGCAAGGACAAAAATCACATGATTGCCTCAATAGATGTGGAAAAGGCATTTGACAAGATCCAACACCCCTTTATGTTAAAAGCTCTGGAGAAAGTAGGAATACAAGTAACATTCCTCAATATAATAAAGGCTGTGTATGACAAACCCACAGCTAGTATTATACTTAATGGCGAAAAGCTAAAGCCATTCCCTCTAAAATCAGGAATGAGACAAGGATGCCCACTCTCTCCACTCCTCTTCAACATTGTATTAGAATTCTTAGCCAATGCAATATGGCAAGAAGCAAGCATAAAGGGTATCCAGGTAGGGAAAGAGGAAGTAAAAGTATCCCTCTTTGCAGATGACATGATTATGTATATAAAGAATCCTATAGACTCTACTCCCAAGCTCCTTGAGCTGATTCAAAACTTTGGAAGGGTAGCAGGCTATAAAATTAACCCTCAAAATTCAACTGCCTTCCTTTACGCCACCAGTGAGAGTAACAAGGAAACAATCAGGAAGGCAACTCCTTTCGCAATAGCCTCAAAGAAAATAAAGTACCTAGGAATTAGCTTAACTAAGAATGTAAAGGACATTTTTGATGAAAACTTTAAAACCCTGAAAAAGGAAATTAAAGCAGAACTAAGGAAACCGAAATAACTCCCATGCTCCTGGATTGGAAGAATCAACCTCGTGAAAATGACAGTCTTGCCAAGGGCTATCTACAAATTCAGTGCAATAGCCAGCAATATCCCAATGTCATTCTTTAAAGAAAAAGAAGAGGCAATTCAAAATTTCATATGGAATAATAAAAGACCCCATATAGCAAAAACACTTCTTAGCAGAAAGAACAGCACAGGAGGAGTTTCAATACCAAACTTTAGACTCTATTACAGAGCAATAATTATCAAAACAGCTTAGTACTGGCACAAGAACAGACCTGAAGACCAATGGAATAGATCTGAGGACCCAGATATTAAAGCAAAGACCTATGGCCACCGAATCTTTGACAAGGGAGCCAGAAAGATAGAAAGGAAGAAAGATAGCCTCTTCAACAAGTTGTGCTGCAGAAATGGTTAAGCACCTGCAGAAAACTTAAGTTGGATCCTTCTTTGTCACCCTGTACTAGAATTAACTGCAAATGGATCAAAGACCTCGAGGTAAGAGCTGACACACTAAAAACTTTACAAGAAGGAATAGGAGATACACTAGGCCACCTTGGAACAGGTCGAAACTTTCTTAATAAGGACCAAGAATCACAACAAATCAGAGAAAGGCTGGATAAGTGGGACTGCATTAAACTGCAGAGCTTTTGTATGGCAAAGGACATAGCTAGTAAATTAGTTAGGAAGCCTACAGAGTGGGAGAAGATCTTCACTGACCACACAATGGACAAAGGCCTCATATCTAAAATATATCAATAGCTCAAAAAATTAAATCACTCCAAAACTAATCTCCAAAGTAACAACCATCCCATTAAAAGATGGGCCAAAGACTTAAAGAGAGTCTTCTCTGAAGAAGAAACAAAAATGGCCTATAGACACATGAAGAAATCTCAACATCTCTGGTCATAAAAGAAATGCAAATCAAAACAACTCTAAGATTCCACCTCACTCGAGTTAGAATGGCCAGGATCAGGAAAACAAATAACAATAGATGCTGGAGGGGATGTGGTCAGGAGGGATCACTACTACAGTGTTGCTGTGAGTGGAAACTCGTTCAACCACTATGGAAGGCAATATGACATTGCCTCAAAAGGCTAAACATAGAGCTTCCCTATGACCCAGCAATTCCACTACTTGGCATTTACCCAACCATCCAGAAACTATGGCATACTCAATCCACTAGCACAACAATGTTCATTGCAGCATTATTCACCATAGCAAAGATAGGGAACCAACCTAGATGTCCCTCAGTTGATGAATGGATCCACAAGATGTGGTATTTGTACACAATGGAATTCTATGCTGCAGTCAGAAAGAATGACATCGCCCCATTTGTTAGGAAATGGAAAGACTTAGAAAAAATCATATTAAGTGAAGTAAGCCAGACTCAAAGGAACTTAGGCTCAATGGTTTCCCTCATTCATCATAACCTGTAGAAACCTTGGGCTCTAATAGCAAAGATTTGCAATAGAGCAAAAACTTGATACATAGGCCATATAGTACGAAGCTAATTGAATGGACCTCTAGGATATTGAAACAAAAGCCATATAATGAATGATTGCTGTCATTAATGTGCTATATTATCTCATCTCTTTTGCTGTTCCTTTGTTACCTCATATTGACACAATATCTCACTTTTTCATCTGATATATTGGATACATTTGTATTTGGTTACTTGAAATTGGACAGGGAAGGGGTTGAAAACCAAGAGGGAGGTAGGGGGAGGGTAATGGGACCAAGACTCGTGGAAGGGTATCAATGTATGTGAATTAATACACCTTCTATCTGCCAAATATCCTGTTACCCTTTTATTAAATACAATAAAAATTGTCATTTAAAATGTGATGTAAAAATCAACATTAATAAATTCTTTGAAAAAAAGACATAATACTAATGAATTCACTTCCTTGAATGTACATTGAGGGTAGGCATTGGGGGTTCATATTTGTAATTGTAGTTATTCAGGAGACTGGGATCTGAGTACAAAGTCAGCCCAGGTAGAGAGGATCATAAGGCTCTTATTTACAACTATCAAAAAGCCTAATATGGAGCTGTGGCTCAAGAGTGAAGTACCATCCTTGAGTGAAAAATCTAAGAGACAGAACTTAGGCTCTGAATTCAAGCTCCAGTACTGGCACACACAGACACACAGACACACAGACATAGACACACACACACACACACACACACACACACACACACATACGCACACACACACTTCCACACTCAGATGTGTGTTATGGATCTGAAACTAAGAATATGACATATGTATGAATCATTCTTTTTTTTAAATTTTTTTCATACTACAAATATTTTTATTTGAAAGGTGATAGACTGTGAGGTTACAGTTATAGAAGTCAAGTAATAAGTGGGTTTCTTTTTTCATGTTGAATAAACAAGTATTCAAAGAGGGATTCTTTTTTTCCTATATTTTTATTGTAATTAATAGAAGGGTTGCATGATATTTGCCAGATAGAAGGTGCATTAATTCACATACATTGATTCGCTTCCAAAGTCTTGGTCCCCATTTCCCTCCCCCTATCTCCACCCGTTATCTTGTTTTCCCCCTTCCCTATCCAATTTCTAATAACCAAATACAAATATATCCGTTATATCAGGTAACAAAGCAAGATACTGTAAGAATATGAGATAACAAAGGGAAAAGAAAAGAGATGAGAGATAACATAGTAACTTATGGACAACAATCATTCATTATATGGCTTATGTTTTTATATCCTAGAGATTCTTAAATTTAGTGTCATACTATATGGCCTTTGTTATCAAGTTTTTGCTCTACTGCAATTCTCTGCTAGAAGGGCCCAAGGTTTCCCCTGATTATGGCAAATGAGGGAAACCATTGAGCCTAAGTTCCTTTGAGTCTGGCTTACTTCACTTAATATGGTTTTTTCTAAGTCTTTCCATTTCCTAACAAATGGGACGATGTCCTTCTTTCTGACAGCAGCATAAAATTCCATTGTGTACAAATACCACATCTTGTTGATCCATTCATCAACTGAGGGACATCTAGGTTGGTTCCATATCTTTGCAATGGAAATAGTGATGCAATGAACATTGTTGTGCTGGTGGATTTAGTATATCCTTATTTCTGGATGATTGGGTAAATGCCAAGTAGTGGAATTGCCAGGTCATAGGGGAGCTCTATATTTAGTCTTTTGAGGAACTGCCATATTGCTTTCCATAGTGGTTGAACGAGTTTCCACTCACAGCAACAGTGTAGTAGTTATCCCTCCTTGCCCATCCCCTCCAGCTTCTGTTGTTATTAGTTTTCTTGATCCTGGCCATTCTAACTGGGATGAGGTGGAATCTTAGAGTTGTTTAGATTTGCATTTCTTTTATGGCCAGAGATGTTGAGCATTTCTTCATGTGTCTATAGGACATGTATTTTCTTCTGCTGAGAAGACTCTCTTTAAGACTTTGGTCCATCTTTTATTGGCATGGTTGTTACTTTGGAGATTAGTTTTGGAGTGATTCAATTTTTTGAGCTGTTGATATATTTTAGATATGAGGCCTTTGTCCGTTGTATAGTTGATGAAGATCTTCTCCCACTCTGTAGGCTTCCTAATTAATTTACTAGCTATGTCCTTTGCCATACAAAAGCTCTGAAGTTTAATGCAGTCCTACTTGTCCATCCTTTCTCTGATTTGTGGTGATTCTTGATCCTTATTGAGAATGTTTCTTCTTCTGCCAAGGATGCCTAGTGTATCTCCTATTCCTTCTTGTAAAGTTTTCAATGTGTCAGCTTTTACTTCCAGGTCTAGGATCCATTTGGAGATAATTCTAGTGCAGGGTGACAAAGAAGGATCCAACTGTAGTTTTCTGCAGGGGTTTAACCAATTCTACTAGCACCAGTTTTTGAAGAGGCTATCTTTCTTCCACTCTATTTTTTTGGGTCCCTTGTGAAAGATTAGGTGGCCATAGGTCTGTGGTTTAATATCTGGGTCTTCAGTTCTATTCCATTGGTCTTCAGGCCTGTTCTTGTGATAGTACCAAGCTCTTTTGATAATTATAGCTTTGGAATAGAGTCTAAAGTTTGATATTGAAATTCCTCCTGTGCTGTTCTTTCTGCTAAGAACAGTTTTTGCTATACAGGGTCTTTCATTAGTCCATATGAAATTTTGGATTGCCTCTTCTATTTCTTTAAAGAATGACATTGGCATATTGATGGATATTGTGTTGAGTTTGTAGATAGTCCTTGGCAAAATTGTCATTTTCACAATGTTGATTCTTCCAATCCAGGAGCATGGGAGGTTTTTCTGTTTCCTCAATTCTGCATTAATTTCCTTTTTTATGATTTTAAAGTTTTCATCAAAAATGTCCTTTACATTCTTAGTTAGTGGAATTCCTAGGTACTTTATTTTCTTTGAGGCGATTTCAAAAGGAGTTGCTTTCCTGATTGTTGCCTCATTCCTCTCAATGTTGGCATAGAGGAAGGCAGTTGATTTTCAAGGGTTAATTTTATAGTCTGCCAACCCTCCAAACTTTTGAATCAGCTCACGGAGCTTGGGAGCGCAGTCTAAAGGATTCTTTAAATACAGGATCATGTCATTTGCAAAGAGGGAGACTTTTACTTCCTCTTTCCCTATTTTGTACCCCTTTATGCTTCCTTCTTTCCTTATTTCACGGGCTAGGAATTCTAATACTATGTTAAAGAGGAGTGGAGGGAGTGGGCATTCTTGTCTCGTTCCTGATTTTAGAGGGAATGGCTTTAGTTTTTCGCCATTAAGTATAATACTATCTATGGGTTTGTCATACACAGCCTTTATTATATTGAGGAATGTTCCTTGGATTCCTACTTTCTCCAGAGCTTTTAACATAAAGGGGTGTTGGATATTGTCAAATGCCTTTTCTGCATCTATTGAGACAGTCATGTGATTTTGTCCATGCTCCTGTTGATGTGTTGAATTATATTAATTTATTTGCATATGTTGAACCAGCTTTGCCTCCCTGTGAGGAATCCTGTTTGATCATAGTGTATAATTATTTTGATGAGTTGTTGTAGACGGTTGGCCAGTATTTTGTTGAGAAGTTTTGCATCGATATTCATCAAAGAAATAGGTCTATAGTTCTCTTTCTTTGATGAATCTCTTTCTGGTTTGGGGATGAGGGTTATACTGGCTTCATAGATTGAATTTTGTAAAGAACCTTCATTTTCAATCATTGAAGAGTTTGAGGGGTATTGGTGTGAGCTCTTCTTTGAAGAGCTTATAGAATTCAGCTTTGAATCCATCTGGCCCTGGGCTTTTCTTAGGTGGAAGGTCTCTTGTTGCCATTTCTATTTCAGTGCTCGAAATAGGCCTGTTTGGGTTAGTACTTCTTGGTTCTGTGTGGGTACAATATTATTGGCTAGAAATCCATCCATTTCTTCTAGATTCTCAAATTTGTTGGCGTAAATGTTTGAGAAGTATTTCATCATGATGCTCTAGATATTGGTAATTTCTGGCCTGATGTTACCATTTTCATCTGTGATTTTATGTATTTCCGAATGTTCCACTCTTTTTTTAGTAAGATTTGCTAAGGGTCTGTCAATTTGTTAATGTTTTCAAAGAACAAACTCCTTGTTTGTTAATTCTTTATATAGTATTTTTTGGACTCCAATTCATTTAATTCTGCTTTGATTTTAATAATTTGCTTCCTTCTACTGTGATATTGATGGTTTGTTCCTCTTTTCCCAGGAGCTTAAAGTGACACATTAAATTGTTGGTCTACCACCCCCTACATCTGACTCTCTTCTACTTATTGCTATCTACAAATAATCCACCCAACCGTTTATCATTAATCTTTTGAGTATCTGTCTTCAGTCAATCTACCTATCATCCATCTATGTACCTGCCTATGTATGTACGTTTGTATGTCCATACGTACCTACATATGTTTGTGTGTATGTATGTATGCATGTATGTAATCTATCTATCTATCTATCATTTGATCGATCTGTCTGTCTATCTGTGTATCTTTATTTTCTATCATCTGTTTTTGCTATTCAGTTTAAAGTCTCAGATTGGTATGCTAGATAATTTTTACTGATTACCCAAAGGCTATATTTCTTTATGAATTTTAAAAAGTGATATGGTACATATTTTTGATATTATTTATTAGAACAATATACCTGAATTATTGCTGTTCTCAAACAATTCAGATATTATATAATTCCGTGGTTCAATGCTTCTTGATTTAAAATCACCTAGGGATGGTGTTTTATAAATCTCTTTGCTTTATACAATTTATTTTATTATAGTTTTTAGTCCTGGGCCTTGAACTCAAGGCCTAAGCACTGTTCTTGGGCTTTCTCAAGCCTGGATCTTTACCAGTTGAGCAACAGCACAACCTGTGGATTTTTCTATGTTTGTGTCACCAAGGAATTGAACCCAGGTTTTCATTCATGCTAGGCTAATACTCTACCACGAGGCCAAACTGCCATCCCCTCTCTTTCCTTTTTTATGATAATTTTGTCCAGACACAGAGTTTGGCATTTTCAAATGACCCATGAGTAGCTAGTATTGGGATTCTTTCTGCTTCATATTAGCATTGTGTTTTTCTCTGTGTGTGTGTGTGTGTGTGTGTGTTTGTGTGTGTGTGTGATATCTTTGTATCACTAGAAACATTATTCTCTGTTATCATACTATGGAAAATTACCTGTGCTCCCTCTTGTCCACTGCTCCAGCTTTCCAAAAATGAGGTCAAATCCTGGAACTCACTTTCTCTTACTGTTTCAATGACAGATTCATTTCTAAAATTGTTCTTACCGACGTGCCATTGAAAGGTGAGATGTATTGAGATGTGTTATTTATAATTCATGTTCCATTCAGGGAAGCCCTGGCAGTTTCTTCCTAGATGAGCAAAATATGTCTTGGCTGTGTATCTTTGATTATATGCTGACTTTATACATTCTCTTCTGCCTAAAGGAAACAACCTGTGGTACTGGAAATATCTGAGGAAGAAAGCTGTTGATCACAGAATTTAGGTCAGGGATAATGGGAAATGTGTTACATTTAAAGTGAAGACTTGAGAATTATTTGGTTAGAAGACAATTGTCTTTCAGAAATACTCAAGATTTTTACAGTACATGCAACATAATATAAATGACATAGGTGCATTATGTGTGAATGAAAATGTCCAATGCGTTGCCAGTGGCTAATGGTCAAAACACTTCTCAAGGGGCCTAAGATCCAAGGATCATGATTTGAAACCAGCACAGGCAGGATAGTACGTGATACTCACATCTGCAAAGATCCACCAAAAAGCCAGATGTGGAACTGTGGTTTAAATAGTAGAGTTCTAGCCTTGGGGAAAAAGAAGTATAAGGAGAGTGCCCATGATTGAGTTCAAGCAAAGACAGGCACAAAAAATAAAAATAAAATAAAAATAAAGTTTTCAGCCCAAGTGAGTTCTGGGAAGTTGTTGTAACAGCCTCCAGAGTGGCATTGAGATCATAAGTTTCATTTATTAAAATGACAAACCCTTCAGACATCTATGAGTGGTTAAAATAAAATGCTTTCCTTTTTTCCAGCAAAACATCTTTACTTTGCTGGGTTTGTTTTATTTCCTTCTCATTTCTGATCATAGATTTATAATCTGATCTGTTTTGCACTTATGGAGAAGAGTCACATTCTCCTTAGGGCGTTAGAATCTAAAGTCAGCCAGCAAATTATGAAGGATCTATAATCAAAGTTTCCCTGAAAAAGTATCCTGACCTGGAAAATCTACAAAGTATAATATAAATATTTGCATAGCTATAAGCTCCAATGGTATTTTTGAAATCATTTTTGTGTCCTATCAGTACTGGGGCCTTGGCAGTATCCCTTAGCTATTTTGCTCAAGGATTATACTCAACCACTTCAGTCATACCTTCACTCCAAGGTTTTGGCTAGGTAATTGAAGGTAAGTCTTTTTTTCTAATTGTATATTATTGTAGGGGTAGTATATAGAGGGTTTAAATTTACACTTGTCAGGTAGTGAAGGTATGTCTTATGGACTTTCCTGCCCTCGCTGGCCTTGAATAGAGATCCTCAGATCCCAGACACCTGAGCAGTTGAGTAGCAGTAATTTCTTAAGAATAACAAGTTATGAGAATAAATAAAAAAGATCTAGTTAGACTTATTTAAAGAATGTTACTTTAATGAAAAACATAAAATGACATTGATAATTGACAAAAAACTTCTCCTAAAATAAAATGACTCTCTTAAATGTTGTCTCTAAGTTTAATATTCCTTTGAATGAATAGGGGGAAATTTATGTGAAATTAACTAGGAATGTGCTTTATTCATCCATATATATCTATTTATTGTAATTAGTAGATGGTTACATTATATTGACCAGATAGAAGGTGCATTACTTCACAAACATTGATACCCTTTCTCATGTCTTGGTCCCTATTACCCTCAACCCATCCCTAGTACAGAGCTTTATATAAAGTGCTATATTCGTTTCACACTGCTACGATAAAATACCTGAAATGTTTATTTTCAATCATAGTTTCAAGATTTGGGTCTATCATGAAGGTGTCATATAAGGATGGTAATATGTATTTGAGTATTTACATTTTGAGCCAGGAAGGAGAGAGGGAGAGAGGGATGGAAGGAGAGAGAAGAGAGAGAGAGAGAGAGAGAGAGAGAGAGAGAGAGAGAGAGAGAGAGAGAGAGAGAGAGAGAGAGAGTGAATTTTATAATCCATTTTGAGGATATAATTTCCGTAACTTTCAACTAGGCAATTCTTCTCAAAGTTAAAATAGCATTTATCAATCTTAGGGCAAAAACCTTTGCTTTGGGGAACGCAATCATATTTAGGTGGAAACGAGTTGGTCACACCTGCAATCTTAGCTACTCATAAGGCTGAGATTTGAGGACTGCAAGAAAGCCTGTGAAAATCTAATCTCCAATGAAGCATTAAAAATGATAAAAATAGAGTGGTTGGCTTAAGTGATAAATCACTAGCCTTGAGCACAAAAGCTCAAATAGCACTAAGTTCAACCCGCAGAACCAACAGGCTCATGAGCACACACACACACGCACACGCACACACACACACACACACACACACACACACACACACACAGTTAAATCACAGAAAATACTGAATAAATATTTGCTGAATTTGTATCAAGTACAGCTTGATCCTGTCCATGACTACGCTATGTTTGGAAAAGTTAAACAAAATTATTTTGTTTGTTGATTCACTTCTGTCTTAGCTGCCCCATTGAACACATTATTCTCACCCAATCTTCGTTTTCTTAGAGTTTATCATATGTTGATGGAGTCTATGAATATTAGAAAAAAGTCTTAGTTTTTGTTTTCAATAACTTCTCTCTCTATTCTTACAATATGAAACCTTGTTGCCAAGGAATCAGTTTCCTTTCTAGGGTCAAAGACCCTCAGGTTGTCTTTATGAATTGTTTTGAACTTGAAAGCTGCCTCTGATATTGGCTACAGTGTCTGGAGAAAGCCACCAGAGGGACATCTTTGCCCATTACTTATGTTTGGTTGACCTAGTTGTTCTGTGTTCTGGGATCATACGACACATAAAAGGCAATGGCTATGGTTAGAATGAGCCTAATTCTCATCTCTCCCAGAATCCTCCTTCCTTGTTCATTTACATGATTGAGACCTCTGGGGCTATATTCTATCCATAATATGAAATGCACAATTTATTTTTGAGGGTCATGCCCCTTGACCCCTGAACCTGGGCACTGTCTCTGAGCTCTTAGGTTCAAGGCTACCACTCTACCCTTGATCCAAGCCCTACTTCCCCTTTTCTAGTGATTAATTGGAGGTAATATCACACGGTCTTTAGTGCCTAGGCTGGTTTTGAACATAGATCCTCAGATCTCAAACTCCTAAGTAGCTGGGATTGCAGGCGTTAGCCACCATGCCTGGTAAAATGCACACTTTCTAAGCTGTTCTGTCCTAGATTCATAGTGTATTTTATAAACACTTCTGTTTCTTCCCCATTAAGAACAAGGAGAACAAGTTGTTCTACTTAAAATGGGGAAATCTGAGATCTGCTGGAACAGAATCAGAATGTTGGATGTTAAAACAGAATGTTGGTGCTTGCCCTGGGCACAAAAAGGCAGAAGTTACATTTGGTTGGGCCATTCCTCAGCTCTGCAATTTTGAGCACAGAGCTTCTCCATACTCCTAATTGAGTGCCAGTGGCTCATGATTGAAACCTTAACTACTCAGGAGGCTGAGATATAAGAATCAAGGTCAAAATCAGCCAAGCAGAAAAGTCTGTGAGACACTTTTTCTCCAAATAACCCACAAAAATTTGGAAGTGAACCAGTGGCTCAAGTGTTAGAGCACTAGCCTTGAGTGAATTGTTACAGGATCAGTACCTCGGCCTTGAGTTCAAGCCCCAACACTGATACACCTACTGACACAGGTAACACACACACACACACACACACACACACACACACACACACACACACACACACTTCTCCAAGCCTCACATCATGTTGCTGAACAAATGATGAGGATACATGCATTTTCTACCACAATCTGCCACCAGGACCTTATCTACTCTTAAATATAGATATATAGTTATTTGTACATTTATGAATCCAGATATTTGTAAAAGAGCACTACTGATAGACCTATTTATCTTTGAGGGGGTGGCTTCAAATGGGTACATCTGCATGCATGTAAATGGCCTGGCCACATGAGTCAGAGTTATATTTAGATCCTTCCAATGAAGAAAAATATTCTCTTGAAATTTTCTATACCTCAGTCCCTAGAGCTATGAAGACAAGCACAATGAGTTACTATGAACTTCTACAAATTAAGTCAAAATGATATCATTTGACTCAAATCTACACTTGAATGTATTTCATTCAGATTTGAAGTGAACACTGTCCTTTTCTGACAATCTACTGACTTAAAGAACAGAAGAGGAAATTGAATTATTGCTGTCTTTTCATTTTAGGAAAGAGTTTATATTTTTATACAGTAATTACTTTGTGTTAGAAAATTCATTATAGCCAACCACTTGTGGTTCATGCTTATAATCCTAACTACTCAAGGGGCTAAGATCCAAGGACAGAGTTCAAAGCTAGCCTGGGTAGGAAAGGCCATGAGATTCTAATCTCCAATTACCTACCAAACACACACACACACACACACACACACACACACACACACACACACACCTCAAAATGAAACAAAACCAAACCCAACATCTCAGAAATGGAGCTGTGGCTCAATTGGTTGAGAAATACCTTGAGCAATGAAGCTCAGGCTTAGCATGCAGGCACTGAGTTAAAGGCCTGGGACCAGCACCAAGAAGTATATATCTATACTTACATATATAAATAATACGTAAATTATAAAGTGTATATGGAATGATAATATAACAATACATAGAATTAGGCCGGGAGTTTGGCCTAGTGGTTAAAGTGCTTGCCTAGCATGCATGAAGACCCGGGTTCGATTCCTCGGTACCACATACATAGAAAAAAAAGCCGGAAGTGGTGCTGAGGCTCAAGTGGTAGAGCTCTAGCCTTGAGAAAGTCCAAGGACAGTGCTCAGGCCCTGAGCTCAAGCCCAGGACTGGCCAAAAAAAAATACATATAATTAATATACTATTATTTTAATATATTATATAAAACAATATATAATAATGCATACATATGCATAATAATCTTGTTGTTAAATTATATGATACACGTGCATCCTATAATATTCATATTCTATGCTATGTAATTGTATATACTATACTGTACACATTCTATACTGTATATACAATTATATCGTATATATGACATACTATATAGTAATACATATTTATTCATTGTGTAATACACATTATATACTATATAATTGTATAGTGTCTACAAAATATATTATACAAACTATATAGTACATTATCTAAATTTATTTCAATATAAATCTAGCACAATTATTAATCCACCCAGTTAATAAAATATTAATACAATATAATGTAATAATATAAGTAAGATAATTGTGATTACTTGTTTGCTTCTCCAGAGGATTTAAACCTGCTGCTTTCTAGTTTTATTTCAGTATAGCTTTATAGATACAGACCATATAATACAATATTTATGAAAGTTAAAATCTATAATGTATTTTGTAGAATACGGCATCATCTGGTGGTGAATGCACTATGTTATTTGATAGATTAAGTACATTGCAGTTGTTGTCATGAAATGTTCTGTCATGTTAAATGAGTCTAATAGATGGAAGATGCTATGAACTGCAGCAATGTCGTTTCTCTTATTCTACACCTTTTAATCTATTAGTGACCTAGATGCCTCAAAATCACCACATAGAGTTATGGATCTTGATTTTGGTTTTTTCTTTCTCTTGTGATTTGATGCTCTCTTTAGCATACCTTTTATCACAAAACCTATTAATGATCAGTATATTTCGAGGAAAAAACTGTAATCTTAATTAGTCCCTTTTTTCCTTTAGTCATACTTTTCCTGAGATATGATTTGAACAGTTTCAGTTAAACATTTTTGTTATGCCCTTATGTGTATGTCTCTTCATGATTATTTATTTTTAAGATATCCATATCTATTTACAAGTTAAAGTGTAAAACATGGTCATGTCTACATTGTGGAAGTGTCCAGTTGAGGAAGTTGATACAAATATTGATATAAATATGAGCTCCCACTTACCATTCTGTTCTCGTAAAGTTACTTAAAATTGAATTCCTTGGAGATTTCCCAGATATTCTTAAATGTGATCATCATTTTTTACTGTACATCTGTCAGATTGTTTTCTGTTGTATAGTTGAAATTTTGATTCCACCAAAGTGTACATCCAGCACCACTCCATACATGTATCTTTATATTTAAAGATGGTTTTTCTTGTGTAGCAACAGGAATTAGTCCTTCTCTTTTAGTTTACTGTCTTTATATTGTAATTATTTTATGTAGATAATTCAAATATTAAGTGATCATTGATCTACAGAGATAACTATGCATGTTCGTATGTTTTCTATTGTTTTTCCTTAGAGAATATGTATAAACTTCTCATGCTTTCTGTGCACTCATCACAGTTCAGCTGATATTTTGCTGCACATTCATGTAATTATATTTTATACTGCAATTCTTTTTGCTACACCTGGGCTTGATTTCAGGGCCTGAGCACTGTCCTTGGACTATCCCATGGTTAGGCTACATCTCTACAACTTAAGCCTCAGCACCACATCCAGATTTTTTCTATGAATTTGGTGCAGAGAAATCAAATCTGGATCTTCCTTCATACTAGGCAAGTACTCTACCATTATGCCAAACTCCCGGCCCTGAATTTTTTTTTTGTACTCAAAGATAACATATATTTTCTTCCTCTAGAAAATTCCTTTAAACAGTTCCTACAGTGCAGAAGCTGGTGATATAGTCTCTTCAGTTTACTTTTCTTCATGCTGTATGACTTCATTAATTTTTTATCTTCATGAATGCTTTTCGTTTTTTTTTTTTTGCAAGTCCTGAACTTGAGCTCAGGGCCTGAGCATTGTCCTTGGTCTTTCTCAAAGCTAGAGCTCTAGCCCTTGAACCTCAGCACGACTTCCAGCTTTTTTCTATTTATGTGGTACTGAGGAATCGAACCTGCTTCTTCCTGCATGTTAGGCAAGCACTCTACCACTAGGACAAACTCCCGTCAACATGAATGTTTGTTTGTTTTTTTTGTCCCCTTTTCCTAGTGCCCCAATGAGCAAATGTAGTAATGGCTTCCTTAAAGTGACTTTATACATGCATAATTTCTCTGTAGTCTTTCTGAGGAAATCTAATTATTCTTTGATATTTCTTATACAAGCATAATTTTCCTTGGTTTCTGAGGCTTTTTTTTCATTATCTTGTCTGTGAACACTTTCATTACACTTCCCTATTTCTACTGAGTTGTCTTATAAGTTTTATGTCTGAGATTTGTTGAAAATAGTTTCATTTCCATTGAGAAATTATTTCCTTGTTTCCTTGTTCATGGTTACATTATTTATATTGATATTTTATTTTTTCATTGTCATTGAAGGGTGGATATGTGAAGAGTAGATTGGTATAAATTCAGATCTCAAATTCACTTTTCTTCAGTTTAGGAATCTTTCATTTTGTACACTGTTGAATTGGTCAGGAATTTGGGAAATCTGTTTTATGGCAGAACATTGGCAAAGCCCCAATTTTTCAAGTCAATACTGTGGCCTAGTAGTTGAATGTTTGCTCTCCAACACTAGTTCAATTCTTGGTTCCACATATACAGAAAAAAAGCAGCAAGTGGTTCTGTGACTCCAGTGGTAGAGCACTAGTCTTAAGAAAAATCAAGGACAGTGCTCAAGCTCTACGTTCAAGCCCCAGGAATGGCAAAAACAAAACATACCAGAACAAAACAAAAACCCCAGTATTTCCATCTGGATATTTTCCCCTTTTCTCCCCAATCTCAGAAGAAGTCAGGGAATTTTAACTGTTTGTCAGGGTGACAGGGCACAGAATTTTTGTTCATGTTCAGTTTTCAGTATGGTGGCTCATGAAATCCTAGCCAGTCAGGAGTCTGAGATGTGCGAACTGTGGTTTAAAGCCAGCCCAGGTAGAAAAGTCCATGAGACTCCTATCTCCAATTAGCTACCAGAAAACTAGAAGTGGTGCTGCGGCTCAAAATGATAGAGCAATAGCCTTGAGCTGAAGATCAGGCCCAGAGTTCAAGCCCCACGACTAAAAGACAAAACAAAAACCCAAACAAAAGAAGGCTATTTTTCCTTTAACCAAAGAGCTGTTAAAGTAAATATATTGCAATCTTTAAGAAAATATAAGATTTTAAGTCCCTTTTATGAAATTCAGTGTAAACTAAGTATCAAACCTTAGTCCATAAACGTAGTATCTTTTCTACTTGAAATGTGAAAATCTTTTTTATCCTAAGGAATCAGGAGCTTTGAATAAAATATTCTCAGTAAAGTCGTCAATGCAATTTTACCATAACTAGAATGTGCGAGACTAGTTCAATATATTTGCATTACCGTCCTTACTACTGCATTATGACCAATTTCCTACCAAAGTTCCTTGTATTTTAAAGAGCCTTTTCATGTCTCTCTTCTAGGAAGTCAGTGTTTCAGCTCTGCTATCACATTGGGGTAGGGAGAGAAAATACAGGCCACATGTTCATTACAAACTACAGGGAGAATTGAGGCAAAAGTAATGAGACTAGATTTTGCAGCTTATGAAAGGGTATGTGTTGTATGATTCTGATAGAAATATGTTGGAATGTAGTATTTATTTCCAGATTATAAATGTGATTGCTAATGTCCTTTTACTTGGCTACTTAAATTTCCTATTTCAAGGAATATTGTTTGATCATTATCTGAAAAAGATCCTTGCTTGTCATTTTTTTCTTTTAATCAAGAGAAGACTAGGAATGTGAAGGGCAATAGGATCCAAGGATTGTCACATGAACTCAAATGTGGAAGACTAAGTGAAAGATTTGCCCCACCCCAGATGATGCCTGAAAGTCTGCTTCACGTGTTCCTGTCCGTGTGTGTGTGTGTGTGTGTGTGTGTGTGTGTGTGTGTGTGTGAGTGTGTGTAGATGTGTGTAGAGGTCATTGGGCCTGGGTCCTGTCTCTGAGCATTTTCACTCAGAGGTTAGCATTTTGCCACTTGTGCCACAGCTCCACTTCTACTTTGGGGAGCGGTGATGGTGAATTGTACTTGAGGGTCTCATGGATTTTCCTGCCTAACTGGCTCTATGATGCTTAGATCTCAGCCTCCTCAGTAGACAGGATAATAGATGAATCTTGTTTTTATCACCAGAATATTTGCTATGCAATGTATTTCATCTTGGTTTTCTGTATCTAAAAGAGTTGTTCCTTTTTTTCCTTACTTTTTCTTGTGTGTTTAAGAAGATATATTCTCTATCCTTTCAGCAGGAATTATAATGTTAAAGTATGTGACATCATCAACCATGATGGTAATGGAGTTTCACTCTGATTTTGTGAAAATAAGGTGATCAGAAGCCTGGGGATATCATCCTAATGAAAGGGGACTCAATGCAGTCATACATCTGCCCTTTTCAGTGAATCTATAAATACATAAAATACTATGTGTATTTAAGATGTACTTCCCTGAAATACTTGCTACCACTTTGAGTGGCCTTCTCATCTCATGAACTATCATTTCAGGGAGTAGAAAGACTTCACATGCCCTCTTGACTTTTTTGCCAGTCTTGAGGCCTGAACTCAGGTCCTGAGCGTTGTTCTTAGGCTTTCTCAAGGTTAGCACTCTACCACTTGTGCTACAGCACCATTTCTGGCATATTTGTGTGTGTGGAACCGAGGAATCACACCCACATCTTCGTGTATGCTAGGCAAGCATGTTAACACTAGGCCAAACTTCCGGCCTGTCTGCTTGATTTTTTTTGCTTATTGTCACTATTGTGAACACCAGAGCTTCTATCTACAATGGGTATAACATTTGCACAACACGGATGGGATGTCTTAATGATCATCACTTGTCTCTTTTTTCCTTACTCAGACTTGATAACCTGCTCTCCTTCCTGATGGTCAACATGCACTCTGACTTTTGCACAGTTGATACTGCGGAGTTTGTATATTGTGATAATTGGTAACTGGATTGCTACTGAATGTGTAAGCAGTGATTAACTCAACAATAACAAACCAACCCTGTTGATAAAATTAAGAAGAAATTTTAAAAAATGTGCTTCATTAGAAACAAAGAGTTTCAACATCTCTTATAAAATATTAACAATTTAGAAATATTTGCTCAGTACTATCCCTTTTAAAAGGAACATAAGCACACTGTTATTTTTAGCCAATACATTGTTATATTTCCAATAATTCAGTCTATTTAAAATAATGAATAATGCATTTAATGAAAAGAAGGTAATAGAAATGTAACATTGTTATAATCATCAGATAACTGAGTACATATCTGATATATATATATATATATATGTTCAGTATTTTAAAAGGAGAGATTTGTAACAGAACAAAACCAAGTTACATAAGGCCCTATAGTATGACGCTAAATGAATGGACCTCTAGGATATAGAAACAAAATCCATATAATGAGTGAATGTTGTCCTTAATGTACTGTGTTATCTCTCGTCTCTTCTGCTGGCCCTTGGTTTTCTCATATTGTCTCACTGTGTTATCTGATATATTGGATATATTTGTATTTGGTTATTTGAAATTGGATAGGGACGGGGGAAAACAAGATGTGGGGTTGTGGTGGTGGGGAGGGAAATGGGGACCAAGACGTGAGAAATGGTATCAATTTATGTGAATTAATGCACCTTGCAGCTTCTATCTGGTGAATGTAAAGTAACCCTTCTATTAATTATAAAAATATATAGGAAAAAATAATCAAACAAGGATATGTTGAAAAGCATATCCAGCAATGTATAAGCAAACTTAGGAATCTACATTTTTGTTCAGCTATTGCTTCATAAATCTAATACATTGTGATATACATTAGAAGTATATTTTGTAGGATATATAAGCAATACTGACATTCTAAAACCATATAGAAAAAGAAGCCTTATAGAAAACCATAGAGAAGAAGTAGGAGGAGGAAAAAGAGGGAAAAAGAAAAGAGCGATGGAGGGAACTACAGAGGATGGGGCAAGGTAGATAGATTCAAACAAACAGATTTATAAATACTGCAAAAAGCAGATGTGGGAATAGAAACTATTAAATAAAATGCATTAATGTGTTTATGAAGTCATGGCACATGGTAATAGGAAAATATTATTGAAATGTATTTGAGGACTAAGCAACATAATGATATGAATGCAACAAGTTAATGTAGTTAAAAATTTAGTTCCTAGGTACTCAAAGAGCTGGGATCTGATTAACACAGTTGGATACCCACCTGGACAAGAAAGCTCATGAGAATGTTATCTTCAGTTAACCTCGAAAGATCCAACAGTGAGGCTGTGGCTTAAGAGGTAAAGCACTTAGCTTTGAACAAAAATACTCAGTGACAGTACTCAAACATTAAGTTGAAGCCCCAGAACTGACACAAAATAAGAAATTTTAGATAAGGCATTAATAAAGCAATATAAGAAGACAAGTCAGAAGTGAAAATATAATAGTGAAGCTGCTTGTGGTGGCTTATGCCTATAATCCTACCTACTCAGGAGGCTGACATCTGAGGATCAAGCTTCAAAGCAGCCCAGGAACAAAAGGACCTGAGACTCTTATCTCCAATTAACCTCTAGAAAATGTGAAGTGGGACTTGGCTAAAGGGTAATGTGGTATCCTAGAGCTGTAGAGTTCAGGGACAGTGGCCAGGCCGAGTTCAAGCCCTATTATACACGCACACGCACACGCACACACACATACACACATACACACATACACATGCACACACAAATACAAACACATACACACACACATAAACACACACACTCACAATATAATAATGAAGATGGAAGGAGGTGGAAGATTAATAAAGAGCAAATAGAGAAAACCAAAAAATACAGAAAAAAATCAAATTTACCTGGCTCTGGCTACTACCTGTGACTATACCATTACTAGAGAAATGAATGTCACTCATATGTTGAAGTGATTCCAAGAACACAAATGAGTAAATATTTTGGTCAAATATTTAAATTTCAGCTTAAGAGGGCCTATTTGTTTGAAGATGTCTTCTGTCCCAGAAGCCATGCAGAGAATTTCTATCTGGACTTAACAAAATGATGTGCACTTGGGGGAAAAAGATTCAGCCCAGAAGCCCAGCACTGGAGGCCAAGATAGAGAAGATCTCTACAGCCACCATGACTTTCCCTTTAGCATTGTGGTAAATAGGCAGGAAAGTGAGCCAGACACTGCAGAACAACAGCTTTCTGAAGGTGAGGAACTTTGTTTCACTGAAGGTGTTAAGCAGGTTCCTGGCAAAGAAAGCCACAGTGAAGCTGGCCAAGGCCAGGGAGCCCAGGTATCCCAAGACACAGTAGAAAGCAGTGAGGGAGCCCTTGCTACATAACATGATGAGGTGACGATGTTCAGAGTATGTTTCTGTATGAATGAAGGGAAGAGAGGTTCCCAGGCAAGTTCCATAAAGAGTCACCTGGATCAGGGTGCAAATGGGAATGATGAAGTTAGGAGCCCCTGATACTAGTAGCCACCTCATCCTTCTTGCTGGAAGAGTGACCTTGAAGGCCAGAACTACAGTTACAGGTTTGGCCAAGACAGCAGAAACAGCTACAGTTAACACAATTCCAAATATGGTTTGCTGTACAATGCAGGTGACTTTGTTGGGATGTCCAATAAAGAGCAAGGAACAGAGAAAGCAGAAGATGAAGGAGATGAGCAGGATGTAGCTGAAAGCCTGGTTATTAGCCTTGACAATGGCAGTGATCTTATATTTCACAAACACCCAAGAACAACTGCTGTGAGTGTAGATAAAGAGCCATGCAAGCCAAGGCCACCTCCAACGTTCTCCATAAGCCAGGAAACTTACAGCTCTTAGGAAGCACTAATTCCTCTCTGTGTTGGCATACTGATGATCTGAGCATTTCACACACTGCTCCAAATCTCATAAGAAAATCAAATTCTAATTAGTCCCTTTTCAGTACTTAAAAAGCAAACATTCTAACATGTGAAAATTTAGTACCTTAAAGTAAATATTACCAGATATGCTCAGTATTACTTTTATGCATTCTTCATGTTCTTACAGTAATTCTTACATTCTCATATTTTAGTCTGAGTGAAACTCTTAACTGCCAATGATGATTGTTCATATTATTTATTGCCATTTTTAATACCCTACAAATTATTTCATTTCTGCTTCATGCTGACAAAACTCTCAGACTTATGTGCACAAGTCCAACCCTCATTCAAAATTTTATATTTTGGGGCCAATAGTGTTGCCTAGTGGTATAGTATCTGCCAAATATGCATGAAGCTCTGGGTTTGATTCCTTAGGACCACATACATGGAAAAAGGTGGAAATGGTGCTGTGGCTAACGTGGTAAAAAGCTAGCCTTGAATTTGAGAAATTAAAGGACATTGCCCAGTCCATGAGTACAAAGGCCAACACTAGCAAAAAATAAACAATTGTGGAGTAAACCTTGCATGTTCTTGTATGTCTCTGTAGCACACTGTGGTCCATCCTTTCAGTTATTATGTTTGTCTCTTCTATTCATCTGTACGGGAACAGATAATCAAATCACTCTTTGAAGATATAAAGTCATGCTATGCACATTACCTGTGCCTGATTCTGATTCTTTTTGTTATTTTTTTCAGTCCTGGGATCTGAACTCAGGGCCTGAGCACTATCCTTGGGCTTCCCTCAAGGCTGGAACTCTACCATTTGAGCCACAGAACCAGTTCCGGCCTTCCTATGTATGTCGTACCAAGGAATTGAACCTGGGTCTTTGTGCATGCTAAGCAAGCACTCTACCACTAGGACAAACTGCCAACCCTGTGCCTGATCCTTTAGTCAACCCAACCCAGAGCACTTGCTCTGCTGCGCCAAGATTTCTAAGTACTAGGAAGTAAAAATGTGCAAAATAGGTGTTTTCTTTGTAGTTCAAAGGTAATATTTTAGATATAATTCTTGTTCTTAAAAATTCTTTGCATGTAATGTGATAGAAGTTAAAGTTAGATTACTGAGTAGTTGAGTAAACATACATACAACAGATTAGAAAAAATCCTACCTGTAAATCAGAGCCCATGTATTTTTTTTCCTCCGAAGAGAAGTAGCAAACACTGTCACAATTAAATTACTAAGTGAAGGAGGAAGAATTTGAATCTGCAATTCTGCATTTGTATTGAATTGCATGGATGAGGATAGTAGGAGACAGTATGAATTTCCCCCTAAGACATGAGCTTACCTGTTCCATTAGCAATCTCATTGTCTGGGCAAGGTGTGCAATCAAAGCAACAGGCAGCCTTTCCCTCCTGAGGAGATTTTCTGAATGCAGGACCATAACTCTCACTACAGACAGAGTGCGTAGGCTGAGGAAAATCAGATATGTGTCAGTAACTGATCAGAATTTTACATAATACTCCAAAAATGTATCATTTTAACATAAAGTTCCATTAAGCATATTATTTCTTTTTTATTGCCAGTCATGGGGCTTCAATTCAGCGTTTGGGCACTATTCTTGAACTTTCTCAATGCTGTTGTTATAGCACGTGAGTTACAGCACAACCTCTGGCTTTTTCTGTGTATGTGGTAACTAAGGAATAAAACCCAGGGCTTCATGCATGCTAGGCAAGCACTCTACCAGTAGGCCAAGCCATAATATCATCTTATTTCCTACTGGCCATGAAGTGAGAATCTTCTCACACAGGGTCATTCAAGGATTCCTTGAAGATGCTTAAAATTGTAGATCAACTAACCACTGAATGAAGCCTCCACACAATGTTGCAAAGTAAACATTTCAACCACATGAAGTGATTCTTGTGTTACTTTGGAAAAGTGTTAAAAACTTGCTAAGAAATGTGGGACTTGTATTTTATGATGCTATTCTAAATCATTGCTATTCTAAACAATCATTGTTAATGTCTACTTTTTGATACTGGTCCTGGGATTTGATCTCAGGATCTGTGCATTGACCTTGGGCTTTTTTTCCAGTCCTTTGGCATGAACTACGGGAGTAGGCCCTTTCCTTGGTCCAAAGCTCCACTTACAGCTTTTTCTGTGTATGTGGTACCGAGGAATTTAACTCAGGTGTTCATGCATGCTAGGCAAGCAAATCTAACTCTATGCCAAATTCCCGGTCCCAGATCTTTTTCCCATAAGTGTAGCACTCTACAACTTGATCCACAGTTCTACTGAAGATTTTGGTGGCCAATTGTGATGAGAATCTCAAACACTTTTCTGACAGGTTAAACTTCAAACAGAACCCTAATCTTAGATGTGAGGACGTCAGCTTCCTCAGTAGATAGACATGATTCACTAGCTCCAGCCCTTCATTCCTGGTGGTTAAATGAATTTAAGAGTCTCACAAAAGATCTTAGTTGGACTGCCTTCATATCATAGTATTCGTAGCTCATCTACCTAAGTAGAAGTTATTGCAGGAGTATATTGCTTCTGTCCAACCAGGGATAAATTTTAAGGGTGAAAGCCTACAGAGTAGAAGATCTTCACTAACTATACAACAAACAAAGGCCTAATATCTAAAATATATCAAAAACTCAAAAAATTGAATCACTGCAAAACTAATCTTCAAACAACCATCCTGTTAAAAGATGGGCCAAAGATTTAGAGTATTCTCTGAATAAGAAATAAGAATGGCCTATAGACACATGAAAAAATGCTCAATGTTTCTGGCCATAAAAGAATTTCAAATCAAAACAACTCTAAGATTCCATCTCATTCCAGTTAGAATGGCCAGGATCAAGAAATATAATAACCGATGCTGGTGGGGATGTGGCCAGGAGGTATCACTATTATACTATTGTTGGCAGTGCAAATTCATTCAACCACTATGGAAAGCAGTATGGTGGGTTATCAAAAGACTCACCTATGACCCAGCAATTCCACTACTTGGCATTACCAAATGGTCCAGAAACAAGGACATACAAAATGCACTAGCACAATGACGCTCATTGAAAGAATATTTTCCATAGCAAAAGTATGGAACACACTTAAAAGTCCCTCAGTAGACGATTGGGTCATCAATATGTGGTATTTATTAACAGTGGAATTCTATGCTGCCATGAGAAAAATGACATAAAGGAAATTGAAAGACTTAGGAAAAGTCATATTAAGTGAAGTAATTCAGACTGAGAAGAACATAGGGTCAATGGTTTACATCATATTTCGTAATTAATGTAAAACTTGAACTCTCTTAGCAGAGGTTTACAATAGGGCAAATCCTACATACGTAAGGCCACATAGGATGAGGCTAAATGAAAAGGCATTCAGCATATAGAAACAAGAACCATATGAGGTGTTACTGTTGTTCTTAATGTACTATATTATTTCTCATCTCTTTTGTTGTCCCTTGGTTATCTCATATTGTTACAGTATCTTACCTTCTTATCTGGTATATTGCATGTATATTTACTTGTTTATTTTAAATAGGATAGGGAAGGGGAAAAAAGTTGAAGGGAGGGTGAGGCGTGAGGGAAAGGGAGACAAAAGCATCAGAAGGGTATCGATTTTTGTGAAGTAATGCACCTTCTATCTGATGAATGTAATGTAACCCTTCTATTAATTACAATTTTTAAAATAATGTGGAAAAAGCTTCAGTTAACGCAGAGAACAAGTCACATATTAGCTGTGTTGCAATGTGATCTGTCAACCATGACTGTGAATGGAAATGCCAGAATTCTACCAATAAAAATTAGAATGGCCAAGTGCGGTGGCTCACAGCTGTCATCCTAACTATCCTGGGGTCTGAGATCTAAGGATCAAAGTTCAAAGCCTTTCCAGGAACTAAAGTCTGTGAGACTCATCTCTAGTTAACTGCTAGAAAACTGGAAGTGGCCGTGTGGTTCATGTTTAGGGGGTTTGCCTTGAGGTGAAGAACTCAGTGTCAATGCCCAGACCCAGAATTCAAACCCCGATGGCCAAAATGAGTTAGAATGGCTAAATGTAGCAAAACTCAAGGTCAAAGGATACCTTGATGTCAACAAATGCACTTCACCATCAATGACCCTCAGTGAGTATAAGAAAGGGTAGTACATGCAAATGAAATCTAAAAGAAGGCTGCTGTATTTTAACATAGCACATTCAATAGACTTGAATCAAAGTGACAAAAAGTGACACAATTGTAATGTAATGAAAGGATGAAATTTACAAGATGAAACTGCAGTTTGAAATGTGTATTTACGTACACACTATCCAATCACACACCTATGTTAATCAGAGTTTGAAATAGTCCTCAATACAATACTAGCTAAAGATTTTATGGAGGGGTCATCCAAACAAAATTAACAGGGAAGTATCATAGTTCAATTTCACACTTGATCATGATAGCCTCATACATACTTGCAGAATATTTTGTTCAACATCTGAATAAAACTTTGCTCATCAACATACTGAGCATTCACCAGGAGAAATTACCGTATGGGACACAAAGTCAGCCAGATTTTAAAAATAACATTGAAAGTGTATTGAGCACACATGCAGACATGCTGTAAGAAGGCCAGAAATTAATGAGGAAAAGGTTCAAATAGTATGAAAGGTAAATGAATCATTTGTGAACCAAAATTAAGTAGTAAAATAATAATGAGAAAAGTGTTCAACTTAATTAAATAAATAATTTATGATAGTGAATTGTTTTTCAACACAAATTTCATTAAATAAATTTATCATTGGAACAAATGAAAATGAAAACCATGGGCCTGGAGTTTGGCCTAGTGGTTAAAGTGCTTGCCTAGCATGCACGAAGACCCAGGTTCGATTCCTTGGTACCACATATATAGAAAAAGCCTGAAATGATGCTGAGGCTCAAGTGGTAGAGCTCTAGCCTTGAGAAAAATCCAAGGACAGTGCTCAGGCCCTAAGCTCAAGCCCAGGAATAGCAAAAAACAAAAAACAAAAAAAATGAAAATGAAAACCATATGTATATAAAAGGAGGTGGGAGGAATAACAGGAAACTATAACCTTTCGTTTAATCAAGCAGACAGATACTGAGCTAAAGAATCTACACTCCATCTCAAGGAACATTATAGGAACATTATAGGAAGAGCATAGGCTGCCTAGTTGGATCAAAAAACAAGAGCCATCGTTCTGCTGTCTTCAAGAGACACATCTTACACAAAAAAACAATCATCTTTTGAAAGTGAGAGGTTGGAATAAAATCTATCAAGCTAACGGCCCCCATAAACAGGCTGGAGTTGCCATTCCTCTTATCAGATAAAATAGACTTCAAACTAAAATTAGTAAGAAAAGACAAAGAAGGTTACTACATACTACTAAAGGGATCTTTCCTCCAGGAAGACATAACGAACCTAAATATTTACTCACCCAAACCCCGAGCTCTGAACTCAATCAAGCAAACTTTACTTACACTGAAACCATACATAGATCAAAATACAGTGATTGTCAGTGACTTTAACACACCACTCTCACCTATGGACAGATCAACAAGGCAAAAACTCAACAGAGAAACCTTAGAACTGAACAAATATATAGACCAACTAGATCTAACAGACATCTGCAGAATATTCCACCCAGCAACATCACAATATACGTTTTTCTCAGCAGCACATGGAACATTTTCCAAAATAGATCACATCTTAGGCCATAAAACAAACCTGGACAGATTCAGAAACACTGAAATTATTCCATGCACACTCTCAGACCACAGAGGCATCAAACTGGAACTGAACACACATCTCCACCAACGAAAACCCTGTAACTCATGGAGACTTAACAACACATTGTTGAATCACCAATGGGTCATCGAAGAGATCAGAAAAGAAATCCAACAGTTTATGAAATTTAACAGTAAGGAGCACACAAAATACCAACTCTTTTGGGACACAGCAAAGGCAGTACTCAGAGGACAATTTATAGCGCTGAGTGCCTACAACAACAAGTTGGAAAAATTGCAAACCAACAACTTAATGTCTCACCTTAAGCTCCTGGAAAAAGAGAAACAAACCAACCCTACTCCCAGTAGAATAAAGCAAATTATTAAAATCAAAGCAGAATTAAATGATTTGGAATCCAAAAAACTATAGAAAGAATCAAAAAAACAAGGAGTTGGTTCTTTGAAAGAATTAACAAAATTGACAAGCCCTTAGCAAATCTTACCAAAAAAAGAAGAGAGCATATAGAAATAAACAAAATCGCACATGAAAATGGTAATATCACGACAGAAATGACCAAGATCCAGAGTATTATGAGGGAATACTTCTCAAACCTTTATGCCAACAAATCTGAGAATCTAGAAGAAATGGATGAATTCCTAGCCAATATTAACATACCCACACTGAACCAAGAAGAACTAAGCCAACTCAACAGGCCTATTTCAAGCTCTGAAATAGAAATGGCAATTAGAGAACTTCCACCTGAGAAAAGCCCAGGGCCAGATGGATTCACAGCTGAATTCTATAAGGTCTTCAAAGCAGAGCTCACACCAATACTGCTCAAGCTCTTCAACGAAATTAAAAATGAAGGTTGTTTACCAAACTCATTCTATGAAGCCAGTATAACCCTCTTCAACGAAATTAAAAATGAAGGTTCTTTACCAAACTCATTCTATGAAGGCAGTATAACCCTCATCCCAAACCAGAGATTCATCAAAGAAAGAGAACTATAGACCTATTTCTTTGATGAACATCGATGCAAAACTTCTCAACAAAATACTGGCCAACCGTCTACAACAACTCATCAAAAAAATTATACACTATGATCAAACTGGATTCATCACAGGGAGGCAAAGCTGGTTCATCATATGCAAATCAATTAATATAATTCAACACATCAACTGGAGCAAGGACAAAAATCACATGATTGTCTCAATAGATGCAGAAAAGTCATTTGACAAGATCAAACAGTCATTTATGTTAAAACCTCTGGAGAAATTAGGAATCAATTGAACATTCATCAGTATAATAAAGGCTGCGTATGACAAACCCACAGTTAGTATTATACTTAATGGCAGAAAGCTAAAGCCATTCCCATTAAAATAAGGAATGAGACAAGGTTGCCCACTCTCTCCACTCCTCTATAACATAGTATTAGAATTCCTAGCCAGTGCAATAAGGCAAGAAGCAAGGGATCCAAAGGGGATCCAAATAGGGAAAGAGGAAGTAAAACTTTTCCTCTTTGCAGATGACATGATTCTGTATTTAAAGAATTCTATAGACTCCACTCTCAAGCTTCTTGTGCTGATTCAAAACTTTGGAAGGGGAGTAGGGTATAAAATTAACCCTCAAAAATCAATTGCCTTCTTCTATGCCAACAGTGAGAGGAATGAGGCAACAATTAGGAAAGCAAGTACTTTTGCAATAGCCTCAAAGAAAATAAAGTACCTACGAATTAGCTTAACTAAGAATGTGGAGGACATTTTTGATGAAAAGTTTAAAATCCTGTAAAAGGATATTAAAGAGAACTAAGGAAACCGAAATAACTCCCATGCTCCTGGATTGGAAGAATCGTGAAAATGGTAGTTTTGCCTAGGGCTATCTATAAATTCAACATAAGTCCCATCAATATCCCAATGTCATTCTTTAAAGAAATAGAAAAGGCAATCCAAAATTTCATATGGAATAATAAAAGAACCAGTATAACAAAGACACTTCTTAGCAGAAAGAACACTGCAGGAGGAATTTCAATATCAAGCTTTAGAATCTATTACAGAGCTATAATTATCAAAAGAGCTTGGTACTGGCACAAGAAAATGCCTGAAGACCCATGGAATAGAACTGAGGACCCAAATATTAAACCACAGACCTATGGCCACCTTATCTTTGACAAGGAAGCCAAAAAAATAGAACGGTATAAAGACTGCCTCTTCATCAACGGGTGCTGGGAGAACTGGTTAAACCCCTGCAGAAAACTAAAGTTGAATCCTTCTTTGTCACCCTGCACTAGAATTATTTCTAAATGGAACAAAGAGTTCAAATTGAAAGCTGACACACTGAAAACTTTCCAAGAAGGAATAGGAAATACCGTAGGCCTCTTTGGCACAGGTTGAAACTTCCTTAATAAGGACCAAGAATCACAACAAATCAGAGAAAGGCAGAATAAGTGGGACTGCATTAAATTGCAGAGGTTTGGTATTGTCAAGGACATAGCTAGTAAATTAATTAGGAAGCCTACAGAATGGGAGAAGGACCATAAAACCAACAAAGGCCTCATATCTAAAATATATCAACAGCTAAAAAAATTGAATCACTCCAAAACTAATCTCCAAAATAACAACCATGCCATTAAAAGATGGGCCAAAACATAAAAATATTCTTCCCTGAAGAAGAAATAAAAATGGCTTATAGACACATGAAAAAATATTCAACATCTCTGGTCATAAAAGAAATGCAAATCAAAACAACATGGGGACCAAGACATGAGAAAGGGTATCAATGTATATGAATTAATGCACCTTCTATCTGGCAAGGATCATGTAACCATTCTATTAATTAAAATAAAATATATGAAAAAATCTGGAAATGGAACCGTGGTTTAAGTGATATATAGAGTGCCAGCCTTGAGGGACAAAAACTCAGGGACAATGCCCAGGTCCTGAGTTCAAGTACCAGGACTAACAGATGAGGTGAGGTGACAACAGGTAGAAAAGACATGCATTCTTTTGTCTTGCCTTTAGAGAAAATAATTCCTATCTATATGACACTTAGATCAGATCATGAAATCCTATCAAAAACGAAGTGTTTTTTGTATTGTTTCAAACTATCCAGTGAAATGACACATCGAAATTTGGGCAACAATAAGCCTCATTGTATGTGTAGGAAATTCTTTTAAAATATGACAATAGCTAAGTTTTTGTTAGCACTTTCATTCTGCCAAGCATTGACACTAAAAATTTCTTTGCCAAGTTACTTTTATTTTTTTTAAATATTTAAGTATTTGTTTATAGCTATTTTTTCAAGTAATGTTTTATGAATCTATTTAATTTTCAATAATTTTTTCAATCAGTTTGACATATTTCTGAAATTTATTCATTAGTTCTTTTTTTTACTTTATTTTTTATTGTAATTAGTAAAAGGGTTACATGATATTTGCCAGATAGAAGGTGCATTAATTCACATACATTGATACCCATTCACATGTCTTGATACCCATTTCCCTCCCCCCCCTCCCACCCATCTTGGTTTTCCCCTTCCCTATCAAATTTCAAATATCCAAATACAAATTAATTCAAAATGTCAGATAACAAACTGAGATACTATACCAATATGAGATAACCAAGGGACAGCAAAGGAGATGAGAGGCAACGTATTACATTAAGGACAACAATCATTCATTATATAGCTTTTGTTTCAATATCCTGGAGGTCCTTTCAGTTAGCTTCACATTATATGGCCTTATGTAACAAGATTTTGCTCTATTGCATATCTCTGCTAGTAGAGCCCAAGGTTTCTACTGATTATGACGAATGAGGGAAACCATTGAGCCTAAGTTCCTTTGAGTCTGGCTTACTTCACTTAATATGATTTTTTCTAAGTCTTTCCATTTCCTAACAAATGGGGCAATGTCATTCTTTCTGACAGCAGCATAGAATTCCATTGTGTACAAATACCACAAATTGTTGATCCACTCATCAACTAAGGGACATCTAGGTTGGTTCCATATCTTTGCTATGGTGAATAGTGCTACAATGAACATTGTTGTGCTAGTGGATTTAGTATGTCCTTGTTTCTGGATGGTTCGGTAAATGCCAAGTAGTGGAATTGCTGGGTCATAGGGAAGCTCTATGTTTAGCATTTTGAGACACTACCACACTGCTTTCTATAGTGGTTGAACGAGTTTGCACTCCCACCAACAGTGTAGTAGTGATCCCTCCTGGCCACATCTCCTCCAGCATTTGTTATTATTCGTTTTCCTGATCCTCACCATTCTAACTGGAGTGAGGTGGAATCTTAGAGTTGTTTTGATTTGCATTTCTTTTATGACCAGAGATGTTGAGCATTTCTTCATGTGTCTATAGGCCATTTTTGTTTCTTCTTCAGAGAAGACTCTCTTTAAGTCTTTGGCCCATTTTTTAATGGGATGGTTGTTACTTTGGAGGTTAATTTTGGAGTGATTCAATTTTTTGAGTTGTTGATATATTTTAGATATGAGGACTTTGTCCGTTGTTTGGTTGGTGCAGATCTTCTCCCACTCTGTAGGCTTCCTGATTAGTTTACAAGCTATGTCCTTTGCCATAAAAAAGATCTGCAGTTTAATGCAGTCCCACTTATCTGGCCTTTCTCTGATTTGTTGTGATTCTTGGTCCTTATTAAGAAAGTTTCGACCTCTGCCAAGGAGGCCTAGTGTATCTCCTATTCCTTCCTGTAAAGTTTTCAGTGTGTCAGTTTTTACCTCCAGATTTTTGATCCATTTGGAGTTAATTATAGTGCAAGGTGACAAAGAAGGATCCAACTTTAGTTTTCTGCATGTGCTTAACCAGTTCTGCCAGCACAACTTGTTGAAGAGGCTGTCTTTCTTCCATTTTATTTTTTGAGTTCCCTTGTCAAAGATAAGGTGGCCATAGGTCTGTGCTTTAATATCTGGGTCTTGAGTTCTATTCCATTGGTCTTCAGGCCTGTTCCTGTGCCAGTACCAAGCTGTTTTGAGAATTATAGCTCTGTGATAGAGTCTAAAGTTTGGAATTGAAATTCCTCCAGGTCTGTTCTTTCTGCTAAGAAGTGTTTTTGCTATATGGGGTCTTTTATTACTCCATATGAAATTTTGGATTGCCTCTTCTATTTCTTTAAAGAATGACATTGGGATATTGATGGGTATTGCTTTAATTTGTAGATAGCTCTTGGCAAGATTGTCATTTTCACAATGTTGATTCTTCCAATCCAGGAGCATGGGAGGTTTTTCCATTTCCTTAGTTCTGCTTTAATTTCCTTTTTTAGGGTTTCAAAGTTTACATTAAAAAGGTCCTTTACATTCTTAATTAAGCGAATTCCTAGGTACTTTATTTTCTTTGAGGCTACTGTGAAAGGAGTTTCTTTCCTGATTATTGTCTCCTTCCTCTCACTGTTGGTGTAAAGGAAGGCAGTTGATTTGTGAGGGTTGATTTTATGGCCTGCTACCCTTCCAAAGTTTGAATCAGCTCAAGGAGCTTGGGAGTAGAGTCTATAGGATTCTTTAAATACAGAATCATGTCATCTGCAAAGAGGGATAGTTTTATTTCCTCTTTCCCTACTTGGATCCCCTTTATGCTTGCTTCTTGCCTTATTGCACTGGCTAGGAATTCTTGTTCTATGTTAAAGAGGAGTGGAGAGAGGGGGCATCCTTGTCTCGTTCCTGATTTTAGAGGGAATGGCTTTAGAGTTTCACCATTAAGTGTAATACTAGCAGTAGGTTTCTCATGCACAGCCTTTATTACATTGAGGAATGTTCCATGGATTCCTAGTTTTTCCATAGCTTTTAACATAATGGGGTGTTGGATCTTATCAAATGCCTTTTCCGCGTCTATTGACACAATCATGTGACTTTGTCCTTGCTCCTGTTGATGTGTTGAATTATATTAATTGATTTGCGTATGTTGAACCAGCTTTGCTTCCCCGTGATGAATCCAGTTTGATCATAGTGTATAATTTTTTTGATGAGTTGTTGTAGACGGTTGGCCAGTATTTTGTTGAGAAGTTTTGCATCGATGTTCATCAAAGATATACATCTATAGTTCTCTTTCTTTCATGAATCTCTGTCTGGTTTGGGGATGAGGGTTATACTGGTTTCATAGAATGAGTTTGGTAAGGAACCTTCATTTTCAATTTCGTTGAAGAGCTTGAGCAGTATTGGTGTGAGCTCTGCTTTGAAGACCTTATAGAATTCAGCCGTGAATCCATCTGGCCATGGGCTTTTTTAGGTGGAAGTTCTCTAATTGCCATTTCTATTTCAGAGCTTGAAATAGGCCTGTTGAGTTGGCTTAGTTCTTCTTGGTTCAGTGTGGTTATGTTAATATTGGCTAGGAATTCATCCATTTCATCTAGATTCTCAAATTTGTTGGCATGAAGGTTTGAGAAGTATTCCCTCATGATACTCTGGATCTTGGTCATTTCTGCCGTGATATTACCATTTTCATGTGCGATTTTGTTTATTTCGATATGCTCTCTTCTTTTTTTGGTAAGATTTGCTAAGGGCTTGTCAATTTTGTTAATTCTTTCAAAGAACCAACTCCTTGTTTTGTTGATTCTTTCTATAGTTTTTAATTCTTCTTTGATTTTAATAATTTGCTTTCTTCTACTGGGATTAGGGTTGGTTTGTTGCTCTTTTTCCAGGAGCTTAAGGTGAGACATTAAGTTGTTGGTTTGCAATTTTTCCAACTTGTTGTTGTAGGCACTCAGCGCTATAAATTGTCCTCTGAGTACTGCCTTTGCTGTGTCCCAAAGGAGTTGGTATTTTGTGTGCTCCTTACTGTTAAATTTCATAAACTGTTGGATTTCTGTTCTGATCTCTTCGATGACCCATTGGTGATTTAACAATGTGTTGTTCAGTCTCCATGAGTTACAGGGTTTTCGTTGGTGGAGATGTGTTTTCAGTTCCAGTTTGATGCCTTTGTGGTCTGAGAGTGTGCATGGAATAATTTCAGTGTTTCTGAATCTGTCCAGGTTTGTTTTATGGCCTAAGATGTGATCTATTTTGGAAAATGTTCCATGTGCTGCTGAGAAAAACGTATATTGTGTTGTTGCTGGGTGGAATATTCTGCAGATGTCTGTTAGATCTAGTTTGTCTATATAGTTGTTCAGTTCTAAGGTTTCTCTGTTGAGTTTTTGCCTTGTTGATCTGTCCATAGGTGAGAGTGGTGTGTTAAAGTCACTGACAATCACTGTATTTTGATCTATGTATGGTTTCAGTGTAAGTAAACTTGCTTGATGAAGTTTGGAGCTCCGGGATTGGGTGTGTAAATATTTAGGATCGTTATGTCTTCCTGGAGGAAAGATCCCTTTAGTAGTATGTAGTAACCTTCTTTGTCTTTTCTTACTAATTTTAGTTTGAAGTCTATTTTATCTGATATGAGTATGGCAACTCCGGCCTGTTTATGGGGGCCATTAGCTTGATAGAGTTTATTCCAACCTCTCACTTTCAAAAGATGATTGTTTTTTTGTGTAAGATGTGTCTCTTGAACACAGCAGAACGATGGCTCTTGCTTTTTGATCCAACTAGACAGCCTATGTCGTTTAATTGGAGATTTAAGTCCATTGATATTGAGAGTTAGGATTGAGAGATATTTATTTGGTCCTACTATTTTTAAAAGCTTTTATTTGGGCTTGTGTCTTGACAGTTCTTGTGGTCCTTACATGGTATGCTGTTTAGGTGCCATTTCTTTCCCTATATTGCATTTATTTTGGTTTTCTATGTATAGAACACCTTTGAGAATTCTCTCTAGTGTTGGTTTTGTTGCGACATTATGTTGCAGCTTTTCCCTGGAATGGAATGTTTTTATTGTTCCCTCAGTTATGAATGAGAGCTTAGCTGGGTACAGGATTCTTGGTTGGTAGTTATTTGCCTTAAGGGCATGACATATATGCTTCCAGTCACTTCTTGCTTGCATGGTCTCTGGTGAGAAGTCTGAGGTTATTCTGATTGGTTTTCCTTTATAGTTTACTGAACCCTTTTCCCTGGCTGCCTTTAGGATCCTTTTTTTGGTTTCTATTGATCCAGTTCGGATTACGAGTGGCGGTGGGATGTTCTTTTCTGGTCAGGTCTGTTTGGGGTTCTAAAAGCTTCTTGTATCTGGATGAGCCTGCCCTTCTGGATATTTGGGAAATTCTCTGAGATGATTCCCTGAAGTATATTTCCAATATACTCCACGCACTCCTCAATACAAATTAGCCTTAAATTAGGCTTCCTAATTGTATCTTGGACCTCCTGAAACGCTCTCTCATTTTTCCTAGATTTGGATTGACTCATTTTCTGTTCTTTCTCTATAATAACTAAATTATCTTCTGCCCCGGTAATTCTCTTCTCTGCATTGTCTAACCTGCTACCAATGCTGTCTACTTTATTTTTCATCTCCATTGCTTCTAATTCCTCATTTTTGATGCCTTGCATCTCTTCTTTTAGATCATATATGGATTTCTTTAGCTCCTTGATTTCCATTTGAGTGGTTAGCTCCATAGCTTTATTTTCTTTGAACATTTGCTGGAGTTTGGTCACCTTTTTATTTGTGGATTCTATGAATTCATCCATCTTTCTTTGAAAAACCTTTATTGTGGCCTCCTTTATGGCTTCTCCTTTTTCACTTATTACCTTGTTTATGGTTTCCTCTTGTTCAGCTATGGCTTCCTCCCTTATCTCTCTTTTTATATTTTCACATTTTTCATTAGTGATGTTTATCAATTGCATTTGTACAGCACTTGGAAGACTCTCCTCTAGGTTTGCCAGTGACTGTTCCATTGGCTGTTTACATTGGGTTAGGGGGGTGGGGGATGTTGTTTCTTGATTTGACATTTTTCTTGAGTCTCTTGTTCTGCCCATTTGAAAATGGGAGCAAAATTAATACTAAACACGATTGTCGTTTTTCAGATATAACCAACCTAGACCTCTGTAGCGGCAGACTCTAGATGTTCACAAGTTTTGATCGGTGTTATCACTCTTTCTTTTTGTGCAGTTACCGACCAGTCTAATAATCCACTGATAAGCGATTTATACCCAAAACAATAAGCCTCTCAATCCAATCTCTGTTGTCTGTAAGTCCCTCTGAGCCTAGAGAGTAATTAAACACCTAGATATAGTGTTGCTCAACAGCCATCAAATGTAGATCCATGCAGTGTAAGGGTTGAAAGACGAGCAGAAGTCCAGAGATAGAAAAATAGAATGAGAGAGGTCAGGGGGTTAGTAGGTAGAGTATTTGAGTACAAAGTTTGGAAAGTATTAGAATAAAACTTATGTGTTGATGCACGACTAGCTCTTAGCCCAACCAGTGGCCTCACAGTGGACCATGGGATGAATCTGCGAGCTTCCGTCAGAGTGCGGTTGGCAGACATTTTCCTGTGCTGCTTCCAGGGGCGACCCCAAGCTAAGGATGCCTCTGCATCCGTCTGCGGGTGCTCCACGTTGGTGGGGAGTCTTTCACTCCCCTCGGATCTCCGCCGCCGCCTGTGTTCTGCGTCTGGGTTCCACTACTTGCTCTTCTGGTTCCATGTCTGGGTTCCGCTGCTTCTGCCGTTCCCTGGCCCGGTTCTGTTGTGGTTTCTGCAGCCGTTGGGCTCCCAGCCTGGCGCCCTCCACTGCCGCTGCTTTTCGTGGATTAGAGCCGGCACCCGCAGCCTCTTTCCCAGCGTGGAGCCGGCACCCGCTCAATCTGCTTTTCGCGGATTGATCAGGTGCCAGCTGCAGCTTTTTGCGGATTTCCGCAGCTTTGGTGGCTTGGATCCGGTGGCGAGAGGTGGGGGAGGGGTCTTCGCGTTCCGAATTCTTTGAGAAAGTTGGATGTGAGCTTTATCTGGATTTCTTTTCCGGTTTGAGTCCTCCGTTGCTTTTTGAGTTTGTTGTTGTGGATTTCTTTAGGTAGTTGGCTCGTGGGACTCCCTGGTTCTCTCTTTTTGTCAGAGAGAGCTAGGCAGCATCCCCATTGTCTCGGCGCCATCTTCCACTTACTTTTAATGAAACTCCTAAAATCCTAAATCCCTAATGCAGTTGCCCCAGGCATCTTGACCTCAGGTTTGTCTAGAACAGTCATCACCCTTTCCCACAATGAGACAACTTGCAAGAAAGCCCCTCGCTTACCGGTTAGTTGAGTTGGGATGGCAACAACTTGTGAGCAGAGCCTACCGCTCTCACACTCAGAGGGGCTATCCAAGCTTGGGTGGCCCTTCCTCTGAGAGGCCTGAGAGGCCAACCAGCGTTCTTATTTATGCTGAGATGGGCGGAGCCTACGGAAAGGCTTGCAATGATGCACCTGTGCCAGGAAACTTGATTTGCATATCAATAGTTGCTGGAATTTACATTGCAGCAGCAGCAGCAACACCTTGAAATTCCTTCTTTAGGCAAATGCTTGTGACCACTTCTTTCTACACTGGCCATTTCAGGGGAATTTTCAGTGAAAGTGAGGTTTGACCCCATGGCCAAAAGTCTCTTTCTTTTCTTCCTTTTTTTGACCTTTTTCTTGTCTGGTTTCTTTGCTTCCTTGCTTGCTTTGTGGGTTATGGGGCTTGAACTCTGGGCCCCGGCCCGGAACTCTTCAGCTCATGGCTACTGTCCTACCCCTGGAGTCACAGCCCAAATTCCCATTTTTCTAATGATTCCTTGGAGGTGAGAGTCTCAGGTCCTGTAGTTGCCAGGCTGGCTTTGAACGGCATTCCTCAGATCTCAGCCTTCTGAGTAGCTAGGATGTTCAGACTTGAGACAACCCTCCCCAAACTGACTTTTCTCCTCCCTCCTCCCCCAACTCATTTCTCTCCATCTCGTACTTTATGACTTAACCACACAAGGTAGGCAAGCTCGCTGGAAACATCCATCCCACCTTTTCTTCCTAAAGATAACTGAGGGAGTGTATGTCATGGTATTGGGGCATCCTCCTACAGTTTATTTTTGTAACTCATTGGAAACCTCTGTTGGGCAGGTTCTTCACCCCTTAAGCTTGCCCTCCTCTCACAAGTTATCACCATCCCAATTCAACCAACAGAGAATCCAGGAGCACTAGGTCCCTCAGGGCACTAGGGTCATCTCAGCTATGGGGAAAGGATGAACAGGAGGATGTCATTAAGTGTTTTCTAGGAATGTGGTCCCAAGGAATGGGATCCAGCTAGGCAAGCACTCTGTTGCACTGGGCCAAACGACCGGAGCCTGTCTTTCCTTGCGTACTTGTTGTTTTCTTTTGGTTGTGGTTTCGGTTTTCTTTGTTTTTCCTTTGGCGTTCCTGTTTTTCTTTAGGGTTTTGGGGGGAGGAGTCGTTCACTTTTTGGTTTTTTGTTTAATTTGGGGTGGGGTGTGTTGTTGCATTGTTGCTGCTTTGTTTTGGCTTTTGTTTTTGGAAGAGGCTCTTGTGTTTTGGCATGGTCTCTTCTGGACAGTGAACTTGATACATAAATCAAGTTCTTTTTGCTTACAGACTATTGCAGTTGTGTTGTCATGGAAGGGGTAGTAGAAACAAATAACAATTCTTTCAAGTTACAGAGTCTTACAGTTAATAAGTTCTTTTAGTTTATTACTTAATTTTTTCAGCTTCCAGAATCTTATGATTTCTGCATGGCATAGCAACAGTTGTTTGGTCCCCAACCTCTCCTCCCTCTTTATTTAATTTATTAAATGGCCAAATATTGTTATAATACATTTGGAATCAGGTACAAAGAAAACCATATCTTAGAGAAATCAATGTTTTAAGCATGATTGGCATTAACATATCCCCATGGAAAGCTTTACGGGATCCTTTTTAACGGAGGGGATTGTTTATCCGGATCCATCCCCTATGCAGATTGGTTTGCTTTCACAAGCCTGACCGGCACTTTTGCATTAATCCCAACACAGTAGATACCGCTCGGTTTTACCCTTCCATAGGTGCCGATGGCGTACATCTAGCCGGTTCGGGTTTTGGCTGCTTTTGTAGAACTGCTGTTCTTTGTTGATCTCCTTGGGTAGTAGGAGACGATGGCATCCGTGCCTTCACCTGCCTCTTGAGTGGCCAAATCTAGCCTATAATAATGAATTTGAAGGGGTTTAGATGCCAGGGAGTCAATTGGGCATTTTGCAAAGCTCATGATTCTATTGAATATGCATGGTCCTATGGATACAATAATCAAAATACCAAACAAAGGACCTAGGAGGGGAAGGAGGTAAGGCAACATTCCATTTAATCCAATTCAAAAAGGGGTTATCAAACAATTCTCAGCGATGTTTGATCAAGTCCACCTCGAGGTTCTTAATCTTGTCACACACAATACTTGACTTGTTTCCATAAAAGCAGCACCGCTCCTGTAAAGTCAAAGAAATTCCTCCATTTTCTCCGGTGAGTAGATCTAGCCCTCTTCTGTTCTGAAGAACTACCTCAGCCAGGAGTCCATCTGATCCTGAAGGTCACTAATAGTGCTGGACAATGCCTGAACATCCTCTATTAACTGATTGGACAATCTGGCGTAAGAGTGTATTGACACTCCCAATCCTGCCATTCCTGCACCTCCAAATGCAGTGATTCCCAATCCTGCCAGGCAGCGAATAAATGCAGCCTGCTTATGTCTTCCTCCTACCATTTCTAGGCTGGGAATTGGCAGAACTTCACTTCCAGGAACAATGTCTATATCTGGGAGCAGTGAAGCATGTACACAAACTCCAGTCCATTTTACAGAGTGTTGGGTAAAGGCCAGGTTGCCTCCACAGACAAATACTTTTCCTACAGGAGGGCAAAGGGAAATAGTAGGAGAAGAATAATTAACTACTGCTAAACAAATTACTCCTACATGTATATCAAAGGTATTATTTTGAGATTGACTTAAAAAGCACAAAGCATTAATAGGCAGAATTAATAGGGCTAAGGGAATTATTGCTTGGAATGGCAATCGGGATTGGTGTGCCCCCATGGCCATCAAAGGGGTTGCCAAAAAGTGAAAGTAGGAGGGTTTCTTTATTTAGTAGAGGTCTGTGTCCTTGGATGATGACAGCACCAACAGCAAGACTGACATTTGTAGGATCCACAGCAGTTTTGACGATTTTCTAGAATAGAAGAAAGGGTTTTTATGCTCAGAGAGCTAGCCTTCCTTGGAAGGTGAGTTATCAATAGGCCTTATGAGTCGTTCTGGGAGCCAATGAGCGGTGCCTTCTTTATTAACAAATATACATGATGATCCTCTTCCCCAGATCAGCACTGGGGCCCTTCAATTGGGAAGTCACATGATCCTTCCACATAACACTTGCATAATTATTAATACTTTGGGGGTACCAAAGGCGATCAACTGCAGATTTTTTTATTAATATCCAGTGTTAAAAAAATTAATAACAAATAGAGCATGATGAAGAACATTTTTGGAGTTCTTTTGTGGGAGAAAAGCTTTGTGTTCTTAACTTTTGAAAAGTATTTTTAAGGGTTTGATGAGCTCATTCAACAATTCCTTGATCTTGAGGATTATAGGGAATAACAGTGATGTGTTTTATTTGCATCTGGCAGCAGAAATGTTGAAAATTTATGTCAGTATATCTGGGGCCATTATCAGTCTTAATAAACTGAGGCTTTCCCATAACTGCCATGCAATTAAGTACATGGGCGATAACATTTTTGGAGGCGTCACCAGTATGTGGTGTGGCAAAAATAAATCCAATAAGGTATCTACAGTAACATGAAGATATTTAAGTGTACCAAAAAAAGGGAACCTGAGTAACATCCATTTGCCACAATTCATTAGGAACCAATCCTGAGGAAGTAAGACCCAAATGGGGTATTGGCAACAGGTAATTCAATTTTGGCACTGTTAAACAGTTTGCTGTGACTGCTCTCTGTTAATTTTAAAGCGAAGACGAAGGGTCTGGGCATTAAGGTGATGTAGCGAATGAGCATCTCTGGCCTGGGCTATCAGGTCATTTTTAGCTAAAAGTACCAATTGGGTAGCTTGGTCTATTGTTTCATTGCCCTTTGTCAAAGGTCCATGGAGGCCAGAGTGGGCACGGATGTTGCCTCTAAAGGGGCAACTTCTAGTTTGAATATATCATTGAATTAAGAAAAATAGGGTGCAGCATTTGTAGTTGGCTTAATAAAAGGCACTGTTTCAAGCAATGGTATAGAATGAGCAATATAGGCACTATCAGTGTACAGATTAAAAGAAGAAGTATGTAACTGTGCGAAAACTTGGAAGACTGCAAACAACTCAACCAACTGGACAGAACAATAGGGGGACTTTAAAGAAGTAATTTTGCATTAATAGAAAAGGCAGCTTGCCCATTGGAGGAGCCATCTGTGAACACAAGGGAGGAATTAGGAAGAGGTTTTGGAAGGTCTGTACAGTGAAGGTAATGGGTTGTTATCACAAAAACTGAAGAAGTTTATCAACAGGATAATGATGATCAAAAGTGCCTAAAAAGTAAATGCATGAAACAGCCCAATCATCATCATTTTGAATTAACCATTGAATCTGGGAGGGAGTATATGGTAAAATTATTTTATCTGGGTCTTTGCCAAAAATTTTTCTGCTTTGTTCCCTTCCTATTTTAATTAGCTCCATCACCCACGTAGTGTAGGGTGTAAGGACCTTAGCTGGTGCAGCAGGCAGGTGTACCCAATAAAATGATTCTTTCTGCCAAAAGACTCAAGTGGGTGTGAAAGTAGATGCACAAATGACACACTGTAAGGGTAGGTCATAATTAACAAAAGTATTTTGCTAGTTAGAAATGGCTGCCTCTAGTCTGGAGAGAGCTTCTGGAGCAGGAGCATCCAAAGAGCATTTAGAAAGGGGGTTGAATCTCCTCTAAGACTATCAAACAAGGGTTTAATCTCACCGGAAGCCAGTTTAAGATAGGGGCGGAGCCAGTTGATGTCACCTAAGTGTTTTTGGAAATCATTAAAGGTTTTAAGATGATTAATCCTAAGTTGAATTTTTGGCATAATATTTTATTGGAAAAAAGCTCAAAGCCTAAAAATAGATATGGAGGTTTTAACTGAATTTTATCTCGTGCAAATCGAAGACCTTCACTGGTAAGAGCATTTGATAGTTGCTGAGAAAAATGGAGAAGGCAATCAGCATCAGGTCCAGCAAGAAGAATATCATCCATATAATGAATTACATAGAGAGAGGGATCCTTTAATATGAATGGATCTATAATTTGAGAAAGAAATTTTTGACATAATGTAGGGCTATTGGCCATCCCCTGGGGCAAAACTTTCCACTGAAACCTAGGCATAGCGCTTTTAAAATTCACTACTGGTAGACTGAATGCAAAGTATCGGCGATCCTCCGGATGGAGAGGGATGGTCAAAAAGCAATTCTTTAAATCTATTACAATTGTATAATATCCCTTGGGAATGGCAACTGGAGTAGGAAAGCCAGGTTGAAGGGCAACCATGGGAATCATGGCCTTATTAATTTCCCTAAGATCTTGAAGAAGACTCCATTTTCCTGATTTCTTTTTTATTAGAAAAATGGGTGGGTTCCAAGGGGAAGTAGTAGATTCAATGTGGCTGGCAGCAAGCTGTTCCTGTACTAACGCTGTGGCTGAGGCCAAGTTTTCATTTGTTAATGGCCACTGATCAACCCACATAGGCTCTGTCCTTTTCCAAGAAATTTTGTTTGCATAGATTACAGGCATGTCAATGGCCACTAAGGAAAATTTTTATAGCCTATGCCAGCGTTATCAGCCATAGCATCCATCTGGATGGGCGCCGTAAGTCCCTGAGAATTCTTTCCCAGCCCTTGACCTGGGCGATATCCTTGATTAAGTATCTGTTGAGTAATTAATTGTTTGGGGCTGCACATAATGAGTCCCATCTGAGAAAGAATGTCTCTGCCCCATAAGTTAACTGGGAGGCCGGTGACCACATAAGGCTACACAGTGTCTTTGTTTCATTCCTCATCTTCCCACAAAATAATTTTAGAACTTTGAAGAGGCTTAGAAGTCTGTCCTATTCCTTTTAAGTGAGTCATAGCAGGGTTAAGGGGCCAGGTTAATGGCCAATCGCTATTGGAGATGATAGTAGCATCTGCTCCTGTATCAACTATGCCCTCAAAAATCCTTCCATCTAATTTTACCTTTAATAAATTTTTCTCTTTTTTGCCAGTCCTGGGGTTGAGCTCAGGGCTTGAGCACTTTCCTTGGACTTTCTCAAGGTTAGAGCTCTACCACTTGAGCCTCAGCACAATTTCCAGCTTTTTTCTATGTATGTGGGACCGAGGAATTGAACCCAGGTCTTTGTGCATGCTAGTCAAGCACTCTACCGCTAGGCCAAACTCCCCGCCCTAATAAAGGTTTCTTATGTGTAATTTCCTGTACCCAATAGGTATATGAGGAACCAAAATTATGAGTGCCTCTCCGGCATTTGTGACTGGGGTTATTAGTAATGAGAGGAAGCAATACCAACTGAGCAATCCTCTGGCCAAGGAAAATAGTTATAGGTCCTTGAGAAGCAGTTGCCACTATTTTGATTTCCCCAGTATAATCATTATCAATAATGTTTGGTGAAATATTAAGACCCTGGATGGTGGAGTTTCCGTGTCCAAAATTAAGCCAAATGTGTTTGGGGTAAAGGGCCAAAAATTCCAGTGGAAAAGATCTGAGTCCCAGAATCAGGAGTCAATATTGAGTGGGAGGTCTCACAGAGGTCCAGTCCTGCACTACCTGGCATTGCTCACATGAGGGAGATGACCTTATAGGAGCTGGAGATTGGGGGACAAACTTGACAACCCCAGGCTTCAATCCCAGTGTTGGCTTGGGGCCCTGGGGTGGGCCCCACATCAAGTTTCCCTGCTTTGTGGGCAATGGTTTTCCCTGGTTGTCAGTTTTGGACTTACACTCTGAGGCCCAATGTTTTCCTTGTTTGCCTCGGGGACAAATTTATGAAAGGGGAGGCCGGTCTGCCTTAGGGGCCGGGAAGTCTTTGAAAACATGACCAGGCTATTTGCAGTTAAATCATGTCTTAGCCTTGGGTCCCTGGGTAAAATCTTTGAAAGAGGCTCCAATAGCCAATACGTGAGGCTGGGTCAACATCAGCAAAAAGTCTTACATAATCAGAAAGAGTTTTGCCATGGCGATGAGGAGGTATTGCAGCCTGACAATCAGAATTGGCATTTTCAAAGGCAAGATGTCTAATGAGCTCATTATCTGTCTCTTTGCACCCTATAAATTGCTCCGCAGCCTCAGTAAGGCACCCCACAAATTCAATGAATTGCTCCTGGGATCCCTGACAAATTTTTGCTATAGAAGAAATAGTCGACCCTTGAGGAGGGAGGCTCTTTCGAGCCTGAAGGGCTGCGTGCTGAATTTGAACAAGTGGCCCTGGGTGAAATTTGAGTTGTTTTTTATTGTTATCATAGGGGCTTTGTCCTAATAATTTAGTTAGGGTCCCTGTTTTAGACAGACCTGTAGCAGTTATATTGCGACGTGCAATGTCCTGATATCTTTCAGCATAATCAGCCTACCAAGAAAGATATTGGCCTCTGCTAAGTGCAGCTTTAGCTAGCATTCCCCAGTCATTTACTGTATGCCGGTTTTCACTCATGGATTCTAAAAGAGAGGGAGTAAGGGGGCAACTGGGCCATACATGGAGACAGTGCTTTTAAGTTCCTTAATATATTTGAATTTTAAGGGACTATATTTTGGGGCTTTAATAATTAGGGGGTTATTTTCTTCCTGTTCTCTGGAGGCTTCTGATTCTTTACTATCTGGCTCCCTTTCCTCCCCATTCTCTTACTCCTTTTCTTTCCCTTCACTGTCTCCTTGGTTTTCTGTTTTATTAGGGGGCTCTTGGCTGACTTTTCCTGAGATCTAGTTATGGGAAAGGCATGAAGAGTTTGTCTATCCTTTGTCTTAGTTTTTAGTGAGGCATTGGATGAGGAACTTATTTCTATATATAGTTCTCAAGGCTGTTTAGCAAGGCAGACTTTTCCTTTTTAATTTGAATATGAGTTTTTAAGAACTGGGCTTCTCTAGGAACTCTTACAATGGCTTGTCTAGTAACTTCTGTCAAATCATTTACGGGCACAGAGGTAAGGGCTGGAGCTCGGAAGGGAGGGGCTGTTTTATAGGAAGGGGGCTTGGTTGAAAGGGAGGCTGTTGGAGGCTGATCGGAGTTATGATATTTAGCTGCCTCTTCCTCTAGTGAGGCCTCCTCTTCTGGGGAGAGGACATCATCACCAATACCACCGAAGTGTATACTGAAAGAACAGGATAAATGGATTTTGGCTTATCGGGCTGAGCACCACTACTATTTGTGGGCATAGGGATGGAGATGGAGGGACAAGCAGAAGCGGCAGGAGGGGGATTAGAAGTTTTGGAAGATTCTTTTTGAGAAGACTGGGTTCCCTTACATTTATCCTTTAGGGATGTTTCACCATTTTTAACTACCACAGAGACATCTGCTTGATAGTGGCGGACCTGCAGGACCTCATTTAGGAGGTTCCACTAGGAGAAGGCTTGAACAGGCACCTTTTTCAAGGTCAAAATTGAGGTAAATGTCTTTAAGACAATCACCTACACTCTGCTATCTGTTTTTATCTATAGTCCCCTCGTGTGGGAACCAAGGACAAATATCCTCCAGAAACATAAAGAAATCTACCAAATCTCTTTTCTTAACCCTTTTTCCTCAGGCCTTGAGTGAGGTTTTAAGCCCTTGAATAAACAACTCATGCTTAGTCTTTGTCCCATAATCGTCGCTATCCCTACCTTACTTGGGCAAGTGCCACAGATGGTTCTCTCTGTGGTGGTCCTTATTCCTGGGCCTGTGTCACAGATGGTTTCTCTGGTGGTCCTTATATGGGTCTTCTCTTACCTTCCTGGGCTGGTATCACTGATGGGTCCCTCTGTGATGGCTGTTATCCATGTCCTCTCTTTCACAAGAGGGCGAATTAAAGAAAACAACCACCTTTCTAGTGACGTTCACCTCAGTTTTCCGTGCCTCGAGCCCCATTTTGGGAGCCACTTGCCCTGGCCTGTACGGTATTCAACAGGAGCTCAAGGAAGAGTGGACCTGAATGAGAGACAAACGAGACATGAGAAAGGAGACCAAGACAGTATTCTGATCAAGGTCTCAATTTTTATTTTTGCACAGCAGAATATACAGGTTTAGCAGAAAGGTGATTGAGGCAAGCAGGTTGCCTAGTGATATTGCTGAGTAACAATCTCTATACAATATGTACCTGAAACAAACCTGGGAAGGGAGTCAGGAGGTGGTCAAAGTGTTTGCCAAACAGGATACATAAATCAAGTTATTTTACCTTACAAAATATTGCAGTTGGTTTGTAAAGGAAGGGGTAGTAGAAACAATAAGCAATATTTTCAGTTACAGAGTCTTACAGTTACTAAGTTCAGCTTAGAGAAACTTACAGTTTCTGGATGTCATAGCAACAGCTGTAGGGTTTCCAGCAATGATGAGTCTCCTGTTCTTGTGGATGTTCTTCTGGTTTTCTTGTATCTTGTTCCAGATGGTTGTCATCAGCTTGCAAATGGCCTCCCGCTACTCTTCAGCAGCCCTTTCCATGGGCTAGTGGCTGTGAGACTCGCGCCCCTGAAAGTGGAGCACTGCGCACAGAGCAGGTCGTTGTCGACCTGGCAGATGTGCCTAGTCTCCTTGTGCGGGACACACTTGTGTTCCTCCGAGCTCAGCAATTGCCAGAGGTTGGCTTTTCTTGCAAGGGCCCCCAGGCTCTTCAGAAGGACATCAGAATTGAGGTCTCCCTGCTGGGTGGGTTCGCAGCATGCAGGGCATGTTCCTGGGGGGGTCTGCTATTCTTCCCAGGACAGGTAGAGGCAAGGTTGACAGAAACCGTGGCCGCTGTCTATAGTGACTGGGTCTAGGAAGGCATTTCTGCAGTCTTTGCAGCTCAGCTCCTTCTGGAAGGCTTGCAGAGTGTCGTCGTCCATAGTTGAAACTGGGGAGCCCGGCATCACCTGCTCACACCGCTGATCTCAGGTACTCTGGGGCTGAAATCTGAAGGTCTTGCTTCCCGGTCTGCCCGTGCAGGAAAGCACGCCTGACCTCCTTCTCTCCTCCCTTCTATCAACCACTCAGTAATCAGCCGCAGTGCTGTGGACCAGCGCTAGCCCAGAGCCCAGAGGATCTCAGGGATAGCCCTCAGGCTTGGGTGCTAGCCCCACAATCGACCGAGACCAACCGACAGAATGAACAAACGAACGAACGAACAAATCCTCCAAGATATCAGATAAAAGACCAAACCAAAGTTTGACAAGAATGAAAAGAGATGATTCTACTGCTCTCACACTCAGCGGCACAATCCAAGCTCCCAACGCAGATGGTCTCGCTGGGCTGGCCCTTTCTCCGAGAGGTCTGTAATGCTCACCAGCACACTTATATGTGCTGAGAGGGGTGGGGACCCCAGAAGGGCTTGCAAAAACTCACAGTGTCAATCAACTTGATTGTCATATCAGTAGGTGGTGGGATTTACATTGCAGCAGCAGGAACACCTTTGAAATCCTTCATGCAAATGGTTCTGACAAATTCTTTCTACCCTGTCCATTTCAGGTGAATTTTCAGTGAAAGTGAGGTTTGACGCCATGGCCAAAAGGTTTCTATTCTTCCCTTTTTGTCCTTTTTCTTGTCTGGTTTCTTTGCTTCCTTGTTTGCTTTGTGGATTGTAGGGCTTGAACTCTTTACACATTCCCTGAAATCTTCAGCTCATGGCTACAGCCCTACATGCAATCTCCATTTAGTGAGACACAGGAGAAGTGCTTAAAAGGCTGTCATAGGTGTTGGATTTCATAGTTAAGAGAAGAATGTGGTTCTGACATACATCCATGGGGAGTTCACTCCCCACCACCGAGTCCCTAAAGACACCTGCAGCCCAGGTGGAAGAACCATTGGCACTGAGCTCCCAGCAATGATTCCTGGAACTGAGGACCAGGGCCCCGAAGGCGGTCGAGTCGATGGAGTGTTCAGCAGGATTCCCAAGTGCGTCTCTACAGGCGGCTCCAACCTCTTGTGGAGGAGCGCGCAGCTCATCTTGATTGAGGGCAGCCTCTTGCAAGGAATTGCCCATTCGGTACTGGTTGAGTCTCTCCAGTATTCCAGGGACTGAAAGAGCATGGAGCTGTGGTCTCAGAGGGCCAGGCACGAAGACCAGTAGTTCCTTACAATTTTCCAGTGTCAAGTCGACAGCTTGGAGAAGTTCCAGGTCTGGCTTTGGTACATCTGGATCAGCTCCTGGTAGGTTTCTCTGAGCTGGCGCCTCTTCTGAATCATCTGGGTCTCCATTTGGCTGAGTTGCCATAAACCGTGTCTTCCTTGGCTGAGAAGTCTCTCTGAATGCTGCTTTTCCTCCTCGTGGCATTCCCGATCTAGCATTGTATAAACCTCCTTGGTGGTATAGGTTCACATAGCGAACCCACTGGATGATGAGTCTCCTGCTCTTGTGGATATTCTTCCGGTTTTCTTGTATCTTGTTGCAGATGGTTGGCATCAGCTTGCAAATGGCCTCCTGCTGCGCTTCAGCAGCCCTTTCCTCGGGCTAGTGGCTGTGGGACTCGTGCTCCTGAGAGTGGGAGCACTACGGACAGAGCAGATCCTTGTCCACCTGGCAGATGATGTCCCTTGTCTCCTTGTGTGGGCCACATTTGTGTTCCTCCGAGCTCAGGAATCGCTAGAGCCTGCTTTTCTGGCAAGGACCACCAGGCTCTTCAGAATGATGTAGAATTTGTGGTTTTACTTTCCTGTTTGGTTAAGGTTAGGGACAGTGTTCGGGTCTGGGTTAGATTGAGAGTTCAGGTTAGTATTCATGTTAGGTTGAGGGTTATTCTGAGTTTTCAGGTTAGGTTTAGGTATTGGGTAAGGGTTCATATTTGGGTTAGGTTCGGATTCTTATTAGGATTATGGTTAGTGTTCGAGTTGTTTACGGTAGGGTTAGAATTAGGGTTCAGGATTGGGGTACTGTTCAAATCGATGTTATGGTTAGGTATAGTTTTTTGTTTAGTGTTCAGTTTACCTTAATATTAAGGTTGGGTTTAAGTTTTGGGTTAGGTTCTGGTTAGGTTTTGGGTTGGGTTTAGTGTTAGGTATAGGGTTTGGGTTTGGGATAGGTATTAGATTAGGATTAATATTAGATTTAGGGTTAAACTTACAGTTAGGTGTAGGGATAGGATTAGGGTTTGTATTCAAGTTAGGGATAGGGTTAGGTTTCAGTGTAGGTTTTGGTTAAGTGTTAGGGTTAGGGTTAAGTTTCAGGGTATGTTTAGGGTTAGAATTATGGTTTGCGTTCGGGTTAGCTTTCAGGTTAAGTTTGGGGTTTGGGTTATAGTTAGGGATAGATTTTGGGTTAGGGTTTGGGTAAGGATTAATATTAGGGTTAGGGTTAGAGTTTGGGTTAGAGTTAGTGTTAGGTTTAAGTTTAGGATTTGTTAGTGTTCGTTTTAGGGTTCAGGTTTGGGTTCATGTTAGTTTTTGGGTTAAATTTCAGGTTAGGGTCATGTTTAGGGTTTACATTAGTTTTGATTATGGATAGTGTTTGGGGTAGGATTAGGTTTAGATTGAGGGTTAGGGTTACTGTAGGGGTTCAGGATTGGGTTCAGACAAGGTGTAGGATTTGGATTAGGGATCGGGTTAGGATTAGTGTTATCGTTTGGGTTAGGGGTATGCTTCAGATTCTAGTTAAGGTAAGGTTTCATATTTGGGTTCTGAATATTGTTAGGATTAGGGTTTGGTTTAGGGTTAGGGTTAAAGTTGAGGTTCAGGTTAGTCTTATGTTAAGGGTTAGAGGTAGGATTCAGGTTAGGGTTCTGGTTAGTGTTAGGGTTAGGGTTCAGGAACCAGGTTAGTTTTATGGTTAGGATTCAAGTTTGGTTTGGGGTTAGGGTTAGTATTAGTCGTAGGTTTACCGTTCGAGTTCAGGTTAGTGTTAAGTTTCGGTTAGGTTTAGGATTCGCTTTAGGGTTTTAATTCGGATTCGGGTGGTTAGTTTCAGGTTCCCCTTAAGGTTATGGTTATGGTTAGGATGTGATATAGGTTGCAGTTTAGAAAAACGGTTACGTTTTAAATTAGGTTTCAGGTTAGGGTTAGGGTTAGCGTTAGATTTTGGGTTGAGGTTCGGGTAGTTTAGGTTTAGTGTTCAGGTTAGTGTTAGGGCTTAAGTTTAGGTTTCACAGTATGGTTATGTTGGGGTTATAGGTAGGTTTCAGGTTAGGGTTATTATTTGGCTTTGGGTTGAGATTTAGGTTAGAGTTAGGGTTAGGGTTCTGTTTAGGGTTAGGGTTCAGGGTTCGTTTAGGTTTAGGGTTTGGGTTACTGATAGGGTTAGGGTTCAAGTTTTGGTTTGGGTTAGGATTAGAGTTCGGTTAAGGGTTAGGGTTAGGGTTTGTTTCTGGATAGGGTTAGTTTTTGGGTTCGTGTTAGGGTTAGGATTCAGGTTAGGTTTGGGTTTAGGTTTCAGTTTCAGGTTAGAGTTAGGGCTAGTGTTAGGGTTCAGGTTAAGGTTGGGTTTGGGGTTTGGATTCATGTTTGGGTTTGGGTTTGTGTTAGGGTTACAGTTACTGATAGTTTTCGTGTTAGGGTTTGGGTTAGGTATATTGTTAGGGTTAGGATTAGTGTTCAGGTTAGGATTGATTTTCAGGTTTGGATTCATGTTCGGTTTAGAGTTAGCATTTGGGGTAAGGTTAGGCTTCAGGTAAGGGTTAGGCTTTGGGTTCAGGTTAGGATTTTGGACAGTTTTCGTGTTACGGTTCACGTTAGGGTTCAGCCTCGGTACGGTTAGGGTTAGGGTTCAGGCTCAGGTTCATATTACGGTAAGGGTTAGGGTTAATGTTAGGGTTGGGGTTCGGGTCAGGTTTAGGGTTCGCTTTAGTGTGTGATGAAGGGTTCAGATTAGGGATAGGATTAGGGTTTTGTTTAGGTTTAGGATTACAGTTAGGGTTACTGTTCTGGTTAAGTTTGGGTTTGGGTTCAGGTTGGATTAGGGTTAGCCATCGGCTTAGGGATAGGATTTGATTTCTGGTTCACGTTTGGGTTATGGTTAGGGTTCGGTGTTGGTTTTGGTTTAGGGGTAGGTTTAGGGTTAGGGTTTAGAGGTAGGGTTAGGTTTTGAGTTCAGTTTAGGGTTAGGTTTCGTGTTAGGTTAGGGTTAGTTTACTGGTTAGGCTTTGGTTTGGGTTCGAATTATGGTTATGGTTAGGTTTAGAATTAGGTGTAGAGTTAGGGTTTGGGTTAGGTTTAGGATTAGGGTTATGTTTAGGATTATGGTTTGGTTTAGGGTTAGTGTTCTGGGTAGTGTTAGGGTTAGACTTAGGGTTAGTGTTCAGATTCTGCTTAGGGTAAGTGTTCGGATTAGGGTTAGTTTTAAGTTTAGGATTACTTTTTGAGTTAGGGTTAGAGGAAGATTTAGAGTTCGGCTTTGGGTTATTGTTAGGGTTTGGGTTAGGATTTAGGATAGGGTGAGAGTTAGGATGAGGGATCAGGTTTGGCTTATATTTCTGGTTCAGCTTAGGGTTAGGCTTTGGGTTTAGGCTTAGGGTTAAGTTCAGGTTACATTTAGGGTTAGGATTCGGTTAGCCTTCGGTTAGGGCCGGGTTTGCGTTAGAATTATGGTTAGGGTTAGATTTCAGGTTAGGATTTGGTTTCGATTTAGGATTTGGGTTAGAATTAGTGTTTGGGTTCTGTTTAGGGGTAGGGTTTAGGTTAGGTTTAGGTTTGTTGTTCGGGTTAGGGTTATGGTTCTGTTTCACAATATGTTTCAAGTTAAGGTTGGGTTTCTGTAAGGGTTAGGGTTAGGTTTAGAGTTTGGTTTAATGTTAGGATTCGGGTTAGACTTAAGGTTAGTGTTACGGTCAGGGTTTGGATTCGGGTTAGAGTTTGGGAAGGGGGTTATGTTTAGGGTTCGGGTTAGAGTTATGGTTAGGGTTTCGTTTTTAGTTATGGTTAGGGTTAGGGTTACAGTTTGTGTTATGGTTTGTTTTAGGTTTAGGGTTTGGTTTATGGTTCTGTTTAGAGTTATGGTTCAAGTTTGGGTTAGGTTTAGAGTAAGATTTCCACTGATGATTAGGCTTTGGGTTAAGGCCTGGGTTAAGGTTAGGTTTAGTGTTTAGGTTAGGGTTAGATTTTGTGTTAGCATTAGGTTTCAGGTTAGAGTTCAGGTTAGGGTTAGGTTTCAAGTTAGGGTTTGGTTTTGGTTTTTGGCCAGATTAGGGTTTGGGTTAGAGTTAGGATGCTGTGTTAGCATGCAGTTTAGGATTACAGTTAGGGTTAGGGTTAGGTTTCATATTCAAGTTCTGGTTGGGGTTAGTGTTAGGACTCTAGTTAGGGTTACACTTAGGTTAGGGTTAGGGTTAGGATAACTGTTAGGGTAGGGTTAAGTTCGGGTTCAGGTTATGGTTATGGTTAGGATCGAGTTTGTTTTCAGGTTCTGGTTAGGGGTAGGGGACTGCTTAGGGTCAAGATTAGGTTTAAGGTTTGGGTTAGTGTTCGTTTTAGGGTTTGGGTTAGGATTCAGGTAAGGTTCTGGTTCTGGTTAGGGTTAGGATCAGGATTACGATTAGGGTTAGGCTTAGGGTTGGGTTTGTGTTCAAGTTCCAGTTAGGGTTAGCATTTTTTATTAGGTTTGTTTTAGGGTTAGGGTTAGGGTCCAGGTTAGGGTTAGTGATAGGTTTAGGGTTTGGGTAAGGGTTAAGATTAGGGTTAGGATTAGAGTTTGGCTTATGGTTGGGGTTAATTTTCACTTTCGTCTTAGGTTAGAGTTAGGTTTTGGTTTTGGTTTAAGTTTGGATTTGGGTTCGAGTTAGGGTTCATGTTTGGGTTAGATCAGGGTTAAGTTTCGCCTTTGGATTACATTTATGCTTAGAATTAGCTTTAGGCATAGGATTAGAAATCGTGTTGAAATTTGGATCGGGTTAGGACTCGGAGTAGGGTTCTGTTAGGGTTAGGGTTAGGCTTTGTATTTGGGTTAGGATACAGGTTAGAGTTTGTTTTAGGGTTAGAGTTAGGGTACAGAATCAGGGTACGATTAGGGTTCTGGTTAGGGTTAGCATTCAGGGTCTGGTTAGGTTTAGAGTGCGGGTTAAGGTTAGGCTTAATATTCAGATTAGGGTACAGTTTTGGGTTCAGGTTTGTTTTAGAGTTAGCGTCTGGATTAGGGTATGGGTTAGGGTTACGGATTGGGTTGAGGGTAGGGTTAAGATTTGGATTAAGTGTTAGATTAGGGTTAGGTTTCAGTTTCAGGGTCAGGTTCGGTTCCGGTTATTAATAGGGTTAGGGTTCTGTTTAGGGTTAGAAATAGTTTGCAGGTTACCGTTAGGATTAGGGTTAGTGTTAGGGTTCAGTCTCCTGTTCAATTCACGTTCGTTTTAGGGTTAGCTGTTGGGTTCATTTTAGGGGTATGTTTAGTATTCATGTTAGGGTTAGTGTTCGATTTAGGGTTTGGGTTTGGTTACTGGTTAGGGTTAGAGTTCTGGTTTGGGTTAGCCTTACGGTTCTGCTTAGGGTTTCTGTTCAGGTTTGTCTTAGTGTTAGTGTTAGGTTTAGGATTAGGTTTTGGGTTAGTGTTAGGTTAGATTTAGGGTTAGGTTTCAGGTTAGGGTTAGGGTTACAGTTTCGAGTTATGGTTAGGGTTAGGCCTAGGATTAGGTTTTGGGTTAGAGTTTGCGTTAGATTTAGGGTTAGGTTTCAGGTTAGGGTTAGGGTTAGAGTTTCAGGTTATGGTTAGAGTTACGTTTAGGGATTGTGTTGTTCCAGTTAGGGTTAGGGTTTGGATTAGGGTTAATGTTAGGATCCGTGTTTGAGTTAGGGTTAGGATGAAGGTTAGTTTTGGGTTCATGCTCAATTTAGGATTAGGGTCAGGATTTTGTGTAGGTTTCATTTGACAGTTAGGATTCAGGTTAGACTCTTTGGTTTAGGTAATGGTTACAATTAGGGTTAGGTTTAGGGTTAGGTTTCTGGTTAGGGTTGGTTTCAGTTAAGTTTAATGTTAGGTTTAGATTTGTGGTTGGGGTTATCACAGGGTTAGGTTTAGAATTAGGGTTAGGGTTCTGGTTGGGGTCAGAGTTAGGTTTAGCGATAGAATTAGGGTTCAGGTTCAAGTTTGGTTAGGCTTAGGATTCATTGTAGGTTTTGGTTTAGGGTAAGGTAAGGGTTAGGTTTAGGGTTAGGATTCAGATTAGGTTTCAGATTACGGTTAGGGTTAGGGATAGCATTCTGCCTCAGGTTCAGGTTTAGGTTCAGGTTAGGATTATGGTTAGGGTTAGGGTTAGGTTTAGTTTTCACCTTATGGTTATGGTTTCTGTTATTGTTAGGATTGGGGTAGTTCAGTTTAGTTTTAGGATTCGGGTTCATTTTGGAGTAGGCTTAAGATTTGAGTTCCTGTTAGGGTTATGGTTAGGGTTCAGGATAGGGTCAGGATTCAGATCAGGGTTAGGATTAGTTTTGAATTCGTGTTAGGATTCTGGTTCTGGTTAGGGTTAGGGTTAGTGTTAAGGTTAGTGTTAGGTTTGGTTTCAGGTTAGTGTTAGGGTTATTCTTACCGACAGTCCAGCCACATCCCCACCAGCATTTGTTGTTATGTTTCCTGATAAGGGCCATTCTAATTGAAATGAGGTGGAATATCAGTGATTGTTTAGTTTACAGTTCTTTTATGGGTAGAGATGTTGAACACTTCTTTATGTGTCTTTTGGCCATTCTTATTTCTATCACAAAAAACCCTCCCCACCATAACCATACCTTACAACATTAATACATCCATTGGATAGTCAAATTTTAACATTTTATTTCCTTATTTATTTCTCCATTATTATTGTGGAGTGGCCATTGTAATAGTAAATTGGCATACATTCAGACATGAGATGCATTTTGTTCTACTCTAGGAATCTTTGGATGTAGATATTTAGGAGATGCTTACACATGTGGGAAATAAATTTTCTCGCAGGAATTTAGACAAAACACCAAAGTTTCAGTTGGGAATTATTGCTGTCTTCTTTCTTGTGTCGGGAGTACTCAGGGAATTTTGTCACTTGCGGATGTGAAAAATGATTAAGGACTTTTTCTCTGTATAAAGCTATTATTTATAAACATGTATGTTTAAATCTCTGTATTGCAACATTTCAGAAAACGTAAGATTTAAAGTTCTTGTGTTTGAAATTCAGTTCAAACCAAGCATGCAATCTTTGGCCATATACTCAGTGCTTCTACTGTAAATGATATGAAAGTCTTCGTTTCATTCAAAGGAATCAATAGGGTTGAACATAATTTTCTCAGTAAAAACCACACAGAATATACACCCTTAATCTGAATGGTTCTTGGCTCAATGCTTGTATTCTACCAGTTTGAGACACAGTTCTACATCTAGTGCTCTGGTGGTTAAGTGAAGATAAGTTTCTCAGGACTTCCTGGCTGGGCTGTATTCGAACCTCAGATCTCAGCCCCCTGAATAATTATGAGCCACAGAGCTCCGCTGATTCTAGTAATTTCCATCAACCTTCATACTAGGGATTTCATTTGAGCTTAAAACTCTGTGTCTAAAATAGTTGTTGATTTTTATTTCATTTGTTTTCCTTGTGTGCATGAGCATATGGCTTTGTGTATCCTCACAACAGGCAATATAAAGTAAAATTATGTGACAACATTTAACCCTAAAAGTACCAGAGTTTTGCTCTGTTTTTGTGCCTCTTATGAAAATAAGGTGAGCCAAAGCCTGGAATATATGTTACAAGATTGAATGGCCGGTGAGCCCTCATCTTAGTGAGCAGTCAACTTTTGAATATTTTGTCATTTTTGATGTTTGATTATCACCAATGTTAACATCAGAACTTTACTTCTCTAATGACTATAACATTTGCACATCATTGACGGGATATCTAAAGCATCATCTCTCATGTAATTATCTTAATTAGACTTGATAACCTTATTTCCTTTCTGATGGCCAACATGCATAGTGACATATGAATAGAGGGTATTCGTGAATTCATGTGTTCTGACGAGTATGAATTAATTGTTACTAAATGGGACATCACTGTTTTACTCGTGAATAATAATCCCACCCCATTTAATAAATTATTAAAATAAATCAGAAAATAAATTATGAACTTCAATAGAAACTGAAATATTGTCACCATATATTTAATGAAAATGCTAACAATTTAGGAATATTTGCTCAGAAGTGTGCCATTTAAAACAAACATAAACACAATGGGGTTTTTTGACAAATACATTATTATATTTCCTGTATAAAACTGACATTATGTAATTACATGTGTTAGAGAGTCATATGTTTCTTTAAATGTGTAGAACTCAGTATTTCAATCTGTTTAAAATAACGAATGATAAAGTACTGGGAATATAATGTCTTCTTGGTATAAAGTGTAACAACACTAATTGATAACATAAAAAGAAATAAATATGTATATATAACATATATAATTGTACATATATAAAATATAAAGTGATTAAAAATAATTTGAAAAATGTATTCAGACATTTTTTTGTTTTTTTTGTTTTTTTCTCCTCACATCTCAATTTTATTTTTTTATTTTTACATATATATTTTTAGTGTAATTAAAAGAAGGGTTACATTACATTCACCACATAGAAGGTGCATTACTTCACAAATATTGATATCCCTTCTCATGTCTTGGTCCCCATTTACCACCCCCACACCTGCCCTTCATCTTCTTTGTTTTTTTCTCTTTTTTACTGTAATTATTAAAAGGGTTACATGACATTTGCCAGATAGAAGGCGCATTAATTCACATACATTGATACCCTTTCACATGTCTTGGTCACCATTACCCTCCCCCGACCTGCCCATCTTATTTTCCTCCTTCCCTATCAAATATCAAACAACCAAATACAAATATATCCAATATATCATATAACAAACTGAGATACTGTAACAATATGAGATAACCAAGGGACAGCAAAAGTGATGACAGATAACAAAGTACATTAAGGACAACAATCACTCATTATATGGTTTTTGTTTTTCATCCTGGAGATCCTTTCATTTAGAATCATACTATATGACCTTATGTATCTAGGTTTTGTTCTGTTGTAAATCTCTGCTATGAGAGCCCAAGGTTTCTAATAATTATGACAAATGAGGGAAACCATTGAGCCTAAGTTCCTTTGAGTCTGGCTTACTTCACTTAATATGATTTTTTTCTAAGTCTTTCCATTTCCTGACAAATGGGGCGGTGTCATTCTTTTTGACAGCAGCATAGAATTCCATTGTATACAAAAAGCACATCGTGTTGATCCATTCATAATCTGAGGGACATCTAGGTTGGTTCCATATATTTGCTATGGTAAATAGTGCTGCAATGAACATTGTTGTGCTGGTGGATTTAGTATGTCCTTGCATGTTGATGGTTGGGTAAATGCCAAGTAATGGAATTGCTGGGTCATAGGGGAGTACCATACTGCTTTCCATAGTGGTTGAATGAATTTGCACTCCCACTAACAGTGTAGAAGTGATCCCTCCTGGCAACATCCCCTCCAGCATCTGTTGTTATTCGTTTTCCTGATCCTGGTCATTCTAACTTAAGTGAGGTGGAATCTTAATGTTGTTTTCATTTGCATTTCTTTTATGACCAGATATGTTGAGCATTTCTTCATGTGTCAATAGGACATTTTTATTTCTTCTTCAGAGAAGACTCTCTATAAATAGTCTTTGGCCCATTCTTTAATGGGATGTTTGTTTCTTTGGAGATTAGTTTTGGAGTGAATCAATTTTTGGAGCTCTTGATATATATTAGATATGAGGCCTTTGTCTGTTGTATGGTGGTGGAGATCTTCTCCCACTCTGTAGGCTTCCTAATTAGTTTACTAGCTATGTCCTTTGCCATACAAAAGCTCTGCAGTTTAATGCAGTCCCACTTATTCAGCGTTTCTCTGATTTGTTGTGATTCTTGACCTTATTAAGAAAGTTTCGACTTCTGCCAAGGAGGCCTAGTGTATCTCCTATTCCTTCCTGTAAAGTTTTCAGTGTGTCAGCTTTTACCTCCAGGTGTTTGATCCATTTGGAGATAATTCTAGTGCATGGTGAGAAAGAAGGATACAACTTTAGTTTTCTGCAAGGGCTTAGCCAGTTCTGCCAGAACTCGTTGTTGAATAGGGTAACTTTCTTACATTCTATATTTTTGGCTTCCTTGTCATATATTAGGTGGCCATAGGTCTGTGGTTTAATATCTAGGTCCTCAGTTCTATGCCATTGGTATTCAGGCCTGTTCTTGTGCCAGTACCAAGCTGTTTTGTTAATTATAACTCTGTAAATGAGTCTAAAGTTTGGTACTGACATTCCACCTGAGCTGTTCTTTCTACTAAGAAGTTTTCTAGCTCTATGGGGTCTTTTATTATTCCATATGAAATTTTGGATAGGCCTCTTCTATTCTTTAAAGAATGACATTGGGATATTGATGGGTATTTTGTTGAATTTGTAGATAGCCTTTGGCAAGATTGTCATTTTCACAATATTGATTCTTCCAATCCAGGAGCATGGGAGGTTTTTCCATTTCCTCAGTTCTGTTTAATTTCCTTTTTTCAGAGTTTTACAGTTTTCATCAAAAAGGTCCTTTACATTCTTAGTTAAGGTAATTCCTAGGTACTTTATTTTCTTTGAGGCTGTTGCAAAAGGAGTTGCTTTCCTTATTATTGCCTCATTCCTCTCACTGTGTAGAGGATGGCAGTTGATTTATGAGGGTTAATTTTATAGTCTACTACCCTACCAAAGTTTTGTATCAGCTCAAGGAGCTTGGGAGTAGAGTCTATAGGATTCTTTAAATAGAGAATCATATCATCTGCAAAGAGGGTTAGTTTTATTTTCCTACTTGGATCCCCTATATGCTTGCATCTTGCCTTATTGCAGTGGCTAGGAATTCTTATACTGTGTTAAAGAGGAGTGGGGAATGGGCATCCTTGTCTCGTTGCTGATTTTAGAGGGAATGGCTTTAGCTTTTCGCCATTATGTATAATACTATCTGTGGGTTTTTCATACAGCCTTTATTATATTGAGGAATCTTCCATGGATTCCTAGTATCTCTAGAGCTTTTAAAATAAAGGGTTATTGGATCATATCAAATGCTTTTTCCACATATATTAAGACAATCATGTGATTTTTGTCCTGACTCATGTTGATGTGCTGAATTATATTAATGGATTTGTGTATATTGAACCAGCTTTGCCTCCCTGTGATGAATCCTGTCTTATCATAGTGTATAATCTTTTTGATGAGTTGTTTTAGATGATTGGCCAATATTTTGTTGAGAAGTTTTGCATTGATGTTCATTAAAGAAATAGGTTCATAGTTCTCTTTCTTTGATGAATCTCTGTCTGGTTTGGGGATGAGGGTTATACTGGCTTCATAGAATGATTTTGGTAAAGAACCTTCATTTTCAATTTCGTTGAAAATCTTGAGGAGTATTGGTGTGAGCTCTGTTTGGAAGACCTTATAAAATTCAGCTGTGAATCCATGTGGCCCTGGGCTTTTCTTAGGTGGAAGGTCTCTTACTGCCATTTCTATTTCAGTGCTTGAAATAGGCCTGTTGAGTTGGATTAGTCCTTCTTGGTTCACTGTGTGTACATTAATATGGGCTAGGAATTCATCCATTTCTTCTAGATTCTCAAATTTGTTGGCATAAATCTCTGACAATTATTCCCTCATGATACTGTGGATCTTTGTAATTTCTGTCGTGATATTACCATTTTTGCATGCAATTTTGATTATTTCATTATGCTCTCCACTTTTTTGGCAAGATTTGCTAAGGGTTTGTCAATTTGTTAATTCTTTCAAAGAACCAACTCCTTGGTTCGTTGATTCTTTCTATAGTTTTTTCTTTTTTGGATTCCAAATCATTTAATTCTGCTTTGATTTTAATAATTTGCTTCCTTCTACTGGGATTTGGGTTGGTTTGTTGCTCTTTTTCCAGGAGATTAAGGTTACAAATTAACTTGCTGGTTTGAGATTTTTCCAAGTTGTTGTTGTAGGCACTCAGAGCTATAAATTTTCCTCTGAGTACTGCCTTTGCCGTTTCCCAAAGTAGCTGGTATTTTGTTTGCTCCTTTTTTTTTACATTAGTAATGATTTACAGAGACCTCAGTCACAGGAGGAAAAATGTAGAAATCAAGCACAAAAAAGACAGCTGTGACCGGTTCCAGACACTCAGAGTAGCCTCGGAGACAAAGCGGCTCTTCTGAATCTGAGCAGAACCGCTGCTCAGCCCTGCAAACCAACGGGCTGCAGACAGAGCCACACAGAGCCTGCGCGAGACAAGAGCCGACACCTGGCCGTGCAGAGATTTGACAGCTACAGGGAACCGGAAAATCCAGCAATTTGGGAATACCTCCGAGGAGAAGTTTCCACTTCTGCTCCAGGATTGGCATTGGGAGGGAGCCCCTACCCCACAAGCTGAGAGCAGCACCATCTTGAATACTGGCAAGGACCTGGCCAAAGCAATTATAACCTGGGAGGTGTTGCTGAAAGCACCATCTTTCTTACTGGAAAAGGATTTCCCAAAGATCCCTTTGCCAGAAATCCAGCCCCAGCGCTGCTAAAGTCCATCCCCTGCGTCAGTCACAAGCCTGGTAAACAAAACCCACCCACGAATCTTTCAGCTTGTTTTCTCAAACTAACAATCGGAACTGAAAAACCTCATACCCAAATCACAACAGAAAAAGACTTTCCAAAGTGTTTAGATCCTGAACTTCGTGGAGACACAAGTTTCTTTCCTTCCCTGACCCCCCCCCAAAAAAAATCCTGAAGAATAACCTTTTTTATTTATTTTTTCTTTGTTTTGGGTTTTTTTTCTTTTTTTTCTTCCATCCTTTTTTTAATTTGCATTTTTAGGTGTTCTTATTTTCTCTTTACCATCCTACCTACACCTTTTTTTTTCTGTTTCCTCTCCAGCCTTCCTGCTTCACTGTGGTTGTTCCTGGAAACATAGTGACAGCTCTGGGAACACTTTGAATACAAACGATATCTATATTGATACAGTCACCAGCTTTTTAATCTCCTAGTCTCAACCCTAGTATTTCTTAAGTAAGAGTTCACAATAGTGAGGAATCCACCCCCACCATTTTATTTTTATTTTCTTTTTTTGATTCTGTTTTTTTTCTTGTTGTTGTTGTTGTTGTTGATTTTGCTTGTTTGTTTTTTTCTGTTTCTCTATTTTTCGTTCTGTATGGTTTTTTTTGTTGTTCTGTTCTTGTTGTTGTTTTTGTCTTCTTTTGCTTTTTTTCTTTCTTTCTTTTTAAAATTTTTCATAATTGAAATCTCCTATATCTACCTCCCTCTTTTCTCGATATATTCTTCTTATTACCCTTTTTACTTTCTTAAGTTTTATCTAATCCTTTCTCATCTTTGTACTCAAATACGCTACCTGCTTATCAAGTTGGGTCAGGTTCCTGGCCATGAAACCACAGTGAAGATGGCCATGGCCAGGGAGCTCAGGTATCCCAGAACACAGTAGAAAACAGTGAGGGAGTCTTTTTTACACAAGATAATGATGTGAAGAGGTTCAGAGTATATATCTGTGTCAATGAATGGAGGAGAGGTTCCCAGCCAGATTCCACAAAGATTCACTTAGATCATGGTGCAGATGGGAATAATGAAGTTAGGTGCCCCTGATAATAGCAGCCACCTCATCCTTTTCCCAGAAGAAGTCGCATTGAAAGCCAGAACTACAGTTAGAATTTTAGCCAAGACTGTAGAAACAGTTACAGTGAATGCAACTCCAAATATGGTTTGTTGTAGAATGCAGGTGCCAATAAAGAAAAAAGGACAGAGAAATCAGAAGATGAGGGAGATGAGCAGGATGAAGTTGAGAGCCTGGTTATTACCCTTCACAATAGGGGTGTTCTGAGGTTTCACAAAAACACCAAGAACAACTGCTGTGAGTGTAGAAAAAAAACAGATATACATGTTAAGCCATTCCTAATGGCTCTCCATAACCCAGGATACTTGTAGCTCTTTGCAAGCACTTGTTTCTCTCTCTTGGCATATGGATGATCTGGGCAACTCACACATTGCTCCACATATGGTGTAGAACTCAAATAACAATCAGGCCCTCTTAAAAAATTTAAAAGGAAATTAATAAATCCTCATGTAGATATATTTTTGACATGTCAATAATTACTAGTAAAACAGTATTTTTACTAAATATTATAAGGTATGCTCATTACTATTTTTATATCTAATATGTTCTCATATTGATTGCCACAATCCAAGTTGAAGTTGTTTAGTTGAGATGACTAACATGCATGTTGTGTCTTGCATATCTAATAACCTAACAATAATTCTCTATATTTCTTCATGCTTCCGTCATAATTCACATCCTTTCATGCACAACTCAATGTACTCAACAAGGTGAACAGGAAAGCTTGTACTCTCCTGTATGTCTATTTGCAACATGAATACTTGCCCTGTGGCCCTTCCTTGCAGTTATATTTGTCTCTGCTAATCACCTGTCATGCAGTAAGGGACCCAGAACCAAATCATTTATTGAAGGTATAAATTCATGATTTGTACAACATTTGTAGCTTCTTCTTACATCAAACCTGACCCAACACTTGCTCTGCTTTAAGAACATATCTTACCACAAGAAACAAAGCTGTGGAAGATCTGTGTTTCCTTTATAATATAAAAAATAATTTGGAGAGAATTGAGACCTTGTAATTAAAAGGGTTTTTCACATATTATGACAGAGATCAAATTTAAAATACGGAGTAGTTGAATAAACATGAATACAATAGACTCCAGAAAAGGTAATCGTATATGTAATTCAGAACCCACTGTATTTAATTCAAAAACAGTATTAGGGGCCAGGAGTTTGGCCTAATGCTAGAGTGCTTGCCTAGCATGCACGAAGACCAGGGTTCGATTCCTTGGTACCCCACATCCGGCAAAAAGCCGAATTTTGTACTGGGGTTCAAGAGCTCTAGCCTTGGAAAACCCAAGGACAGTGCTCAGGCCCTGAGCTCAAGCCCAGGACCGGCAAAAAAAGCAGTATCATCCATTGTCACAATTAAATTACTAAGTAAAAGAAGGAAGACTGATTCTTAATGCACAACATTCACATACGTTTGCATGGAATTGGGGGGGCAATAGTCAAGAGTATAAATTTCTCCCAAAGCTGAGAACATACCTGTCTCATTAGCAGGCTCATTCTCTGAGCAAGGATTACAGTCAAAGCAACAGGCAGCCTTTTCCTTCTGAGAGGATTTCCTGAATCCAGGAGCACAACTCTCATTGCAGGCAGAGAGAGTAGGCTAAAAACAATCAAATGAGTGCCAGGATCTGTTTAGCCTTTTTCCTAATTCTCCCAAATTTCTATTATTTGAAATAATTGGATTATGAAACACAGTATTTCTACACATATAAATACAGTCCGTTATTTAAATGGTGTTATGGTTTGCACATCATGTGACCAAAAAGGCTTATGTGCTATCGGGTTGTTCTCTAGTCTGTTGAACTACTGGTAAACATGAACTTTTTATAATTCAGAGACTAATATTGAGAATGTAAATCTTTTGGAGCATCCTTGAATTCATGTCATTTCATGTCTCCTACACATCTGTGAAATGGTAAAGAGCAAGGGGGACGAATTAAAAAATATGCTATAAGGTAAAGCACAGAGCTCCCTATTTAGGGTCATGTGAACCACACATACATATTAGGTTCTTACTTTTCCAGTATCTGTACTGTGAGAATCTTCTTCTCACAAATTCAATGATTTCATTCAATGATTCCTTTCTTCAAATTATCTGTGTAGCAGACCAGCCTACAATTAAATGAACTTCCACAGAAGAGATCAAAATAAACCATTCAAACACATAAAGTCATCCCTAAGATAACCTATAACCAGGTTAGAACATGCTAAGAAATATGCAAATTGTATTTTTGATAAATAAATATTTAGAAACAAATTTACACTTTCTTAGGGGGATGCTGATTCTGGAGCTTGAATTCAGGGTCCAGACAGTATAATTGACCTTTTCTTACTTAAATTTAGCACTGTACCATTTGACCAAGAGCTCAAGCTTATTTTATTGATTATTAATGACAGAGTCTCACAGACCTTGCTATCCTGTTAGACTTAAAATTCGTCTGTAGTTTTATATCTGAGCAAGGCAGCCTCCACATTAGATAGGATTACAGGCATCAGTCACCACCACACAGACTAGACTTTGTGGTGGTTAAATTAAGATAAGAATTGTCCAGGTATTCCTGCTTGGATTGACTTCAAACCCGTGATTATCAGACCTGAATAGCTACTGTTATTGGAATCACTTGTTCCCATCCAATCAGCTATACATTTTTAGGGTAAAGTTAACTTTTATACCCTTAAAATATTACCGTTAAATGCAAGTCACATCTGTTGATTCTATGGCCCACTTATCATATCTTCAGATAAAGACAGTTGATGACCATGTAGAACATTTGGAGAAAATTTTCCTATTTTCACATCAAGATGAAGACCTTCTGGAAAACTCCAAATGTTCACAATGTCATATTCTGCCACCTATTTTCTGTTGTCATCTAAAATCCCCGGATCTCCACCAGGATTGTAAAATAATGATGTTTTTCAGAAAATAGTGTATCAGAAAGAGATATATTATCTTATGGTGAAGTATATTCCAAGGTTCAGATAGAAAACCTGAACTGAGAAAAGTTACTGATTGCTTTTAATCTCTGATTCAAAATTCAAGGGTAGAAGAAACATCCAATGAAGTACTCCAGAGGAGAATCTTTGGAGGAGTAAAAATAATCTTTCTGAATCTTGATCAATTGGCAAAGGAGTAGAAAGCATTTTTTAAGAGACTCATTTCACATAAATAATCATAAATGAGACATTTCTCATATAGCAATTTCCACTCTAACAGAGTATATAGTTTGAGTTCCTGAAAGTTGTAATACCTACAGTAGAATGCAACTAGGTCACTTACATATATATATGCATACACACACACACACACACACACACACACACACACACACACACACATATATAGATAGTTTTTTTCAGCAGATCATAGAAACTAATAGGGAAGTGTATACATTTGTTTTTTTTCAAAACATTAGTTACAAATATATTGAGTCTATTTGTATCTTAAAGAATTTTTAAAACCTGGAATTCATTTGGTCCTTGTTATTGGCATGCTCTTCCTTAAGAACACATGTTTAGATTGCCTAACAGACATTTACAAAAGTATAATTTCTTCAGTTTTGGAAAAATATCTGAAATATTTCATGTGATATGGTAAGAAATACCACTAGGAAGTGACTTGGGTCATAGTTTGGGTCATCCAAATGAGAAGGCCTTACCTGTACAGAGGAAGATACTATCCCTTTCCTATTTCCCATTGTTTGTACTTCTGTTTGATGAAGAAGGAGTTCATGCAGAGCCTAGGCCACAGCATACACAGCATTGTATATATTGTTACTGTGTTTAGACATAGTCATGTTAAAAATGTGCCTAGGCAACCAACCCAAGAAAGCTTCGTGAGGACAGTTTTTCCATGTTACACAGTCACACTCAGAATGGGAACAATTAAAAGAGAGAGATCACAGCCAAGCAAGGAACAAGTCTTTTGGGTATTTGGAAGGGCTAACTGCCATGACAAAATCTGTGAATCCAGAAAGCTCTGGGGAATGGTGTGAAAAAATGTATGGCACATGAAATGAACCTTGCACGAAATATGTTCTCCTTGTGATTAAATCCAACTGTGAGTTCATGATACAAACTTTGCCTTTTATTAAATACTGCTCAATACACATCATTAAATTTATTAGTGACTCATTACCAGCATAGATGAAGAGGACATTTGCTGAGGTATTATTAATCTGGTTATAAAGTGCCATAATTTTAAATGACAGGGTAGAGTTTGGGATTGTTAGCTCAAAGGCTACACAAACTCTGTTGTTGGCCATCTGTTCTTTCAACTCAGGAACAATACACAAACCATTCTCATCTTCTAAAGTTGACAGTCCACCCAGTTCCAGGTGAATTGAAGCAATAAGGAGACCAGGTCAGTACGTATCCATGTATCCTTTGAGGCCATCTGATAGAGAGCAGGAAACTTTGGATGGTCACTCAGAGAATGATCAAAAGACACAAAGGTAAGTTAAAGGGAATGAAAATTGGATTGCAAATGAATGGGAAAATTTCTATACAACACAATCTTTTCTGCAGAAGAAAAAAAAAAGCGTCTTTTAAAAGGGAAAGGGAGTGCCTTGATTCCTAGGGGGCCTGGAGACAAAGGAAGTACCTTGAGCCCCTAAAGGCTTTCCAAATGCAAATAAAGACTAAAGAGTTAAGTGTTTAAACAAATATCTGTAAAAGTTTTAAAGAACATTAGAAATGGGTTTCTGAACAAAATTTGAAAGTGAAGTTGTCCGAAATGTTTGTTTCAAGAAAAATTAGAACTACCAAAATGATTGCTTAACTGATAGCTACAGTTTTGAGCCAGCCCGGGCAAATCAAAGTGCCTGTGAGACTGTGGTGTCTAATCTGCCAGCAGAAGAATGCTATGGCTGAGTTGCTTTGGAGCTCAAAGTGGCAAAGTGCTAGCCTTGAGCTGGAGAGCTGTAGGCACTCATGCCCACCATTCTCAGATGCTGGTTGCAGCCCTACAAGCTCCAAAAGCCTAGGCTTGCTTACCTCTTCCAAAGTTGCTGGGAGAGGATGTTATGGGTGTGGCCAGCATGGCCAATTCAAAAGAGATAGCCCTGGGGGAAGGTAAGACCTGATCCCACACTGGGAAGTCTTTTAGGCCAGACAAAAGGCCTAACTCCACCTAAAATTCCCTGTTCCTGAGGACAATCACCTGCCTCTCAGGCCTTAAGTTTCCAGCTCCTGGGGTAGCTGGCCTAGCAGCATCTTGGCAATTGGCAAGCCCCTGTGCTGGCTAGAGCCATTCCTCTGCTGCTCTTAAAGAGGACCTGCCCTATAATCTCTAGGGAGAGACAAGATACGGATATTGGGACATTGTATGATGACTGCATTAGTTATGAAAAAATTAGCATAGAACTGCTCCCCCAATTCTAGAGGCCACAATCTAATCACATGGGGAGCAGTGGCCTATTGGCTGGAAAAACAATTGGAGCTACTGAAGTTAATAAGGATCAGGCAAATACAAGTTTCAAATACAGGTCTCTTCATGATCTCCCTGCAGTAAATATGCCCAAGGGGGTCACCCAACCAGGGCTCCCAAGTCTTTCATCAATTCCTAATAATTTGCATATTTATGCTATTGAGATAAAAGATTGTTTTGTTCTAGAAACAGTGGTTTTCCTTTAACAACCTTTTTGGAAAAGACACTCAGGTTTAAAGCAAAGGCCTCCAGAGATAAGTAAAAGTCGGTCGATCACCCAGTATGTCTGTTTAAAAAGTGCACTAAGGCCTGTGTGGTCAAGGGACGCCTTGACCCCCTTCTGAAACAGGGCATGCCTGAGAGTCTCACCTGCAAAACATGTCTAAATAAGTTGTTTGGTGAGAACATTCATCTGAGTTTGTGTTGTTTTCTTAAATGTATCCGATTGAGTTCCATTTTCTGTTGTAAGTCAATGTCTGGTTCTGTTTGAGAGTAGGTTAGGATGGCCTCCACCAGCCAGCTACCAAGGAATGGAAATTTCCCTAGGGGAGGTGCCCCCTGAATTCCTGATTTCAGGGCTCCACGGTCTTTCCCTCACTCTGGTAGTTTAAGGCCAGGCATGCCATCAGAAGTTTAGGAGTTTCTTAAAAGTCTCTGCTTCTCTGTCTTTATTTCTGGAAAACAACAGTTTCATCCCCACCTGGGGTAGGTCTAGGGCCTAGTATGGCTCCTCCCACTCCTTAGGCTTAGTAGTGACAGTCTAGAGACCATGGGTGGCAGGATGCAGACCTCAGTCTTAGTTCTCCTAGGTTTAAGACTCCCACCCAACATTCATCTGCAAAAAGTACTATGGTAAAATTGATAACCATCCTAAATATGGATCCTTGTGGTTTGTGTGAATGTGTTCGCGAATCCTTTTAAAATGTACAGCCTATATTAATTTTGCATGCTTTAAGATCTTTATGAATGTGTGTGTGAATGGGTGTGAGTAAACATGTTCAAGGTTAAATTGTCAGCATCCAAAACAATGGATAAATTCATAATTGAAACACAAGAAACTGGTTAATATGAGTTTTCTAAAGATTCTAAATTCTGCATTTAAAAGTTTACCCCTACAGGTTAAAATGGATAATGGGCCTTGTTTTAATAAAACAAAAGGGGGGAGGCAACCCCCATGACCAATTGAGGAAAGCTATGCTTATATTATTTTAAATTTTTCCAAGGATCAGCCTCTGACTGCCTTTCAGAGACATTGGTCTAATCAGACACCTTATTTAAAGGATTTAAAGGTTGAAGTCCATTGGAGAGATCCTCTTACTGGACTGTGGAGAGGCCCTGATCCCCTCATTAGTGTGGGGAGAGGATTTGGATGTGTCTTCCCAGTGGGAGAACCAAACCCAATTTGGGTATCTGCTAGATATTTAAAATATTGTCAGGAAACAAAAAAAATAATTACCCAAGAGCACCCCCTCTTGAGGTATGCTTTCTCCCTCTCATTCACAGCAATAAGGAGACCATACCCAACGCCCTGCTTAGCTGTGGTTGGAATCCTCAGTCACTCACCTTCGTTCTTCTCATCCTGAGCATCATTATCCACTATGCCCACAAAGATGCTACCTACAATCTCAACTTGATTTCCTGACTGCAGGAATCCTCCAAGTAGTCGAAGCCTTGATCTGCTTAAAAAGGGTACAGGATGTTCCCAAATTCCTCCAAAACGAACTCGATACAAACTATGGACTGGACTATGGTTGGCTCCCTTACCTTCTCCCCTTTGTGGGTGGGTCCCTTGGTTACAGTGGGTTTTGTATTCACATTCACATCTTGTGTAATCCATAAGCTCCTTCAGTGTCTTAGAAAGCAGGATCAGGGAAAGCTGTTCAGCTAATGGTGGTCTGGCAACAATATGCTGTGCTATAAGATGGCTGAGGGGGAACTCTCTGATGTTGACCCCGGCCCTTACCAGGATGTGCAGTTGTAGAGAAGGGTTTTCTTTGCTGACATTGGCTATCCCCCTTATTTCAAACCTCCATTTGGGTCTGCCACCCCTACAGGTAAATTGCCTGAAGTGCTAGAGTGGTAGTTAATGACGGGTAAGATCTCCAGAAGGGGACAACCTAAGACAGGCACACTTCTCGAGTAAGGCAAATGCCTGCTTAATAAAACAAAAGGAAGGAGATGTGGGGCACGTCACATCAAGAGTGTCAAGTCTGCTGTGACATTCTCCCTGGCGCGTCTTTGTCTTCCCTTTGGACAAGGGAGGGCTGGGTGAAGGCGGCCAGCTGGCCCTATCCTTTCTCGGTCTAGTCTTAGTCAGGGCGTGTTCTCTTTGCCCTTCTTGCTGGTCAGGAGGCAAAGAGTGCTAAAAACCCTGACACAATCTCAGTGAAGATACATGTTAAGTAATCAGGTAAGTAATCAAAAGCTGGGTTTTTCTTTCAGGTTTCAAAAAACATGAAAAAGTGTTTTAGTTCTACAACATATTACTTTGCATGTAAATTGTCTCTTGAACTTTGTCACTGATTCTGTCAACTCCTTCCTTCTATAGCAACCCAACCCATTCTCTGACTTTCCTAGTTCCATTGTCATATATGTACATTGAATAATATGTTTTATTTTTCCAACATACATACTCCCTATTCTTCTGACCCCATGCACAACCCATAAGCTCCAACCCACCTCAGATAAGATATGACTCATTTATATGGTGTTTGGTTTGTTTTTATATTGTTTGTTATTTGATTGGAGAGATTATGCCCTGGAATTTCACCCCAAATGTAACATACTTTCCACATTAATCATATACATACGTGTGTGTGTGTTTGTGTATGCCTATTAATGTAAATTTTATGTTTCTCTGGATTTTTTCTAGTCCTGGGGCTTGAATTCTGGGCCTGGGCACTATCCTTGAGCTTTCTCAAGGCTAGGACTCTACCATTTGTAAAACAGCACCACTTCTGGCTATTTTCGGTGTATATGATACTGAAGAACTGAACCCAGGTGTTCATGCATACTGGGCAAGCACTCTACCACTGGCCCTGTTCTTCATGTATATCCTATTTTATGCTCATGGTTTTTATTTCATATTTACATAATAGGAGCCTGCCTTACTTCATTCAACATAATAACTTGTGCATGTGCCTCTGTGCCTGTGTGTGTGTTTCTGTGTGCATGTGTGCACACATGTGTGTTTGTGTTTGCTAGCACAGCTCCACTGACCCTCAGAACCTCATGCAGTTTCTTTGCTTTTTCCCTCAAGGTTAGAACACATTACAAGGGTATACCACACTCTATTACCTGCTTTTTGTTAGTTAATTAGATAATTCCTTTGTAGCTATGATTACAGGTGTAAGAAACAAGCATATCTTTATACTTTCAAGCCATTTTCTTTTTAAAGAAAATTATTGACAAGACATAAGATTCCAAATAATCCCTTTGTCTGATCTAAATTACCAATCCCTTTCCAAAGAATGGGACCATATTCAGCCCATTTCCTTGAATACTCACTCTTTAGTATCATAAAATTTGCTAGATTTGTAAATCTGGTCCCTTATTTTAATTCTCTTCTAACACCTGAAATGGCACCAAATTAGACACCTTTAAATATTGCCCCACTCTTCCCACCCTCACCTGTGGAAACATGTAGAGACCCAGCAGTGTTCCTGTCTGTGCAGCTGTTAATACTGATTGTTCTGCAAGTACTGCTATAGACTTGCTGTTGTTCATACAGGAGTAGTTTGGACTCTTGTACTTCCCAAAGAGGCAAATGAAGGGATTTTTAAATGCCTTTGGAAAAACTGGTAGTTCTTGAAGATTAACCTGTGTGATTAGTGTAGAAATTTGGGAAAATTTTTTCAGAACTAATTATTTTGATGAATAGAATTGTTGCTTCTCTGCCAAGGAATATTAAAACATTACTCCCAATTAAGATCAAATGGGAATGTTGTGTCATAGTCTTGTATGTATGATTAGATAACGACATGAAGAGAATTTGTTATGAACGGGATTCAGAAAAAAAATTGAGTCAAGAAAGACAGCTTGCTTATTCCCTGCTACCTTACATTTCACAATAAATCTGCAGTGTATTAAACATAAAATAGTTTTTCATGAACAGCAATTTTGACCTGCAGATAATACATTTTTATTTATTTAATGATTTTTACCTTTTATTGTTATTGTGGAGTTGATATGTGATGGGATTAGTTACATGAATCAGGAGTGAATAGCAAGCATAATTCTTTTTGAACCATCTCTCCCCTTTTGTTGCTCTCTCCTGGTTTTCCTTCCAGTCTCCACCCACAAGATATACACTTCATTTCCCACATAGAGTCTAGTGAGTAACACAGTTTACTTTTCAACTTTGTTCTACCATTCATGTAGAATAAACACGGTTATGCAGAATAAACAAGGTTAAAAACGGTTGAAAACGAAAAAATATCAACAATGGCAACTGAAATATCTGTTGGAGTTAATTTCATATAATATGATTTTATATGATCAATTGAACGTATCTCTTAAGGCTTTTTCAGCAGAGACACCAAATATTCTTTCGATTTTCCCTTCTAATAAGTAATTCAAGTCTGTGAAAACTCTTGTGTTTTGAATCAAAGTTTATGTTATGTGGTTATATGGCAGGCCAGCTAATTAACAAATCTTCACTTTTAGAGCATCTTTCCAATATAAAGTGTCACTTAAGCAAGAGTCTATAGAAAGCTGTACTAGCAGACCCAAATTATTGAACAGCTCCACCTGGCAGATCATCCAGAAAAAGAATTTATATATCAGGCCAGAGAATTTTATTTTTATTTATCTAATGAAATAAAACACTTTCATCCAACTTTGAGTATTTCCTTATAGAGAAAGGAGCCTCCAACATGTGGGAAGAAGAGAGAATTGTAAGTAAGCTTTACATTGAAATCCCAGTGCCATGGTCACCATTGTAAAATGCAATGATAACTACTGTCTTCCTAATATATTTATAAATTGAGAAACTGGAATGAAAATAATAGATGACTAAAGATGATGTAAATATTATTTTTCTTTCCTTCGTCTGTGCAAGGGTTTGTGTGAATACACACACATTATGAAGAAATTAATATTAAATCAAAACACATTTTAAAGAGGAAACAATGGAGGCAAGATAGAAATGCAAGAGAGTGGATGAATTTGCTCTAAACAAAGTGTATGTACATGTCACATTTCAAAATGAATGATTATCATTCTCATGATATATTCCAAGAAGAAGAAAATAGTGAGTGTGAAGAAAAACTAATTGAACATACACATATGGAGCAGCAACCTGACAACATTATTTCAAAAAGTAAACATTTCTGTTTTGGAGGTTCAGTAAATGGTTATGAAAGCAAAAGTTGAAATGATTTTTATTATAAGTAATGACAAAATTTGAAATTCCCAGTGTACAGTAGGATGCTTATATAACCTCTCTAAAGCTGAAAGGTCATCAAGTATTTAACCAAGACATGAACACATCTACAGCAAAGTGCCTTGTAGGTATACATGTTTATGGAAGCTTCTCTAGATTAGAAGAGTAAAGAGAGCGATAACAATTACATGCACCTATGTCTGTAACAGCTGGTTCTTTACTGGAAACCACAGAAGCAGAAGAGCATTGTAAGACATGTATTCAGATAAAAATAAAAAAAACTATAAGGCAAAACTCTAAGGTAAAATTACAAACTATTCACCAAGATACTGTACCAAGCAGAAATATCATTTCTATATGAAGGTTAAATGGATAATGATATTCTCAGACAAGACGACTTAGGAGAATATATTTCACCAGACCTATACAAGATATATGAAATTATCCTGTCCAATGACAGAACCATTTACGAACAAGAAGAATATACAAGAAAGTATCAAACTTACTAATAAGAGTGTGTATACAAGAGAGCTGAGAACACTTTAACATTATGAATATCCTAGAAAATCATACACAATTTTTTGCAATGGGTAAATATTAATATAACTATTTTGGACATTTTATAGAACAGCATAAAATTAGATGTCCAATATTACAAATGATGTGAGGATTTTAATGCCACTGCAGATTTGTTTGCCTTTAATGTTTCATCTTAATATCTTAAATAAAAAATTTTCACTGTAACATCTCTATTATTTACTTATGTATTTTGATTGCTTTTGTGATTGTTTTCTCTTTTTCTCTCATCCCCATTACTATCTCAGATTATTATCATTATTCAAAAATAATTTTCTGTAATCTTTTTAAGACCCCTATTTACAAGAACATCTATAATGTAGAAATTAAAACTCCCAATTCAGAAATCACCACATACATAGAAAAAAAGCCAGTAGTGGTGGTGTGGCTCACGTGGTGGGATTCTAGCCTTGAGAAAGGCTACGACAGTGCGCAGGCCTGAGTTCAGTCCCTACGAGTGGCAAAAAATATATTCCCCAAAAAATACACTGTGCTGGGTGTCGGGACTGAGTGCCAGCCTGGATAAGAAATGTTCTTATTTGTAATACATTCATATTTGTGCTCAATCTACATCTGTATAAAACCAAACAGCCAGTTTTCATGCAAAAGTTCTGTAAAACAGAAATAGATACTCAAAATCACAGCTTGATTTCTTTAGTAGAAAATCTATGAAAAGGGGCAAATTTAGTTCAAATGTAGTGTGCACATACATGGAACTATCAGAACGAACTACTTCGTAATGCCATTTGTAGTAAGTTAAATATAAGATAAAAATTTTAAGAATCCTCTATTTCAGTAAAGGATGTCTTTGGGATTTTTAGCGGATCAAGAAGTTGTGGTATTTGTACACAATGGAATTCCATGCTGCTGTCAGAAAAAATGGCATCGACCCATTTGTTAGGAAATGGAAAGAGTTAGAAAAAATCAAATTAAGTAAAGTAAGCCAGACTCAAAGGAACTTAGGCTCAATGGTTTCCCTAACTTGTCATCACCAGTAGAAACCTTGGCTCTCCTAACAGAGATCTTCAATAGAGCAAAACCTTGATACATAAGGCCATATAGTATGAAGCTAATTGAAAGGACCTCCAGGATATTGAAACAAAAGCCATATAACAAATGATTGTTGTCCTTTATGGACTATGTATCTCTCATCTCCTTTGCTGTCCCTTGGGTATCTCATATTGTTACAGTACCTCACTTTGTTTTCTGATATATTGAATTTATTTGTATTTGATTATTTGAAATTTGAGAGGGAAGGGGGAAAAGCAAGATGGGGGGGCGGTGGGTGGGGAGGGTAAAGGGTACCAAAACATATGAAAGGGTATCAATATATGTGAATTAATGCACCTTCTATCTGGCAAATATCATGTAACCCTTGTATTAATTACAATAAAAAAAAGAATGTCTTTGGGATTTTGATAGGGATTGCATTGAAATTGTATATTAATTTTGACAATATAGCCATTTCTACTATGTTGGTTCTCCATAGACATGAGCATGGGGTGTTTTTCCATTTCCCAGTGTCCTCTTTAATTTTTTTGTTAGGCTTTTATTGTTTCATTGAATAATTCCTTTATATCTTTAGTTAAGTTTATTCCTTAGTATGTTATTCTTTTGTGGGCTATTGTGAATGGATTCATTTTCTTGATTTGGCCTTCCGTTTGTGAATTGTTGGTGTACAAAAGGCTATTGACTTCTGAAGGTTAATTTTGTATCCTGCCACTTTGCTAAAGTAGTTTATTAATTCTAGGAGTTTGGGAGTGGAGTATGTTGGGTGACTCAAGTAGCAGATCAATGTATCTGCAAATACGGATAGTTTAATTTCTTCTTTCCCTTTGTGGATACGTTGATGTCCTTTTCTTGCATTATTACTCTGGCTAAGGGTTCCAACACTATATTGAAGAGAAGTGGAGAGAGTGGGCATCCCTGTCTAGTTCCTGATTTAAAGGTAAATATTTTCAGTTTTTCACCATTTAGTATAACACTGGCTGTAGTTTTTTCATATATGGCGTTAATTATTTTGAGGAATGTACCTCTTATTCCTATTTTTTTCTAGTGCTTTCAACATGAATGGATATTGTATTTTGTTTTCGTCCTTTCCTTATCCAGTTTCAAATATCCAAATGTGTATATATACAATATATCAGCTAACCAGGAGAAACCAAGGGACAGCAAAAGAAATGAGAGGTAACATAGGACATTAAGGACAGCAATCATTCATTAGAAGGCTTTTGTTTCTACATCCTGGAGGCCCTTGCATTTAGTGTCATTCTATATGGCCTTATGTATACAGATTTTGTTCTATTGTAAATATCTGCTAAGAGAGTCAAAGGTTTTTACTGATTATGACCCATTGAGCATATGTTCCTTTGAGTCTAGATTATTTTACTTAACATGATTTTTTTCTAAGTCTTTCCATTTCCTAAAAATGGGGTGATGTCATTCTTTCTGATAGCAGCATAGAATTCCGTTGTGTACAAATACCACATCTTGTTCATACACTCATCAACTGAGGGACATCTGGGTTGGTTCCATAGCATTGCTATGGTAAATAGTGCTGCAATGAACATCGTGCTCGTGGATTTAGTATGTCCTTGTTTATGGACAATTGCATAAATGCCTAGTAATGGAATTGCTGGGTCATAGGTGAGCGCTATGTTTAGTCTTTTTAGGAACTGCCATACTGCTTTCCATAGTGGTTGAACAAGTTTGCACTCCTACCAACAGTGTAGTAGTGATCCCTCCTGGCCACATCCCCTCCAGCATCTATTGTTATTAGTTTTCTTGTTCCTGGCCATTCTAACTGGAGTGAGGTGGAATCTTAGAGTTGTTTTGATTTCCATATCTTTTATGAACAGAGTTGTTGAGCATTGCTTCATGTTTCTATAGGCCATTTTTATTTATTCTTCAGAGAAGACTATCTTTAAGTCTTTGGCCCATCTTTTAATGGTTTGTTTGATTCTTTG